>NC_080576.1:53345840-53994235 GCF_029962835.1 Magnolia sinica
AAATTTACACTATTAAAATGTGATTATTATGTTTCTTTACAAATAATGTCTTGTCGACACTTCCCATTATAAAGTTATAACTTAGTAGAAACTTAGTCAACTTTTTGTATCATGCCCTGGGAGCTTATTTCAAACCATAAAGTACCTTTTTTAGGCGATAGACATTATTAGCATGCTTAAGGTCTTCAAAACCCGAAGATTGTTCAACATACATTTCTTCATGCAAATCGTCATTCAAGAATGCACTCTTTACATCCATTTAGTAAATCTTGAACTTTCTAAAGCACACAATAGATATAAATAATCTAATTGATTTAAGACAAGCTACTGGGGCAAAGGTTTCATCATAATCAATGCCTTCAATTTGAGTGTACCCTTGTACAACACGCCTTGCCTTGTTTCTAATAATATTACCAAATTCATCAGACTTATTTTTGAAAATCCATTTTGTTCTGATAATATGTTTATCTATCGATCATGGAACTAAGTACCAAACATCATTTCTAACAAATTGATTGAGCTCTTCTTGCATCGCAACTATCCAGTTTTCATCAGAAAGAGCTTCTTTTACGTTAGCCGGTTCTATCTGAGATGTAAAGCACACATAATTACACATATCTTCTAGTTGTTTAAGAGTACACATACCAGTGAGAGGGTTTCCAAGAATCTAATTAGTTAGATGGTCTTTAACAGTCCTCAGTTAAGAGTTATTTTGACTCGATGAAGTATCTGGTTTATCAATTAGAAGAACTTCATCACTTTCTAAACTTGAGACAGGTGTATTCAAGTGATCGTCAATAACCACATTAATGGACCCCTGAATTACACCAATCCTCTTATTAAAAATTCGATATGCTCGACTATTCAGAGCATACCCTAAAAATATCCCTTCATCACTTTTGGTGTCAAAGTTACCCAGATTTTCTTGGTCACGTAAAATGTAGCACTTGCTGTCAAAAACATAAAAGTATTTGATAGTAGGCTTCTTATCAAACCACATTTCATAAGTCATTTTACCATTTATTTTTCTAGTATAAATGCGGTTAATTATATAACAAGCAATATTTATGGCTTCAACACAAAGACTTTTAGGGAGCTTCATATTATTTAACATTACATTTGCCATTTCTTGAAGCACTCTATTTTTTCTTTCTACTATACCATTTTTTTGTGGTATTTTGTGTGTAGAGAAATCATTTGATATTCCCTGATCACTTCAAAATTTCTCAAAACTGCTATTCTCAAATTCCGATCCATGATCACTACGGATCTTACAGACTTGAGAACCTTTTTCTATTTGGATATGTTTAAGTACCCTTTTTACTTCATCAAGAGTTTCTGATTTGTCCCTTAAGAAGCCTACCCATGTATATCTAGTAAAGTCATTAACAATTACCAAAATGTACTTCTTGTCACCTCAACTCTCCGTTTTAGTTGGTCAAATGAGATCCATGTAGAGAAGTTCGAGTGGTTTAGATGTGGCATTAGAGTTCACCTTTTTGTGAGTACTCCTAGTTTGTTTGTCAATCTGACATTCACCACATATTTTGTTTATTTTTTGTATTTTAGGTAGACCTCTTACCAACTCTCTTTTGCTCAATCTATATAAGTTGCGGTAGTGTACATGTCCGAGGCGTTTATGCCATAATTCAGTTTCATCAGTATGGACCATGTAACATGATAGATTAGATGAGCTTGAATCACTCACAATGTAGCAGTTTTCAGAAGTTCTATGACCAGTTAATATTATAAAACCAATTTTATTTAGAATTTCATAACCTTGGTTAGTAAATTTTACACTATGATTATTATCACATATTTAAGAAATGCTTAATAAATTGTGTTTTAATCCTTCAACATATAAGACATTCTCAAATAAAGTGAGGTTAAAGAGCTGAACCATACGTTGGCCAATTATTTTGCAGTTGCTACCATCACCGAATGTGACTGAACCATCAATCATGTCTTTAAGATTGGTGAACAAACCTTTGTCACCAGTCATGTGTTTGGAGCATCCACTATCTAGGTACCACTTTGAATGGCTCGAAGCTTTGAAAGTGGTGTGAGCAACCAAGCAAGTAACCTTAGGGACCCATTTCATTACAGTCTTGGGTTTAAGGGTATAGTTGGTCTTCTTATGTTTGTAGTTGTTATACGACTGACCCACTGAGTAAGATTTTAAGAGCTCCTTAAGTAAATCAACAATTTTCTCAGCTAGAGGATTACGATTCTGATTTTTATAGTTGATATGGTTGCATTTGGGTTTAAAGGTTTGAAAAGTCTTAGCAATTTTAGAATAATTTTGATTTAGACTTTTTCCTTTTGATTTAGATGACTCCCCTTTCACAAATTTGGGTGGAGTATTCTTATGTTTGGGAGGAATACTTTTGTTGTAGCCCAATCCAGATCGATTGCCACATTTTCTGAATCTGGATAAGAGTTTTTCTAACTTAGGATCACCTTAGGCATACCTCCATGTGTCTTTTAAACTCAAAAGCGAAGAGACTTCAAGTTTTAGCTTTTCATTTTCAGATTTTTAGTTTTTAACTTGGGAGGTTTTGAAATCTAAGTCGCACTTAGTTTTTTCAAAACAATCTGAAATGTGAGATTTTTCTAAAATAAGTTAATCAAAATTTTCTTCAAGTTTTGAAAACTTTTCTTTGTGAAGTTTTAATTTTACAACAATTTTGCAACTTTCCTTTTATAGGGCATTATAAGCATCTTGAAATCTTCTTCATTTTCATGGTCACTATTCAGATTTTCTTCCCTGGTTAAATCATCATTATCTAAAAAAGTGAACTTGGCTAGAGTCATAAGGGCTTTAACATCATTACTCGACTCGGTTTCAGAATCTTCTGACTCAGGAGAGGCTTCAGAGCAGGAAGATTCATCCAAGTAGCCAACATACCTATCTTTTTAGGTATGTCCTTTTTAGGACACTTGTTTGCTAAATGCCCATATTCATGGCAGTTGTAACATTGACTATCTTTTAAAGATTTCCTGGTTTTAGATCTAGATTTTTTCTTTTCATTAGGTTTTTGCAAATCAACTCACTTTTTTACTTTTGAAAATCTTATAAAAAATTTTAGCTAAAAGGACCATATCATCTTCAGAATTTTCTAAATCACAATTACTATTTTCTTGAGAAATAAGTTTAGAAGATTTAAGGGTAATGGATTTACCTTTAGGAGAAGTTTAATGCATAGGTTTGTAAAGAACCAACTAATTCTTCTACCCTCATATTATCCGTATCACGAAGTTCCTAGATCGCAGTCACCTTTGAATTGAACCATTCAGGTAGTGAGCGTAGTATCTTTACACAGACTTTACTTTCTGGGATTTTATCACCGAGACCCCACATAGAGTTGACAATGTCATTCAATCTTGTATAGAAGTCCATGAAAGTTTCATTTTCGTCCATACGTATTTCCTCAAATTTGGTTGTGAGGATTTGGACTTTAGATTTCTTGACAATTGTTTTTCCCTCGTGTGTCATTTCCAAAACATCCCAGTTTTGCTTTACAGTATCACAAGATATAATTCTCTTGAATTCATCTGGTGATAGTGCGCAAGTAATAGCATTTAGAGCCTTTGCATTGCACTACTCTCACTTTTCTGAAGAGTGGTCCAAGAGAAATAAGGTGTGACTTTCATAGTTTTACATCCGTCGGTACCAATTAATTCAGTGGTAGGAAGGGTCCAATTGGTCATTGTGGCTTGCCACATGCTCTCATCCATGGATTTTAAGAAAATCCTCATTCTGGCTTTCCAATAGGCAAAATTGGAGCCATCAAATGGTGGAGGCCTAGTGGCTGAAAGGCTATCAAAATTCGACATCTTAAAAAGCTCAGATCAATTAGCTTAGGAAATAAATCCAAAGAAAATAATTAAAGCGAGTTATTAGGCTCTGATACCACTTGAAAAGGCCGAGCTAAGAGTCCTAAAGGGGGTGGGGGGATGAATAGGACTATGCCATATTAAAAATTAAATGCGAAATTTAAATAAATATAAACAAAAATAGCACTTAAACAATCCCACAATGCATAAATGAATAACAACCTCAAGTGTACAAGTATTGAGAGGTTGATACAGATGTTGTTCTAAGGACAACCTTACACCAAAAACTAATGCCTTATGGTAGGACAACCTGATTCCTTGAACAGTCTTTGTATCAAAATCTCAAACTGATACGAAGGAATAAAGAATAAAATAGCAAAGAAAGAAACTAAGTTATTACAACATTCCCACACTTGCATAAAAAGAATTACAACATCCTCTACAAATGCATAAAGGGAAATTACATCATCCACACAATGTAATAATCAATCAATCACCACAAGACCAGAAGTTATAGTGGTTCGCTTATGTGTACACCAACTGTTTAGAAAAATAGCCACACAACTACTCCACTCCTAATATCCTCACACAGTGGATATTAGCGTTCACTATGAAATTAGTTTTTCAAAGTTCACCTAAAACCCTCACAATTATGTCTTTCAAGTGAGCTTACACAATTCAAAAACCCCACACTCTGAGTTTTCTGGATCACCTCAGACAAACCAAAAGAAAGAGATTTTTCTAGTAGAATCTCAAAGAAACCAAAAGAAAAGATTTACAAAACTGTAAAATACTTATTTGGATATTCTCCTTTGATGCAGCCTGATAGAACCAATTCGGAGTAGAAGTTCAACGTAGATGTTTAATGTTCACACTCACTTATGAAATGGTTCTAAGTTCTAAATTGATTTTAGATTAAATCACCTTGGGCTAGCTTGATTTGATTTTGATTCCAAGAAATGGAAAAACTTCAATCCCTTTTTCAAATAAAATTGCAATGTAAAATACAAAATCAAAAGCAAAAAAAGCTAATTAAAGAGAATATAAAATTAGCACTAAATAGCTTAAGAATATCACTAACTTATCTCTCAGAGTGGTATCTTGATTTTGCTTGAATTGAATGAAAAACTTTGAGAATCGTGCTCTATTTATAAGTGCAGAAATCATTCCTTCAACTGGCCTAAAGGACAGCTCGAATAGTCGAAGGACCAACAAACTTTTAAAATTTTGGGCGCGATAACATTAGGCCATTCCTTGACTGGTCGAAGGGCCTGCTCAACCAATCGAGTGGCCTCCACGACCGGTCAAGTCCTGTCCACGACTAGTCATGTGGGACCCATTTTAATTATTGGACTTTGAGTCGAGCCTGCTGGACTAGTCGAGCACTGTTCACTTGACCAGTCGAGCAGTCTCCAGGACTGGTCGAGGCAATAACAAAAAATCATAAAAATTAGTAACAAACTTAGAACTGGTCGAGGAATTTCTTGAACTGGTTGAGGAATTTCTGGGACTGGTCGAGCCAGTACTAGGACTAGTCGAACATAGTCTAAGACTAATCGAAAAATAGTCTATGCACTTATGAAGTGACCCAATTAAATTATGTATTCAAAATGACCTATCCTATGGTCAATCTAGGATCATTCATATCTTATAAGCGATATATGAACATTGAATCTTCTTTTTCTTCAGTTAATAGTTGTTCTTTAAAGTTCACGAAGCTTGATATCTTGACATATGATGAAGCTTGAACTTGAGATATTTTGAAGCTTGAATTTGAAATACATTAAGCTTGAGCTTGAGATACGTGAGTTGTATTTCACTTTGAGCTTTGAGTACCAAAGTAAAGACTATTGTCTTGCCTTAGATGAAGCTTTGAAACCTTGAACTTTGAAGCTTGAAGGAGTGAATTATCACATGGTATTGTACTTGAGCATGTATATCTCTTGATCTTACATTTGAAGTTCTTGAGGTAAAGACTTTTGTTCTTGTACTTGAGATGCACAGTCTTGAATATGTAGATGAGCTACATAAGACAGATTTCAAGAGGTTTTGACACTATAAAATTTGACAATTATAGGAGCTAAAAAACATAGCGCTTACAGAGGTCCGTCCCTATCGGGTTTATGTGGATGTTAGAGGAATTTGAATGCCATTTCTTCCTAAAGTACTTCCTACAAACATACCGCAATGAGAGGGAGAATGAATTTCTCTGCCTCCAACAGGGAGGAATGTCCATGGCCGAGTATGAGAACCGGTTCACCATATTATCTCAATACACTCCTCAAATAGTGGCAAACAAAGAAACCAGGATGCGACATTTTTCTAAAGGCTTAAGGGCTGGCATTTGCACAAAACATGTGTTGTGCTAACATTCGTACATACGCCGACCTGGTAGAGATGTCCCTGCGATTTAAGGAGGATGGGGAGTGGGTCTCTCGAGCCCGCCTATAATTGGGCCCACGACATAGGGCAGAGGGGCAGCCCTTGTCATTTGCAGGCAAAAAGCCGAGTTTGAATTCGCCTCTAAGACTCGCAACTCCCCAGGCCCCCTTCACACGACCCGATCGCATATACGAGTATTGCAAAAGAGTGGGCCACTCTGTGTCTTTCTGCTTCTCGAGGATGAGGAACCATGGCTACCTGCCCCCTCAACGCATCAACCGGCCACCATAACAAGCCCTGTAGGCTCCCCCTCAGTGGGCAATGTGACCTACCCAGCAGTTTCACCGCCTTCCTGCATATCAGAATAGGCCGTTGCAACGACCTATGCAGCAGCCCAATCTTCCGCAACAGGCTCGAGTCCACACAATGGCAACAGAGGGCCTGGACGTAGCCACACCCACACCCACAACATTTGAGATGACTGCCCACATATGAGGTACCCCTATATTCCTTTTAATGGATACTAGATCCACTACATCTCTAATATCATGTACCACAGTCAAGCATCGAAAGTTGCACACCACCCCTATGTTGGGGGTAAGAATCATCGCAGTCGCTAGGACCTTCTCGTAAGCCACAAGAGTATGTCACGACTGCCCAATAGACTTGGGGGGTAAGGAGGTGCACATGGACCTAATTGTGACAAAGTTCTTCCATTACAATGTCATCATGGGCATGAATTGGTTGACTGTGTTGAAAGTAGAGATCGATTGTGAAACTCGATCGATGACAATACATGAAGGCAAAGGCACCTCCTTCATATTCCCAGTCTAGGTCAGCTACCAGCACCGAATTCTATGTTATGCTTCTTTGGAAGAGGGATACAATAGTCCCTTGCTAACGGGCATGCCTGTTGTCCAAGACTTCATAGACATGTACAAGCCCAGACCTGGGCTCCCTCCCTAGTGGGAGATTTACTTCACCATCGACTTGGTACCAGGTGCCATGTCGATCTCCCTGCTAACTTATCGCATGCCCCCAGGTGAAATGGAGGAGTTGATGGCTCAAATTGATGAATTATTAGAGTCAGGCTTTATCCAACCCAGTGTCTCACCATGGGGAGCTCTGGTCCTATTTGTGAAGAAGAAGGATGGCACCTTGCGATTGTGTATCGACTATAGGAGACTAAACCACGTTACGGTGAGAAACAAGTACCAGTTGCCTAGGATTAACGATTTGTTCGATAAGTTGAGAGGTGCTCAACACTTCTCAAAGATTGACTTGCAATTTGGATACCACCAATTACGAGTCAGGAAGGAGGATGTACAGAAAACAGCCTTCAGAACCAATTTCGGGCACCACGAGTTCCTAGTCATGCCATTTAGACTCATGAATGCGCCAGTAGTCTTCATGGATACCATGAACAATATCTTCAGGCCTTAATTGTACAGGTTCATCATTGTGTTCATCGAGGACATACTAGTGTACTCGAAGAGTCATGAGGATCATGAAGAACACTTACGGGCAATCATCAATGTGCTCAAATGGAACCAATTGTTCGCATAATTCTGGAAATGTGACTTTTGGAAAGAAGAAGTTAAATTCTTAGGGCACGTGGCTTCTAAAGAAGGCATCGCCATAGATTTCGCCAAGGTGGCAGCTGTTCAAGATTGGAAACAGCCGAGTTCAGTTATAGAAGTAAGGAGTTTTTTTGGTCTCACAAGCTATTATCATTGGTTCATTAAGGATTTCTAAGAAATGGCCCGGTCATTGTCCCAACTTACTTGGAAGGACATCAAGTTCTCCTAGAATGAGAAAGCAAAGGCGGTCTTCCAAGAGTAGAAAGACAAGTTGACATCAGCACCAGTGCTCGTGCTACCTAAGCAAGGGGTCAAGTACACCATTTATACCGATGTCTCCCGAGTAGGCCTAGGTTGTGTGCTCATGCAAAAGGATAAGGTGATCGCCTACACCTCTCGGCAACTAAGGAAGCACGAAGAGAACTACCCTTTGCACGACCTTGAGTTAGCGGCAGTCAACTTCACTTTAAAGCTATAGAGACACTATCTCTATGGGGAAGAGTTCGAACTCTTTTGCAATCATAAGAGTCTCAAGTACATTTCACCCAAAGAAACCTGAACATGAGGTAGCGTCACTGGATGGAGAACTAAAGGACTTCAAGTTTGAGGTTTCCTACCACCTGGGTAAGGCCAACCTAGTGGCTAATGCCTTGAGCTATGAGAGAGCTCTAGAATTTGTGGCCCTATAAATGGTGGAGGAATGGAATATGGTGGAGTTCATGCGAGACTTCTAGTTGAAGCTAACAATGGAAGAACCATACGAGACCATAGCCCACATCCACGTTCAGCCACTGATTGATAGTCGAATCATCGAAGCCCAAGGAGAGGACAAATTGTTGAGAAATATGAAGGAAAGAGTGAAAAGCGTTACAAACTCTGAATGGAGGGTCAATTCTAATGGAGGTTTACGATTTTAGGGTCGTCTATGTGTCCCAAGTCTCCATGGACTAAGGAAAGAAGTCCTAGACGCCGCCCACAACTCCAAGCTAGCTCTGCACTCTGGGAGCACCAAGATGTACTGGGACCTAAGGCGAAATTATTGGTGGGATAACATGAAGGCCCAGATAGTAGATTACATGTCCCAATACTTCACTTGCCAACAAGTTAAGGCTGAGCATCATCGGTCGGCGGGCCTTTTACAACCCATGCCTTTGGCTGAATGGAAATGGGATTTCATGTCCGGGTTACCTAAGACAAGGAAGGGACACGACTCGATATGGGTGATTGTTAATCGATTGATGAAGTCATCCCACTTCCTTCCGATCCAGGCTTCCAACTTCGCCGATGACCTAGCCAAATTGTATATCAAGGAGATAGTACAGCTCCATGGCATCCCATTGGATATAGTATCAGACCGGGACACCCGATTCATGTCAATCTTCTGGACTGAGTACAGGAAGCGATGGGAGTAAAGTTGAAGTTCAGTACCACCTTCCACCCATAGACAGATGGACAAACTAAGCGAGTGAATCAGATATTGGAAGATATGTTGCGGGCTTGCATGCTCGATTTTCTAGATAGCTAAGATGATTGCCTCTCACACACCGAGTTTGCTTACAATAATAACTTCTAAGCTAGTATTGGCATGGCACCTTACGAAGCATTCTATGGATGCCCATGTCGGGCCCTGCATTGCCGGGCGAAAATTAGCGAGAAAAGACTAATAGGGTCGGATATGGTGCGAACAACTACCGAGAAAATTGAAATTATCCAGCGTTACCTCTTAGCGGACCAAAGTAAGTAAAAGAGCTACGCGGATACAAGGCGAAGGGACTTGAAGTATAAAGTCGGGGACCATGTATTCCTTAAGGTCTTGCCGATGAAAGGAGTATTATGCTTTGGCAAAAAGGGGAAGCTTATGCCATGATACATTGGACTGTTTCAGATTCTAGACCATGTAAGCCCCGTTGCATATCGCCTGGCCCTACCCATGCCTCTTGCCGGAGTGCACATTGTATTCCATGTCTCCATGTTGAAGAAGTATGTCTCCGATCCTACGCATGTCATCAAGTAGGAGCATGTGGAACTTAAGGAAAATGCTACTTGCATACTCCGACCCACTCAAGTCCTAGACAGAAAGGAGCAAGTGTTGCACAATGAAGCCATCCCGCTAGTGAAAGTGTTGTTGACGCACCATGACGAAGAGGAGGCCACATGGGAGACAAAAGCAAAAATCCGCAAGCATTACCCAAATCTAGTCGAAGAGTACGAACAGGTATAAATTTTGAGGATGAAATTTAAATATAAGGGGGGTAGATTATAACACCTAGGCCAACTGTCACAACGTCTTAGGGTGTCCTCTAACAGAACCGCCACAGGACCGCTCGGGGCAGCCACATGAAACACATGTGTGAATTCCTAAAAGACTAGGGAGGAATGACGTCAGGTATCGTGGTCACCAAATTACGAAAGGATGAGGTCACAGACATAATCAGACCTGAGTATCACCTGAATCGAAAATGGGTCGCAAGGCTAGCTCTTCCAACAATCCGCTGCGACAGACAAAAATGACCATGTATCACCCGTCAAAAATCTGTTAAGCTTGAAATTATAGGAAATCGTAGGCTTCACTAGGCTTGAAGTCCATTGCAGACTGCGAACCTAAACGGTGCCCTGAACTACATAACCTGGACAGAGAAGATAACGCTTGAAAAGCGCGACTCTCCCGGACCTAAACCTGAAACTTAAGTGAAGTTGGCCCCGTGACTAAACTGCGAAGTTATGACTTTCTAACCATTGGATTGTGATCTAACTTGGGCCATGAGCCAGGGATATTTCCCTACTCATATCCATACAATTGTGGCCCTGATCAAACATTAATGGTCGTCGATCGCAAGTTGAGTCCCTGCGGTCAATCATGACATCCAATTTCCACCAAATTCAGATTGATCGCTCATCTAATTATAGGATACCTGCCCCATGGCACAGATGGGTCAGTGGACCCCTAGAGCCCTATGAGCTAGAATTCAGCCCTCTAAGGGCATGCATGTTGGAAAAAGGACTCTCATGGTCATTTAGACACAAAATTTAGACTATTCAAGCCCAAAAATCACACTCTCTCACTCCCATACGAAATTTCTATTACAAGGGAGAGAGGGAGTGAGGAGAGTAGAGGAAGAGAGCTCCTTAGGGAGCTGACTTGGGGAAAAATTCTCTCCTATCACTGCCCGCATCGAAACCCACAAGTCAGCCGCCATAGAGAGAGGCCCACCGGTAGTAGAGAGGTAATCATCTAGCCCCCTTCAAATTTTCACATCTTAGGCTACTTGCATGCACCCTAACAAGCGAACTCTATTGGTGCAGGGCTTTAATACGCCAACCCACGGACCTAAAACCTTAGGAGCAGCATCACGAACCATCGGACTACTCCTAGGTGCGGACCATTAACCTTATGTGAGCAATTATCAAACCTAGGTTACAACTAGTGATTGTGTTGTGCAAAATTCATACGCATGTTAATTAGCAAGTAATCCTTGGTAGTTTTTCTCCTTGGTAGTTTTTCTCCATGAATTTGCCTAATCATGTTTAGAGTAGTTAATGATTGCTTCCATGATAGATTAGGCCAAACTATTGAACTGTTGCCCATCATTTATTTTGCTTTCTATCATATGAAATTTATTTCTGATTTATTTTAAAAATCTACAATGAGTTGGGGCAATGTACCCGCATGCCATCACGATGATTCGATTGAGTTGAATGCCCATACATGTTGCCATGCATGTCTAAAATTTCCCAGATTAAGTGTTGTATATGACCCCATGTGAAATGCTAAATGACTGACCAATTGGGTTAGCCAGCAAATTGCAAAGAGCCGCACGGACGGTCCTATCAGTTTGGTCGTCCAAGGACCAATCCGACCAATCTAGGTCGAACACGGATAACTGACTGTAGTTATTCTACACGGGATGCTTGCACCCAATGTCAAATGCTTCGTAGTTCGCCTATATCGACCGAATTGGCTCACTAGCTAACTAATCATGTATCTTCACCATGTATGATCATGCCTGTTTAAACCTGAGGCACCCCACGCCCATAGAACGCCCACTTACAACAACTTTGATGTGATCCACAAGTCTCGTGAGCCCGGCATGGTGGTATGGGACACTATGTTCAGGCTGTCAGCTTATGTAGGTGTGATGAGCCTCCCCGTTGTGACCGCGAGCAACCTAGTTTACAAATCCGCCATTCGTATGAGTTAGCTGGGAGTGACGAACCTAGATGGATCAAAGATCATAGGCATAAGGCCACTTCGACCACCTGGGCCTCGCGATTGGGATGGGTCATTGAATTCACAAGGGTGTCCCAGTTTTCCCAATTTTGCTAGATGAAAGGACATAACTAAACACTTGGCTAACATGATCACGACCACATTGCATTTAGTAAGGCTAGTGACTCGACAGTACAGGTCACATTGAGGGAGTGTTGGACATATGCGAATGTGTAGATGGTGTCACGTGAGAGAGTGTTGGATGGCGAGGGCATGCATCATATCCTAATACCATATATGAGCATTAATAAGAGTAACTAGGAATTGTGTGCTTAGTTATTTTTCATTATTTGCACTTATGGAATTGATAACTTGTGTAACTTGATGCTAATGGAACCACTGAGTTGATCACTCACTCCCACTCTGGGACGGTGTTTTAAAACACCAACCAGACCCTATCTTAGATGCATGTATCATGGAGCCTGATGCATTGGATGGGGCAATTATAGATGAGGAAGAGGAGCTCTTCTAATTCCAACTGCTCGGTGGGTCGTCATAGGTCGCCCTAAGGCCAGCGAAGGGGCCTTAGGGTAGGGGATATTTGTATATCTTTTCGACTACATATATTTTGCCAAGACGTGGTCCTGTGCATTATGCATATCACCTCATTTTGCTAGTCGTACCTTTTATTAGTCATACTTTAATTCAATAGATGATTGCAGTTCATGCCGCACGATCCATTTAATTTTTCAAAAACTTATACATCAATTAAAAGAAACCCACATTTAGACAATCTGCAAGGCATAAGTGGCACCCAGAAATTTGGGAGTTGGGCATTATTCGACCCTCGAAATTCAGGGTGTTACATCCGAGGATCCTACTGAGCATCAAGAATCCTTCAGAGCTTAGATGGAGCTCCAATTAGTGTCCAAGCTAATCATGTGTCATGCCTTTTCCTTAACTTTGACAACAGCCACGCAGAGCTGGTACAGGCAGCTAAAGCTGAGGTCGATCAGTTCCTTCACCTACCTCAGCAAGGCATTCCTAACACAGTTTATTACAGGAAAAGAACGATGAAAACTGTCCACTCACTTGCTCACCATCAAGCAAAGAGAAGGTGAAACCCTAAAAGAATATATTGTGCGCTTCAATGGGGAGACGGTGTAGGTCGATGATTACTTGGACAAAATAGCCCTGACCGCTATGATAGCCGGTCTCTGAGAGGGAAGGTTTATCTTTTCAATAGGGAAAAACCCTCCAGCGACTCTAAGAGAGCTCATGAATCGAGCACAGAAGTACTCTAATGCCAAGGAACTTTTCAGTTCTCGAAAGACTACCCAAAACACCAAGAGCTTGGCGAAGGACAAAAAACATAGAGAGGAAGCTTCATCCCAAGCGACCTCCAACAAAAAGAGACCGGACGAGGGTATGAACGAAGGTTAGACGAGCAAACGTCCTGCGAGTCGATTCAGTTCATACACCCCTCTCAATGCCTCATCGGAACAAGTCCTTTTGGAAGTACGAGATAAATGGCTACTGAAATGGCCGAGCTGTATGAAAACTAGTGCAGACCAGTGGGATAAGCAAAAATACTGCCACTTACACCACAACCATGACCACACTACCAGTGACTGTTTCGACCTCAATGAAGAGATCGAGGCCCTAATTCGCAATGGGCACCTATGAGAATATGTGGAGGAACGATCGGGTCGGAAAGAGGAGCAGCCCAACAAAGCCACCAATGGTAACCTCAAAATTCAAACTATTTATGGCGTGCCCGCAGGAGGTGGTGATTCAAACCGAGCCCAGAAGGCCCACACTCAGAGTATCGACCTGGGCCACTATTCACCTTGCCAGTAGACTGTCCAAAGAACCGCAGACTCTAGCTTGTTAAAGGTAATCACATGTTTGTTGTCACATATTTGAGAGATGCTTAAAAGGTTATGAACCAATCCTTTTATGCAAAAAGTATTCTCATTTTTTAGCAGTTCCATTCCTTTTATAGTTCCACATCCAATTACCTTAGCAGTGCTTCCATCTCTATAAGTGACTATCTTAAACACAATTGTTTTATAGTGGTTCAACTACTTGTCTACTCTACTTCTGGCAGATGCACTCAACCCTTGAGTGTACCGGATCTCACTAACGGAGGTTTCACAATAGGTTCACCTCAAACCAAAGGTTTCAAATCAGGTTCACCTTAAACCAATACAACCTACTCTAAGCTAACTATCACGTCTCTACACGACATAAGTTTATGCCCCACACAGGAGCAAGGGTCAACACACAGCACCCAAATTTTAGGCCATGCAGGCCAAGGATCCACATAAGGAACCTCACCAATTTATGCTTTCATGAGCAAGGGTCAACACACAGTACCCAACTTTTAGACCACACAGGTCAAGGGCCTACACAAGGACCTAGAGTTTATGCTCTCCATAGAGCAAGGATCAACACAAAGCACCCCCACGTACGCTCTCATCGGAGGCCTCCTATGAGGACTTGAAAGGGATGAGAAACACCTTAGACCCAATCCTATAGAAGGAATGATCATAAGGGTCCTCTAGACTCTAATGACTTACAGATAAGTAGATGAGCCCCATTCAGCACATTGATGAAGATCTCCTCTTTTAATGACAAAGAATCTCCAACTCCTTTGAACCGCAGCTCAGATGATTTACTAATGTAAGGTGACGGGTTGGGTCAAGGTTATGATGGAATCCTATTCTATTAAATATTTTCCTATAAAGGAGACAGAGCGATTCCTATCATCTATGCATTCAAGGCATCTCAGCTTAATGATTTTCCATTAAGATGGTAGCTGAAGGATCCTTGAATGCGGAAGTTCATTCCCCAATGCACTTTATTGAATATCAATGATGAGGGTGGATTGGAGGATGAACTCCCATGAGAGAAAAAGGCTTAGGGTATATGATCTGGGGTTAAACACTCAAAAGTACTCTCTTTTTTCTCTACCAACAACCTAGGGCAAGCTCTCATTAAATAGGCAAAAGGTTCCAACGGATATAAAACGGTCACATTTTTTACAAAGTTCGATATCATCGAGTAGGGTCGATATCATCGAGTGTATACTCTCGATAGCATCAACTGGCTGCTCGATGATACGAACTCAACTGTCAAACGCTTTTGAAACTTTTTGACAACTAGTCGAGGAGATCGAACATGTTTCGATGTCATCGGATTTCGAACTCCAATTTCATCGACACGAGGTTCGATTCCTCGATATTTGAAAATGTGAAAACACTTACCTTTGAAACAATTAGGTATAAGAAATGATCGAGCATCACTCGATATCATCACAATTTAAATGTCAATGACATCGATGATAGTGTTGATTCATCAATAATTCCAAGGAATTTTCCTATCAGTTTGCTGGACAGTTTATGTCCTATTTCGATGACATCGACCATGCCTCGATATGATCGATATTTGAATATCGATCCTCGATCAGAGAAAGATTAAGCTGAAAACTTGCTGGATAGATTTGTGTCTCAATCCGATATCATCAAAGGTCTACCGATATCATCGAGATTTAAATTTCAAGGATATCGAGGAGCCCTTCGATATATCGAGAATCACATGATTTACCTTAGAAGCATTGGACACAACAGACCAGATGTTGATTTTATCGAGTCAACTGAATGGACTTGAGATTTAAAATTCGATGATATTGAACAATCTATCAATTCATCGATAATTCAATCCAGAGATCTTTGTGGTTACCAGACATCTTAAGTCCTCATTTCGATAATATCAAGTGAGCTTTGAGGATATTGATAGCAGGGTTCAATTTCATCGAACCATGTATCGATAAATTGACAAAGGTAGAAAACTTAAAGATTTTTCTAATTTTTGAAAAAAGTTTTCTTACCAAAAATCCTAGGATGTTCTATGCAATTTTAAGGGTTTTAATTACTTGGTGTTTTGGGACATGGGATGTGAAGCTAAGATTTACTTGTGACGAGTTCGAGCACACATCCTATTGAGGTAGACGCTTGGTTAATCTTCCTATGGGGCTCCTTTATCTTACTGACTCAACGCTTACGCTAATTGACAAACTAGGGCACTTTCAATCTCCCCCTTTGTCAATTACGTGACAAAACACCAAAACACCCTAGAACAGCTTCTAGACTAACACCCTAAATTGTGTGTACATGAACTTTACACAATTTTACAAAGCTATCTAGTTCACACACACAGATGACTATGTCATTCAGTAGCTGCTTCCCCTAACAGCCATCTCCTCATCTTCTTACAGATGCTCCCCCTATCACCTGTACCACCATCCACAAACAGATACACACATTTTTCCTTCGGGGTGTGGATTTGTTCTCACCCTTTTTGTCAGTCATTGGCAAAGGATAATATAACAATGGATATTGACTAAAGTTGAAGCATATGGGAGAACCAAAATGCAGATAGCATAAGCAGAATAGATAGATGTAAAAGGACATCTCTTTGTGAAAAACACATATGCATATCAGATCAAACATCACAATCTAATCAGAAAATATGCAGGAGGAGGCATTTCAGGGAAGTAGGAATAAACAACATTTGAAGCAACCTAGATAAATATGGCAATAAGGATATATGAATTATAAGCAGCCATGACCAAAATAGCCAAAAGAAGAACTGCCCAAGCTTGGCAGTCTTGTAACATTCATCCCAAAATAACAAACACAAGTAGCTAGCTCATCCATGGGCATATATAAAAGAAAGTATTTTCCTCACGCAGAGGATATCCTAACTTCAAAAAAAACTTGTCAGACTGTGCAAGTTAGTAATCCATCACATACACACACACACACATATATATATATATACTTAGGTCATCCAAAAAGATATTTATGCCTTAAGCACTCCATGGATAATCTAGGTATGTGATGAAGAGAAGGAAGCACTACAGACTATGAAAGCCTGGGTACGTTTAGTGTTCAGGTAGGGAGTTCAAAATTTGTTTTGTAGTACATTGCAGGGCCATCATCATGCGCTTAATCTCTGAAAAACAGGCTTCACAGTTTTCAAGTTGTTTCATCATGTGAGATTGTCCATCTAGAAGATGTTGCACAATATCTTGTTCTGTGAAAGCCTTAATGATATTGATAGAGTCGGAGTTATGCACAGGATTTCCCTTCCCTAAGGTTTGATTGGTTGGACACCTGCGAAACACGTTGTCAATGATATTTAATTTGCAAATGTCTTCAAAGTTGAACCAGGCACAAGGGTGCGGGGAATCATTTGCAGGAGGCAGCCCAATTTGTCGAGAAAGCTTGGACATAAGAACCGAGAATGAAAGGGTAGTGACGTACTCCTCTGTAGTCACACGGATTAACTATTGTAGAAGAAGAGTTAGTAGACACACTTGAGTACCTTGATGAACATCATACAGGATATTGAGAATATATGGAGAAAGCTTGTTCCCAGAAACTTCATAAGGGTAGACGTTTGTACTAAAGATACTGTGAAATATTTTATAAACGGGATCGAGGTTCTTAACATGAAGAACGTTCTTTGCATTTCTGGGTATTGTAGCACCATTACATAATGCTCGAGTAACTTCACCCATACACCAAGACTGTTCATATTCCGTTCAGTTACAGGTATCCCAGTGACTTCTACCCCTACTAGATGACTTATCAGTCCAGGGGTGATGTGCTCAGTCCGATTTATGACAGCGACTGAAATGTGTGGGGGATTATTCTCAATGTTGTAGATTACGTTCAGAAACTGATGTACAAGATCATACTGAAATTTCCCTCCAAAATTCACAATATTGCCCCACCCAATCAGTTCCAAGAGGTTAATGATCCCAAAGGGTTCAACGCACTTACTATGAGCAGCTCATTCTGCCACGATTTCTAAGTCTGAAAGTGATGCTGAGGTAGTTACATTTTTCTTACCTTTCTTGCATTTAGTTGAGGCACTTTGTAGGAGAACTCGACCTTTGTCTTTAGACATTTCTGCTTTGAATGAAAGGAGACTTGGATTCTAGATATTGACAACTAGTCAAGATAAGAAAAAAAAATGTTCTGGGAAATGCAACTCCAAAATGAGATGGACCAGTGAAACTCTTTTTCTGCTCGCCCGACTTTTATTGAGCAGTAACCTTCGATATCATCGAACAAGGGTTCAATGATATCGATATACCCTAATCGATATTTTTTAGGAAGAGTTCGAGGGCAGACCAATTGACCCGACATTTTAGATTCTTGAGAGGTCATCGATGGAATCAAATCTTTGTCGATGAGATCAACAAATCTTTTGATTCAACAATTTACTTAACGAGGAGAAAGATGGGACACATTATCTCTAGTTTTCAACAATCTTCCATATATGTATAATTCAGTATACATGCATATTAGTCTGTACGCACATCAAAATTTGTACAAAAGTTGTACCATCTAAATTATAAACAACGGAGTGCTTATACAAAAAAAAATTGAGGAAAGAGACCTCAGATATATCATGAGAATTCATCAAAATTGCATCATTTCAACCACCATCCAGATCTAGATGCATGACTTGGACATGTCTTCCATGCTCAAATGTTACTAAGCATATGGATCAACCTTTCCATTGCCTTTAATGATATAGCAGTGATCACTTATGCGATAACCTTTCTTCACTGGTTTTCCTGATAGGTCTAGGATCTCGCACTTTAGCTTGTTAAAGGTAACGACATGTTTGTTGTCACATATTTGAGAGATGCTTAAAAGGTTATGAGCCAATCCGTTTTTGCCAAAAGCATTCTCATTTTTAAGCAGTTCCATTCCTTTTATGGTTCCACATCTTATTACCTTAGCAGTGCTTCCATCTCCATAGGTGACTATCCTATCACAATCTCAAACACAGTTGTTTTTATAGTGGTTCGACTACTTGTCTACTCTACTTCCGATGGACACACTCAACCCTTGAGTGTACCGGATCTCATTAACGGAGGTTTCACAACAAGTTCACCTCAAACCAGTACAACTTACTCTAAGCTGACTATAACGTGTCTACATGACACAAGTTTTGCCCCACATAGGAGCAAGGGCCAACACATAGCACCTGAATTTTAAGCAACACAGGCTAAGGATCCACATAGGGAACCTCACCAGTTTATGCTCCCATGAGTAAGGGTCAACACACAGCACCCGACTTTTAGACCACATGGGTCAAGGACCTACACAAGGAACTAATATTTTATGCTCCCCATAGAGCAAGGGTCAACACAAAGCACCCCCACGTATGCTCCCGTCGGAGGCCTCCTATGAGGACTTGAAAGGGGTGAGAAACACCTTAGACCCAATCCTATAGAAGGAATGATCACAAACGTCCTCTGGACTCTAATGACTTACAGATAAGTAGATAAGCCCCATTCAATATGTTGATGAAGATCTCCTCTTTTAACGACGAAGAATCTTCAGCTCCCTTGAACCACAACTCAAATGGTTTACCAATGTAAGGCGACGGGTTGGGTCATGGTTATGATGGAATCCTACTCTATTAAATATTTTCCTATAAAGGAGACAGAGCAATTCCTATCATCTATGCATTCAAGGCATCCCAACTTAATGATTTGCCATTAAGATGGTAGCTGAAGGATCCTTGAATGCGAAAGTTCATTCCCCAATCCACTTTATTGAATATCAATTATGAGGGTGGATTGGAGGATGAACTCCCATAAAAGAAAAGGGCTTAGGGTATATGATCTGGGGTTAAACACTCAAAAGTACTCTCTTTTTTCTCTACCAACAACCTAGGGCAAGCTCTCATTAAATAGGCAAAAGGTTCCAAGGGATATAAAACGGTCACATTTTTGACAGAGTTCGATATCATCGAGCGTATACTCTTGATAGCATCGACTGGCCACTCGATGATACGAAATCAACTGTCAAACGCTTTTGAAACTTTTTACCAACCGGTCGAGGAGATTGAACATGCTTCGATCTCATCGGATTTTGAACTCCGATTTCATCGACACAAGGTTCAATTCCTCAACATTTGAAAATGTGAGAGCACTTACCTTTGGAACTATCAGGTATAAGAAATGATCGAGCATCACTCGATATCATTGAAATTTGAATGTCGATGATATCGATGACATTGTTGATTCATTGATAATTCCAAGGAATTTTCCTATCAGCTTGCTGGATAGTTTATATCCTATTTCGATGATATCGACCATGACTCGATATGATCGATATTTGAATATCGATTTTATCGAGTGACCCTCGATCAGAGAGAGAATAACCTGAAAACTTGCTGGATAGATTTGTGTCTCAATCCGATATCATCGAAGGTCTACCGATATCATCGAGATTTGAATTTTGAGGATATCGAGGAGCCCTTCGATATATCGGGAATCACATGATTTTCCTTAGAAGCATTTTAGACACCACAGACCAGATGTCAATTTTATTGAGTCGACTCGATGGACTCAAGATTTAAAATTCGATGATATCGAACAATCTATCGATTCATCGATAATTCAGTCCAAAGATCTTTGTGGTTTTTGGACATCTTAAGTCCTCATTTCAATAATATCAAGTGAGCTTCGAGGATATCGATAGCAAGGTTCGATTTCATCGAACCATGCATCGATAAATCGACAAAGGTCGAAAACTTAAAATTTTCCTAATTTTTGAAAAAAAGTTTTCTTACCAAAAACCCTAAGATGTTCTATGCAATTTTAAGGGTTTTCATTATTTGGTGTTTTGGGACATGGGATGTGAGGCTAAGATTTTATCGAGTGACCCTCGAGTTTGGGCACACATCCTGTTGAGGCAGATGCTTGGTCAATCTTCCTATAGGGCTCCTTTATCTTGCTGACTCAACGCTCACGCTAATTGACAAACCAGGGCACTTTCATTCTCATTGACATAGGAAGTTCGACCGACATACTCTTCACTGAGGTGTTCAATAAGATGGGGGTTGATAGGTCACATCATTAACCTGTTAAGACCCCGCTGCACGACTTCACGGGAGATAAGGTCATCTCCGAGGGTTCTATCCTACTCCCTGTCACTACTGGGGAAGGACAGAATCAGACCACCGCGATGGTCGACTTCTTAGTGGTGGACTACCCCTTAGCCTACAGCATCATCCTCGAACAACCATCCCTTAACTCCATGAGAGTCGTAGTTATCTACATACCACCTCATGATGAAATTTTCTACTGATGACGAGGTCGGCTATATCTAAGGAGACCAACGTGAAGCTCGGTAGTGTTACTCAACCGCTTTGAGGACTAAAATTTTTGCCTAGACCCTAATGGTCAACTCACTTAATCCTAGGGAAGATTCATCAGAAAGAGGATCTTCGATAGAAGATCTTTTAACTATTCCCCTTGATGAGTCCGACCCAACCTGCTCAATTCAGATCAGATCATTGCTGGCTCCTGACTCCTAAAGGCAAATATTGGATCTCCTCCAACACAATGCCAACGTATTTGCCAGGTCCCATCAGGATATGCTGGGCATTAGCTCCAAGGTGTGGTCCATAAGTTGAATGTAGACCCTAATTGAAAACTAGACAGACAAAAAGGAGAGCGTTTGAGCCAGAGTGATATGTCATGATCGCAGACGAGGTTGGAAAACTCTTGGACACAAGGTTTATTGAAGAGATCTACTACCCTAACTGGATGGCCAATGCTGTGCTAGTGAAGAAGCCTAACGGGAAATGGTGGGTTTGCGTCGACTATACTGACCTGAATAAAGCCTGCCCCAAGGACAGTTTTCTCCTCCCTAGAATCGACCAACTGGTTGACAGTACAGCCGGACACGAGCTCTTGAGCTTTATGGACACATACGCAGGCTATAATCAGATAACCATGTACCCATGGGACAAGCAGAAGACGACCTTCATTACAGACAAGGGTCTTTATTGTTAAAAGGTTGCCCTTTGGATTGAAGAATGTTGGAGCTACATATCAGTGGCTTGTGAACAAAATGTTTGCTTGACAGATTGGACAGTCCATGGAGGTCTACATCAATGACATGCTAGTGAAGAGCATTAAGGCTGCCGACCATGTGGCCGACCTCGACAAGACTTTCTTGATCTTGTAGCAATACCAAATGAAGCTGAACCCAACCAAGTGCGCATTCAGAGTAGCTCAGGTAAGTTCCTTGGTTTTCAGGTTAGTCAAAGAGGAATCATAACAAACCCCGACAAAATCAAAGCTTTCCTGGACATGAAGTCACCTCGGACAATGAAAGAAATCCAGTGCCTCACTGATAGAATCTCCACCCTCAATCGCTTTGTGTCCAGAGCAACCGACAAGTACCTCCCCTTCTTGCAGCAATTGAAGGGTAATAAGAAAGTAGAATGAACCCCGAATTGCAAGGTAACGTTCCAACAGTTGAAATAGTACTTGGGATCACCCTTGTTGCTATCAAAGCCAAAGCATGGAGAATCCTTGTGACTATACCTAAAAGTCTCTGCAATCGCAGTCAACTCAGCCCTCATCCGAGAATCTGAAGGAAGATAATGCCCGGTGTATTATGTCAGCAAAGCCTTAGTCCCAACCAAGTCACGATATCTAGATCTAGAAAAACTGGCTCTAGCTCTAATAATCTCATCTCGATGACTTCACCCTCACTTCCAAGCTCACATAATAGTGGTCCTGACTGACTAACCTCTCCACTAGGTACTTCAAAGGCCTGAGCATTAGGGAGGCTCACTAAATGGGTGATTGAGCTCAGCGAGTTCGATATCAAATACTAACCGAGGAACGCCATTAAGGGCCAAGTAGTGGCCGACTTCATCGTTGAGCTTACTGGCTGGGAAAATAAAACTACATCGGATGAACTAGGAGGATCTCCTAATAAGTTTGATAAAAAAAATAAAGCTTGCTGGTCAGCCACCACATCAAGTAATCTAGGGTCTGATCAATTGGTCAAAAATGACTAGACGACAGGAACTGACTAGAGCATCTGGAGGTTGTATGTGGACAGGTCGTCCAACTCCAAACACGATAGAGCAGGGATTCTCCTCCTAGCCCCTGACCTGACGTCAATCCAATACGCTTTGAGTTTCGATTTTTGTGCTTTGAACAATGTGGCTGAATATGAAGCTCTATTAACAAGACTCAGGTTAGCAGCGACTATGGGAGCTAAGGTCCTCGAGGTCCACTGCAATTCTCAACTTGTCATCAACCAGATCTCTGACGAATACTAGGCAAAGGAGATATGAATGATTACATATCTGTGCAAGGCTTAGGAATTAATGAGCAAATTCGAGAGGTGTAGCATCAATTTGATTCCAAGGGTGAAAAACTCATGGGCGGATGCACTAGCAAAGCTAGCATCTGCAACTGAAGGGGACATTCTGAGGACTCTATCAATAGAGTTTGTAGTTGAGCTGAGCATCAATCAGCTTAAGTCGGATGTCGTTCTTCTCGTGCATGTAACTCTAAGATGTATGGACCCGATCATAGAGTACCTTAGATAAGGAAAGCTCCCTGACGACAAATTGGAGGCATGACAACTCAGATTCAGATCGACCCAGTACACGATGATTGGGGATGTCCTATACAAAAAAGGGTTTTCCTTGCCATATCTTAGATGTCTTCAATCAGAAGAGGCCGACTATGTCATGAAGGAAGTCCATGAAGGAATATGTGGCAATCACTCTGGTGGTCAAGCCTTAGCCCATAAAATCATCCGACAAGGTTACTTCTGTTTGACCCTTAAAGACGACGCCAGGCATTTTTCTCAAAAATACGATAAGTGCCAGAGATTCGCAGTTGTCCCCAGATAGCCCGTTGAAGAGTTAACTCCAATAACCGGACCCTGGCCATTCACTCAATGGGGTATCGACATCATAGGGCCATTACCCCCAGGCAAAGGGCAAACTCGATACGCCATTGTAGTAGTCAATTATTTCATAAAGTGGGCAGAAGCCGAGCCCATGGCCAAAATCACCAAGCAAAAAGTCACTGATTTTGTGTGGAAGAATGTCATCTATCGATTCAGTATCCCACACACCATCGTCTCAGATAATGGGAGACAGTTCGACAATGACAAATTTTGTAGCATGTGTCAAAAGCTCGGCATCCAAAATGCCTATTTGTCACCTTGGCATCTTCAATTGAGTGGACAAGTTGAAGCGATCAACAAGATAATAAAAAATCATCTTGAGACCAAGCTCGAGAAGGTAAAAGGTTTCAAGGCCGAGGAACTCCCTTTCATGCTCTGGACTTACAGGACTACAACTCGATCTTCAATCGGAGAGACTCTATTCTCTCTCTCATTTGAAGTCGAGGCCATCATCCCGGTTGAAGTGGGACTCCCTATGGCATGCATGCAGTCTTACGTTGAGAACCAGAATGTCGAGTAGATAACTATGTGCCTCGATCTCCTCAAAGAAACAAGGGAACTGGCCAGACTCAAAACTATAACTCGATAATAATAGGGCACTTGATTTTACAATTTCAGGGTCAAAATTCAGAGGTTCCGACCAAGGGACCTAGTCCTCCATAAGACGTTCCAGAACACTTCAGAGCCTGGAACAGGAACCCTAGGACCAACCTAGGAGGGACCCTATCAGATAATAAGTGCACCTTAGCCCAGCTCCTACCAACTTGAAGATCTATAGAACTAACCTCTACTTCATCCATGGAATGTCGAGATCTGAAGATCTACCACTCGTGAGCCAGATTGTGAAGAAAAAATGGTTAAGGTCAAAAACTACTTGTATTGCATGTAAATTCCTATGGGTTTTCGCAATAAAAACTCCTCGGCATGAAAGAATTTCATCTAAACTTTGCCTCTATTTATTCACGTTACTGAGGACCTCCTTCAATGCAAGGAGAAACACTCCTCTGATGGCCTGAACCTTAAAGAAGTGGTCGGTCCATTAACTATAACTACAGATATGTCGATGAATAAGCTAAGTCAACGCTTATAAATCAGCGCGGCTAACCACACTACTATTATATACAAGTGCACGACCCTACATATTTACCAAAAAAATACACAGAAGTATAAAAATGACAAGATGGGGCAAAAACTTTCTGTCCATTAAACCGGATCATATTATAAAATTCTTCTAAAAAAAAGAAAAATACATCTAATTTTCCTAAGGAGGGGGCTGCTCGGATGGAGGAGGCTGCTCGGCTTCAGCCTACAAAGGCCCTTATGAGGCTTCATCGCTGAGGAAGGCGTCCATGTTTAGATCCAGATATAGCTGCTTGACATCCTCAATGCAATTATCATAACCGCAGTTATAGATGATATCGACCTCATCGGATCTTTCCTTCGAGGCCTTATATTCTTCTACAGCAGTGGCTTTGATTGATGCCTCGGATTTAACCAGTCGGGTAGCTAAGGCCTTTTCGACCTATGCCAATTTAGCCATTAAAATGATCTTCATCCCTTCCAGCTCTGCCCTCAGCCCTGCTACATCTACCTCAATAGATGAGAGATGCGCCCTCACTCTCCCCACCTCGGCCTTGCTGGATATGAGATGGAACTTAGTTCCGTTGAGCTCGGCCATCACCAAGCTCTCCTTATCCCGGGCTTCTGCTAGCAGGATCTTCAGAGCATCCCGCTCCTCTTTTGTAGCCTTCAGTCCCCCTTTCAAGGCCTCAACCTCAGACACCTTCTCCCAAAAGCCCTCACAAAGGGCCCCAACTTCAGTCATCTCGAGGCCCTTGCTAAGAGCCTCGACCTCGGCAATCTTCTCCTTAAGGGCCGCCTCGGCCACTTCGCATTCATCAACTACCCACCTCATCTTATCCCAAGTAAATAGTAGTGTAAGGATGAGCTGAGCATGGGAAATAAATGGACAAGTTAGAAAATGCAAAGGAAGCTTAACAGTGGAAGAAAAGAATGTACCTTATAGAAAAGTGTGGCCACATCAGTAAGGACTCCGGATGGCTGTCCATCAGGTCAGCAATCTCCTTCTCTGGAGCATGTTTCGTCGCCCAATCGGACAGACAAGACATGCAGTGACTCGGTGCCTCCTCGGGGGCCTGAGGGCTCAGGGAACGGCCCCCTCAACATCATCAAGGGCTAAAGAATCAGACTCGATCATCGAGGGGCCGGCCCCCTCAACTGTTCGGACAACCTCGTCCGAGATAAGATACTCGACTTCCTCGACCATAAGAATGGCCTCGGCCCCTTCTACCACAGGAGCCTCAGGGACGGGAGATACCTCCTCCATGTCTAGGTCAACCACCTCCACCGCACTTAGCTATGAAGGGGAAATCGGCATGAGAGCCTCTTCACCTCCCACATCGATTGGAGCCGATTGGTCTATCAAGGATTGTTCGGCCTCGATCTCTGACCTCTCCTCCACGGCAAAGGAGAGTATCTAGGTGATGGAAGGAGTCACCTTCTTCTGGACAACCGTCTTCTTCTGGATCATCTCTTCGATGAAGGGTCGCTTCCTCTTCCCAAACTTGTGGGGCTTAGCCATACCTATAATGCACAACTCGAGTCAGCTGAGCACCAGCGCAAAAGTGGAAAACAATCTTAACTGATGGACAACTACTCACCCAGAGAAGAAAGAGAAGGAACCAATCTGCAAAACCTGGATCGGTGCAGAAGCGCAGGAGTGATGAGCTTGTTCCAACGGTGGAACTCCTCCTTTAACACCTTCGCCTTGTCCACTTGGTTGTGGTGGAGGGCGGAGAGCTCGGGCTGACCCTTAGGGAAAGTTATAGATGTACAAAAGAAAATTAGGGTCAGCATAAAGCTCAAAAGTAGTAAAAGAAGACCTAAATGCAATAGTAATATCTGACCTAGGGTGGCAAATTTGGTGGGTACTCTAACATAAAGACAAGCCAGTTCGACAACAGGTGCCTCCCATTTTCCCGACACCCAGAACCATTTGTTCTTCCGATCCTTATTGGAAGTCTGGAGATTTGCGACATGGCTTCAGCCTCAGTTCACTCGTGCTAAGAAGTAATACCAGCATGACTGCACAGGGTTGTGCTTGGTCTGGTACAAATAGATGAAACAGTTGCTCTGATTTATCAATGCTGGGTCGCCTAGATTTTGGCCCTCGACTGATAGATCATAGGGCTAGGCCTAAGATTTTGGTGATCGATCGTAGTCTTCAGCTTCCTACAGGTATTTAGAGTTGGGCATCAAGTTGAGTCGGACCGAGTTAGGGCTAACCCTACTTAATCCAGTTTTGAAATATACCTAGCCCAAAATCAACCCGACTCGTTACCGAGTCTAGCATGCCTAACTTGATCCGAGTCTGGGTCTGGCTTCGACTAATCTGGACCGAGTCTGACCCAGTCATATTGACCAAATCAGGTCGAGTCAACACCGAATCGGATTGAGTTGAGCTTTTTTTTCCTATCTTTTTTTTCTACTTGAGTTGAGTTGTTCAAAATAAATATTTTCAAAGACTCAAAAACAATTTTTAAAAAAAATGAATAGAGTAAATAAACATTATAAAAAACTAAAAGTATGTTCAGAATCTCAAATGGAGTTCCACATTCAAACTAATGAACCATTCATTCATTCAATATCCTCTGTATGATGAATGCCTTTGTGACGTGTAACCCAAGTAACCTTGTCCATAATAGTAACTCCCTCTTCCACCTTCATCACCAGAATCATCCTTTAGTTCTCTTTTTATGGCTTAAACTGCAGGAGAACTCTAAGCTGAGTCTGAGCTAGAGGTGTCTAAAATATGGTTGTTTACCTCTATCTGAATTAGATGGTGGAGATGACATTCCATCATCCATGTTTATAGATTCATGAAGTTTTTTCAGCCTCTTTTTATGATCCGATTTGTACGGGAATTTCCAACCACCTATAGAATGTTGCAAGACTTTCAAGAAACTTTAAAGATTTATCGCTTGGCTTCTGTTCTATACTCATGCCTGCTTCGGCATCATGTTGTCTCAGAGGGGGTTGATGTTGTCTGGTCTTAGATGCCAATTTCAAGCTTTGTTTTACTACTTCTTTATAATCCCTTTCTTATTGTTCCCTTAATAGTCTGTCTTCTTCTTCTCTACTAACTGTGGGAGCAGTTCCTCTACTTAACCATTCTTCAATTATAATAGGCCCACTTCAATATCTTATATGGTTGGTTATATTGGTTGTAGGGGAATGAGTGGTAAAAGCCTTTATATTTAAGTCAAGAATGGCTCAAAATACATTCAGGACTTCTGGATGAGCTCTACTACATGGGAAAGTGTCTCCTCCTCGACAAGCCAACTGTAATTTTAACTGATATTTTTTTGTTTACAAATTATTTTCCACACAACTTGCATTACAACTTTATCTTTCCGTTTTGTGAGTAGACTTGGGCTCTATAATTCTAAATATTTATCGATGGATCATCTTCCGATGACATATTTATAAGTGTGTATTTTGAAAGAAATAATATTTGGTAAGGTTAAGGCAACATAAATAATTAAGGAATGAAGATAAATAAATACAACCAGCAAACCATATGAGATTTAAATAACATTAAGTCATTTAAAAGAATAAATGAAAAGAGAAAAAAATGTAGAAAAGAAACATTAAATTACATAAGATGATAAGTGATAAACATATAAAATATCCATCCACCTATCAAATGTTACAATTCGAGTTCACAAATAATAATTGTCAAATTGTCGTAAGAAAATGAAAGAGAAATAAAAGGTATTGTCTCATACTGTTTCATGCAATTGTTGCAGGTACTGTATCATCCTGCTTCTCACTCTTCTCTTCTTTGAACTCCTCATCAACAAAGTTCCCTTTTCCCTAGATTGGAAGCAACCAATCATGTGCACAAATGCGCACTTCAACTAATTTCGGTGTAAGTGAGCTTCGATACTTATTCATGACCCTACTCCCTATACTAAAAGTAGACTGTAATGCTACGGTTGAAATTGGATTGATAATATGTCTCGTGCCATTAATGAGAGTACAAAGTACTCTGATTCACGAGCTTTCGACTTCCACCAATCTAAAACATCAAATTCTTCGCCTTTGTACTTTACAAGTGGCTCCTTGAGATAGTGGGCAAGTTCTGTTTGGGTTGTTTGCATTTGAGTCTCAACTTGTGCCACGAAAGACATGAAATCGTTGATCATGTTATGTTCTACAACAACATTAGAAGTAGAACCCACTTGAGGAGTCCAACTACGGTATTGTATTTTGCCGCCCCTAAAGTTTCTATACAAAAATTGAACAATCTTTAACTACATCATGAATCTTATTGACCTCGGTGGCACTCTTCTCACCATACAACTTTTTAAAAATGAATATAACCATGAACATCTTGTATTGTGAATCAAGAACGACTACAACATCCATTACCAGATTACACTCAAAGAAATACTTATCAAACTTTAATTGCATACCCATAATCATTAATTGTAGAAATTCTGATCTACTACAGATTATGTACAAAACATATTTTACTCGCCAAAGTTCTAGTAGAAATATATTTGTTATTGGATACTTACTTCGTGAAAAGATCTTTGTAGTGTCGTAAAAAACTAAAAGGAACTTATGAACTGCTTTAGCTCTTATATAATCATCATCACAAAGCAACTACTAATACACACTATCATGCTCTGCATAGTGAGAGAATGCATTTTTGAAAGCTACTCCTGAATCCAACATTTTGTAAGTTGGATTCCAACATGTTATGACATCTAGCTTCATCGTTCTTTGAGATAACAAATTCAATTGTTTCATGATCTCATTACATGTATTTAATCGCGAAGGTAATCCTTGTACGTACTTCACACACTCTCTTATGTTCTCAATCGTTGGCTTGATTATTTTTAACTCATCATGTGTAATCAAGTTTAGGATGTGGGCACAACACTTAACATAAAATATTTTCTCACCGAAATACAAGTCATCGGTGGCCTTAAATTAGTTTCATAAATTTGTTATCATGCTATCATTTGCAAAGGCGTTGTCTAAAGTTATCGAGGAGATTTTTTCATTAATGACCCATTCCATAAGGTATCATTAGATGTAGTTTAAAATCATCAAACCAATGTAAGGAGGCACAAATCAGTGTGATATATATCCCTTTTGTTGATTGCATGATGTCCACAAATATGATGTTAGGCTGATTCAGAAAACCAATACCAACTATCCTTTCAACTTGACCTTCTCGCTTGCATACATTTTCATGCACACTCTTTTTATTATTGTATAGGAAACCTTTTCATATAAGGGGTTAAAGCCTCTAGCTAATTTGATAAAAGATGGACTCTCTACCATATGAAATGATTTTTTCATTTGTAATAATAAATCTAGTCGTCAACTCATTCACACGATCCCTATTATACTTATAGGTGGACAAGGTACCTTGTGACAGATCCACTAAATATTGGGTACATGAAAGTGTCTGTTGGCCTAAGGTCTGGCTTCTCACTTTTTCTATTACACATCAAAAGGTGTTTCTTCAAAGTTATGGTCGACCCATCTACTTGTTTAGCATATTGAGCCTTTCAATACTTACATTGTATTTTCACCGTGTCATTTTTTAAGGTTATTTTTTCAAAATCTTCCCACATTATCGATCTTTTTTTAAACTTTTACTGAACTCTGTGACTTTGAGGTACAAATATAAATGGGCACCTCTTCATCTTGTAGACCCAATCCTTCATCTAGGATCATTGACGAAGTGACTGATAAACCACTAGGGGTATTGGAAATTTCCTCACTAGTCATCTACTAATTGAAAGACACTAAATCAGATTAGCACTATAATGCCTTAAAAGTTTGCACTAAATCCTAAATTAGTCACCCAACAAAGTTTAGATATATTGCAATACTTTCAAATTCCCATTTAAATGCCTATACCGAAATTTCAGCAATATCTCCTCATGTCTCTCCAAATAAGTTGATCTTTCATTTCATTCTCATGTCAAATATCTAAGTAATGTGAAAAAAATTGACATGAGAAATAAGAAGGAGGAAACATATTTAAAGAGAAATTGGGAGATAGAGTGCAGAATCGGCATGAGTATTTAAATCGGTTATATGAAAGCACACTATCTATCTAACCTTGAATTGTCTAAAATGGGATAATTTGAGTGATTTTTTTGCCACACAAAATACACTATATATATGTTTGGCCACATAGAAGTCCTCAAATAGACAACTAATTGTCTAATTTATAAACATAAACCACATTAAGTTAACTGTCTAATGCACAATAATAAGCTAAGCAATAGGCAATATAATCCATACACATTAGGTTATTGTCTAATGCACAATAATAAGCTAAGCAATAAGCAATGTAATCCATAATTCACAAAAACAAACACTAACTATTTAATTCAAAAAAATGAAACACATTATCCATTTGGGATTTAGGGTTTAGGTTTAGGGTTTAGGGATTAGGTTTAGGGTTTAGGGTTTAGGTTTGGGGATTAAGTTTAGGGTTTAGGGATTAGGTTTTAGGAATTAGGTTTAGGGTTTAGGGATTACGTTTATGGTTTAGGGATTAGGGTTAGGGTTTAGGTTTTAGGGTTTAGCGTTTAGGGTTTATGTATTAGGTTTGGGGATTAGGTTTAGGGTTTAGGGTTTAGGGTTTAGGTATTAGGTATTAGGTTTGGGGATTATGTTTTAGGGTTTATGGATAAGGTTTAATGTTTAGGTTTAGGGTTAGTTAATGATTTAGTAGAAATGGCTTAGCTTGAGCAAGCCCGAACGCACCATAGCCAGCTAGGTAGAACCCGAGCTACCCCGAACGCACCACAACTTGCCAAACGCACCACAGCTAGCCTGACCGCACCACGTGGTCCACACTCAGCCCGAACACACACCACAGCTAGCTCAGATGCACCCGATTTCAACCATACTTGACTCCAATTTCACAAACCACCCTGTAGACACCTCACTCAAGCTAACGACTTAATAAGGCATGGATGGTCCTTAGGAACTAAACCTAAACCCCACACCCTACCTAAAACTGCAGCCATTTTCCAAACTTGATCCAAACCCTAGCCGAGCCTGAGTTATTTCATTACCTCACACCCTAACTTAATTCAAGCCATCACCCAAGCCAAAGCATGACCAAACCTTCACCCATAATTAATCCATATTTTGAGTCATTTTCAGGTCATAATCAAGCTAGTTTCAAGCCATTTTTTAGCCAAATATCCAAAAGGGGCTTTGGGCCACTCTCCGGGCCCAAACAAGCCCACTGGCTAAACTTCAGAAGCAACCATGAGGAGGGTGTAATCCAATTACTGCCCCTCTCAAAAAATGTGCGCGGAGCCAACTGGCTGAGTTTTGGACAAAAACGGTCAGAGGCAGTAATCCAATTACCGCCGACGGTAAATAGATGTTCCCAAAGCTACAACTGTTTATCTCCTCAAAAGTCAACTATGCCTAGACCTCTTTGACCCCAAAATTATTACTATTTACCATTTTACAAAGCCCTCCAACCTACACAAAAGTGCTGCATGGCATCTCCCTTCCATCCACTAATCCTATGCTGCCACATCAGCATTTACCCTCCATAATCCCTAGAATTACCAAAAGACCATCCCAAAAGGCTATAAATACCCTTCACTTCTCCTCATTTCACACCCAACAACCACCAACCAACTACCAAGTAAGCCCCCACCAAGAGAAAGTGAGTGAGAGTGAGAGGAAGTACTTGAGTTCTCAAGCTCCCATCTTTTTAGCTCCCCTCTTGCCTCCTCCAAACATCTCTTAGCCTTACAGTACTACTTGGATCAATCATCCCCAACCATGATACACCCAAACATCCAAGTCATTTCAAGTGCAAGCCAAAGATTATGCAATCATCACTAGCATTCATATTTTATCAATCGCATCATTACTTCCTTCTCAACCCTCTACTTCTTTAAATTACCATTGAACGTATGCCCTGTGATTTACTAAAACTCCAGATCCTGTCACATTATAAATTCATGGTACTCTAGTTCCCTTACATAACATTTTAGCACCACTACATCTACTCTTAACCTCCTTTCTTCTCTAGGCATTCTCTGGACGTATGCTCTGCGGCTTGCTAGAATTTCAGACCCTGCCATATCATAAAACCAAGTCTGTCTAGTCTCATTTTAGCAGTTCATGTCCTATCACTTTATCCCCTAAGATTAGACTACCACATAAAGTAGAAAACGTACGCTTATACGGGTAAAGGGGGTGCCTAACACCTTCCCTTTCTATAACTAAGGTCACTTACTCAGAATCCCAGGTCTTAAATTAGGAGTCAACGTAAAGCAAGAGAGTCCTCTGATTCTCTAGCTTTTACAAATTTTGAGGTTCTAGCCAATTGCGGGATTTTGAGTTAATTGGTGTAACGCCCTGAAATTCGGGGGTCGAGCAAAGCTCTACTCCCGAGTTCTAACGCATCACTTATGCAACATGGATAATGATGTTTAGATGTCGTCCATTAGCAATGCAGTAAACATGAGTGGGATTATACTAAAATAGCATATCATATTCCAGAGTTAATGTAATTTGGTAAGCAGAAGACTGAAATATATGCATTTAATTATGAAAATGTTTTACAAATTTTGGAGTATGAGTATGAAATCAGGCTAAATATATACATGTGTTGTTTCTAACAATATAAATGCGAGAAGTAAATGTGTTCAACTAAACAAGTATCTCAGTAGTCCCTGCACATCGGTATGAGATCTACATAAATCCGCCCGATAGTTAAACGTAGGAGAACTCTTCCTCCTCGCCCACGAAGTCCAACTCTACTGTATAGACTTCGCCATCACCTGCATCTAAACCAAAGTCTGGGTGGTGTTTAAAACATCATCCTGGGTAGGAATGAGTAGCTAATTCAGTGGAACTATAAAGTAAAGGTTAATATGTTATCAATTCAGTCAAGAAGTAATGATAAAGCATACAACAATCATATCATAAGTACTCTTGTTAATGCAGGGATGATATGCTACAATGATGCATGCCCTTGCCTGCACTCCCTCAGCGACATCATCTCACGGTCGTGCATGCAACACTCCCGCTGTGCTCAACTCCATTGCTAAAGGCACATGCAATGCGGTGCATGTACGTGTTAGCCAAGTTCTTAATTAGACCTATTCATACAGTAGGTTTGGGAAGCTAAGGTACCTCCCTATATATCATTTACCCAAACAATGATCCATCTAGGGTTGTTAATCCTAGTTAATCACATATAATAGGCAAGTTCAAGAGTTTACACTCTAGGTCGCTACGAGAGGCTCGTCATTGTTAGCGTAGGCCTTTTTTGTACTTGAGGTCACACCACCAACGTTCTACCAACTGGCAGTCTATTTTTGAAGGCTCGTCACCAACTCTACTGGCGACCACAGCCAGGCTGCACCGGGGTAAGCTGAAAGCTCGAATACAGTATCCCATACCACCGTATTCGGCTCATGAATTTGGGTTGCTCACTGGTCACTACGGGGAGGCTCATCACCCCAGCGTAGGCCGACAGCTTAACCACGGTGTCCCATACCACCTTGCCCAGCCCATGAGTCTTAGCGAATCATGGTACTATGGTTGAAATAAGCTTTTACATTAGTAAGTGGTACCTTAAATTCAAGTAGTGACGTTCATACATGGTAAACAAATAATAGGCCCATCGGTTTATTAAACAAGTTTGACTGGTACGAGCGTACGTTGAATTAATCAACATAGTACCACTGTCGACAATCATCGTATGTCACAGATTCACCGAACGCATCAAATGTGCAGAGACCAGTTCTGCCACTCAATAGGAATTGTTACCGATTGCCTAGACTACGTAGTAGTCCCAATTATACTCAAATACAGCATGTGGAGACATGTGATAATCATATAGGCATTTAACAAACAATCCAAGTATAAATCCCATTTAATCATTTTAACAAACACATTGAACATGTCATTATACATATACATTTCATCCATAAATCACATAGTAGCAATTTAGATTACATGAAGGGAAATATAAATATTGATAAGGTAGTTGAGAATCATATCTCAACACCCCCTTTAAATACAATTCATCAAGCAATTTCTCATTCAGACATTTTATCGTATACATAGAACATGTTATTATACATATGCATTTTATACATAAATTACGTAGTTGAAGTTAAGACTACATGAAGGAATTTATACATCTAGATAAGGTACTTGAGAAACCTATCTCAATGCCCTTAATAAATACAATTCATCGAACAATTTCTCATTCAGACATTTTATCAAACAATTAAACTACATAGTACCACATATATGAACTAAATTAGTTATAGCATATATTATGGCAAATCCTCTCACCAGGGAGTTGTCATACATACAACAATCATGTATTCTAGGTTAATAGTCATGGCAAGCACAAATCATGATTTCACATTCATTCGAACATTTCAACAAACACATGGAATGCATCATATATACACCTAGTTCACACACATGTATAAATTATCGAATACATCGTAACTAAGATCATATGGTAGCAATCAAGTCAGACATAAATCATTAGCTGACATTAAAAGCCTTGAAAACTATAACCTAAACATTTATAGTCCGCACATTTCACTGGTATGCCGATTACGAACTCAGTTCGAACCCTACGTCTTTGTCTGCGGCACAACGGATACCTAAATCATGAAAGAGGTTAGCTATTTCCTTAATTCTTCTACTTAGATTCCTAAAACGAGATTAGGGTTAAGATTCCTTACCCAAAGTGAAGTTAGAGACGATTGTGAAGTGATGTGGAAGGGTGAATCGAGGTGTGGAGTTGTGGGAAAGAATCCCAGCAATGATCTCCCACTCTTTCTCTTCTCTCCTCACACTTTTCTCCTCTTTTCTCTCTTCTCTCTCCTAGGGTTTGGAGTAAATTCGTATGTGAGAGAGAAGGGGTGGGTTGAGGGTCATATATAGGCCCAGAACTGGTTCAAATGGCCCCAGGGCCATGGGATACTTAGGTTATAGCCAAAGGGAGTCTGTTTTTGAAAAATGAGGCCCATCTGGAGGTCCATTACTTACCTACAACATAGTGTAAGTTCCCTGTCAATGGATCTAGGTCAAGTTAAGATTTTGGTCCGATCAAATTTGTGGATCGACCATGGAGGACCAATTTCAGTTCAATGGCTATCGTCGCTCGATCAAGGCCACAAGTACACTGACCTATATAGGGAAATTTTCCTGTTCCAAGGGTGTAATTGGGTTAGAATCTGATGGTCTAAAACCTTAAATTTGGCTCACAAGCGAATAGCCCAAATCACTCAAATCTGAGTTCATTTTCTAAAGATATTCGCGTTTCCCACACACTTCGCTCCGGGCTCAAGTTGTGCATTTCTAGATACTATTTGGACTTGATTCCCATGATGGTTGTCAAGCCCAATAAGGTGGTCATAACCTTATAGTTTTGCGGTCCAGGTCCAATACAGAATTCCAATGTGCTCCTGTGAGCAACTGAGTTTTAAGATTGCTCCTAGGTTTTTAAGTAATGTTGAGTTAGTGATTTTAATGGTTTTGAGTCTTGTAGTTTGTATAGAAAGTGGTTCTAGCCATATCCATCAATTGTTTTGTTTAGTACTTAACTACGTGTTGCCCAATTACGATAGACTAAGTTGCCCTATCAAAATCACCTGTTTATTTTGTCAAATTCCATAAGACTAATGGCCCAAAACCCATTTTTATTTATATATTTACTATTATAGTAAATTTAAGTTTAAGTATTGTTCTCCATCATTTAAATGTTAGGATTAGCGTCTACTATGAAAGTACTTAGAAAAATGTGAAGAATAAGGTGGTGAAAGGTGAGATTTGTGAAGGAAATGGGTTGAAAATGGATTTTAAACTTTGGGATTGAGTTCTAAGAAGTCAGTAAGGTGTTATGATCGACTCATTGCCTAATGACGTCTAACTCCAGGTTGGCAAAAATCTGGGACATTACAATTGGCTAGTGGTAACTCCGAGTCTATAGCATCTCCAATCCAAATCAGCCCCCATACATCCACAAAATAAATATAAAGAGTGTAGGCACCGATTTCCAACGTTCACACCCCTAAATTAAAAATTAATAGAATAAAACTATAGGGTTTAGTAAATTACCTTGATCAAGAAAAGTTGGGAGGCTGGGTGGGTGCGGATTGTCCGGACGAGCTATTGCGTCGTTGCCGGGCTTGAGAGATGAGGGAGGGTGTGGAGAGGAGAGGAGAGGAGAGGAGAGAGAGAGAGAGAGAGAGAGAGAGAGAGAGAGAGAGGAGGGTGGCTTGGTGGCTAGTGGTGGGTGGCTGTCAGTCTCGAGAGTGGAGGATGAGGCAGGGAGAGAGATTGGGTTCACGTTGGGTGCGGCAGGTAGGGTTGGACTTTAAAAAATTATGTTTTATACACACACACACACACACACACACACACACACACACACACACACAACCTGAACCTGAGTCAAGTTGGATTTCGGATCAAGTCAACTTTAAACGAGTCGGGTTTCGGGTCAAGTTGGGTCAAGTAACTGGGTAACTCGGACTCAACTCTGTTTGAGTTCAGATTGGGCAAAGTCTACTCAATTCGAATTGACTCACCCATTCAATTGGCAAAAATATTTCTAGCAAAGTTTTTCCTAGAATTTTTGAAATCCTAGTTGGCGAAAATCCGGGACGTTACAGGAGGTACTATGGGAATTCAGAGGGATTGATGCTTGACTCAAGGGTGAAATCCCTTTATAGCTAGCTTAAAAACTCCCTATGCCAAAGCCCCAGTTGGGCCAGTTAGTGTGCGGCACTTGGAGTGCCACTCGCTGCACATCTCATGGCTTAGCCTCATCTTTTAGCAAGTGTTCTGGTTAAGCTCCTTAGTGCTCTGGGTTATGTGGCTTGACTAAGAGTAGGTTCTAAAGGGATTTGGAACTAAATTTGAGTTTGAGTTTGGCTTGAATTTGACTCAGATTTGGCTTGAGTTTGGCCTAGCTTAGGTTTAGGTTTGGGAATTGGCTTTAGTTTTCGTTTTAACTCAGGCTTAGCATTTGGCTCAGCTTATGGTTTAGCTTAGGCTTAGCATTTGGCTTTAGAGTTTTATTTTGGATTTTATTTGGGCTTTTAAGAAATGGATGCAAGCTTTCACAATTCATACATAGCCCGAATCTTACTACAATTGGTTATTCTACGTAGGGTAGAGTGTATACACAAGTGCTTGTTACTTGCAATATATTTGGAGTTCCACTTTGAAAAATCATGCAAAAACTCAACCTTGTAATAGGTGGGCCCCACCATGATGTATGGGTTATATCCATGTCATTCATTCATTTCTTCATATCATTTTAGGGCATGAATCAAAAAATGAGGCAAATCCAAAGCTCTAGTGGACTGCACCATTAAAATAAAAAAATAATAGTAGGGTATTGAATGCCTACAATTGAGAAACTTCTTAGAAGCTACAATAGTTTTGGATCTACTGCATTTTTGGGCTCATGCCCTAATATGATCCGACTAAATGAATGGACATCACAGATAAAACACAAAGATTATGGTGGGGGGCACAGTTTATGTGATGCAATCGGATATTCTTTTCATACCTATCAACATCTTTACTGGATGAGAAAACCGGAGTAAGCTATTATTACTTATGTATCACCCTTTACATGTATTTACAACTAACCAAACAACCCTAGGATTTAATTTATATAAATATGTCAACACAATGAAGGTTATCTACAAATACAGAATGGAAAGGGAGTTATTTTTAATAGAGATTTTGACACGTAGAATAAAAAAAGAAAATCCTTTACGTTCATTTGACACATGCACGAGCTACATATGAACCATTTACCATATTTTGTATATAACCAAAACAAATATTAGTTCCGGGGGGGCATTTTCTATAGAGGGTGGCAATGGGCGGAACCACGGTCCATTACATTTGTATGTCATACAACCCATTCATAAGATTATTCCCAGTAGGATGAAGAGAAGAACTTGTATAACCCTAAGAGGGTTTCAACGGTGGGTGTCCATCCTCAATATTTCTATTTGTGTGGCCCACTTAAGTTTTAAACCAGACCTCTAGGTTCACATACTAACTAGGGGAGTCAATGGGTAGGTCCAGGCTGGCCTGGTACAATAGACCGAAGGCTTGAGCCTAGCATAAACCCAGCATTGACTAACATAACAACAAGCCAAAATGGTACCCAAATTTTGGTTGGGCCTGTCCAACTCGGCCCAAAAAATGATAAAATTCTAATTCGCACACATTTATTCTTGATATGTCCTTCGAATAAGTGCGCCACATATGCATGAACTAATAGACATTCTAGAGGAATGAAACTAATAACCTATATTTAAGATGGATGGGTTGCCTAGTGGAAGATTGGAACATTCGAAGGACATAAGACATGTACTTGTAAATTAGTTGGGATTGTGCTAAAATGACATAGAGTCCAAGCTCATAAAATTGTGTGGGCCATGCATGGACCAAGCCAGCAGGTCCAAGCTTGGCCTAAGGCCAAGGTGGGCTACTCAGCCCGTGGACATCCTAAGGGGTCATTTGGCACCATAAAGTAACTAGGGGTTTCAAATCTAGGGGGTTTCAAATCCCCTCAAAGAGGGGGTTTGAAATCCATGGTGAGAGCATAGATTACATCTAAAATCCTTTTAAAGTCCTATTTGGGAGCGTGTATTTGGAACCCCCTAGATTTGAAATCCTCCTATTGTGTTTGGCACCCTAGATTGGGAATCAACTTTAATCCAAAAGTAGCTCCACATGGTATATTTATAGGGGCTTGAATTTAATTACTAAATCAACTTTAATGTCTCTAATTAGTGAACATATGTAATATTTAACACAATGGTTGCAATAAGCTCGCTGAAATGTATGCTTTGCCTAAAAATGATGAAATTACAAGTCTCAAATGGGCTATAAGCACAAAATCATGTCCGAGTGACTAACTAACGATTTTTAGCCATTGGTTTGCATGGACAATGTTTGGACGGTGTTGATCATCATATTAAAATAATTATAGTGATACAACTAATAATCTAATTGTTTTGGAACATCATTAGTGGGCCATGTGCCCAATAGATAATAGTCCAATGACATACATGTTACAAATGCAACTCTTGGAAGTATTTTAGATGTAATCTAAGCTCTCACGTGTATTTGAAACCTCCTATTTGAGGGGATTTGAAACCCTCGATTACTTTATGGTGCCAAACAACTAGGGGATTTGAAATCCCCCCAAATACATGATGCCAAATGACCCTTAAGAGTTGCATGTGTAACATGTGTGTCACTAGACTATTTTCTATTGGGCACATGGCCTACTAATGATATCCCAAAACAATTAGATTATCAATTACATCACTATAATTACTTTAATATGATGATCATCACCGTCCAAACATTGTCCATGTAAATCAACAATTAAAAATCGTTGGTTAGTCACTCAGACATGATCTTGTGCTTGTGGCTCATCCAAGATTTTCAATTTCATCGTTTTTAGGCAAATCATATATTTCAATAGGCTTATTACAACCATTGTGTCAAACATTACATACATCACTAATTAGAGATATTAAAGTTGATTTAGTAACTAAATTCAAACCCTTGTAAATATACCATGTATAGCCACTTTTGGATTAAAGTTATTCCCAATCCAAGGTGCCAAACACAATAAGAGGATTTCAAATCTAGGGGTTTCGAATCAACACTCCCAAACAGGCCCTAAGTCATAACAAGTGATGATGGAATGTGTTATGGGAGAGATATGATGGTCCACGAAGAGAGGTCGAACCAAGAACCAGCATTAACCCATGGACCAAACTACCCGAAAGAGAACTACTGGCTGGAAAGAATCGACCAATAAGATAGCTCAGCCCAATCATAGGTCGGTCCGAGCTTGACCTGATCATAGGTCGGTCCAGTCACTAGTCGGCACGACCATAGCTCGGCTGATCATAGGTCAGTCCAGTCACAGGTTGGCATGACCTTCAATGACCTCCGGCAAAGGGAGCCAATAACCACTTGAACCAACTATTATGAGGACATTACAAGCCGATCAACATCAGGATGATAACGACCTACTAATGTCAAGGTACTACCTGCCTCCGCGGTGTCATTTGCCTTATCTATCCGATCTTGCCTAAAGGTCCAGTACCGCTTAGTCTTATCCAAACCTGCTTGATCTAAAGAATATCTTTAACGTATCTGGAGTCCCAAACAGGAAAAGATCTCCAATGGTGTGATCTTTCCTTTAAGGAATATTTCCTACTCATGTGATCTTCCCTCTCGACTATATAAGGGAGCCCCTAGACGATGAAAGGTACATTCATACACACCCAACTCACAACCTAATATACGACTGGTGACAATTTTCTTTAAGATCTTCTCCTACAAAGGCCCAGGTCCCTGACTTAAGCATCGGAGGGTCCCCCGTGTTAGCTAGGGTCTCCTTTGTTCTTTCATTCCTTGTGTGCAGGGGTTCAAGGGTTTAAGGAGGCTCTGCCGAAAAACTGCATCAACAGTTTGGCGCCATTTGTGGGAAACGACATAAAAAACCATTTTTCGCTTTACCAGAGAGACTGTAATGGCTAAAGGGAAGAAGAAAACCCAGGTCTCCCTAGTTGTGCATGATCTTCCGCCCCCACCGGAGCAACCCGATAGTCATCAAGGTTCTTCCGCCCCCACCAGAGCAACCCGATAGTCATCGAGGTTCTTCCTCCCAATAGTAGGCTGACTCTGATCCTGGATGGTAAGGACAGTAGTCTCACAACAAAGGAAGACAGTTGAATTACCTTGAGCAACAAGTCGAAATGCAAAAAAACAACATGAATTTCATAAGGCAGTTGTTGGAACAACTACAGCCTTAGTAAGTGCAAAAGACTCCTAAGGAATATGAGTAAACATGCCACAATCCCACTCAGCCTTCCAGCGCACCCTCCCCCTCTCAGAGAAGTCGACAACATGGCTCGACCAAACCAGACGTAGCTCACGTCTCTGGAACTACAACATTGCCCGCTTCCGATCTACGCCATGAACTAAACTAAATGAAGCGGGGTAAAGCACCAATTGAGGCTACTGCTAAGAGCGGCAAACCATGGGAAGCCGAACTCAAAGATTTGTGAGGTCAGATCGGAGACATGCAACAAGCTAACCGTACGAGTGCACCAACTTTGATAGAGGCAATAATGGAAGAAACTGAACCTCTATTCACTGCTTACATTATGCAGGTCCGGCTTCCAGATAGATTTTATATGCCTCAGATCTCTTCCTTCTCAGGAGCAACTAACCCATCAGAACATCTGGAATCCTTTAGGGTCTGAAAGGAGCTCCACAATGCGTCTGTCGCGGTGATGTGTTGAGCTTTCTCCCTAACCTTAACTGGAGCTGCCTGGTTATGGTTTAAGCAATTAAAGTTGAACTCCATCAGCTCATTCTCCCAGCTCGGCTAGATCTTCATCATGAACTTCATCGGGGGAAAGAAGAGACTCAAACAGACCTCCCACCTCCTTCACGTCATTTAAAAAGACGATGAACTATTGAAAGATTACATCAAGCACTTTAATCTCAAAGTAATGCAAGTACATAAGCACTCTGAGGAGCTTGCCTTAACCGTGATAATGGGAGGATTAAGAGATCGCCAATTTCTCTTCTCATTGGATAAGAACCCACCGACGTGATGACCGACCTACTGAACAAGTTGTAAAATTATGTCAATGCCAAAAAACCCCGTACCCTACAAGAAGTTGTCCAGAACAAAGGCATCCTGACCAAAGAGCGACAAGCAAGGGTAGAGCCTAGTTCTGCCACCACAAGTAGAAAAAGGAAGGATGACTAATCGCATGATAATCAGCGTCTAAGCAACTGACCTAATAGTAAGTTCAAGATGTACACACCTCTTAACAAGATGCCCGAACAAGTTCTGATGAAAATTCAAGACAAACATATCCTCACCTGGCCGGGCAAGTTAAAGTCTGATACTAATAAAAGGAGCAAAAATAAATATTATCTTTTCATTGGGATCACGGTCATTTGACGCGCGATTGCTTTGACCTCAAGCAAAGCACTCATCCGCAGCGGACACCTCGGGGAATACGTCAGTCATCGCAAAGATCAGGCCACGTCAAAAGATGCACAACCTGTCAATAATGAGCTATCGGGGGAAATCTGCACCATCTTCAGGGGCCCTGATGGTGGAGAATATTCGAACCAAGCTCAGAAAGCCTATATGCGAAGCATTGCTCACTCCAACTCAAAATGCGAGATCCTTACCAGCAGCCAACCTTCGAAAGAGCAAAAAGTAGAAACATGCAGCCTAATCTTTACCAAAGAAGATGCCCAAGGAGTCTAGCATCCGCATGACGACACGCTTGTGTTTACACAGACCATATCCAACCGCAAGGTATTTCGAATCCTTGTGAACACTGGATCATCGGTAGACATCCTCTTCGCGCAAGCATTTGACAAGATGGAAATTGGTCGGTCTAGACTTCGACCTATTAAGACTCCTCTACTCGGTTTCTCATGTAGCAAATTCATACCAAAAGGATTAATACAACTCCCGCTTACTATTGGGGACGGATAGAACTAGGTAACTACAATGATCGACTTCTTGGTAGTAGATTATCCCTCTGTCTATAATGCAATTCTCAACCGACCTTCCCTCAATGCCCTCTAAGTAGTGGTCTCAACCTACCACTTAGCCATGAAGTTTCCGACCAAGCAAGGCGTTGGATTTGTGAAGGGAGATCAACATGAAGCTCGGCAATGCTACACAAGGGTGCTAAGGGCATTACATCAGACGATGACTGTTACATCTCTCGACCCCCGAGAAGATTCTAAAGAAAGAGGTTGCCCCATAGAGGATCTCATTCTCATCCCGCACAATGACTCTGATCCATCTAGAACAATCCAAATTGGGTCGTCCCTGACACCCCGCTGAAGGACAAGATGATCAGCCTCCTTCGACGAAACGCAGATGTCTTCGCATGGTCTCATAAAGACATGACCAGCATTAACCCAAAGGTCATCGTACATCGGCTGAACATCGACCCTGGCCACCGACCAATTCGACAGAAGCGCTGGGCACTTGGCCCTGAGCGATACGTAGTGATCGGGGAGGAAGTCGACAAGCTGCTCAAAGCCAAATTCATTGAAGAGGTTTACTATCTAGACTGGATAGCCAACGTTGTGTTGGTTAAAAAGTCCAATGGGAAAGGCGGGTTTGTGTCAATTATACCAACCTGAACAAAGCCTATCCCAAAGATAGTTTTCCATTGCAAAGAATTGATCATCTAATTGACTGCACTGTCGGGCATGAACTACTAGTTTTATGGATGCTTATTCCGGTTATAATCAAATTGTAATACATCCATATGATAAGTCAAAAACAACCTTTGTCACGGACAAAGGTCTCTATTGTTACCGAATCATGCCATTTAGATTGAAAAATGCTGGACCCACTTATCAAAGGCTCGTCAACAAGATGTTCGCCCGCTAGATCGGGCAAATAATGGAAGTCTACATGGACGATATGCTTAATAAAAACATCAAAGCCACATATCACACATCTAATCTCAAAGAAATGTTTCTCATTCTCCGTAAATATCAAATGAAGTTAAATCTGAACAAGTGCGCCTCGAGGTTAGCTCGGGCAAATTCCTCAATTTTTTAGTTAGCCAACGAGAAATTGAGGCCAACCCTAAGAAGATCAAAGCTCTACTCAACATGAGTTCACCAAGGACAACGAAAGATGTCCAATGCCTTACAGGGAGGATCACTGTTGAGGGTCAAATATTGCATATTATCCCCCATTTATTACTTATTTTTATAAACATGATAATGCTTAATGTTCTATTTTAATCATGTTTGTGTTGCAAGGTGAATTTAAGAGCTTGGATTGAAAAAGATGTTAAAAGCATGGATTTAATGCTCAACAATCACCAAAGACAAGGATGGATCTTATGAGACCAAAAATGAAGAATTCACATGCTAAAGATTCAAGAAAACCAAGTGAGGAATGAAGAGCATTAAAGACTTAAAGTGAAGAAAATGAACCCTAAAAATCTGCCTCCTTCGACTAGTCCCTTAACTAGTCGACCAGTTGAAGGAAACCCTTAACTAGTTAAAGGTGCCCTTGACTAGTCGAAGGTTTTCCTCGACTCGTCTAAGGTTACGCGGATAGCACACGGACTACGTAAATTTGAGGCGGTTTCTGAATTTTTCCAACTCGGTGCGAAAGTTGGAGTTGCAAAACTATAAATAGGAGTCCCTTGGATGTTCCTAGGCATCTTCTAGGGTTTGAGGAGTGGAGAAAAAGGGTGAAGCCACCATTCGAGAGTTTTATTCTTCTTCTTTAGTTGATGTTTTGTTTAAGAGTTTCTAGTTTAATCATGTCTATGGTGGGCTAAACCTCTTACCTAGGGCTAAGAGGTGAAGCTTGTAGTGTGATTGGGATGTTTACTTTGTTTTAATTCATGTTTTGTTAAACTCTCTTGGATTCTAGTTTGATTATGAAGGAATATTTTTAGTTTTTAATGGTTTGTTGTGACAAATTACAATAGATCTGCGACAGCTTGAAATATCTTCTTTTCATGAATTGAGATTGTGAAATTAGGGGATCCTGTTGTTCACCATCGTCCCTTGGGCATAGTAGGATGATGGAATCTTTCCTAACCTTCACAATTCTCTTATGATTGGTTGTGGGATTGGTAAATCTTGTTGTTTGCTTTGTCTCTTGGGCATGGTTAGGTGATGGAATCACTTTCAAATCCTCACAACTCTCATCCATCGATGATTAGATCTATGAGAAGTTCAGAGATCTGACAAATCTCTTCTTACCAATTAGATAGGATAGGACTTTAATTCCAGTTGTGTCCATAAATTATGCAAGGTAGATTCCCAATTGCTACAAGTGGATCCTTAGAAACCCTAGTTACCACCTTTGAATTTGTTAGTTTTAATCACTTTAATTACAATTACTCTCTTAAATATTTTAGATTTAGGTTTACATCTTCTTCTAGCTCTAGTTCTAGTTACTTTCAGAAGACACACAAGTTCATACCCTGTGGACTCGACCTCGGTCTCACTGAGATTATTACTACATCGCGACCCTACACTTGGGGTTGTGAACAATCACCGCACTCAATCAATTTGTATCTCGAGCTACAGACAAATGTCTCCCCTTCTTTAAATAGTTGAAAGGGAAGCAGGTCATAGATTAGACAGAAGAATGCGAGGCGGCTTTTTAAAAGCTAAAACAATGCCTAGGGTCACCACTACTGCTCTGTAAACCTGAACAAGGAGAATCCCTATTGTTGTATTTGGCTATCTCAAATGCATCAATCAATTCGGCCTTGATCAGGGAGAACGAAGCGAAGCAACTCCCTATACCTATTGTGTGGGATTTCCATTGTGCGGGATACCTACTGCGCACCACACAACAGGTACTCCAAGTACCTGAATTCTTATGAAGTCTGGGATCTTCTCTGCTACTCTGAAATAGTCCGAAGATACAAATGTAGAAGATGGTGGGGTATTTATAACCTTCCGCACATGCGAACCCTTCACAAAAAGACTCATTGGCGCTAACATCCATTACGCACTGACATCCATTGCGCGCTGTTATCCATTGCACGCTAACATCCATTATGCACTGTCATCCATTGTGCACTAACATCCATTACACACTAGGTATTGGAGCTATGAAAACTTTTGTTCTCACTAAATGAGGAGGGGAGAGGGGTATTTATAGGATTTTCACACGTGTGAAGGCCATTTTCGCACAACAGACCTCTTAGATCTGCACAACAGGTTTGTTTGTGCAATAGATCCGCACAACAGGTCTATTTGGACAATAGGTCTATTTCTATACGACTGCACTCTGGATGCCTATTTTTGTAACAACAAGGACTGAGAAGTCTATTTTTGACACAACAAGGACTAGGAAGTCTGAAAATACATTTTTGTGCACCAACATATGCCCCTTCAATCCTTCTTTGATTTATTTACGAAAAAAAATGGAGGTTTGATCTTCTTTTACAAAAAAATTCTTTCACATCAGAGAAGGATCACTTAAACGGAGATCTTCAATAGTCAAGTTCAAATGGAAGACTGAATGATCGTGCTCAAACAAAAGACTAAATGATCATGCTTGAATAGAAGACTGAATAATCATGCTTAAACAGGAGACTGAATGATCATGCTCGAATGGAAGACTAAATGCTCGTGCTCGAATGGAAGACTCAATGATCATGCTCGAACGGAAGACTGAATGATCATGCTCAAACGGAAGACTGAATGCTCCAAGTCAAAAGCACTGAATGAATATTTTAATAAGGAGGATAATGGCAGCAACGAAAACACTCTATCTTCATAGCGGTCAATCAGATAAAACTCCTTTCTATGAACATGGCCACAATTGCATCCTCCATAGTTTTAACTCCCTTATTAGCACAATTCTCTTTTCATCGAAACTTTCCACTGTAACAGCTATAACGACTTCATCTTTAAGTAACTTGATCAAAGAACTATCTTTCAATGGTGCTCCTGCTGCAACGATCTCTTCTATCAACTCAAGTGAGTCTTTCTTTGAACCCCGTAGTTAGGGAATTGTTCTTTAATGCTGCTCCTACTGCAACAATCTCTTCGATTATCTCTTTTATTCATAGTCTGCATAATACAAGATTTCGAATGGTAATCTTTCTTGCCAAATTAATTAAAATTAGTATCTCAAGATATCATAATTTTTCAATTTAGTTTCATAAAGTATATATTAAAAGTTTTTAGAATGATTATAATATTTGCAATATGATAATGATTTGGTCATTCCATCTTTGTGCTTGTTAACATGCTTTACATTACATTTGTTGCATTTTTTACTCATTATATCATGCTTTCGGAGATGTCATTTCTGGCTCTAGAGGTTCAACCGCTGAGTCTTTTCTAGTTTGTGCTCCTTAGCATTTCTTCATAAGCTGGCTAGGAGTATTTCCTTGGACCTTTGCTGATTCTGAAAAATAGAGAAGTCTTCTTTCAATTTCCATTTACTAGCTTTTCGGAGGTCATAGAAGTGACTGATGATGGTTTTATCTCTTTTGGTGAACATTTGTTTAGTGTCTCCATCAGGTCCAATATTCTTCCATTGAGGGAAGATAGTTATTTTGGCGTGAACCATATTATCCAAGTAGATTTGTTCATCAATTTGGATTTGACCAGACTATACCGGAGACTTACAATATCGTTACTAGAATGATGAGAAGTTATTGCGTCGGACTATATAACTAGGCCTTGATATGAAAGCAACTTTTGAACGTTTACACTAGATCACTCTTCATAATTCCCAGCTATAATTATCCAATTCATGCTTCTTATAGTTGAATGCGTTAATGGGCTCATAAATATTACTTACTGCACAATTATTATCTACTAGATCATGCCATATCAATTCTTCCACCGTGCATTAGAAATGATCAGAAAGACCCAGGCATAGATTACTTTGAAGAAATAGATCATGCCTCCTCTCTAGGCCAACTTTGCATAAATATTTCTTTAGAAGATAATATTTATGAAATGAGGCTTGTTAACACCCTTGAAGGATGGATAGCATTTGGTGCTCCTTTGAAGAATCTAAAGAATACATCTAAATTTTTAGATTGTCCAAAAAAGAATGATAACTCTTCATACTTTCATCCTTCTCCACCTCTGCAGATTTTACGAGATAACCTTCCTTCATTATCAGGAAAGCAAGAGGCAGGAAGGCATCGTTATTCTCTTTGGAAGGATAAGTATATTATAATTGAAAGATCTTGAAGAATTTAACTTTTCAATAGAAAGTAGCAAGTATTTTGAATAAACTTGCTATTACTGTAATTTGAACCCAATTCAAGAAAAACGCATTTTTGTATGTTGTTTAATCAGTGTTTGAGATTTTCATTAGGCAATTGCATATTTGAACATATCTTAAAAATAGATGATCATATATGTATTTGTAGTATTTTGATGTTACACATAATTTAAGCTCTTGAATAGTGGAGCTAGTATACTTTTGACTAAACATACTTTGCCTGGACTTTACTTGACTTGACTTGATTGGACTTAACTGGACTTGACTTGACTGAATTTAACTGGACTTGACTTGACTGAAATTAACTGGACTTGACTGAAACACTTTCTTTCACACAATTTAAGCTCATGAGTAGTGGAGTAATCACAGCTTTTTAGACTTATAAGTAGTTGGAGTCGGGTCTTACGTAAATGGTCTCTGTAACTCTTACGAGTTCGCTGGACTTATCAGGGCCAGGGAGTTCACAAACCACGATCCATCAGAGGGGCCTAGTGAAGCTACCAGGGCAGTGAACTCGATAGGTTTTACACACAAGGTTGGCCTCAGTAACTCTCTAGAGTTCACGAGGTGCGCAAGGTTACCTTAGGGTACCAAATTCAAGGCCACCAGTCCATCAATGAGGGAGAAATTTGCTTTAGAGACCCTATCCTCATGAGTTACTACAATCTAGCTAGGAATCTGGGGGTCTTATGTATGGTTAGCCTATCTATGAACAATGGCCAAAGAGCGCACACTGCAGCCCACTTTTTCTTTGTTTGCTAGGTCGGACCCATTCATGGGAGGGCATTTTCTCTCACCTTCCCCCGTGACGCTGTCGAAAGCTATATAGACGGCATTGGTCTCAAGCATGACTGGCCTTTGTGGACTTTTGGCCATTTATGGCTTTTAGTCACTGGATTCATCCAATGCCCACATGGGTCTAAGCATGTGATGGCCTTCGCGGGCTTTTTAGGGCCACTGGCTTCTCACTGCCACCCGCATAATATTTGGCATATCGCTGATTGTGGTAGGTCTTATGCGTGATATTCTGCTACCGTAGATAATAATATCAATTCGACAATAATAAATTTTGTAATAGTGGTCAACAGCGATTAGCGACGGCGATAAATATCAATTTAATGATAATAATTAACGCTTGGCAATAATCGGCGATAAATTTGATATGCTTGAGAATCTGCCTTTTATATAAGGAGAAGAATACATGACATTACCTTTTGAAGCTTTTTCATCATTCTGTTTGTCTTATCCCCTTTTAATTGAGAAGTATTATAATGATAATCTTCGAAATCAAAATTGCAGCGATCTTTAAAAATATACTTGCCCTCAGTCTTGTGAATATACTTATCTTGTGGCTTTACATTCCGATCACAAAGATACGAAGAGTCGTGTCCATATTAAAATATTGTTCTTCTTTCAAATGATCATGACTATCTTCAATCGGGCTTCTGTGTCATTACTTTCTCTCTTATATCATACGTTTTCCTTATGACTACTTCACCATTGTTCATTATTTTTTATAAAATATTCTTCAAGACGAAGCAATTCTTAGTTCGATGTCCAAGAAAATGATGATAATAGCAGTATTTTCTCTTATCTTCTTCATTTCCTTTGGACACTTTGGCCATGGCAATTTGATTTTCTCTATGACTAGCAATTGGTTCACCATAAGAAATCTATTGTCTTCTTCAAACGTATACTTCTCGTAGTTCTTGAATCGTCTGAATCCTTTCTTTACTTTCTTAGTTGTGGAATCACTCATATTTCTTTCACCAAAGCTTCTCTGTTCATCCTGACAATTCTTCATTTTTTCTTTCTTCTTCAGTAGTATCAATCGAAGTTCTTTTGAGATTTTGAAGCGGCCGACTCATATGAGAATTGAACACTTTTGTACTAACCTTTTCTAGATTGCAAGCCTTCTCTATCAGATGTTGAAAGGTTTATATATTTGGACCAATAAGACCCAATGCAATATCTGGTCTTATACATTTTATACATAACTTGATTTGTTCTTCTTCTTCCGCAAATTGTGGGCATGATGCCCCCAAGATTCTCCATCGATCAATGAATTCTTTGACCAGTTCGTCTTCTCGTTGGCATATAGAAGCTAGATCGTTCAGACTAACTTCTTCAACTGATGGCTCAGGAAGCCATGAATAATGACGAATATTCTTGATGAAACCTGTTGTAGGAAGTATTACAAGTGACAACTCCCTTATCGCAGTAGTTTTCTCTTTACCTTTCATATCTTTGATGAATCTCTTCTAGACGTCATATTTATAGTTACTTTTTCATCTCCTTCTTCGCCTTTCTTTATTACTATCTCTCCTTGTTTTATCATTTTCTGTAACATATCCTTCAGTGTGAAGCAGTCTTCTGTGGAATGTCCTAGGAAATAATGATAACTTCAATCATTATTTTCTTTTGCCATCTCAACTTCCTCTGGATATTTGGTTGTGGTAACTTGATCGCTCCAGCAGTTTACCATTGATCTATTTGATCCTCTTCTTTCTATTCTGTTTTGAAACGCTACATTTTCCTGGCCATTAACTCCAATGCATGTGCTTTTGTAGCGAGATCTTGGAAGGTATTTATGTTGGCACTTGTGAGTCCGAATGCAATTCCTATTTCTATAAAGTTTAGGCATATATTCACCTGTTCCATTTGTTCGAATAACTGTATGCATGAAGCTCCCAAAGTTTTTCATGTAGTTCTCCACGGGTTATGACTCCGGTGGTGGTCGAGACTTGTCACTTCCAGTCAATACGAGTTGATTCTTACAACTTAGAGATTGGTGACCGGCATATTCTACCACAAATCCAGTTGGCATAAAGTAAAAGATCATCTTGCTTGTAACAGTTGTCATTGGTTGTAAGTCGAATGTATGTATTATATCATAATTCTTTCGATCGTTGCTTAACTTTACTCTTTGATCTTTGCTTAGCTTTGGCATCAGAGCTTTGATTGAAGCTTTGGGGGTGCAGCATGGAGCTTTGTATTGGAGCTTTCTTGCTGATTTGCCCCCTTTTAATTGGGTGAGATTTTCTTCTGAAGTCTGAGATCTTCTCTGCTGCTTTGAAATTGTCCAAATGATTCAAATATAGAAGATGGTGGGGGTATTTTTAACCTTCCGCATGTACGAACCCTTCACAAAAAGACTCATTACGCGCTGTCATCCATTGCGTGCTGACATACATTGCGCGCTCTCATCCATTGCGCGAAAACATCCATTGTGCGCTGCGCAATGGAGCTATGAAAACTTCTGTTCTCCCCAACTGAAGGGAGAGGGGTATTTATAGGCTTTTCACATGTGTGAAGGCCATTTTCCTGCAACAGACCTCTTAGACCAGCATAACAAGTTTGTTCACGCAACATATCCACACAACAGGTCTGTTCGGACAACAGGTCTATTTTTGTATGACTGCACTCTAGATGCCTGTTTCTGCAACAACAAGGACTAGGAAGTCTATTTTTGTAATAACAGGGACTAGGAAGTTTGAAAATGCATTTTTTGTACACCAACACCAACCGACCAAACGTCCAGTTCCCAAGTCAATCTTCCCTACCCAAGTGGAAGTTATATGTTGATGGCTCATCCATCTCTAAAGCCAGTGGGGCCGGTATAGTCCTGGAAACTCCAAATTACGTGTGTATGCAATATGCCTTAAGATTTGGATTCCAAGCCTCCAACAATGTAATAGAATATGAAGCATTAGTCATCAGACTTAGGCTGGAAGCCACCATGGGAGCCCTACACCTTAAAGTTTTCAACGATTCCCAACTGGTCGTCAATTAAATAGCTGAAGAGTACCAAGCAAGAAGGAATGTACGAAAGCATACTTGTGGGAAGAAAAAGAGTTAATCGGCAGATTCCAAAAGTGTAACATCACTCTGATCCCTCGAGCATAGAATTCCAAAGCAGACATGCTAGCAAAGTTGGCCACTGCAGATAAAGATGGCATTCCAAGGTCAGTTCCGATCGAATTCCTTAGCAAACCAAGCATTAACAAAGCCGACCTTGCCATAACTCTTCCAGTAAGCTCGAAACCGACATGGATGGATCTAATCATCGAATTTCTTGGGGAGGTAAAACTACCCAAAGTTCGGGCAAAAGCGAGCAAGCTACGAACTAAGGCAGCTTGTTACACTATGGTCAACAACATCCTCTACAAGAAGGGGTTCTACCTTCCTTATTTTAGATGCCTTCAACCAGACGAAGTGGAATATGTCCAAAGGGAGACTCATGAGGTTAATTGCAGGAATCACTCAGGAGGCCGAGCTTTAGCTCATGAGGTCATTTGGCAGGGGTACTATTGGCCGACCATCCAAACTGATGCTCAACAGTATACCCGAAAATGCGATAAATGCTAGTGCTTCGCAAATATACCTCGGCAACCTCTCAAATAACTAATTCTGATGACTGAGCCATGGCCATTTACCTAGTGGGGGATTGACATCATTGGCCTTCTCCAGACCGGCAAAGGCCAAACCAAGTTTGTTGTAGTCACGGTCGACTACTTCACGAAGTGGGCTGAAGCCAAGCCTTTGGCAAAAATAACTAAGCAAAAGATAACGGACTTTGTTTAGAAGAACATTATATGTAGGTTCGGAATTCCCTGCACGATCATCTCTGACAATGGAAAGCAATTCGACAATAAGAAATTCCAAGGAAGTGTGAAAACCTCGGCATCTGAAATGTTTACTCCTCGCCACGACATCCGCAAGCCAATAGACAGGTCGAAGCTGTCACCCCAGTGGAAATCGAACTACCAATAGGTCGAAGAAGTCAACAAAATCATCAAGCACTATCTCCGAACCAAGCTCGAGAAGGCTAAAGGAGCGTGGGACAAAGAGCTCTCCAATGTTTTTTGGGCATACCAAATTACAGCTCGAACAACCATTGGGGAAACTCCCTTTTCCCTAGCCTATGGGGTCGAAGCCATCACCCTAATGGAAATTGAACTACCAACAGCTCGGACTCAATCCTTCGACAAACAGCAAAACTCCGAACTAATGGCCTTAGATCTCGATCTTCTTGAGGAGAGAAGAGAGCAAGTTCAAATTCGGACTACAATCTGCCAACAACAAATAACGCGTTTCTACAACGCTAGAGTAAACCTTGAGAGATTCTGAGATGGGCACTTGGTCCTTCGAAAAACCTTCCAAAACACCAAGGAACTCATATCGAGAACCTTGGGCCCAAATTGGGAAGGACCCTACGTAGTGATAAGTACAAGTCGACCTGGGTCGTACCGTCTGGAAGATCTGGATGGTCGACTCCTGCCTCATCCCTGGAATGCTGAACATCTCAAAATTTACTACCCTTGAGAGATCGATCCATAGTTTATTATGCGCTGGTCATGTTCAAGATAGTATAAAGTAAAAATTTTGCAATTTGATTCCTACTTCTATAGTCTCGAAGGAATGTTCATCGGAACAATCCACTGAGGACTTCACAAGATAATCGAGAAGAATTCTTTTCATAAAGGCCGCCCTATCTACAAGGTCGAACCCATCTATGGATTCCGACCTATTTACAAAATCCGACCTATCTATCGAATCTGATATAACTACTTAAATCGTTCTATCTACTTAAAAGAATTCACATAAAAGCAGCATACCAAAAAAGCGAATTATATTGATAAAAGCTCTTTGGAATGTATGACATTGAAAAGTTTGCAAAATTACAGGGAGAGTAAGTCTCCATGCTTTAGGAGGCTGCTCAGAAGGCATGTCTTCGGCAAAAGTATCGAAGTCAACTTCCTCGAAACTAGAGAGATCCAAATCTGGAAAGGCCTTTTTAATCGCTTCAACGCATTTTGAAAAGGCTATCTGGTACAAGGTATCTCTATCTTCCAAATATTCTTCGAAAGACTTGTACTCCTCGATAGCGACCGCCTGAGCTTCTACCTCTGCCGCCTTGAGCTTCACCTCAGCCTCCCCGAGCTTCGCCTTCATCTCCCTATTGTCAACTTCCCACCAAGCCAACCTATCAGAAGCCTCCCCAGGAAGCTTCTTTGTCGCATCAAGCTTGGCCTCCAAGGCTAAAGCACGAGCTTCTACAGCAAAACGAGCTTGGTTGGACGCAAAGCCATACCGCAAGACTGTTCAACTTCAGCCTCTTTTTACAAGAACTTCTACTCGCCCACGCTCATTATCGTCCACAAGTGAACGATATCGCGATGCACTTTCAGCATGCTAGGGGCCAACTACCAAAAGGGGCAAAAGAGAATGTAAGTAGCCAAACAAAAAGGAGGGATAAGCAATAAGTGCTTAGGAGATCTACTTACCACGAGGAATCTCTTTGTTGCGGACGCAAGGACTGCATCCGGAGTGCAGCTTAGTGAATGGAAGAACTCCTTTTTGGGGATATTTCACTCGGCCTAAGGAAGAAGCTCTCCTATGACTTCACTAATCATCCTCAAAGGACGACCATCCTCCTCCCGAGCTTCGAAAGGTCTCATAAAAGGCTTGCTGGCCTCCTCAGCCTCCACAGGTCAAGCTTCAATAGAAGGCCTGATAGCCCCCTGGGTCTCCAAAGGGGGAGCCTCCTTGTGAACGGCCGCCTCGACCATCGTCTCAATAAACAGCAGGGCAGAGACTACTGTCGTCACTTCATCTTCAGTCTCCACGACAATGGGAGATGAAGGACAGAAACTCGAAAACCGGCCTCACAAAATTCCCGATCACAGAATCCGGTGACGACAGCCTCTGTAGTACCCCATTCTCAGCTCCTAGCTTTCATACGCCAGATTCCGATCCTGGGATCCTACAAGGAGGATTTTTCAATGTACATTTAACTTGTAATAAGCATAACCACAAGTTTACCCGAATCATAAAAAACAACATCATCATCACATATCCATTAATATAAACATTTGAATACAGTGCTGAAAGGGAAATACATATGTCAAAAATCAAAGCTCCAGAAGTTCGCTACATGCTCCAAGCTCAACGCTGCTGTGACCTAACGCCACCTGCACGCATCTATTGTGCATAAGCTTATGGAAAGCTTAGAGGGTGGTGAAAGTGTGTGCGCAAGGTAAGTGCCAAGAATGCAATACAATGCCATAAATCATATAGCAACGGTAATACAGGCAAGATCATGAATCATACGATATCAGAGTAAGTGAAAATACTGGCAATCTATAAATGAATGCTATCAGCCATACCAAGGCTATGTGATGTAAAAATGTAATAAGCCAATATCCTATGTTGAGAATGCAAGGCAATATGCAAATCATGTTAAGTCTGTCTAAGTTATATAAGTGTTGAAACATAACTACCCAAAATGTCATATACCACGGATGTAATGCAATATGTGGTGCGAATGAAATGACCAAGCTGGAGTGAAGTCGGGATGATAGTACGTAGTATCACAGGCTATGGGGTCTATCACAAAGGACTTCTATCCAAACCAGTCCCATACCAAAATTTGGATAGTCAAACTCAATGTGGTAGACTCCTTATCTCTGGTTAGTCGCGTGCCCAACTGAAATCCTGGTCATGTGAAGGTACACAATAATTAGTTGCGCACCACCAACCCGAGTAGATAGTGAATGAATGAATGAATATGCAATTCCTACTCAAAAAGTCCACATATCAGTACGGTTCCTCCCTAAGAAATCACCAGTGTCTATTACACTCTAAACCATATTGCCAACCCATCGTGTGCAACAAGGTGGGTGGAAGAGACCTCACTATCTGCCTGCCAATATCGGGCCCGGCTCGTCGATAGCGGACCTATTCCTCGAGCTAGTCAGACTCAACCTAGCATTGCCCCCACCTCTCGGGCAGGTAAGGCGTACCCCCTTCTAACTGACCATGACACAGTGGGAGACGCGGCCTAATGGTATTAGGCCTTCATACGCTTATGCATCCACTTGGTCTAAACATTAGAGCAACCCCTATAACCAAGAGGGTTCGAGGACTTTCATCCACAGATATCTATAGCACCTCATGTAGAACAGATTTTTGGTGTCCCATCTGGCCATCCATGATATGCATGTGGAGGCTACAGCCCTGATGTCGCTAGGGAGTACGATAATCATAATCGCACAATGTGAGATGCATGAGTCGCACAGTCCAATCATACATCAATCCTGCACATACCGTGCGCTCATGTGGGGCAACTCCTCCCATCAAGGAGTCCCATGAATAACCTGCCCCATGGCATATGCAATGGTCAACCATATCTCATATTAAACATGCAGATGATGCGTATGGGCATGTATCATGATGCTATGCTATCACATACTCATAATCAGTATCAATAACAGGCATCAACAATCGGCCTCGACAATCAGCCTCGACAATGTGGATATTTAACCAACATTGCCCCCAAGGGGTGGCCCACATAGAGCCAAACATATAGTAGACCATGGCCTCACGAAGGACCTGATGTACAACACCATGGGCCTCACTCAAGAGCTTAATACACATCATGATGGGCCTTTCACATGGGCCTAACGTACATATCAATGGGCTCCATTGCCTAGCCCTCGATTGCATCACAATGGGCCTCATCACATAGGCCTCATATACATCACATTGGGCCTTAAACACGGGCTTAATACACATCACAATGGGCCTCAAATACTGGCTGCATATACATCACATAGGTCTCGACAATCGGCCTCGGCAATCGAAATTAACCTCGACAATCAAAATCGGCCTCAACAATCGGAATCGACACTCGAAATCGGCCTCGACACTCGGCCTCGACAATCAGAATAGGCCTATACAATTAGCCTCGACAAATCAGAATCAGAATCGATACTCGGCCTCGACAATCAGAATCGGCCTATACAATCGGCCTCGATACTCAACCTCGACAATCTGAATCGGCCTATACAATCGACCTCGATAAATTAGAATCGAAATCGATACTCGGCCTTAACAATCAGAATCAGCCTATATAAACGGCCTCGACAAATCAGAATTAGAATCGGCCTCAACAATCGACCTCGACAATCAGAATCAGAATCGGCCTATAAGTAAGGCGGGGTCCATATATAAACAGCCGATCAAACCATAATATAAAGATCGGCCTTCGACCGTGGTTATATTAATCCGATAGCATGAAACCATCCATCTACGGCATATGGGGCCCACTTATTTGGGTTAACCCATGAAGAGAATGGGCCTAACAAGGTCTAAGGGAAGGTCGCAATGAGGACATCTAACCATCATTGCCCATCAATGTAGACATCTAACCAACATTGCTCCTAAGGAGTGGCCTACACAAGGAATTCATACGCAACATAACAGCCACACATACATCGCATTGGGCCTCGCTCATGGGCCATGAATACATCATAATGGGCCGATCGAATGGGCCGAATCAAATGGGCCAATTCAAATGGGCTGAATCAAATGGGCTGATCAAATGGGCCGAGCCCAACTCATCTATTTTTAGAAAATCCATATAGAGTATTTATATAAAAATGAACCATATCAAAAAATCAACTGGACCATATCGTATCTAGCCATGGTGATAATGATTTCCATGGTTAAATTCTAGTGGGCCCCATCATAAGGTTCATTTCCCATCTAGTTTATTCATAAGGTCATAAAGAACTTGTTGACCCAAGGGTTTAATGGTGGACGTTCAAACCCATTGTATTCTGTAATGTGGTCCACCTGATCCTACATCTGTCTTATTTTTAGTCTCAAGCCTTAAAATTATCTTTCAAAATGGTTGGGTTTGGATGCAACACATGCATCATGGTGGGTCCCATAGAGATGGACGGCATAGATAAAGTACACCCCTCATGGTGGGGGTTCACATGATGGAAGGTGTGAATACAATACATACACCAGTGAGTCCCCATGTGGGGAGGCCCACCATAATATTTACTGTCATCCAATCTGTTAATAAGGTCACCTAGACCCGGATAGAGGAAAAAACAAATTTCATATGGATCCAAAACTCATGTGAAATCCAAAAGGATTTCAATGGCAGACGTTTAATCTTCACTATTCCATATAATGTGGGCTACCTGAGTTGTAGGTACAGCTGATTTTTGGGGTGGCCCACAACTAGGAGGGGGCCCACAAAATGCACAGTGTTGGTGTCCAACACATCACGGTGTGGGCCATAGCTGGGACCCATGGTCCTTGCCCTTTTCGTCCACAGCACAGTGTCCTGCTGCTATAGCAGCAGCAGCAGCATCAGCTGCTTATTATTTTATTTTATTTTTTAACAAAACAGAGGTGGGTCTCACGTAAGGCCCACCACAATAGGTATATATATAATATAATATATATATATATAATATAATATAATATATATCTACTGTCCAGGCCGTCTAGGGCCTGGACAGTTACATATATCAAGGTGTTGCCCTCATATGTGGGGTGGGTCCCACCGTCCTTAGACGGTGGACGGTTAAGGTGAATCACATACACTATGGTGTGGCCCATCTGAATGGATGGACAACGTGGTTGGGTCCCATGGACCTCACTGCCAGTCCACACTTCATTGTCAGCACACACCCACTACCAGTACACCTCCACTGTCAGTTAACACTTCACTGTTAACCATACCTCACTATCAGTACACCCTCCACTGGTGCGTCCGCTGGACAGATGGTGTGGATATGCACCTCATCAAGGTGGGTCCCACATAGCCCACCTGCTTTGGATTAGCCTGATATTTTTGTTTTACCCATGTCCAGTAACAACTATTGCTGGACAATGTACGTACCACCCATATAAACAGTGGGGTCCACATCAATGGACAGCGTGGATAAGGTCTGCATCAAAGTGGGTCACAGGCCATCATACAAAAAAATGAAGAGAGAGAGAGAGAGAGCGTGTAGGGGAGGGACCCCACCACTATTGGGCCCTCCCTTGATCAATACATCCATCAAGTGGGTCCCACCACAAGTGGGCCCTTAAATCTCAAAAAGGAAAAATACAAAAAAGGAAGAATGTGGGTCCAAGATCACCCACTGTCCACTTCTTCTTGTTTCCTAGGCTTCCTTTGCTCCTTAGCTCTGGTCCTAACGGAAGAGATGGAGTTTGGATGGTTGAGATAGGAGATAAGAGGGTAGGAAGTGGGCTACACTAAAGCTCCTCCATGAGAGCTTTGGGAGAGCTTGGACGTGTGGCTCTTTGGTTTCTTGGAAATGAGTTTGAGAAATGGGAGAGAAGGTAGTAGAGAGAGAGAGAGATGGGTGATGGAGTGATGGATGTGTTGAGTGATGGGTGTGTAAGAACTTTTTGACTTTAGGGGTAGATGGTGTAAGAAAGGTATGGGGGTGTAAGAACTTTGTTGACTTATGGGGTTACTTGGGGATGGGTGTGAGGTGATGTGTACTTGACATGTACTTGACCCTTATTGGGATTGATTGATTGATTGAGGTGACATGTTGTAGAGATTCTCTCGGAATTCACACGCGCGACATTTTTATCGAACTAAATGCGAGCCCACATCTCCTAGCCTGGGTATCAGACCGGCGCGCGAGACGCGGCATCGGAACCGCGGCGATGGCGCGGTCGCTAAGGTACAAGTCTTGGCTTGAGTTGACTCAGGTTTGTGGGATTCAGCTTAGGATCACGCGTAAACATCGGATAAAGGTTGAAGGTTGTCGAAATTCGACTGCGGAAGCCTACGGAATGGTACAGTCTAGGATACGGGTCATACACTTGGAGATCGTCTTCTTCTTCTTCTTCATCTTCTTCTCCATCATAGTTTCCTCTAGAGAAGGTGCCTTGCGCTTGAGGATAGGCTTCAACAAAGGACGAGCTTCAGGCATATCTATGTGAGAATGAAAGAAGGGTTATTCACAAATTTGTGAGAATTTTTCTCAAGTCCTAAAGGTTGGCAAAGGTTCTTACCTATGAGCTCGGTATCTAGGCCTAACTTTAACAAGAGCTCCGGTTGGAGAAGCTTCAAAGACCGATCTTCCTCCTTTAACGCCCTCGCTCCCTAAACTTGAGCAAGAGGTCCGGCAGCCAATACAGTAGGATATTTGGGAATAATCGAGACATAAAAAAAAATGTGCAAACAGTCAAGAATACTTAAAGCTAACCAATTCAGAGATAATTAAGGAAGAGCTAAATCTGAGGAAAGCCGACTTGGAGCAGTGAACGCTGAGGGACAAGACTATGGTGAAAGGTCAAGCCCATCACTTCCCAACTGTCAAAGGCCCAGAACCACTTGCTCCTTCAGTTCTTGTTGAAGGTCGGGGTGTCCGTGATAACGCTCCCTCTAGGCAAAAAGATAGTACCAACCTTCGTAAAAACGGTTAGGCTTCTGCTGGTACATGTGGAGGAATTCCTCCACAATTAGCTCGGGTTGCTCAAGCTCGGACCATAGGACAGTGCAACCGATCAACGTCCTCCATGCATTAGGGATCAACTATCTCGAGGCCAAGTCTAAATGACTGAGCACCCACCTCACTATACTCTACAAAGGGAGCCTCAGGCCACATTAGAGAGTGACCTGAAAAATGGCAACTGCCCCCTTTGGAGGCCGATTAGGGAGCTCATCTGGTGAAGGAACAGAGAGGATCACCAACTCTGGGATATGATATCCCTACCTAATTTGATCTAGGTTTACCTCATTAAGGGTCAATTTTACGGGACCCTTTGTCCCTTCATCACTGGAGGATTCCTCATCATCCCCTTCATCGAATAGATTGCGCGATACCCCAATCAGCCACTCTACTGAGGACTGCCCCTGTGCCCTCAACGACTGTGACGCTCAAAAATAGGCGTTGCTCATCATCACTAGCAATGACGGTGGGTTCGACATCGATCTAAGGCTACTCGCCCCACTGTCACTACCAGAGACCCCCTCATGAGAACTTAAAGAATCGGACATGACAGTCACCCTTATAGATGCCAGTAAATGATGTTAGAGGAAGAAAGAGGAAAGGGAGGGGGTAAAGTTAAAAAGGCCGAGATAAAAGTCCTAGGGGGGGTGAAAGACTATGCCAAATAACAATTTAAATGCGGAATTAAGAAAGAACTAGAACAAGATAACACTTATCAATCCTAAATAGCAAAAATAAATAGCAACCTCAAATGCACAAGTATTGAGAGGTTGATATAGATGTTGTTCTAAGGACAACCTTACACCAAAAACCAATGGCTTATGGTAGGGCAACCCGATTTCTAGAACGGTCTGTGTATCAAAGTCTCAAACTAATGTAGAGGAATAACGAATAAAATAGAAATAAATATCTACTACTATTATAACATTCACCACATGTGCAGAAAATAAATTACAATCATTCACCACAAATGTACAATAATAAACATTCACCACAACTCTAGCACTTATAGTGGTTCGCTTATGTGTACAACAACTGTTAGAAAACATCCACACAACTACTCCACTCCCAATATCCTCACCCATAGGATATTGGCTTTCACTATAAAATAAGTTTTCTAAGGTTCACCCAAAACCTTCACAATTGTGTTTTTAAAAGGGATACCACAATTAAAAACCCTACTCACTAAGATTTTCTGGCTATCTCAGTCAAAACTAAAAACGAAATATTTTCTGGCAATCTTACAAACCAAATACAGAGAATTGAAATGTACTTATATGAGGATTCTTCTTCTGATGAAGCCCGGTAGAACCAATTTGATGTAGATGTTCAATGTAGATGTTCAATATCCAATCTCATATATGAAAGGGCTCTTAGGTCTAAATGATTTTTAGATTAAATCAACCTAGGCTAGCTTGATTTGATTTTGATCTCAAAAAGGGTAAAATCAATATTCTCTTTTCAAAAGAAATAGAATTGAATAGAGATCACAAAATCAAACGTAAAAAAGCTATTAAAAGAATCTTAAATACTAACTAATTTGCTTCTCGAATGTGGGAACAAGTTTCTCAGAGTTGTGACTTGAATAGCTTTGAGTGAATTGAAAAAATTTGAAAATCATCCTCAATTTATAGGCAAAAATATTGTTCACTCGACTGGCCTAGTGGTTAGTTCGACTACTCGAAGGACCAACAACATTTCAAAATTTTTAGCGCGATAAGATAAGATCGCTACTCGACTGGTTGAGTGGCTTGCTTGACTGGTCGAGTGGGACCCAAAAATGTTGCTAGACTTTGACTCGAGCCTGGTCGACGGGTCGAGCACTGTTCACTCGACTGGTCGAGTAGTCTCCAGGACTGGTCGAGGGTTCAACAGAAAATTCTAAAAATTCACAACAAATATTGGACTGGTCGAGAAAATTCTTATACTGGTTGAGCCAGTGTCTGGACTAATCAAACCATGACTAGGACTGGTAGAAAAATGACCTATAAAATTATCAAATGACTTATGATATTGTATGACCTATCCTAAGGTTAGTCTAGGGTCAAACAAACCTTACTTGTGAGATTGATAATTCTCTTGAAGTAGTTGAAGCTTGAAGACTTGATCTAGTACTTGAACTTCTTGTTCTTGAACCTCTTGATCTTGTACTTGAACTTCTTGTTCTTGAAGGTGAACTTCTTAATGTTGTACTTGAACTTCTTGATTTGTACTTGAATGTCTTGATCTTGTATTTGAATGTAGACAAGATTGGTAAGGATGACATAAAGTTGATCTTACAATAACCACTATACAAGATACAGATTCCAAGAGGTTTTGACATAACAAAATTTGACAAACCTAGGAGCTAGATAAGATAGCATTTATAATCTCCCCCTTTGTCAAATTTGTGACAAAATAAACCAAGACCAAGGAATCATACACCAATTAGATCAATAAAGAGTCATGCACCAGTTACATCAATAAAGAATCATGTACCAGTGGAAAACTGGTCAGCAAAAATAAATACTCCCCCTTAATACATTACTCTATAGAATCCAAGAGAATGAAGAAATTACTTGCAGAACCTGTATATGAACAAATACAAATCCAACCACTTCTCCACATATATTCCACATCTCCACTCCATAGAATCCAATATCATTAAATGGACATACCAACACAAATTCTCCCCCTTTTATCACAATATGACAAAGGAAAGAGTATATAAATGATGGAAGTATAAGAGTAGAATAAGAGCATTGAGTAATGAGAGTGAGAATTAAGTTGATAACATAGACAACGTCAAGATAACCAGTAAACATGTCCACAAAAACAAGAAAACATGTCCAAGCATATAGAGTCAAGAGAAATCCATGTACGAAAGTTATTACAAATCAGAAATTCAAAACTAATCTGAACCAGAGGAAGGAGCAGGTATGGAAGGATCTATTTAATGTAGTCCTTTGTTAATGCACCTAAGATATTTGTGCATGTATTTAAATTACATTTCTTAGGACACATGCATACCCTCTACCTTCTCCTCAAGAGATCGCAAACGCGCATCAAAGTCAAAAGGCTGATGATCAAGATCAACTGCAGATTCAGACTCGATCTCATCGAATATGTCATCCATATTGACATCATCTGGAGGGAAAGCATCCTCCTCTTCAGTTGCTTCAGCTGCTCCTCCAGCACCTACATCAACTTGGCCTGGAGCCAACCTCAAATTTATCTTATTTATGTTCGAGTTGTTGAATGTTATATGGTTAATCGGAGCTTCTCCAATAGGCATAGCCATGAGACAATGTGTGCCTAGAACAGTCATAAGATAAGCAAAAGGTATATCACTATGACCTGGATGGAGACGGAACTGAATAATGATGTAACAAATAAGGGATGGAAGACAAACGGAAACACCAGTAATAATCGAATAAAGAATACGAGACATGAAAGTAGTAAGCTTGGTTTTGTTACCAGATCTAGGGTTGTAAGGCCCGTATCCTAGTCCGTACTGTTCTGTCGACTCTTACGATCCTTCCCGTCGAATTCTGGCAACCTACGACGTATAATCGATGTTTACGCACGACCCTAAGTCGTATCCCGTAGATTTGAGTTGGCTTAATCTAAGACTTGTACCATTGCAACCACACCATCACCACGGTTCCAACACCGCTCTTGCACACCGATTCGATACCCTGGCCAGGAGATGTGGGCCTGCGTTTAGTTCGAGGAAAACGCCGTGCATTTGCAATCCTAAGAGAATCTCTACTACATGTCCCATCAATCAATCACTCAATCAATCAATCAATTAAAGTATACAACCCATGCTTTCTTTCTCCCCAAGTCAAGCAATCTACCCCAAAAGTCAACAAATCTCTCATCTCACCCATCACTCACCTCACATCCATCACTCACCTCACATCTGTCACTCACACCCATCACCTCTCTTACAGCCACCCCTTCCCTCTCTCTTTCTCAACACAATTCTAAGCAACACCAAAGAAGAAAAAAGTGCACGTCCAAGCCTTTCTAAGAGAGAAAAGTGTGTTTTTTGTGGCCCACTTCCGCTCCCAAGATCCATCATCCTAGCCCTTCATCTCTCATCACCTTCCATCAAAGTGAGACACAAGGAGAGCGGCATTCCATCGGACCAAGAAGATCGAACGGTGGGTGTTTTCATAGGCCTAGATTTCATTTTTTGATGATGGGCCAAGTGAGGCCTACCGATTGATGGTATAGATCTCACTTTAGACCCTAGATGTCGCCGATGGCCCACCTTGATTCTCATGATCATTCCATGATGGGGCCATTCTCCATGGACCCCATCATAATGTTTATTTTCCTTGCATAGATAGGGTCATATAGACCTTGCATTTCAGTGGAGAAAGGATCTCCACCGTTGATTTTGATCGGTGGGCCCATATGTAATGGGACCCACTTGATGTATGTTGTAAATCATGGAAGGGAGGGCTCATAGTGCCGGGGTCCCTCCATCACTCAATCTTACTCTCTCTCTCTCTCTCTCTCTCTCTCTCTCTCTCTCTTCCCTTTTTGTGATGATGTAGTTGTGTGGCCCACTTGGATGGACCCCACTTTGATGTATGTCTTATCCACACCATCCAACTATTGGTGGCCCACCTAGGCAGCCATCTGTAGGTGGGGCCCACCTTATATATGCCTTACCCAAACCGTCCAGCGTCTAGGGACGCTGGTCGTGACCGTGCACGTGGAAGTGTGGACTGATAGCGTGGTGTATGAAGCTGGGGTGAAAATGAAAAAAATATTAGTTTGATTTTTAAACTCTTTTGGTGGACAGTTCATGCAGGCCCCACCTTGATGTATGGAACTAATCCATGCCGTCCATTCCATTCCCCAGCTCATTTTCGGCGTTGAGCCAAAAAATGAGGCCAGTCTGATTATCTGGCGGGCCATTGTATAGAAAATAGTGGTTTTACCGTCAAAATCTACTCTCAGGTTTCTATACACCGAAACATGTCGAATATGGGGCTTGTTTGATCTATCTTGAGCAGTAAAAACCAATGGGTGGGGTGGATTTTACTGATATAAGCCCCACCTAAGAAAAACCTTCGAAAATAACTAAATAAATAAATAAATAAAATTGCGAGGCAGCAGGCGCTGCCGCTGACGCCAGAAGATGCGCAGCAGCATCCTGCTGCTGCGTTACGGGTGAGGGAAGTAGGGACCGTGGGTCCTAGCCATAGGCCCCACCATGATGTGTGTTGCACATCAACACCGTGCATTTGATGGGTCCCCTTCATATATGGAGTGCCTCCAAATATCAGCTGTATACAAAACTCAGGTGGCCCACACCATCTTTAATCATGTGAAACTATATAAAAGCACTTGCTAGGGTAAATCTGAGGTTTGGATGCACCTGATATTTGGTCTAACCCCTTAACCCTGTAGGACGCACATAATGGATGGGTTCGATTTGTGAAATACATATTGGTGGGCCCAATGAATAATTATGAACATTTTATGGAGGGTAAATCCCTCAACTGTTGTACGTGGTCTGGCCCACACAAGCCACAGTTTGACTTGATTTTTTTGTGGCCCCACCATGATGTGTGTATTATACCCACGCGGTTCCTTCATTTTGGTTGGGTCGTGAGTCCCATTGTCTTGAAAGGCCCACCCTACTTATGTGCCCACCTTAGGTAAGCCCACCATGATGTATGTGTTGGACCCACTGTCCATCTATTTTTGCCCAATCATGGGCTACCTTATGAGGCCCACCTTGATGTGTAAAAGGCCCGTTGTTGAGGCCCACCTTGGTATATATATGAGGCCCATATGATTAAACCCATCTTGATGTATTTGTGGCCCATTGTTGAGGCCCACTTTGATATATATGAGGCCCATGTGATGCGGCCCATTTGATGTATCTGAGGCCCATGGGTTATGGCCCATTGCAATGTACATAAGGCCCATTAGTGCAGCCCATTGATGCGGCCCACTTGATGAATATAAGGCCCATGTGATGCGGCCCATTTGATGTATTTAGGGCCCAATGGGATGTATATAGGTCCATTGCAATGTGTGATTTCACCGTGGTGTATATAATGATGTTTATAACGGGTCGTGCCTTAGGAACAATGTTAGTTTGACATCCACATTGTAAGAATAATGTTGGTTAAATATCCGCATTATAACTCTCCCTAGGGCCCATTGATAGGTTCATACTTGTTATGTGTAGGCCGTCTAGGCCCACCTTCGTTGTGAGGATAGTTCATCACCTTATAACATGCTTAGTGTAACTCTATGACTCATGCCCATATGCATCATATGTATGCTTGATATGAGTAGTGACTGATCATTGCATATGCCATTGGGCAGATTATTTATGGGACTCATCGATAGAAGTTACCCATATAAGCACGTGGTACGTGCGGGATTATTGCATGACTGTATGGTGTGACTTATACATCTCGCATATGTGTGGCTTAATCATTGTACACCCTAGCGACATCAGGGTCGTGGCTCCACAGGCACATCATGGATGGCCGAATCGAATACCGAAAATACTTGGTTCTAGCACTGTGGGCACTTAGGATGTCCTTAGGTGAAAGTCTCAGAACCTTTTTGGTACTAGGAGATGCTCCAATGTCTAGACCGAGTGGATACACGAGTGCAGGAGTGCCAAATACCAGTAGGCCGCGTCTCCCACTGTGTCGTGGTCGGTTGAAAGGGGGTGTGGCCTTATCCGCCCAAGTAAAGGGGTTGTAAGCTAAGCTGAGTTTGACCAACTCGCAAATGAGTCCGCTATCGACGAGCCGGGTAGGTATTGGCAAACTACTGGTCAGGCGGATAGTGTGGTCTATTCCACTTACTGAGCTGTGTAGCTAGGGAGGTGGTAGTCAGTGTGAAGTGTATTAGACCCCGGTGATATCCCAGAGAGAAACTGTTCTGATATGTGTACTTAATGAGGACTGGCATGCTTACTTTACATCTCACATATGACATTTGGTTACATAGGCCTTGCATTGCATGGCCATGGTATGTTCAATAGCATTCATGCCTTGCATCACACAGCCTTAGTACGGCTGATTGTATTCATAAACCTACCCGCATATTTCTACATTACTCTGATATTGTAAACTTGGCACTTGCCTTACGCACACACTTACACCACCCTCTAAGCTTTTGTAACCTTATGCACAACCGTTGTGTGCAGGTGTCGTTGGATCATAGCAGCGCTGAGGCAAGAGTGCGTATCGGATTATTTTAGAGCTTTTTGATCATCCTATTTTCCCTTCCCGCATTGTACTTAAAGTTTTTGATATAGTGGATATGTGGTGATATTGTTTTGTGACTTGGTTATGCTTGTGGTTATGCTCCATTACAAAAAAATAAAATCATACTGAAAATCCTCTTTGTAGGATCCCAGGATCGGAATCTGGCATATGAATGCCGAGAGCCGAGAATGGGGCACTATAGAGGCTGTCGACACTGGGTTCGACGATCGAAAATTTTGTGAGCCCATTTTCGAGTTTGGGGCCTGACAAGGGTAGACATTTAAAATTAAAATTCGATAGAGAACCCCGTATCTGGGTAACATAAACTTGGAAGTGAGTGCATTCCCAAAACTCCATTCCGCATTCATGTTGCATAAAACTCTAGTGAGCATTCTTTTCTCATATTCAGATGGTTTTGCTACAAGTGTATGAATGGGAATACTGTCATTATTGATTGGAAGATCCATCAATCCAAAAATTAGGTAACGGTCCACATCAATTGGACCTTCTCTAGTTGTAATTGCAGACATTAAATTCTCAGTAGAGAAGTCACTAATGAAAGCATACATGGCCTGCACAATGGAACGGTATACAGGACCGCCCCAATGTAAAATGTTATCCCATCCTACAAATTGAAGGAGTGGAATAATACCAAATTGTGCCAAATGATCAGTATTAATTGTCTATTCAACTATCACATTGTGTAAGCGAATATCCCGCACATAAGCGAATATCCCGCACATACTTGGGATCTTCATCGGGGGATCTTCATCGGGTGACCGAAGATGGCACACCATGATAGGAGCGGAACGAGAAGAAGAGGGACCACGAGATCCTTTCTTCTTATTTCTACTCTCCATTGCAATGAGAAAATCAAGGAATAAAAGGATTGCAAAAGAGGAAAGAAGGGTTTCAAGTAAATCAGATTTTTGTCTAGAAAATCTACTAAACAACCATAAACCTTGAAATAAACAACATAAACAAGGAAATGGAAGTGCAAAGAACTCAAATCTACAAGGAAATTAAAAATGATACACTAAACATGGAGGAATCGAAGATGGGTTCAACCGGTCGTAGTAGAGCTTGTTGAAGAAGAAGAACCAAGTGAAGAAAAATGTGTTTTTCCCAAAATAAAAGGCCAAACCAGAGTTCCACGACTGGTCGTGTTCACACTCGACCGGTCGAGCTACGACTGGCCGAGTGTGTACTCGACTAGTCGTGCACCACTGAAAATTTACAATTTTACATCGATTTGAATTTTAAAATTTTCAAAATAATAAATATATACATTATGATACAAAGAGGCACAAATCATCAGATCATATTGCACATATCAAGATCAAATTTTAATTTTGCAAACCTGTTTTTGTCGAGCGGCTTTGTGAATATGTCTGCAAGTTGATTCTCAGTCTGAATATATTCTAATGAAATTATCTTGTCTTCCACTAATTTATTAATATAATGATATCTAATGTCAATATGCTTGGTTCATGAATGCTGAATTAGATTTTTACAAATATTAATTACGCTTGAATTGTCACAATATAAAATCATAGATTCTTGCGCAATTTCATAATCGCTTAGCATTCTCTTCATCCACACAAGCTGAGTGTGAGACCTGTATCCTAGCCCATACCGTTCCATAGGCTTCCGCGATCCTTCCGGTCGAATTCCGGATGTGGGCCCACGTTCAATTCGAGGAAAATGCCACGCTTTGCAAAACCCAAGAGAAATATCTCATCAATCACCTCACATGTCAACTACAACACCCATCCCCAAAGTCAACTCTCTCTCTTACACATCCCTTACATGTCAAGTACACTCCCATGACTCACTCACCCATCACTCACCTTTTCACCCATCACCCTCTTACATCACCTCTCTCTTTCTCACCTCTCTCTCATTTCAAACTCCATCTCCCAAGCAACCATGAGAGAGGTGAACATCCATGGGAGAGAAGCTAGTGTGGCCCACCTTCCTATCACCCAATCCCACCATCTAAAGTCCATTTCGACCATTGAATCACACCCCTCAGAGCTCTAGATCGCATTGGTGGAAGAAGGAAGAGAAGATCAAAGGTGGGTGATCTTATATTTGTATTTTTATGATTTAAGAGGCCACATATGTGGGACCCATCTTGATGTATGCATTATATAGGGAGGACCCATAGTGGTGGGGTCCCTCCCCTTCTCACATCTCTCTATCTCTCTCTCTCTCTCTCCCTCCTTTTGATGTGTGGCCCACCTTGATGTATGATCCACACCATCCATCAGCGGGCCCGATTTGATTGGGCCCAACTGCTGGGGCTGGTATTGTCCAGCCTCCAACTCCCCCTGGACAAAGAGAAAACACAAATGCCAGCTCTATCTACGGCAGGTGGGCCACACGTGTGGACCCACCTGATGCCTGTATTCATCCAGCTATCCATCAGCAAGGGTCTCACCCTGCACATGTGTCTAGTACCGTCCAGGCTACTAGACGGTCAGACCCACCATTATATATGGGTTTTATCCCAGCCGTCTGTCCGTTTTTAGACGGTAGGCCCCTCCCTGCTGAAGATGACAGCAAGTTCAGTCGGTCTGATCCTAGGATATGTGATATCCCAACCGTCTATCATACGAATGGTGGGCCTATAGTCCTCCATGCAACAAATCAGCTGCTCTCATGACGTCAGCGAGCTCTGATGTCCCCACATGATGCATGCGTTATATCCCCACCATCCATCATTTGGACGGTGGGCCAGCAACTCACGTAGCAGCTATATAGCTGCTGGGGACGTTAGCAACGTCCGTGGGTCTGGACATGAGGTATTTGTTATATCTTTGCCGTCCACCCATTGGACGTGGACCCCACCATGGAAGTGTGGGGGGCCCACCTTGATATATGTGTTCTTTATCTACACCATCTACATCCGGACGGTGTCATATGGGCCTCCAACGTGATGTATTTGATCCTCCACCCATCCATCCATTGGGCAGACCGTGGGGCCCACCCACACGTATTGCACATGTGGGGTGGGGCCCACCTTGCTAATGTGTATATTCACACCGTACATCTGACGGTGGAGTCTACCTTTGATGTATGTGCTGTACATGCACACCGTCCATCTGGGCAGTGCTGCATGGGCCAGCATGATGCATGTGCTGTACGTGCACACCATTCATCTGGACGGTGCTGCGTGACGCCCACCTTGATGATGTGTTGTATATCGACTCCATCCATTACTGGTAGGACCCACCTTCATTGTATTTATTTTATATCCACCGTCCATCACAACAGATGGACGCACCCTGATTGTATGAGGCCTGCCTTGATGAATGTTTTGTATTCACATCGTCTGTCCATTTTGATGGATGTATGGCCCACCATGCTGGCAGATTGGCTAGTGTCCTTACACAGCTATATAGCTATTGTACAAACGTCAGCAAGTTCCATGGTTCCCATTTGGATCGTGGACACCACCAGGATGTATTTATTTCATCCACACCATCTAGATTGTGCAAGACGGTGCTAGATAATGGTTGGACAGTGCTGATCATCATTAGAGTTCCATATGCCCCATAGAATGATTGTGTACAGTGATACACATGTTGCACCTGCAACTATTGAAATGATTTTAGATGTAATCCAAACTCTCACTTGAGTCCCATTGGTGCGGCCCATTAATGCAGCCTACTTGATGTATATGAGACCCATTGGTGCGGCCCATTGATGCGGCCCACTTGATGTATATGAGGCCCATTGGTACAGCCCATTGATGCGGCCTACTTGATGTATATGAGGCCCATTGGTGCGGCCCATTGATGCGGCCTACTTGATGTATATGGGGTCCATTAGTGCGGCCCATTGATGCGGCCTACTTGATGTATATGAGGCCCATTGGTGCAGCCCGTTGATGCGGCCCACTTGATGTATATGAGGCTCATTGGTGCGGCCCATTGAGCAGCCCATTGTGATATATGTTAGGCCCATGTCATGTGGCCTATTGTGATGTGTATTAGGCCGATGTCATGTAGCCCATTGTGATGTGTATTAGGCCCATATCATGCGGCCCATTGTGATGTGTATTAGACACATATGATGAGGCCCATTGTGATGTATTTCTGGCCCATATGTTGTGGCCCATTGTGATATATTTTCGGCCCATATAACAAGGGTCGATGTGATATATTTATGGCCCATGTGTCGAGGCCCATTGTGATGTATACGCGGCCCATGAGCGAGGCCCGATGTGATGTATTTATGGCCTATGTGTCGAGGCCCATTGTGATGTATATGTGGCCCATGAGCAAGGCCCGATGTGATGTATTTATGGCCCATGTGCCGAGGCCCATTGTGATGTATATGCGGCCCATGAGAGAGGCCCGATGTAATGTATTTATAGCCCATATAATGAGGCCCGATGTGATGTATTTATGACCCATGTGTCAAGGCCCATTGTGATGTATATGCGGCCCATGAGCAAGGCCCGATGTAATGTATTTATGGTCCATGTGCCGAGGCCCATTGTGATGTATATGTGGCCCATGAGTGAGGCCCATAGTGATGTGTATTAGGCCTTTGTCTAAGGCCATGGGTCCACTATATGTTTGGCTCTACGTGGGCCACTCCTTGGGAGCAATGTTGGTTAAATGTCCACATTGATGGGCAATGATGGTTAAATGTCCACATTGTGACCTTTCCTTAGGCCGATTATTGAGGCTGATTATCTATGTCGTTTATGAGTAAGTGACATCATAGCATCATGATACATGCTCATACGCATCATATGCATGTTTAATTATGAGATATGGTTGGCAATTGCATATGGCAGGTTATTCATGAGACTCCCTAATAGGCGAAGTTACCCCACATGAGCGCACGGTATGCGCAGGATTAATGCATGATTGGACTGTGTGACTCATGCATCTCGCATTGAGGGATTATGATTACAGTACACCCTAGCGACATCAGGGTCGTAGCCTCCACAAACACATCATGGATGGCCAGATGGGACACTAGAAATCTGTTCTACATAAGGGTTATAGATATCCCTAGGTGAAATTTCCTAAACCCTCTTGGTTCTAGAAGTTGCTCCAACATCTAGATCAAGTGGATGCATGAGCGCATGAGAGCTGTATACCGTTAGGTCGCTTCTCCCACTGTGTTGTGGTCGGTTGGAATGGGGTGCGGCCTTACCTGCTCGAGAGGAGGGGGCAAAACTAGGCTGAGTTTGACCAGCTCAAGGAATGGGTCCGCTATCAACGAGTCGAGCCCGATATTGGCAGGCAGATAGTGAGGTTTCTTCCACTCACCTTGTTACGCGCGATGGGGTGGTAATGTGGTATGGAGTGTATTAGACCCCGGTAATTTTTCAAAGAGGAACTGTACCAATATATGGACTTATTGAGTAGGAGTTATATACTTATTCATTCATTCATTCACTATCCACTCAGGCTGGTGGTGCGCAACTAATTGTTATGTACCTTCATAATGGTAAGGATTTCAGTTGGGGCGCACAACTAACCTGAGATCAGGAGTCTATTACATTGAGTCTGGCTATCCAAATTTAGGTATGGGACTGGTTTGGATAGAAGTCCCTTGTGATGGACCCCATAGCCTGCGATACTACGTACTATCATCCCGACTTCACTCCAGCTTGGTCATTTCATTCGCGTCGCATATTGTATTGCATTCGCAGCATTTAGCATTTTAGGTTGCCATGTTTCTGCATTGATATGGCCATTAGCATTCATGCCTTGCATCGCATAGCCTTGGTACGGCTGATGGCACTCATGGACTTACCAGTATATTTTCGCTTACTCTGATATCGTATGATTCATGATCTTATCAGTATTTTCGATTATTTCGACATTATATGATTATGGCATTGTATTAAATACTTGACGCTTATCTTGCGCACACACTTTCACCACCCTCTAAGCTTTCTATAAGTTTATACATAATAGATGCGTGCAGGTAGCGTTAGGTCACAGTAGCGTTGAGCTTGAAGCATGCAACTGTCTTCTGGAGCTTTGATTTTAACATATGTATTTTCCTTTCAGCATTGTATTCAAATGTTCATATTAGTGGATATGTGATGATGATGTTGCCTTTGTGATTTGGGTAAACTTGTGGTTATGCTTCTTATGAGACAAATGTATGTTGAAAAATCCTCCTTGTAGGATCCCAGGATCAGAATCTGGCGAATGGGTGCTAGAAGCTGAGAATGGGGTAATACGGAGACTGTCAGCACCGGATTCGGCAATCGAGAATTTTGTGAGCCCGATTTCTGAGTTTGTTGCGTGATACTGAGTACATGCATTACCAACAGCAATATATTCAGCCTCAGCTATGGAGAGCGATACTGAACTTTGCTTCTTACTTAGCCAAGAAACTAAACAGTTCCCGACATAGAAACAACCACCGCTGGTCGATTTATGATCACCAATGTTACTAGCACAAGCAGCATCCATATAACCAGCTAATTGCACACTAATATCATGTAGATACCAGAGACCAAGATTAGCAGAACTAGCGACATATCGCAAAATGCGCTTAACAGCAATCAAGTGTGACTCTTTAGGGTTCGATTGGTATCTAGCACAAATACCTACGATGAATGCAATATTAGGTCAGCTCGTAGTTAAATATAATAAACTACTTATCACACTGCGATACAACTTAGGATCTACACTTTTACTTGTTGAATCCTAGAGAGTTTAAGTGTCATACTCATAGGAGTATCGAAGTTCTTACCGCTCTCAAATCTAAATTTTTTTCATCAAGTTTAGAGCATACTTGGTTTGAGAGATAAATATCCCATCAACAAGCTGTTTCACTTGCAGACCTAGAAAATAGTTCAATTCTCTAACCATGCTCATTTCAAACTTGGACTTTATTAATTCCGCAAACTTAACAGACATGTTAGCACAAGTAGATCTGTAGATAATGTCATTAACATATATCTGCACCATTAGAATGTGATCATTGTATTTCTTTACAAACAGTGTCTTATCAACACTCCTCATTACAAAGTTATGACTTAATAGAAACTTAATCAACTTTTCGTACCATGCCCTGGGAGCTTGTTTTAAACCATAGAGTGCTTTTTTCAGATGATAAATATGGTTAGAATGTTTAGGGTCTTAAAAACCTTTAGGCTGTTCTATATACACCTCATCATGTAGATCACCATTCAAGAAAGCACTCTTGATATCCATTTAATAGATTTTAAAATTTTGTAACAAGAAATGGATATGAATAGTCTAATAGATTCAAGACGAGCTACTGGGGAAAAGGTTTCATCATAATCGATGCCTTCTATCTGAGTGTACCCTTATACAAATAGTCTCGCCTTATTTCTTATAATGTTACCTAATTCATTAGACTTATTTTTAAAGATCCACTTGGTTCCAATTATATGTTTATCATTAAGTCTAGGAACCAAATGTCATACATCATTCCAAACAAACTGACTGAGCTCTTCTTGTATTGCTACAATCCAGTTTTCGTCAGTAAGGGCTTCTTTTACGTTAGCCAGTTCTATCTGAGATGTAAAGCACACGTAATTGCACATATCTTCTAATTGTTTACAAGTGCGCATACCAGTGAGTGGGTTTCTAAGGATTTGATCAAATGGATGGTCTTTAACTGTCCGCAGTTTAGTGTTATTTTGACTAGATGAAGAGTTTGGTTTATCAAATAAAAAGACTTCATCATTTTTGAACTTGAGATAGGTGTATTCAAGTGATCATCTATAACCACATCATTAATAGACTTTTGAATTACACCAGTCCTCTTATTAAGAACCCAATACGCTCTACTATTTAGAGTATACCCTAAAAATATCCCTTCATCACTTTTGGTATCAAATTTACCCAGATTTTCTCGATCACGCAAGATGTAGAACTTGTTGTCGAAAACTCAAAAGTATTTGATAATAGGCTTCTTATCAAACCACATTTCACAAGCCGTTTACTATTTGATCTTCTAGTATAAACACAGTTAATTATATAATAAGTAGTATTAACAGCTTCAGCTCAAAGATTTTTAGGAAGCTTCATACTATTTAGCATTACATTTGCCATTTCTTTAAGCACTCTATTTTTCCTTTCCACTACACCATTTGTTGTTGTGTTTTGGGTGTAGAATATTCATGTGATATTCCCTGGTCACTGCAAAATTTCTCAAAACTCCTATTTTCAAACTTAGAACCATGATCACTACAGATCTTAGTGACTTGTGATTCTTTTTCAGTTTGGATACGTTTAAGTACACTTTTTACTTCGTCGAGAGTTTCTAACTTCTCTCTTAAGAAGACTACCCAAGTATACCTGGTAAAGTCATCTACGATTACCAGAATATACTTTTTACCACCTCAACTCTCTGTTCTAATTGGTCCAATGAGATCCATGTGGAGAAGTTCGAGTAATTTAGATGTGGCATTGGAGTTCACCTTTTTGTGAGCACTCCTGATTTATTTACCAAGCTGGCACTCGCCACATATTTTATCCACTTTCTTTACTTTGGGTAGACCTCTTACCAATTCATTTTTGCTCAATCTATACAAGTTGCGGTAGTGTACATGTCCTAAGTGCTTATGCCGTAATTCAGTCTCATCAGTTTGGACCATGTAACATGATAGCTTAGATGAGCTTGAATCACTGACTATGTAGAAGTTCTCAGAAGTTCTATGACCAGTTAATATTACAGAATCATTCTTATTCAAAATTCCACATCCTTGGTTGGTAAATTTGACACTATGATTATTATCGCATATTTGAGAGATGCTTAATAAATTATGTTTTAAACCTTCTATATATAAAACATTCTCAAATAGAAGAAGGTTAAAGAGTTGAATCGTACCTTGACCAACAATTCTCCAGTTACTACCATCACCGAAAGTGATTAAACCATCAGCCATATCTTTGAGATTGGTGAACAAATCTTTGTCACCTGTCATATGTCTAGAGCATCCGCTGCCTAGGTACCACTTTGATTGACTTGAAGCCTTGAAAGCAGTGTGAGCAACCAAACAAGTAACCTTAAGACCCATTTCATTACAGTTTTGGGTTTAGAAGTATAGTTGGTCTTCTTATGTTTCCAATTGTTATAAGTCCTACCCACTGAGTTAGATTTTAAGAGCTCCTTAAGCAAGTCAGCAATTTTTTCAGTTAAAGGATAACGATTCTGATTTTTATAGTTAATATGGTTGCTTTTAGGTTTTAAAGTCTAAAAAATTTTAGCATTTTTAGAATTATTTTGATTCAGACTTTTCCTTTTTGAGTTAGAAGACTCCCCTTAACAAATTTAGGTGGAGTATTCTTATATTTGGGAGGAATACTTTTATCATAGCTCAATCCAAATCGATCACTACATTTTCTAGATCTGGATAAAAGTTTTTCTAATTTAGGATCACCTTGGGCATACCTTCATGTGTCCTTCAAACTCAAAAGCAAAGAGACTTCTAGTTTTAACTTTTCATTTTCAGATTTTAAGTTTTCAACTTAGGATGTTTTGAAATCTAAGTCGCATTTAGTTTTTTCAAAGCAATCTGAAAAGTGTGATTTTTCTAAGACTAGATTATCAAAAATCTCTTTTAATTTTGAAAACTTTTCTTTCTGAAGTTTTAACTTTACAGCTATTTTACAACTTTCCTTGTATAGGGCATTATAAGCATCTTAAAGGTCTTCTTCATTTTCATGATCACTACTCAAATTTTCTTCACTGGTTGAATCATCATTATCTGAGAAAGTGAACTTGGCTAGAGTCATTAAGGCTTTAATATCATTAGCCGACTTAGTTTCAGAATCTTCTGACTCAAAAGAGACTTCAGAGTAGGAAGATTCATCTCAAGTTGCCAACATACCTTTCTTTTTAGACTTGTCCTTCTTAGGACATTTGTTTGCTAGATGCCCATATTCATGGCAGTTGAAGCATTGTCTGTCTTTAAATGATTTCCAAGTTTTAGATCTACCTTTTTTCTTCTCAGAGGGTTTTTAAAAATCAACTCTCTTTTTGCTTTTGAAAATTTTATAAAACTTCTTGGCTAAAAGTGCCATATCATCCTCTGAGTTTTCACAATCAGAATTATTAGAATTATTAGAAATACTTTTAGAAGTTTTAGAGCTATGGATTTACCTTTGGGAGCCTTAAAATTTAACTCTTAGGTTTGTAAAGAACTAACAAGTTCTTCAACCTATATGTTATCCGTATCACGAAGTTCTTCAATGGCAGTGACTTTTAAATTGAACCTTTTAGGCAATGAGCGCAGTATCTTTGCACAGACTTTACTTTCTGTGATGCTATCTCTAAGACCTCACATTAAGTTGACCATGTCATTTAACTTAGTATAGAAGTCCATGAATGATTCACTTTCTTCCATATGTATTTCCTCAAACCTAGTAGTTGCAGTTTAGATTTCTTGACAGTAGTCGTACCCTCATGTGTCATTTCTAGGATATCCCAGGTTTTTTTTGCAGTATCACAAGATATAATCCTTTTGAATTCATTTGGTGATTGTGCACAAGTACTTGCATTTAAAGCCTTAGCATTGGCACTGCCCTCATTTTTCTGAAGAGTGGTCCAAGTATTATAAGGTACAACCTTAAGAGTTTTAATACCATCAATGCCTAGAACTTCAATGATAGGTGGGTTCCATCTAGTTACTATGGATTGCCACACATTTTCATCGATAGATCTCAAGAAAATTCTCATCCTAGCTTTCCAATAGGCATAATTGGAGCTATCAAATGGTGGTGGCCTAGTAATTGAAAGGCTATCAAAATTTGACATGATATAAGCTCAGATCGGTTAGCTCAGGAAATTAATTCAAATAAATGAGCTATTAGGCTCTTATACCACTTGAAAAGGCTGAGCTAAGAGTCCTAGGGGGGAGGGGGGTGAATAGGACTATGCCAAATAAAAATTTAAATGCTGAATTAAGAAAGAACTAGAACAAGATAGCACATATCAATCCCAAATGGTAGAAATAAATAGCAACCTCAAATGCACAAGTATTGAGAGGTTGATACAGATGTTATTCTAAGGACAACCTTACACCAAAAACCAATGGCTTATAGTAGGACAATCTGATTTCTAGAACGGTCTGTGTATCAAAGTCCCAAACTAATACAGAGGAATAAAGAATAAAACAGAAATAAATATCTACTGCTATTACAACATTCACCACATGTGCAGAAAATAAATTACAATCATTCACCACAAATGCACAATAATAAACATTCACCACAACTCCAGCACTTATAGTGGTTCGCTTGTATATACACCAACTGTTAGAAAACAGCCACACAACTACTCCACTCCTAATATCCTCACCCACGGGATATTGGCTTTCACTATGAAATAGGTTTTCCAAGGTTCACCCAAAAACTTTGCAATTGTGTTTTTAAAAGGGCTACCACAATTAAAAACCCTACTCACTGAGATTTTTAGCTATCTCAGTCAAAACAAAAAATGAAAGATTTTCTGTCAATCTTATAAACCAAATATAGAGAATTGAAATGTACTTATCTGAAGATTCTTCTTCTGATGAAACCCAGTAAAACCAATTCGATGTAGATGTTCAATATCCAATCTCACATATGAAAGGGTTCTTAGGTCTAAATGATTTTTAGATTAAATCAACCTGGGCTAGCTTGATTTGATTTTGATCTCAAAAAGGGTAAAATCAATATTCCCTTTTCAAAAGAAATAGAATTGAATAGAGATCACAAAATTAAATGTAAAAAAGCTATTAAAAGAATCTTAAATACTAACCAATTAGCTTCTCGAATGTGGGGACAAGTTTCTCAGAGTTGTGACTTGAATAGCTTTGAATGAATTGAAAAACTCTGAAATTCGTCCTCAATTTATAGGCAAAAATACTGTTCACTCGACTGGCTTAGTGGTTACCTCGACTGATCGAAGGACCAACAACATTTCAAATTTTCTGACATGATAAGATAAGATCGCTACTCAACTGGTTGAGTGGCTTGTTCGACTGGTCGAGTGGGACCCAAAAATGTTACTGGACTTTGAGTCGAGCCTGCTCGACAGGTCGAGCACTGTTCACTCGACTGGTTGAGCAATCTCCAGGACTGGTCGAGGGTCCAACAGAAAATTCCAAAAAATCAGAACAAACATTGGATTCGTTGAGAAAATTCTTGGACTAGTCGAGCCAGTGTCTGGACTAGTCGAACCATGACTAGGACTGGACAAAAAATGACTTATAAAATTATCAAATGACTTATGATATTATACGACCTATCCTATGGTCAGTCTAAGGTCAAACAAATCTTACTTATGAGATTGATATATCATTCTCTTGAAGTAGTTGAAGCTTGAAGACTTGATCTAGTACTTGAACTTCTTGTTCTTGAACCTCTTAATCTTGTACTTGAACTTCTTGTTCTTAAAAGTGAACTTCTTGATGTTGTACTTGAACTTCTTGATCTTGTACTTGAATGTAGACAAGATTGGCAAGGATGACATGAAGTTGATCTTACAATAACCGCTAAACAAGATACAGATTCCAAGAGGTTTTGACTTAACAAAATTTGACAAATGTAGGAGCTAGATAAGATAGCATTTACAAAAGTGAGAAGTGGTGTTCACCGGAGAAAAGAAGTCAGCCGGTCGCTGGTAATGTCATAAAGTCCAAATCGTCAGGAAGCTTCTCTATGAGCTAAGGAAGACGATTCAGAAGATGCGAATAGCCTCTCGAGCACATCAAGGCTTTCCTTATATAGGGAAGCCACGTGGCCATGTGACAATAATCGAGTACCCTTTTTAATGCATATGTCGTACGACGTCCCCTCAGCTACCCCGTCTCGACAGGTGGCACGACCCCATTTAACGCCTGACTCTGCTATCGAGAAAATGCCACATGTCACTCTCCCATTGATCGGGCACTGAAGCGACGGCCTGAAAAATCATGTGGCCTCGAGCCATGCTACGCCACCTCGACTTCACCGTACATAATTACTGACGCACCTCAACTCTTGTACTAGCAGCCATATTTAGCATTTATGATTGAATGGTTCGACCTACTACATTTTGATCTACTTTTCGAGCTCGTACAGCAGACTCGAAAGTATGAGGGCTTACTATTATGGGAGAGATAGGATGATCCACGAAGAGAGGTCGAACCGAGAACCAACATGAACCCATGGACTAAACTATCTGAAAGAGAACTACGGGCTGGGAAGAATCGACCAATAAGATAGCTTAGCCCAATCATAGGTCGGTCTAAGCTCGGCCTGATCATATGTCGGTCCAGTCACAGGTCGGCACGACCGTGACTCAGCTTAATCATAAGTCGGTCCAATCACAGGTCGGCACGATCGTAGCTCGGCCTGATCATAGGTCGGTCCAGTCACAAGTCGGCACGACCGTATCTCAACCTGATCATAGGTTGGTCCAGTCACAGGGTGGCACGACCTTCGATGACCTCCGACAAAGGGAGCCGATAGCCACTAGAACCAACGATCATGAGGACACTATAAGCCGATCAACATCGAGATGATACCGACCTACTGATATCTCGGTACTCATGCCTCCGCAATGTCATCTGCCTTATCCATCCAATCTTGCCTAAAGTTCGGGTACCGCTTGGTCTTATCCAAGCCCAACGACCTATAGATCCCTCTTGAAGATCTTCCTCGAAGATCTTAGAAGATAAGATCAGAATCCCAAAGATCTTGAGATTCTGATATAAGGAATATCTCTAACATATCTGGAATACCAAATAGGGAAAGATCTCTGATGGTGTGATCTTCCATCTAAATAGAGAAGATTTCTTGGTCGTGTGATCCTCCCTCTCGACTATATAAGGGAGCCCCTAGACAGTGAAAGGTACATTCATACACTCCCAACTCAAAACCTAATATACAACTGATGACTCTTTTCCTTAAGATCTTCTCCTACAAAGGCCCAGGTTCCTGACTTAGGCATCGGAAGGTCCAATGTGTTAGTAGGGGTCTCCTTTGTTCTTTCATTCCTTGTGTGTAGGTGTTTGAAGGTCTAAGGAGGGTCTGCCAGAAAAATGCATCAATGGAATGCATGGAAGGAAGGAATGTCATTTAGTTGTTGCGGTTGGCTACATCATTTCCATGCTATATCAATCATTTCTTTTTATTTATACAAAGGGTGTTTTTAAATTTCATGCCAAACAAGTCATTTCCATTCCCGTTCTTTACTTTCTTAAAATAAAAGTAGGGGATTGCTTTGCATCTCCACTAATAAGAGCTTATTTACTTATTTTTAAAAAATAGTTTTTATTTTAAAAAGAGAAATTTAGGACTGTCGACCCCACCTTTTATCCAGCTGTGTTTTATGAAAGAAGACAAACTTTGTTTTACAACTTAGACCTGCACGTGTGGATTACTAATTTCAGGATGAAAATACCCCTCCTTTCATGGAAACAGATTGGGTACTCCCCCTGCCACCAGCCAATGGCGGATGGTCGGTGGTCTGTGGGCCCCACCATGATGTATGCTTTTCATCCATGCCGTCCATATATTTTTCCACATCATTTTATGATATGAGACCAAAAATGAGGTATATCCAAATCTCAAGTGTACCACATTACAGGAAAAAGTGTTAAATGAGTGTCGACCATTAAAAACTTTTTGGGGGCCCATTGTGATGTTTGTGAGAAATCCTTCCTGTCTAAGTTCATTCATAGGGTCACAAAGACCTGGGTGAAGAAGAAAAACAAATTTCATAATGATCCAAAACTTCTATAACCCCTAAAAGGGTTACAATGGTAGACGTTCAATTCCCCAATGCCTTTTACAGTGTGGTCTACTTGATAGTTAGATCTATCTTATTTTTCATCTCAAGCCTTAATATGACGTCGCCAAATATATGGACGGTTTAGATATAACACAGACCTCATGATGGGACCCACAAAAGGCAGTGGGGATCACAATAGCAAAAAAAAAACAAAAAAAAACTGGTAACCTATAGCTACGGTTTTCTATAGCTACAGATTATAACCGTAGCTATAGACGTAGCTCCGCGATTGAATTGCAGCTCCCACGATTCCACCGCAAGTCGCTGTCCCAATCGGCGAACAATCACGAATTCCGCGATTCCACCCCCGATCTATGGCTACGGATTATAACCGTAGTTATAACCGTATCCGTATCCTTTATTTCTTTCTCATTGTTTTTTATTTTTATTTTTTACATGGAGAAATTTATTCTACCTACATTTTTCTCTAACACATATTTATATAAATATGTATATATAAGCATATAAAAAAAATTTATCTCTTTTTTTCATTTCTTTCTTTAATCATGTAACAAGAATATCTTCAAAACCAAAATTAGTTACTTGACGTACCATATATGATTTTAGGGCTAAAAGTTGGGCGGGCTCAACCCGACCAACCTGTGGCCGACCCGACATTGGGTTGGGCTTGGGCAGGATATATCGAGTTTGGTCTTGGAGTTGGGCCATACAAACACCAACCTGATAAAACTTGGGTTGAGCTCGGATTAAGGTCTTGGGTTGCCTGACCCAACACGAACCCGATTAATATATAAGTTCCTTATAAATTAATTATAATTGAGTGCAGATCATTTGTGTTGAAGGCAGAGGAAATTCCAATGCCTCCCCTCAAGCTAACAAGATATGCTGGATTTCCCTCTCCCAAATAAATTGCTTGATACAAAATACGACTTGTAATGGAGTAGTCCAATATTTTAGCTTGTTTGTTTAGAAAAAAATGCATGGAAATGATGGTGAAGTGAAGGGAATTAACCGTGAAATGAAACGGAATCACTGGAAGTGACCGTGAAATGCATGGAAATGACCGTGAAGTGAAGGGAAATGACCGTGAATCAACACGGAATCACCGGGATTAACCGTGAAATGCATGGAAATGACCATGAATCAACACGGAATCGCCGGGATGACCGTGAAATGCATGGAAATGACCGTGAAGTGGAGCGAATTGACCGTGAAATGCATGGAAATGATCGTGAAGTGAAGGGAATTGACCATGAAATGCATGGAATGACCGTGAATCAACACGGAATTGCCGGGAATGACCGTGAAATGCATGGAAATGACCATGAAGTGAAGCGAATTGACCGAAAATTGAGCGGGACAAAATGAAAATTGAGCGGGACAAACTGGAAAATGAGCGGGCCAAACTGGAAAATGAGCAGGACAAAATGAAAATTGAGCAGGACAAACTGAAAATTGAGTGGGGCAAATTGGAAATTGAGCGGGCCAAACTAGAAATTAAGTGGGACAAACTGGAAATTGAACGGGCCAAACTGGAAATTGAGCGGGCCAAACTAGAAAAAGAGCAGGCCAAACTGAAAATTGAGCAGGACAAACTGGAAATTGAGCGGGCCAAACTAGAAAATGAGTTGGCCAAACAGGAAATTGAGCGGGACAAACTGAAAAGGAGGGGTATTGTCGTCTTGAAATTCAGTCTCCGCACGTGCAGGTCTAAGTTGCAAAACAAAGTTGTATTGTTTCATAAAAACAGCTGGATAAAAGGTGGGGTCCACATTCCTAAATTTCTCAAGAAAATACCCCTCCTTTTCACATACTCTTTTCACTGCATTACTTTCAGCGTTGCTTTCACTCCCCTTAACGAAAAAACAGGTGCTTCCAGCCCTACACTCTCTTGGAATGAAGAACTGAAGTACGAAGGGTTTTCTTCTCATTTTCCTGACTGAAATCTCTATGAAGCATCTAGATATCCATCTAGATATCATTAATTTACATTTGTCATTTTTCATCTTGGCTACGGTTACGTGAAATCCCACGAACTGGTATGTTAAGGAATGGTATGTTGTACAAGCTTAAAAACCTAAATGGTATTATGTACAAATATTAAGGAATGGTATATTGTACAAACCTGAATGGTATGTTGTACAAGCTTTACAACCCGAAATGTATGTTGTACAAGCTTTAAATTCCAAACATTTCTGTGGGTGGTCAACAAATAGAAGGGCCGCAATTAAGGAATCTTAAGTTCTTTCGTGGGTCCTAAAGGCAACCATTAGCAATTTGGATAACTGAACAATGGCCCCCACATGTAGAACTCCTTAAAACCTGAATGGTATGTCGTATAAGCTTTAACAAACACTTCAAAAACCAGAACATGGCATAACAAAACATGCCAAACAGCCAAATATACCCAACACCACACATTCTTCAAAAATCAAAACATGAACATGAACACAAATAAGCCAAAGATGTAAACACATGCACACACACATTCTTCAAAAATCAAAACGTGGGAATCAACACAAACAAGCTAAATATTATGAGAACATATACATTTTTCAAAAGTAAAAAAAAAAAAAAAAAAAAAAGGGTATCAACACAAATAAGCCAAAGATACAAAATAAAATAAAAGTGACATTCTTCAAACATCAAAACATTGGAATCAACCCAAACAAGCCAAAGATCACATTAGCAATGTTTCCACAAATCAAAATTGAGAAAGAAAAAAAAAATCATATTCTTCACAACTCAATTATAATCTATAGAAACCAAACAAAGCCCACAATAGTTACAGTAATGCAAGATATTAAGAACACGATATTCAAACTCCAAAAAATGTTATGCATTTCAAGATAACCAAAAAAAATAAATTCCAATCCTTTACAAGGAAAAAAAAGAAAAAGAAAAAAAAAACCCCAAAAATAGAATTCAATCTCATATAGCTAAATCACTATATCATATTAATATTTGTCATATTATCTCATATTAAGTCAGCCCCATGTCTGGCTAAAGATCCACAAGAGAGAGAAGCATACTAGATTAGCTCAACCTATAGCTATTAAAAACACAATTGAATCTCTAAAAATATAAAAATAAGAAAAGACCCAAAAAAGGCCACAATCAATTGAAACCAAAACTTTTGTAGAAAACATAATCTTAGAAAAATCATAGACAACAAAGAAGAAGATTGATTAGATAACAAAGATGGATCAATTAATATGATTTTATATTTATGCTCCATCGACAATAAGGCCCACAATTAATCAGCATTTCTGTATGATATAATCAACTGCATCTCTCCAAAAGTACCAGCTATTAGGGAATTTTGAAAGGTGAAATCCTTCCAACTATGGTTTCAACGATGGAAATCATTATGCCCACTGTTTCCCATGGTATGATCCACTTGATCTTTTGATATGCTTCAATTTGGGACTAAACCGCTTAAATTAGATGGAAAAACGGATGGACGGCGTGGATATACTATTGGCCAAACTAGAAATTGAGCGGGCCAAACTAGAAATTGAGCGGGACAAGCTGAAAATTGAGTGGGCCAAACTGGAAAATGAGCGAGCCAAAATGGAAATTGAGCAGGACAAACTGGAAATTGAGCGGGCCAAACTAAAAATTGAGCAGGACAAACTGGAAATTAAGCGGGCCAAACTGGAAATTGAGCGGGCCAAACTGGAAGTTGAGCGGGACAAACTGGAAATTGAGCGGGCCAAACTAGAAATTGAGCAGGCCAAACTGGCCTAACTGGAAATTAAGCGAGACAAACTGGAAATTGAGTGGGACAAACTAGAAATTGAGCTGGCCAAACTGGAAATTGAGCGGGGTTAGATGTTCATTAAAAGTTCCTGTTTTCTATGTAAGTAGAAAAGCTTTGAAAGAAAGGAAAGACTAGTGACTGTATTTATCAGACAAAATATGCAATTTACATAAAATACACCTAAGTAAAGTTGGTTTTATTTCCTCATGATATCTGAAAAGTGGGGTCCTCAAGCTCTTCATCATGGATTCCTATGAAAAGTTGGTTTTATTTCCTCATGATATCTGAAAATTGTAAAAAGCACTAATCAAAAGAGTCTAGAGCTGGATATATTTTAGCAATTGCCATGAAACTTGATTGACTTTCTGGAAACCTTTATCTATTTCTGGTAAGCTTATCTTATGTTTTTATTGCTGAAAAATCATGAAAGTATATAATTCCTAGAATTCCTCAATCGTTACTGCTGGTCCATATCACTATCAGATGCGCATTGCAAGCATGTAAACGCGGCGCCTATTCAGTATTGCAAATAGTGGTTGAGACAAGTCTTATTAGAAGACAAGCCAGTGGGTCTGTTACCATAACTGATGGGGAAACTGTAAGTTGTTATGTTTTCTTTATGTAGGCGTGGTTTATTTTCCCTTGTAAGAAATAGATTCTTTCACATGCATATTACTCATTTTAGTTGAGGATTTATTTTAGTGCTCAACTAGTAGTCCTTAGAATATTCATTTGAGCGAGACAAACTGGAAATTGAGTGGGCCAAAATGGGAATTGAGTTGGCCAAACGGGAAATTGAGCGGGCCAAACTGGAAATTGAGCGAGCCAAACTGGAAAATGAGCGGGACAAACTGGAAAATGAGCGGGACAAACTGGAAATTGAGCAGGGGAAACATGAAATCAGCGGGGCAAACTAGAAAATCATTATGCCCACTGTTTCCTGTGGTATGATCCACTTGATATTTTGCTATGCTTCAATTTGGGGCTCAACCCCTTAGATTAGATAGAAAAATAGATCGACGGCGTGGATATACTACATGAAACGGATTGACTACTCCCCCTGCCACCAGCCAATGGCTGGTGTTTGGTGCTCTGTGGGCCCCATCATGATGTATGTGTTTTAACCATGTCGTCCATCTTTTTTTATATATCATTTTATGATATTATACAAAAAATGAGGTATATCCTGATCTCAATTGGACCACATTACAGGAAACAATGTTTAATGAACATCGACCATTAAAAACTTTTTGGTGACCATAAACGTATTGGATCAAGTTGATCTTTGTTTTTAGCCTTCATCTGGGTCTTTATGACGTAATAAACAGATTGGATTTCAGATAAACAGTACAGTCGACCTCAGGAGGATTTAAATGATGGATATCCAATCACTATTGTTTTCCTATGTTGTGGTACATCTAAGATTTATATCCCTCTTATTTTTAGGATAAAGCCCTGAAATGAACTTTAAAAATGGATGAACGGAATGGATGAAACACATACATCATGGTGGGGCCCACAGAGCACCGACCACCAGCCACGGGGCTTGTGTTAGGGGGAGGAGTAGCCAATCCGTTTCCTATACTTATACATTCAATGTGGGCCCAACTGAGTTTAAAATATACCTTTGGTGCGTGCTTTCTTCGCTGGACCGACCATTTTCAGAAGGGGGGCCCATAAAAAAAAGAGATAAATTTTTTTTTATATGCTTATATATACATATTTATATAAAATATGTGTTAGAGAAAAAATGTAGGTACAATAAAATTTTACATGTAAAAAAAGAAAAAAAATATTTCCACACCATAGGGAAGGATGAAGATTTCCTACTAGGCAGTTTCACCAACAGAGCCATTGGAATGTTGTCTATCTAATGAAGGACTTCGTCCCATGGCTAGCTAGTGGTAGACTCAGGACATGATTTAAGGTCCAATTTGAGGCCCACATATCCAATCAAATTCTATTGATTGGACTTGGTCCCACATATCCAATTGATAGCCTTATTGTTGGGTTTATGCAAAAAACCATAGAGTATGGGAGGGTTTCATACAGGCGTACACATATCCAAGCCCATGCGGTTGTACATAGAGGAAGTAGCTGAGTGGGTTTTTGGAGTCATTAAGTTGGGACCTCTTACTAAATTTTCTTTCCTTCATGATGGATGGATTAAGTCGAGTTCGACTCGAGTCGAGGTGGGCCAAGCTCGGCTTGACTCGTCCATGCTGAGTCAAGTCGAGTTCGAGTCGAGTCGAGTTGCAATACACCATGGTCAAACTCGGCTTGAACTCAACTTTACTCGCCTCGAGTTGGCCTTTCAAGCCGAGTCAATCCGAGCTGTCTTAGGTCTGATGTAAATTTTGTGGGAGCTGTATATTGTTGTGAATGATGTCTTTACTTCACGGTCATTACCATGCATTTCATGGTCAATTCCAGCGATTTCGTTTCATTTCACGGTAATTTCCATGCATTTCATATAAATATGTCTTAGAGAAAAATGTAGGTAGAATAAAATTCTTTATATGCTTATATACACATATTTATATAAATATGTGTTACAGAAAAATGTAGGTGGAATCAAATTTTCCATGTAAAAAAAAAACCAAAAAAAATAAAAATGCATAGGGATACGGTTATAGCTACGGTTATCACCACGGTTATAATCTGTAGCCATAGATCAGGGGTGGAATCACGAAATCTGCGATTAATCGCTGATCGGGACAGCGACTTGCAGCGGAATCGTGGGATCCACGATTGATTGCCGAATTACTATTATCTATGGCTACGGATTATAACCGTAGCTATAGCCGTATCCCTGTGCAATTTTTTTTCTTTTTTTACATGTAAAATTTTATTCTACCTACATTTTTCTCTAACACATATTTATATAAATATGTATATATAATAAGCATATAAAAAAAAATTATCTCTTTTTTTTTTTTCATTTCCTTCTTTATTCATATAACAAGAATATCTTCTAAACCAAAATTAGTTACTTGACGTATCATATATGATTTTAGGGCTGAAAGTTAGTGGGCTCAACCCGACCAACCTATGACCGATCTGACATTGGGTTGGGCTTGGGCAGGATGTATCAGGTTTGGTCTTAGGGTTGGGCCATACAAATACCAACCCGATAAAACTTAGATTGGGCTTGGGTTGAGGTCTCGAGAATCACCGGGAAATGCATGGAAATGACCGTGAAGTGAAATGCATGGAAATGACCCATCAATTATCTTTTTGGGATGCCAAGCCTATTAGATATTATTTTCAAACTGTTTCTTTAGATAATGGCGTGAATTTTACTTTGACTGATGTAGGGGACTTTGATTTTAGTACCCAAACTTGGGGTACTTATTTTGATTACAGTATGTGGTGTTATGATGAAATCGATAACACCTTCAAAGTGTCCAGCAATGGTGTTTGAATTTTCCAATTGAACTCAATATATCGCCAATTTATTGATATTATCGATATGTCACTTGTCGATATATCCACAAACTGTCGATATTATCGACGAATATCGGTTTTGAATAAAAACCTGCATTAACTGCTTTCACCAACCATCCTTTGTTACCCTCCATACCCATTTCTTTACACTCCTTCTACAACGTTCCCTCCACTTCATCTCCAACGGATTTCTCCACCTTAGCAACTTTAATCTTTGAAGGATTTCTTCTAAGACGATCTCGGTAAGTCTGAGTTCATTGCAATCACTATGAAATGTTGAGTTTGTTGATGATGGAAACCCCTTTTCACCTTCCTTTCTTCTATTATGATACTTGCTTTATTTGCTACTCATTGGACAACTTCTATTGCTTTATTGAGTAAGCTGCCATAGCTATAGGTACTTTGGTACGCAGGTTGTTAGAAATTACTCATAAATTGAATATGTGGCATAATTACAAACTATGTATCATCCAAAGTACATAAATTACATAAATTACATGATATGTTATACACCGGGTATCGGAAACTTGCACGACTGGTGATTATGCCTGGTTTGTTTGCATCACCCACACTTTACTATTTTCGATTCCTCTCCACGCGATGGAATTCTAAGCTTTTTGGGTCTTCCAACTGACCTCCTCTGTCTTGGGGGTTTAATCTGTGCATAATACTCCTTCATCCACGCTAAAATTTCCCACTCGCTATTGTCACATACTGGATACACCGATTCGCTATACGTGGCCAAGTAATTATGCGCCGTGTAAAATGGGGAGCAGTATGAGTAGTGATCCAGATTGTGGTTTATGCAGGCTGACATGACATACATACAAGGGTACTCCTTCACGCCAAACTCACGACATGTACATAAAAACTCACTGAGCTTCACATTATCGTTATAATCTCCAACGACATAGTACTCATCTCGAGAAATAACATGGCAGCGAACATCCCACTCCTTCTGCACGATATCCTTTAACTGTTTCTCTGACCATGGTGTCAATGGACCCACAAATGATGTCGCAGATTCTCGTCTCTTGTAAAATAATTCTTGTATCTTCAATTTTACAGCCTCTATCAATTTCGTAACGGGGTATTCGTGTGCTTCTTTGAAAAGGGCATTAACGCACTTAGAAATGTTTGTCGTGACCAAGTTGAATCTTCTTTCTGGAAAATACGAAGATGTCCATCTCTCGTACCCGATTTCTGTCAGCCATGCATGTACTAGGAGATTGGCCATTTCGATATCATGCATTATTTTTTCAAATTCGGCCCTCCTGCAAGTCTTCACAGCCATCCAGTAATACATCTCCAATGACTTATCCTTAAAAGTGTCCACCAAGTTTCTGTAGATGTGGTACATGCAATACCCATGGATTGCACATGGGAAGACTTGGGGAACCTCTTTCATTAGACCTTTATGTCAGTCGAATATAATGACAAGACCCTCCACAGACCCTAACACATTGTTAAGGTGGGTAAGGAACGAATTCCAACTACTGCTGTTCTCTGATTCCCCGATGCCAAACGCAACTAGAAATATAAGATTGTCCCCATCTAAGGCCGTGGCGATGAATAGAACACCCTTGTACTTGCCCTTTAAGTGTGTCCCGTCAATAGCCAATACCCTCCTCAATGATTTCTGAAAACTTTGAATGCATTGTCCGAGAGCTAGAAAACATCTCTCGAACCTGCAAGTCTATTGGTTAACAAGCACGACAGTAACTGTCCCTAGGTTGGCCCTCCTTAACTCATGCAAATACAAAGGGAGTTGATTGTAGGAGTCTTCGTAAGACCCCAGCACATGATTAATTGCAAGCTCCCTAGCTTTCCATGCCTTCCAATAACTGATACGAATATTATATTTCTCTTGCATGGCGAAGATAATATCACATGGCCTCAACCCTATGCGTTATTCAATGCGGCTAATAACCAGATCACATGCTAGCTTACTGCTGGCTTGCCGGTGATTGCTCTTCATCCATGCCATGCCGCACGTGTGTTTTGATGTATAAGTCCGTATTTTGAATATACTCGTATCATTCACCCGAGATGCATGAACTCTCCATTCGCATGCATCTTCGAAGCATACCGCGGTAAATCTGCTTGAATTTGAGTATATTACTGTATACTGAAAATTATTTCGAAGTGCAAATTAGCTCAAAACATACTGGCACCGACTCTTGTCCTTAAACATTTGCACAACAGCTATATCGATCGGTTTACATAACAAATCAGTAGATTTCAGCATTTTTGCATTGGTGAGTGCATCATCATCAAACGGCACAAGAACTTGACGAGTCATGAGGTTTGATGTTTCGGGAAGGTCTCGAAGCGGAATGTGGCTTATACGCATAGATGGGATGGTGGATAATGATGGCAGATCTGCTGTTGATGCTAACGGCGGTGTCTTGTATTCATAATTACTGTTAATGTCAAGTGCACCACTGACTTGGCTAGTCACGACATTTGATGTTTGTGGCGGCTCAGGTAATTGATCATTGGTTACTACCACTTGTAATGGAGAAGGATTGTATTTGAATTCCACGCCATACACCTCAGCTACACTGTCTATATATATTGTGGTATTGATGTGTTGCATTGTTTCAATGACTAACGGGATGAATTTATCCAAATGCTCAAATTGGTAAGACAAGAACTCTTTGACGTCATCGTCGTCTTCGATTTCGATTTGAGACATTGATTTGTTAGTGTAAGGATTCAATACTTTCATCCTAATATCACAATCTTCTGGTATGCTCTTAATAATCTTATAAATTCTAGATCGAAGCTCCTCGTACGTAGTCTAGAGACGTAGCGTCATTTGTTTTAATGTTCCACCCATGTACGAGTATCGCTTGTTTTCAAATTCTAACTCCCCGCCAAAAGAGCACATGATTCTTGCAGCCATTATCTGAAAACCAATACAATGACACATTATCAGTGAATCGTAAATCAATGGAACCATGCCATATGACAAAACTCGATTAAATAATGAAGGACCGACAGCTCATGTCGACACCTAAAAAGAATATGAAAAAAGAAAAGAAAATCTTCAAAGTAGTAGATAAAGACAACACCTGACCAAATTCTGCAACCGACAACAATACCTGGCCTTCATAGTGATTTATGTAGAGAGAAACCTTGCACTGTACTGATTTTTTGAAGCATGAATAGTAATTTATGTCAAATGACATGTTTTCATCAATTTTCAATTATTTACATCTGGAGAACTTGTATCATGGAGGAATTTCAGAAAGTCGAAATTGAGGGGGGCAAGCATGAAATTGAGAGGGCTAAACCGGAATTTGAGTGGGCCAAACTGGAATTTAAGCGGGACAAATTGGAAATTGAGCGGAACAAACTGGAACTGAGCGGGCCAAACTGCAAATTGAGTGGGACAAATTGAAAACTAAGCGGGACAAATTGGAAATTGAGTGGGACAAACTGCAACTTGAGCGGGACAAACTGGAAATTGAGCAGGACAAACTGCAACTTGAGCAAGACACACTGGAAATTGAGCGGGACAAACTGAAAATTGAGCGGGCAAAACTGGAAATTGAGCGGGCCAAGCTGAAATTTGAGCGGGCCAAACTGGACATTGAGTGGGACAAACTGGAAATTGAGCGGGACAAACTGGAAATTGATCAAGCTGGAAATTGAGCGAGACAAACTGGACATTGAGCGGGACAAACTGGAAATTGAGCTGGACAAACTGGAAATCGAGCGAGACAAACTGAAAATACAGTGGGACAGTATATAGTTCATTTCATCATCCACCAAAGTTACAAAGTATGCTATACATCCACCCATGCACCAAAATTTTCATGTCTGTGCATTTCAGTCCGAGTTCTTTCTCTAATCATGATAGCCTTAAGAGGGTTGATCCGAGGGATGAGTTGATTGCTAAAGGGCCGATTAAAACTATGTTGGGTTATCTTACTGGCTGGCATAATGATTTCTGTACCAGCAAGATAACTCAACATAGTTTTAATCGACCCTTTTGCAGTCAATCAACCCTCCCAAGGCCAGCGTGATTAGAGAAGGAACTCGAATTGAAATGCACAGACATTGAAATTTTCTGCACTCCAAGATCACTGTAAACCTCATACAATGTATATTCAATGATGTATATAATGAAATTAATACATTGTATAATACAACATCTTTCCAAAATTAAATTGAGGCAAATATTAAATTGAGTGATCCGAGCATGATATTTATCGAGGCAAACTTTAAATTGACTTTATCTACCATGAAATTAAGCTGGGCAAACATTAAATTGAGTGATCCTACCATGAAATTTATCGCGGCAAACATTAAATTGACCTTATCTATCATGAAATTAAGCTGGGCAAACATTAAATTGAGCGATCCTAGCATGAAATTGAGCTGGGTAAATATGGAATTCAGCGAGCCTAACATGAGATCAAGTGAGCCCTAACATGGAATTGAGTGAGCTTCAAATTGAATTGAGTGAGTTTGACATAGATTCAATCGATCAACGCATAAAATTAACTAAGCCTAACGCATGAAATTAACTAAGCCTAACAAATGGAATTGACCAAACTTCGCATGCAATGCCATTGTACGAGTGTAGCGTTTTTTTTCAAGATCTGTACCTCCGACTGCCGCAGTACCGGTCAAATGCAGGTTGAAGAGAGGTGCTTTGAGTGAGGGAATATTTTGAACCTTTTCAAGGAGATGCAACGAGTTCATGGGATTTCACGTAACCCTAGCCAAGATGAAAAATGGCAAATGTAGAATGACGATATCTAGATGGATATCTAGATGCTTTATAGATATTTCAGTTAGGAAAATGAGAAGAAAATCCCTTCTACTTAAGTTCTTCGTTCCAAGATATTGTAGGGCTGGAAGCACCTGTTTTTTTCGTTAAGGGGAGTGAAAGCAACACTGAAACGAATGCAGTGAAAAGAGTACGGAAAAAGGAAGGGTATTTTGGTCCTGAAATTCGTAATCCACACGTGCATGTCTAAGTTGCAAAACAAAGTTTGTCTTCTTTCTTAAAACACAGCTGGATAAAAGGTGGGGTCTACGGTCCTAAATTTCTCTTTTAAAAAAGTACCATCCAGTAAAGCTTTAATTTTAGAGGTTTATTTTTTATTTTTTAAAAAAGAAAATGTCAAAAAAACTCCTAAAAAATTAGGTTTTGTTTTGGAACAGTAATAAGGAATGATTTTTTCATAAGTATAGATCAAAATATAAAAAGAAGTTTAAATGAGAAAAGAGGCGTTCGGGTAGGCAGCGGTCTCACCAAGGGTCCGGTCTGGTTTGGCGAACTCGAACAGACTTGCTGCTCTATATTTTTAAATTACGTCTGTCAAGGGAAGGAAGGGCTGTCGACCGCTCGGGCTGGCTCGACCGGCCATCTCACCAGTTTAAAAGCCGGGCACAGTCCAACCCCTAGATCGGCCCAAAGGTCCGCAATCAACGTACAATGCGGCCCACTTGATATACCTGGATCATCTTGATTTCCGGAATAGGGAGCGCTCTAACAACCCCGCACCGAACGAGTGGTCCGGATTCCTGCAGAAGTGTAACACGTTGGCACGTGTGCCGCGAATTACCTATTCAATTTCTATCCACGCGCGCGAATCACCTTGGTATTTTTCGTCGATCCTCTTTCTCTACTGTTCGGAAAACAGTTTCAGACCAATTTCCAAGAGAAATGAAAATGGCAACATCGCCACTAATATGATTTTGAAAACAAGAAGAAACGAGATTGTCCATTTTTGTCTGCTTTGTTTTTTTTTTTTCCCTCTCTCTCTTTTATTGCAGAGATGAATAATGCCATGAAAACTGCCTCCAACAGCTGCCTTCACCTCTCTTCTATTTCCTTCAGAGCTTCTCTCTTCCATTCAACCCCCGTTTCAGAACGAAGGAGGAAAACCCATTGGGATTCTGTGAGTTTTTCTCCTCCTTTTTGATCTTTTATCTCATTTGGGTCTTTTCTGTTTCTCTCTCTTTTATCATACATCTTGTTTTTTATTTTTATTTTTAATTAAAAATTCTTTTTTATAGATTGAATTCAATGAATGTTTGATTTTTTCCTGATATGGGTTCTGTTCAAAATAGTCGAATGTATTGATTGTATCCGGGAATTTAAATTCATTAGCTGCTACGACACCATTACCAACGGTTGTATCGTGTTAGATACTTTTTGGGTCTTTTCTATTTCTCTCTCATCAACCATAACTTGTGTTTTGTGTTTATTATTAATTTTTTTTACAATGAATGTTTGATATTTTCCAGTACACGTTTTACTCAAAATATTGGAGTGTATTGTATCGTATCGTGGGATACAAATTCATTGGGTGCTACAACGCCATTGGTTGTATTGAGAATAATGTAATGGGAAAGAAGGACCTGAATCCTCTAAAACACCTGTTTGTTTTATGCAGCATGCAAAGCACCCAAGCTCTTTGGTGCCCTCCATGTTGCACATGTGAAATCCACTCAGTCCATAAGGTGCATTGGTAGATTCTCTAGGTATTGGGGCCAAAAATCATCCAGATCCATAACTCAGGTGGGCCACACCACAAGAAACAATGGGGATGGAATGCCAGCCATATTATTGTGTCTTGGGCTAACAAGGTGTGTTTCTTTCATCATTCATCACACCCATTCATCTGGTGTGACTCACCAGGATGAAGGGAATATAAAAAAATCAACCTGATCCTGAAATCAAGAAGGCCACAAGGCATGAACTTAGAGATTTTAGGTGCAATTTTCCATTCTTCCAATTGGTGTGGCCCATCCGAGATTTTTATTGGGACACTCTTTTATACTTTTGGTGAAAAGAAGGGTTATCACCTTATAGACAGTGGATTTCACATGTACAACATGGTGGGCCCAAAGAACTTCTGTGTTTTACACGGCACAAAACAGGTGTTGTAGACAATTCGATTCCAAGAAAGTATTGTTTGTATTGGGCTGTATTGATGATGTCAAAATATTCCTCCTCAAATAATTTAAATGAAATGCAATATGATACCATGGTGGATGTCCTATCAGGAATGTCGATGCTGTATTTTGATATGCAAACGGTAGAAAAATGAAGCTTGATTTTTTATTTCGTTTTATTCATTTTTCCATTCCTCTGCTATTTTAACTTGAAATCTGATGAGAATTTAATATTTTTTTAAAGGGGTTTTGTTTGGGGTGGTGAAAATTTCATGCTTTTGACATGTTAACAATGGAAGTCTGGGGAAGAAGAAAGCAAATTGAGATGGGCTTTTATACACATGCTATTTTTAGCAAATTTGATGGAAGATTCTTATTTATGGATTTTGTTGTATGTGATGGATGCATGTTTGTAGTAGACATTTTGTGTTTTGATGTGTCGAACTGTTAATCATAGAAATTTGAGACAATAAGAATCTAGTTGCAATGATAAATCTAGAACAATTGACCTTAAATGCATGTATAACATGCTTCTTTTTAATATATTCCTCAGTATGGAGCACAGTGACAAATCTCATTCTTGGCAATGTCTTGGTATGGGAATGTCTCAGGAGGTTTTCAGAATCTGACATTTTTTCTCTTGATAATATTGAGAAAATCTCACTGAAAACAGAATATTAAAAATATTTCTGATAAATGAATAAATGACTATAAAATTTTAAAATTCGGGTAAAAATGATTTTATTTAAATTTTTTAGCCATTTGTTTTGTAAAAGTCATGATATTTTTGCAATAAAATTGCAAGAAATAAAACTTGCCACAATTTTGAAAATCTCATGAGGTTCTTGCAAATATCATTTAATGAATTTTCAGCAAAAATATTATGGGATTTTCAAAATCTTGGCGGTGTTTTTCTCATCACTATGGCGTATCTAAGGTTTTGTGACTGTAGAACATTTATTAATGTCATTCTAGGCTGACATACAGAACCAATTTCTTATTTCCATATCAATCAGGGAAAAAAAATATCTCTGCCTAACTAACAAAACTCATTGCATTATGCTCAAATTATGTTCAAAACATTCTCGTGTTGAATCAATAAAAAAAGAAAAGAAAAGTGATGATTTTTGTGTGGGAGGGGATGCCCACCCTTGATTCACAGAGGGGCCTATCTGAATGTATAAACAGGGTAATTTTTGGCCTTTCCCTTCATCCCGATAAGATGAAGGTTCTGAATATTCTGGATTTCATATATACATTATGGTCAGCCCTCCACCCAAATCAAGGGTGGATGTTCCCTCCCAACTTGTTCCATGTGGTGTGGCCCAACTGATCAGCCTGATTTTAGGGCACTGGGGGTAGCATTTGCTGATGCATATGATGGACAGGTTGGATTTCATGCATCATGTAAGCCCCAAATCTACCCGATACCATTGTAGCTTATGGTGGTACTAGTGCCATTCGAGCATGGCCCTACAAAAAATATTGCCAACTTCCCCAAAATCTCACTCATCCCGAGCATGTTTATACTGCCCATTCTCATCCTTTCATTTAGTTTGGGAGATTGCTTACTAATGACCCCTTACCCCAAATCAATGCATGTTTGATTTGATTGGCGTTTGTGCTACTTATTTTATGCGGCTGTCGCATTACTATATTTTAATGGGTGCAATATGCTTTGATAACTTTTGAATTGCAAAGTTTAATGCTTTTTTCCCACAGTCAAGGTATTAAAAAATGGTTACTTGACAGCCATAACGGATGTTACGTAATGGTAACAATGGTTATCGTTACACGTTACGGGGCCATAATGGCTGTTATGGAAAAAAAGCTTGTAATGGCCCCGTAATGGGGCCAAAACAAGGTATCGTAATGGTAATAGCAGTGGCCGTTATGGCTATCGTCACCGTTATTGAATACCTTGCCTCCAAATATTTTTCTTCTTCTACATTGAATTTGAACTAAAATTTGTCTACTACCTTTTATATAGGGCATTGGTTCTTTTGGAGATTCATCAAAGGTAGGCCTCTCAAAAACTTTCTTCTTTCTTAAATAGTGTGATAAAAAGTTATGATGTGGGGTTTAAGCTAAAGAACTTCTTGATGTGAACTCTCGTAGTGTGTTCTTGAAAGGGAGCATGCACTCAATCTTATGTCACTATTGAATGGCAACGAATTTCTTCCCATGCATGCTGTAGTGTTCATTTGTTGGCATGCCATGAGTAAGGTTTTGAGTATTTGTAGCTGATACAATGTGGGACATATAGGCTAGTACGACCCTGTAATAGCTATTCCTTTTCTAACCGTCCAGCGTCTAGGGACGCTGGACTTTAAAAGGATATATATATATATATATATATATATATATATATATATATATATATATATATATATATATATATATATATATATATATATATGGGTTTTGCTAACATCCCTACATTTGTGGGAAATGCCATGTGGGACACTCAATCATCAATCAGGGTAGTTCAACCACTAGTACCATTGGGAGCAAGCCACAGTACAAGAATCACGCCAATTGGAGCTCGCTATGTAAGAGCCATAGATCACATGGTTAGAATCCTCAAACCAAAGAGTTGCTTTAGAATCATAAGCAATACAAAGTGGGATCCATCAAATAGATCTTTCAAAATGATGATTGGACCAATTTTATTCTCCACTCAATCTTGACTGACCATTTTCCATGCTATTGATTTAATGTTTAGGATCATTCGCTTGGCATGATTTTTGCACCATGGCTTGTCCCTAGTTGTACAAAAGAGTGGATGGTTCTGATTGATGATTAGGCATCCCAAGTGTCAATTAGAAGCTATGGGAACATTGCTAACGTCCCCAATGTGAAATTAAGTGAAATATGATAATTAAGAGTTTTTTTTTTTTTTAATAAAGGTAGCAACACTTTTATTAAGAAGCTGCCAAGGTAGGCAAAGAATACAACACCAAGCAGCCAAAAACAATAAAAAAGGAAGGCTGCCATCAGCAGGTAAAAGAAGGGATGCCCAACTGGACACTAAACTTTTCACTTTACAAATGACATCCTCAACCCTTATAAATTCATTTCTAAAACACTGCTCGTTCCTAGCTCCCCACAAGGTCCAAAAAATTGCTAAAATGAGCAATCTCCACTAGCTCTAAAAAATCCTCCCCTATGCCATGGCCAAAGTAAATCGTTGACTGATTTTAGCATCACCCATTCCACCATGATGAGACTGAGGAAGTGGCTCCACACTCTACTGGCAAATGAGCAATTGATGAATGGGTGATCAATCGACTCCCCATTTGCCATGCACATCAAGCAGAATTAGGCATGGCTAAAGACCTTTGTAAATTGTCAACTATGAGAATTCTCTTGCAACCAAGAAGTCAGACAAAGATTGCCACACGAGGGGGAGCTCCATAGAACTAGAAATGGAACGATGGGCATGTCATCTTGAATTTCTACACACACACACACACACACACACACACACACACAAATACACACGTCCCCACTCTTTTATCTTATTAGCGCTTTCACTTAAAATGCTGAAATTACAATATTACTATCCTTGCTTAAGTAACTTAAATAAAGACATGATAATGGGCCTAAAACTCTACCCAAACATATGCTTTAGGCCCAACAACCCATAAGTGGGATGGTTTTAATATTTAACACTCCCCCTCAAGCTAGAGCATGGATACCATGCATGCCTAGCTTGGATATAAGCTTTCCAAACTAAGACTTCTTAAGAGCTTTGTAAATAAATCTGCAATATGGTAAACAAATCTGCAATTTGATCATGGGACGAAATATATGGAGTGACAATTTTTTTTTTCCCGAGAGATCATGAAGTGGCAATCGACCTCTATGTGCTTTGTCTTCTCATGGAACACTGGATTGTTGGCAATAAGCATAACCGCTTGAACCACAAACCCCAATTCTACTAGAAGTGATTTTAGCTAGAGAAATCACAATTTGTGTGCCATGAATCTATATTTCGCTGCAGCACTGGATTGCGCAACAAGATTTTGCTCTTGCTTTTCTAAGCAACCACATTACCTCCAAGGAAGGTGCAGTAGCTTGTAGTCGACTGCTTATCATATCTTGATCTTGCATAATCCGCATCTGAGTAACCGGCTACCTTAAGATGGCTATGAGATTTATACGGGATACTTTTTCCAGGTGCACATTTTAAGTACCTAAGAATCTTCAAAATTGTAGCTAAATGTGGAGCTCTAGGAGTTTGCATAAATTGACTAGCCACATTAACATGAAAGGCAATATCGGGCTTGGTGATGGATAAATAGATGAGTTTGCTGATAAGTAGTCCCCTGTACATACTAGGGCCTATCAAGAACTCTCCTTCTTTAGGATCAAATTTGAGATGAGGGTCCATTAGTGTATTTGTAGGTTGGGCTCCTAGCATACCTGATGCAGGATGATCTAAACTATAATGCATGTGTGAGCACATAAATTATCCAGCGAAATAAACTAAGCAAATTAATTGAAATATTCAACATTCCACATCATAGTAAAGATAATAATAAAGGAAACATGCAATGGTTGAAGACCATCATCACAATCCTGCAGTACCGTATTCAAATCATGCGTGGATTGGATCCGGCGAGGGATGGGACCTCCCGATCTTACATGGTTTCAATCCAACAGTCAATGCAGCTTTTCTAGTATAGGAAATCAAAGGATTTCTGGAATTGGGATGTCTGGAAAATCTGAAAGAGGGTTGGGATCAATTCTCAGATTTTCAGGGTAAGGGGACTTCAAAGAATCTAATTGTAAATAGTAGCAATCAAAGAATACTAGGTATAGAAAGAGAAGAAGAAGGTTGGAGGGTTAGAAATAGAATTTAGAAGAAGAGGAGATTAGGGGAAGAGAAGAAATTACCACGGAGAGAGGAGAAGGAGGCACTAAGCTTTCATTAAGAAAAAAAATCATCTGTTTAGGGTAGAAAATATCCTATTTATAAAATTCGGATAAAATGACTAAACTACCCCTATAACTAAAAAAAGGTTCCTTTGTGTGGTCTTCTAATTCATCCCACACATATGTCCTCTTAATGTGAGGCTTTCAATTAATCCAGGATACGTGTAAGGTCTTCAAAATCCTCATTGGTTGTGCCATGAACTATCATCGAGCCATAAAGATGTATTCGTCGGCCGCCTTCATCTTTGATAAACTTTGAAGGGTCTAATGTCCTCATTAACTCCCCTCGGGTGAGAAGAACTTGGCTCTGACGAGTTAAGACTTTTGTGTCTCTCGAGAAGGTCTGGATTAATTCGCTACAGTTCCGCTTCTATAAGCCACGTGGAATCGGATGGTGGCTTGTTTTTCCATTAGACAAGGTACCTTTGGAAGCTCCCATCTCGTGTGGAAACAATCTCCTCATCCGCCATTCCTTTAATCTCTTCCTTACGATCAATTGATGGGGAAAGGGGTGGAGTGGGTTGAGAAGTAAAGTCGGAAAGTGGCCAAGGGTGGGAAGAAGAAATAATGGAAGGGTTAGGACAGAGGACTAGATCTTCCACATTGATCGTTGGATTTATTCCCGTTTCAGGTGGAAGGTCTACCTTGTACGCATTAGACCCAATTTTACACAATATTTTGAATGGTCCAGTACCGTGAGTTTGTAATTTCTTAGCAAAACCTTGAAGAAACCACTCTAGTCTAATCCTAACCATTACATAATTCCCTTCATTAAATTCTGTCCACCTACGATGTTGGTCAACTGGACATTTATAATTATCATCACTAGCATTTATTCGTTGTCTAACATGCGCATGCAAGTCATGAATGTGTTGTGCAAATGCATCGGCTGACTCAGAAGATCTTTGGGTAACTGACATGGGTAACAAGTCTATGGGCATCCTAGTTTTGTACCCACTAACAATTTCAAATGGACTCAATCCTGTAGATCTATTGACTGAACTGTTGTAGACGAACTCGGCTATAGGTAGAATCAAATCCCAAGTTTTCACATGTTCACCGACTAAGCGTCGTAAGAGAATTTCAAGGTTGCGATTAACCACCTCAGTTTGGCCATCAGTTTGGGGGTGGTATGTGGTAGAAAACTGCAAACGTGTTCCCATCATGTGCTATAGTATCTTCCAAAAATAGTTGGTAAATCTGACATCATGGTCAGACACTATGGTCTTAGGTAAACCATAGAGACGGACCACACCCTCGAAAAAGACCTCAGCAATATTAGACGCATCTGAAGTTTTAGAACATGGGATGAAATGCGCCATTTTAGAGAAGCGGTCCACAACAACAAAAATGGAATCGTGCTTTTTTAATCGTCTTGGGAAACCCAAGCATGAAATCCATGCTAATGTCTTGCCATGGAGCAAGTGGCACAGGTAATGACGTATATAATCAAAAATTTTTCTTTTGCTGCTTCGCCATCTGACATGTTCTACACTACCCTAAAATTCTGGCAAAATTTCGCTTGAGACTTGGCTAGTAGAAACGATCCTCTACGAGAGTCTTATCGCGGCTAAAGTGGCCAGCTATTCCTCCCGAATGAAGCTCCTAGACGAGGAATTCATGGAGGGACATACGAGGAATACATAAACGATTTCCTTTAAAAAGGAATCCATCTCTTAACACGAAATCCCCCGCACTTTGCTGATAACTCGAGATTGACGTATAGGTACTCCTAAAATCTGGACATGTGGGGTATTCGTCTCTCATTTGCTCAAAGCCGACAACTCCTACACTCAAAGAATTGAGCAACGCAACTTTATGGCTAAGGGCATCGACTGGTTTATTCTCTACTTCGGCCTTGTGTTTCAAGACAAATGAATACTCTTGAATGAACGCAACCCACTTAACATGCCTTGGGTTAAGTTTCTTCTGAGAGTGAAGATAACGTAAGGCTTCATGATCAGAGAATAAGACAAATTCCTGCGGTAGGAGGTAGTGGTGCCAATGTCTCAAAGACTACACTATCGCATAGAACTCCTTGTCATAGGTTGAGTATCTTGTTTTGCCTCATTCAGTTTCTCACTGAAATAGGCAACAGGGTGACCCTCTTGACTCAGGACTCGACCTATACCAACACCAGACGCATCACATGCAACACTAAAGACTTTAGAAAAGTTGGGAAGGCGCATGACGGGAGCTTCGACCATCTTGCCCTTAATTTTTTTGAAAGCCGTAGCTGCGGCCTTCGACCACACGAATTCTCCCCTTTTCATACACTTTGTAATGGGAGCCATAATCGTGCTAAAACTCCTAATGAACCGATGATAGAATGTGGCTAAGCCATGGATGCTTCGCACTTATGGATGTTCCTCGGCTCAGGCCAATCAACTATGGCTTTGACTTTCTCTGGGTCTGCACGCATCCCTTTTGCTGACACTATAAACCCTAAGAATACAACTTGACTGGACGTGAATGAACACTTCTTAAGATCAGCATATAATTTCTCCGTCCTAAAGATGCTACAGACCAACTTCAAATGTTTAAAGTGTGATTCTCTAGTGTTGCTATAGATCAGGATATCGTCGAAGTACACCACTAAGAATTTCCCCATGAACGGTCTCAAGACCTGGGTCATCACTCGCGTGAAAGTGCTGGGGTGCGTTAGTCAAGCCAAAAGGCATGACCAACCACTCATATAGTCCATCCTTCGTCTTGAAGGTTGTCTTCCATTCATCACCAGGGCGTATACGGATTTGGTGATATCCACTCTTGAGATCTATTTTGGAGAAAATGGACTTAGCCATCATGTCTAACATGTCATCAAGCGTAGGTATGAGAAACCTATACTTGACCGTAATTTTGTTGATGACTCCACTGTCTACACACATGCGCCAAGTGCCATCTTTCTTAGGTGTCAGTAAAGTGGGTACAACACACGGGCTCATGCTCTCTTGGATGAAACCCTTTTGCAGGAGCTCATCTACCTGCTTCTTTAACTCTGCATACTTTGCAAGGTTCATCCTATAGTGAGGAAGGTTTGGTAGAGTCGACCAAGGGACAAGATCAATGGCATGCTAGATGTCCCTCATGGGTGGCAACTCATCCGGCAAATCCTTAGGGAATACATCTTCGTACTCCTCTAAGACCGAGGCTACCTCGTGGGGTAACTCTACTGGTACCTCTGGTGTAGCCTCTTTAGCCACTAAGGTATACACTGTCGAATCCTCAGTCTCTTTTTCAAACTCTTTAGCTGTGATGATGTGAAGAGACTTAGGTGTGAATTTCCTCACTTCTTTAGGCTCACTAGCCTTCTCACCTTTCTTCTGTGTAGTGTTTTGTGGTGGCATATGATTAATTTTGATCTTCTTGCCGTTATGCCTGAAGGTACACGCATTAGAACGGCCATAGATCGTGACGTTATTATCGAATGGTCACGGTCTGCCTAGGATGATGTGACCTACATCCATGGGCAACACATCACACCACAGAGACTTCTTATAGGACCCGAACTCGATGGGTACAAGACATTGATGGGTGACAGGAAGGGAAGTCTTGTCTACTCATGAGACTTAGTACGGGTCAGGATGAGGGGTGGCCTCTAACTTTAGACGGCTTAAGGTGCTAGTGGAAATTACATTCTGACAACTCCCACTGTCCACTATCACCTTACAATTTTTCTCGCCACACTTGGCGATCGTGTAGAAGATAGTGTTGCGACGTCAGTCAACACTACTCCTAGTCTGGGCTAGCACACACCTGACAACTGCTAGTGTGGCGTCATCACTCACCTCATCCTCATCACTCAATGATCCTACGGGCTGATATTCTTGAACTTCAGAGTTGCCCTGATCATACTCGCTATCCTGGGAATTGCCTATGACTAAGGCTTTTCCTTTGCTCTTGGTGGGATACTGATATGCAAAATGGCCAATACTCCCCACATTCGTAGCATTGCACATTCTGTCGTCCACCTGTACCAGCACCAAGGACTCCTTTTCCCTTGTCATCCCTAGGCCTAGGCGAAACATTCGCCTGGGCCTTGGGTTGATTACCAATGTTAGGTCTAGTTCCCTGAGAACCAGTCCTAACATTAGAGTCTCGGGAATCGAACCATCTTGTGATAGGAGTCTTCAGATATTGCTCTAATTCCTGCACCACTTGGTACATCTCGTCCAAACCTGTCACGGGACGAGCCTAAAGCTCATGCTGAAGATCCGATCGAAGGCCCGTCTTGAAACACGTGAGCTTTAATAGAGGGTCTTCCTTAATGTCACACTGCATCATGAATTCCTCAAATTTTGCGATGTATTCCGTGACAGGCATGGATCCTTGGCATAAAGATTGCCATTGTTCCAAGAGCTTTTAGCGATAAGAGATAGAGAGGTACTTCCCTCTTAGCATAGCTTTCATCTCGCTCCATTGGGTAACGAGAGCTCCTCCCACCCGTTCAATCCTACACTCTTTATTGGTCTAATACATCTTTGCTTGCCCCACAAGCTTCATTTTGGCAAACCGCACTTGTCGATTCTCTGATGTCTCGTGCCACTCAAAATAGTAGTCCATGTCAGCTAACCAATCAAGGAATGCCTTGGGGTCAAAATGACCATCAAAGCTCGGGGCATCAATCCTAACATTCTTCATGACCCTCTCGTCAGGATCAAAGCGGTCCTGATATGCCCGTTCTCTACCCACATGCCCGCCATTGGTGGGGGTTTGTTTAAGGGCTGGCTCCTCACCAACACTACCTACCCGCGACTGCGCATCTCCCCTAACAGTGAGGTTCTCTCTTTGGAATGCCTCTAATCGCTCAAGTCTAGCTTCAGTGGTGATAGTTTTCATTCGATATTTTTGTTGGATGTCTCTATGGCAGTTATCTTTTGGAGTAATTGAGCGAGGTGATTGGTTAATTGCTCGTTACTCATGATGGGGTGTCGGCTAAAACCCTTACCTCTTCTAGTGGGCATACATTAAAAACTCGAACTCTATTTTCCTAAGATCGACTTTAAGGTTTGAACATACCTCAATCTAGATGTATGGTCATATTTCTATATGATGTATGAATGCTGCATATTTTCAGATTTATCTAGAATGAAAACAAAAATCTGGAAATTTAGATTTTTCTCTCATAAGACTCTGAATATGAAAAATCAGGTTCGCAATTTCTGTGGGATGTAGATCTGGAATTATTTAGACAATCCTAGATGAGAAAACAGATGATCCTTAGTTCAGATAACTCGATCTAACAAAAACCATGCAAAATCTCGCTTTGATACCAAATTTGATGCAGGACAGTCTAAAATAGAAAGCATGTGTGAGAACAGAAATTATTTAGTGAAATAAACTAAGTAAATCAATTGAAATATTCAATATTCCACATCATAGTAAAGATAATAACAAAGGAAACATGCAATGGTTGAAGACCATCATCACAATCTTGCAGTACCATATTCAAATCATGCATGGATTGGATTCGACAAGGGATGGGACCTCCCGATCTTGCATGGTTTCAATCCAACAGTCAATATAGTTTTTCTAGTTAGGAAATCAAAGGATTTCTGGAATAGGGACGGCTGAAAAATTTGAAAGAGGGTTGAGATCAATTCTCAGATTTTCAGGGTAAAGAGACTTCAAAGAATCTAATTATAAACAGTAGCAATCAAATAATACTAGCCATATAAAGAGAAGAAAAAGGTTGGAGGGTTAGAAACAAAATTTAGAAGAAGTGAAGAGATTAGGGGAAGAGAAGAAATTACCATAGAGAGAAAGGAGGAGGCACCAAGCTTTCATTAAGAAAAATATCATCCGTTTAGGGTATTTATAAAATTCGGATAAAATGATTAAACTACCCCTATAACAAAAAAATATGTTCCTCCGTATGGTCTTCTAACTCATCCTACATGTGTGTCCTCCTAATGTAGGGTCTTCAATTAATCCAGGGACACATGTAAGGTTTTCAAAATCCTCCTTGGTTGTGCCACGAACCATCATCGAGCCATAAATATGTATTCGTCGGTCGCATTCGTCTTTGATAAACTTTGAAGGGTCTGATGTCCTCATCAATAGCTGTCTCTTTCAATATATCACAAACACATTCACTTGGCACAAATTTACCCCAATTTCAGATATTGCTACTTTAATACCTACAAAATATTGAAGCTAACCAAGATATTTAATTTGGAACTAGGAGTGAAGATACGACTTCAGTTTCTCAATTCCTTTCAAATTGTCACTTGTAATTACTATGTCATCCACATATGCCACAAGCCTCGACAAAACTGAATGATTTACTTTACTCCTCTTCATCCCATATGATATCACCACACAACTGATTTTTTTTTCCCAACTAGGCCCTTAGTGGCTGTTTTAGCCCATAGATGGACTTATTTAATTTGCATACTTTGTAGGAGGTTGCTCCATATAGACTTTTTCTTGTTACCCTCCATACAAGAATGCGTTCTTCACATCTAGCTGAAAGAGAGGTCGATTATGGTTAGCAGCTATAGAGATAACAACTCGAATGGAATTGATTTTTGCCATTAGAGAAAAGTTATCTACATAATCTACTCCAAAAATTTGGGTGTATCCCTTGGCAACCAACTTGGCTTTGTAAGTATCAATTGATCCATTAGCCATAAATTTTATGGTGTAAACTAATCTACATTTAATTGGTGTTTTAGTCGATGGAAAATTAGTTAACTTTCATGTATCATTGGAATACATGGCGTTCATCTTTTCATCCATAGCCCTTTTCCAATTTTCATCCAACTTAACAAAATTGAAAATTGGCTGTGGAACATAGAAATGTTTACCTTTACGAAGCGCAATATTTAGATCATTAACAACCTTAGTCAAGGTATTTCTTAACGGTAACGATGGCTGTAACGGTCACCACTGTTATCGTTACGATGTGGGCCTTAACAGCTATTTCGGCCTTTTCTTCTTCTTCTTCCTCTTTATATATATATATATATATATATAATTTTTTTTATTTATAGAAAACCTGTATCGGCCCCATGAAGGACCGTTATGGGGCCGTCACAGTTGTTATGGGGCTGTTATGGGTCATTTTTTTCATAATGGTTGTCGCCGTTGTTGTTATATAACCGTTACGCACAAGCTTAGTCGACTTAGGAGTGGAAACCCCATTAGGTGTAGTAGCTGATGGCATGGAGTGAGAGGGAATGTTATACAATTCTAGGTCTTTCCTCTCTTTTTTTTTTTTTTTGTAATATGTTTGTGTGAAACCCTTCTAAAGTGACCCTTTAAAAAAAGGAAGAAAGAAAGAAAGAAAGAAAGAAAGCCTTTTTAAGTGGTGTCTTGTCAACAATAAGATTCTGATGGAAATATACTAGGTAAAGGAACTTTCACATGAGCATGGTGTGCTGTAATGGCCGTTATGGGGCCGCAAAGGCCGTTATGTAAAGTTAATGGTGGCAACCGTACGTTATTGGGTCATAACGGCTGTAGTGGAAAAAATGACCCATAATGACTTTTACAAACCTCATAACGGCCCCTTACGCCCCACATAAAGGTTGTAACGGCCTCGTAACACTCCATTACAGGGTTGATACAAATTTTTTGTTTTTTGTTTTCCAATAAAAAGAGAGTCTGTAATGGCCATTACTGGGGGCCATAATGACCTTTACAACTTGTATCATAAAGGTAATGGTGGTGGTCGTTTTGGCGATTGTTATCGTTATGGATTACCATCTACATAAGTGGCTTTGGGAACATGTTCAATTTTAACATGGAATGGGACATTCTCAAAAAAGGTAATCGTAATAGTCATAAATTTGTAAGAGAAGGACAATTGCATTGATACCCTTTTGATTGTGAGTATCATAAAAAAATGCATTTAACTGAACGAGGAGCAAGTTTATCAAAACCAAGCCCAAGTAGATGGACAAAGCAAGTACAATCAAACATTTTTGTAGGAACAGAAGATACTAGCCAATTAGGAAACAATAATGTAAATGTTGTTTTTCCATCCAAAACTGATAATGGTATTTTGTTTATCAAATGACACGTGGTAAGAACTGCATTACACTATAAAGACTAGAACATTCATTTCTAATAACAAAGCATGATTAACTTCAATCAGATACCTATTCTTGCATTTAGCTACCCTATCTTGTTGAGGTGTATAAGCATAAGAGGCCTGATGAATAATACCCTGACTTTGTAAATAGGTATGAAAATCTCAAGACATATTCCAAAGCATTATCATATCTAAATATACACAAATTTATATTAAAATGAATTTTTATTTATCTATGAAAGTTCTGTAATACGTGAAAGACTTTTGACCTATGTTTCTTAAGATATAATCAAGTAATTTTAGAATAATTATTAATAAAAAAAAGAAGCAAAGTTAATGCAGGGGCATTTTCACATCGGGCTCGAGTGGGGTGGCCTGTGGGTGTGGGATGCAGGGGAACACTCAGGGTTGGCGGCCTGTGTGAGATGGGTGGTTTGTGTGAGGCGGGCTCTACCCGTGTGAGGCGGAACCCATGTGATGTGGGGCCCATGAGGGGGGTTTGGCCGAGGACCTAACCCATGGGATGTAGGGCTTGAGCTATGAGATAAAGGGATTGATTCGCCATGTTCTATTAGTTCGAGCCTTTAGAGCAAGTGGTTAGTTGTCCTGTATTAAAGTGGTATCAGAGCGAGAGGTCTTGTGTTCGAGACTCCTCACCGGGGATGATTAATGTAGGGACATTTTCACACTGGGCTTGAGTGGGGTAGCCTGTGGGATGCAGGGGCACACTCGGGGTGGGCGGCTCGTGTAAGCCGGGCCCCACCCGTGTGAGGCAGGTGGCTTATGTGAGGCAGAACCCATGTGATATGGGGCCCACTAGGGGGGTTCGGCCGAGGACCTAACCCATGGGATGTGAGGCCTGGGCTATGAAATAAAAGGATTGATTCTCCACACTCTATCAATTCGAGCTTTTATAACAAGTAGTTAAGCGGGTCCGCACATATCACAATGAACTAATTTAAATGGGATATCACTGCTTTCATCAACCCTAGAAGGAAAATGTACTCTATGATGTTAATTTAACTGACATGTTTCACACTCTAAAACTTGACATCTTTTGTAGGGATGGAATGAGAGTGAGAGTCAATAGTTTTTGGAGAGATGGATGACCGAATCGGCAATGCTAGTAAATTGCAGGATCCTTAGGAAGCACTATAGCATCCACTGGTTCTCTCTCTAAATACTACAGATCATTCCTCTCAGGGCCTCCACCAATCATCAATCCTGTCTTGAGGTCCTAAGAAACACAATAAGAAGGAAGAAAGGTAACTAAACAATTTAGAAATCTTATTAGTTTACTTAAAGATAAAAGATTAAAAAGAAATTTGGGACATACAAAATAGATGATAGGGATACAGATGCATTAGGTTGAGCAATGCCTAGTCTAACAATGTTGAATGAGGTACCATTGGCTTACACAATAGATATATTGGATGAAACAGGATCAAAGAAATAAAAAGAACTGCAGTTACTAGGGATATGATTTGACGCCCCAGAGTCGACGATTTAGGGAGGAGAATGAGATGATAAGAGACACTTTACCTGACCGGGCTAGAGTGACAATAGAGGTGGAAGGTATATTATTGTATGTAGAGCCACTAAAAGAGAGGCATTACACATTTTTTTTTTTTTGTGATAATGTGACATTAATCTGATCACCATCTATATTCGACGACGTAGAAGTAGTGGGTTTACCATTAGCAGAGACATTATCAACCATAAGAGCTTGATTTGCCCTCTGATGCTTCCTATGTGATCTTAACAAAAGTCCATAGTAATTAGTCAGACCATAGTCTTCTGGATAGCTGTGAAGCGACTCCACTTGCTCATAAGCACGGAGTGAGGCTTTACGACACTCGCCTGGGGACTACCTGCTTTACTTATTGATGGGGACATCTCGCACACACACACGCCCCCCCTACGCACGTACGCAAGGAGGGCCCCCCATCGATCTGGATCGATAATGACGTCCAGGGAGGGCTTCCTAGTTAGAGGACTGTGTTTTGGTTCTTTGGAGTGGACCCGATCGTCATGTGGATCCCACCATTAGATCTCATGATCATGGCCCACTACTCTAGATGATCTAGTACTTTGAGTTTTGCTTATTATTGTTATTATGAATATCATGGACGGTTTAGATTGCTTTGATTAATTGTTATTTTTGTTACTTCGTCTCTAAGTAATAGGGTGCGCACATGGTGCGACTTTTGGGGTATAGGTTTTTCTTATAAATAGACAACCCCTTGTATGTTTTTTTGCATTGAAGATTATGAATAAAATTTTACGTTTTCTTGCTTCTCTAATTCTCTGAGTTGTGGAAAGCTAATAGGGTGCGAATCCCTCCCTTCTTCGACGGGCTAACTACCGTGGTGCGAAGCCACACCCATCCCGATTCACCCGCACCTCCTACCCTCTATATTCATCATCTCTCACAGCCATCCACTCTTCAAATCCACCTTTATTTTGCAGCTAATCCTTCTCAACAGTAGATTTCCAGAATCAGGCCTTGCAGGAGGGCCGAAACTTCGGCGGAGCACCGTGCTCAAACCAGTCATCCGATTGCCCTGAAACTTGGTGTGTGGATGGCCCACCCCCTGGTCAACCAACCTCTAGTTGGCCTTTTTTGGGTTCGTGGGCCCCACACACGTGCGGGCAGCAATCCACGCACGTGTGTTAGGCCATCCTGCTGTCCACACGTGTGGACTGATTACAGGTTCTCTCTCCTCTCTTTCACTCCTCTCTCACCTTATTTCCATGTTCTATTCCCCTTTTACAACCTTAGGGCTTCCCGAATTGAAACATGTGAATCCCTCGGATTGTGGAAATAATCCTCTTTGCATGTGTGGATGAATCTACTCTGATTTGATCATTGTTTGGTCTATAATTTTAATTGATCCAGCCCTAGCATGTGTAGGCTTGGACCCTTGTAGATCCCCCTTGTTGAATGCTTGACTTTATGTAGGATGTGGAATTTTTGTGAATGTTTCTAACTTAGTATGATCTAAAGTCTGAAATCTTGCATATCATATTTAATTTCCATGTCCTGCATCAAATTTGGTATCAGAGCTTAGGTTTTTCATAGGGGATTGCATTACATGTTTAGGGTTTAGTTTACTCATTTAATTTGCATTAAATCTCATCATATATGGCTGTTTAGGACCCATCATTCACATTAGGGGCTGCTAAATTTTCTGCTGTCAGAAAATCCCCAAATTTCTTGGCTGAATTTTCTGTTGACGGACTCTTTGGGCAGTTAGGTTGCTGGAATTTTAGTAGCATTGTGTAGTTTCCCTCATATAGAGTCCAATAGGATCATTTAGTCCCATTTAGGTGCATATAGTTGTGTTAGAGGGTTTTTGAGTTGAGTGAGTAGTTGTATGCCCACACGTACTGGTCATGGTTTTGACTTACACCCTACACTAAACATGGAGCAATTGCAAGAATCAATGAACAATATAACCAGACAGTTTGAGTCTTTGGGTAAGCACTTGGAACAACGTATTGACCAACGCTTTGAGCAGCTTAATGTGCGTGTTACTCAATTAGAGACTTCCGCCCGAGCAAACCCCACCATTGGGGAAGATGCCCAATCTCAGGCATGTGGTCAGGAGGATAGACCAAGGAATGGAGGTGGCCAAGGAATTAGTCATGGGCGTGTACCCGTGCACCCACACCGCGAGGGGCATCATGATCATTATGACCCAGATGCGCAACTCCTCAAAGGAGTTAAGAGTAGAGGCCCCTACGTTTGATGGTCACTTGGACCCTAAGGCTTTTCTAGATTAGTTGGCGAATATGGACTCCTATTTTGAGTGGTATGACATGTCGGATGCTCGTCGAGTCCGATTCGCCAAGATGAAGCTTGTGGGCTAAGCAAAGAGGTTTTGAACTACTATAGAGCGAAAGAAAAAAAGGTCAGAGAGCTCACAATAGTCCATTGGGGAGAAATGAATGAAACTCTTAAGGAAAAGTACCTCCCTTTCTCTTATCACTTGAGGTTGGTTGAGGAATGGCAGTCTCTTCGACAAGGTTCCATGGGTGTTGCTGAATACATTGAGAAGTTCGAAGAGTACTTGACCCGATGTGAAGTTGATGAAGACTGGGTACTGACTCTTGCTCGATTTAAGACTGGCCTCCACTCTGACATTAGGAGAGTTGCTTGCCAAGGACAAGCAAGGACATACACACTCTTGAATAGTGTTAGAGGTCGAGCAATACCTCAAGCATTTGTGGGAAGGCGGTTTGAGTTTCGTGATTCTGGCGCTAAGGCCAACCCTTCTGAGCACTGGATATCAACACAAGCCTTCTAGTGGTTCTTAGTCTAGGCCCAGGGATGATAAGGGTAAAGAGGTTGTCGGGTTTAGTTTGCGCAAAAGTGAGGCAACTAGGTGTTTTAGATGTCAGGGGTTTTGGTCATTTTGCCCACCAGTGTGGCACGAAAGAGGATACAAAGGTGTTCCTTATTGATGGGCAAGTAGAAGTAGTGCCCCCAGAGAGTGACGGCGAAGGCGAAGAATATGAGCGAGTAGAAACCCCTAATGATGAGGAAGAGGGAGCGCAAGAGTTTGCGACCCTCGCAGTTGTGCGTTGTGCCTTTACTCAAGCTAAGAATACTGATGACTGATGCTGCAACACGATCTTTTATACTTACGCAAAATGTAGTGAAAAGAGCTGTAAGATGATCGTAGATAGTGGTAGTTGTGCCAATGTGACATCAACTAGTACTGTGAGCCGTTTGGGCTTGAAGCTTGAAGCCCATCCTCAACCCTATAGAGTGTCTTGGGTTGATGAAACTTCCATTTTAGTCTCGCACCGTTGTTTTGTCCCTATTCTGTTTGGATCATATAAAGACACTTTGGTGTGATGTTGTTCCTATGGATGTTGGCCATATTATTTTGGGTAGGCCTTGGCTCTATGACAGGGATGTCACCATATTTGGTCGTTCGAATGTGTATACATTCTGGTTTGAGGGCAAGAAAGTCAAGCCCCACTTCTGCCCAAGAACATGACTGGAAAGGAGTCCACCACATAGAGTTGTGTGAACGGCTCAAAAGAATTGAAGGAATCGAAGTCCAAGTCTAAGCCTCTCCATATTCTAAATGCCAAGGACTTTGAGCGAGAGACTGAGTCGGACTCGGTAGTGTACGCCCTTGTGGCTAAGGAGAGTGCACCAGAGGCTAGCATATAGTTACCCACTAAGGCCATTTCGGTAGTGGATGAGTTCCGTGATGTCTTTCCTGAAGATCTACGGGATGAGCTTCCTACTATGAGGGATATACAACATGCCATTGATTTAGTCCCTAGAGCGACTCTACCAAACCTCCCTCAGTACTGAATGAACCCAAAGGAGCATGCAGAGTTGAAGAGACAGATTGATGAGCTCCTAAAAAAGGGTTTCATTCGTGAAAGCATGAGCCCGTGTGCCGTGCCCGCCCTTCTTACACCTAAGAAGGATGACACATAGAGGATGTGTGTTGATAGTAGGGCCATCAACAAAATCACAATCAAGTATCGGTTTCCCATACCGCGTCTTGATGATATATTGGATATGATGGCCAATGTTACCATCTTTTCGAAAATTGACCTCAAAAGTGGTTATCACCAAATCTGTGTATGCCTTGGTGATGAGTGGAAGACGATTTTCAAGACGAAGGATGGGCTATACGAGTGGCTAGTCATGCCTTTTGGGCTGACTAATGCCCCAAGTACTTTCATGCGTGTGATGCCCCAATTGTTGAGACCCTTCATGAGGAAGTTCCTAGTCGTCTACTTTGATGATATCTTGATTTATAGCATGACCAAGGAACAATACTTCAACCATTTGAGGCAGATCTGTGGGATCCTTAGAGCTGAGAAATTGTACACCAACCTAAAGAAGCGTACGTTTATGTCTAGTAGTGTTATCTTCTTAGGTTTTGTTGTGTCAGCTGAGGGTGTATTGGCGAATCTCGAGAAGGTCAAAGCCATTGTCAATTGGCTGGAACCCCACAATATTCACGAGGTTCGTAGCTTTCACCACTTGGCCACCTTCTATAGGTGGTTCATTCGAAGCTTCAGTCCATTATGGCTCCCATCACGGATTGCCTTAAAAAGGGAGTTTCAATGGACGAAGGCAGCCTCGAAAGCCTTCAAGGAGATAAGAAGCTCCAGTCACGCGACTTCAGGATTTTTCGATAGTTTTTGAAGTCACATGCGATGCGTTAGGAGTCAGCATAGGAGTACCTAGTCAGGAAGGGCACCTTGTCGTATTTTTTAGTGAGAAATTGAATGTGGCGAAGCAAAAATATTCCACCTATGACAAAGAATTCTATGCGATAGTGCAATCACTGTGCCACTGGCGTTATCATCTATTACTGCAAGAATTCGTCTTGTTCTCAGATTACGAGGCCTTCAAATATCTGAACTCTCAGAAGAAATTAAACCCTAGGCATGCCAAGTGGGTCCAATTCCTTCAAGAGTACACTTTTGTGCTTAAGCATAAGGTCAATGTAGAGAATAAGCCTGCCGATGCGTTGAGTTGTCGAGTCGCGTTACTCAATTCCTTATGTCGAAGTCACAGGCCTCGAGCGTGTCAAGGAGGATTGAGTGCCCAAATTTTGGAGTTGTGTACGTGTCGTTGTTAAAGAGTCCGTCAGGGGCTTGCAGTGAGTACTTGATTTTAGATGGATATTTGTCTAGGAGCGATCACTTATGCAAACCGCGCACTTCCATCCGCGATTTTCTTGTATGGGAGTTACATTCAGGAGGGGTCGCGGGTCATTTTGGTCGAGACAAGACCATTGCCCTAGTGGAGGATAGGTTTTATTAGCCAAGCCTCAAGCGAGACGTGGCCAAAATTATAGGGCAATGTCGTACTTGTCAACTGGCAAAGCAAAAAAATAAATAAATACGGGACTATACACACATTTGCCAGTTCCATTCATCCCTTGGCAGGACATCAGTATGGACTTTGTGCTTGGGCTTCCAAGACTATTCGGAAACATGATTCCATATTTGTTGTCGTGGACCATTTTTCTAAAATGGCCCACTTCATTCCTTGTTCTAAGACCTCTGATGCATCTTATGTTGCCAAGTTGTTCTTTAGTGAGGTTGTCAAACTTCACGGGTTACCAAAAACCATAGTGTCTGATCATGACATGCGATTCATGAGTTATTTTTGGAAGACACTGTGGCATATGATGAATACTAGGCTCCAATTTTCTTCTGCCTACCACCCTCAGATCGATGGTCAGACTGACGTAGTCAATAGGAGCCTAGGGAGTTTGCTCAGATGTTTAGTGGGGGAGCACACCAGGACATGGGACACCATACTACCTATAACTGAGTTTGCATTTAATAGTTCTGTCAATAGGTCCACAGGTTTAAGTCCTTTTGAAGTCGTTACTGGTTATAAACCTAGGAAGCTTATTGATCTTGTCCCTATGTCACTATCCCATAGGCCATCAGAGTCCGCGAAGTCTTTTGCGCATCACATTCATTCATTGCATCAAGAAATTAGGCGAAAGATCACTACTATTAATGAACATTACAAACTTTCTGCAGACCAACATAAACGTTTCAAGGAATTCAATGTAGGGGACTCCGTGATGGTCCGCATCAGGCCAGAGTGGTACCCTCAGGGAGCCGATCGTAAATTACACACGCGTAACGCTGCACCATTCAAAATTATAAAACGAAACAGTCTTAATGTGTATGCGGTAGATCTTCCACCTTCCATGGGAATTACTTCCACATTCAATGTGGAGGATTTAGTTACTTTTCAGGGGACCCCTGATACATTGTCTAACCTTTCACCTAACCATCCTGATTCCCCAGACTTATCCTTTGATCCATGGCCTCTCCCCGACCCTTTTTCCTAGCCTCTATCTCCCGTACCTACCCTTCCCACACTCAGAGAGGAGATAGAGGATATTCTAGACCATCATATAGTATCAACGTCGGATGGCGGGTTTCAAAAGTACCTGGTCAAGTGGAAGTCACGCCCAACTTTAGATAGTACGTGGCTCCTCTCAATGAGTTGATACTGACGTTTTGGAGCGGTTCAGGAGTTTTATTTCGCCAGTGGCGAAATCTTCCCAGCCGGGGAGAGTTGATGGGGACATCTCGCGCACAGGCACGCCTCCCCTACTCACATACGCAATGAGGAGGGCCCCACCATCGATCTGGATCGATGAGGATGTTCAGGGAGGGCCTCCTAGATAGGGGATTGTGTTTTGGTTCCTTGGAGTGGACTCGATCGTCATGTGGATCCCACCATTAGATCTCATAATCGTGGCCCACTATTCTGGATGGTCTAGTACTTTGAGTTTTGCTTATTATTGTTATTAAGAATATCATGGACAGTTTAGATTGCTTTGATTAATTGATATTTTTGTTACTTCGTCTCTAAGTAATAGGGTGCGCACATGACGCGGCTTTTGGGGTATAGGTTTTTCTTATAAATAGGCAACCCCTTGTAGGTTTTTTTTCATTGAAGATTATGAATAAAATTCTGCGTTTTCTTGCTTCTCTAATTCTCCGAGTTGTGGAAAGCTAATTGGGTGCGAATCCCTTCCTTCTTCGAGGGGCTAACTATCGTAGTGCGAAGCCACACCCATCCCGATTTGCCCCCACCTCCTACCCTTTATATTCATCATCTCTCACCGCCATCAACTCTTCAAATCCACCTTTATTTTGCAGCTAATCCTTCTCTATAGCAGATTTCCAGAATCAGGCCTTCCAGGAGGGCCGAAACTTCGGCGGAGCACCATGCTCAAACCAGTCATCCGATTGCCTGAAACTTGGTGTGTGGATGGCCCACCCCTGGCCGACCAACCCCTAATTGGCCTTTTTTGGGTTCGTGGGCCCCACAAACGTGCGGGCAACAATCCACGCACGTGCGTCAGGCTATCTTGCTGTCCACACCTGTGGACTGATTACAGGTTCTCTCTCTCTCTCCTCTCTTTCACTCCTCTCTCACCTTGTTTCCCTAACCCTAACCCTAGATTATCCTAAATTCCAAGTTCTATTCCCCTTTTACAACCCTAGGGCTTCCCGAATTGAAACATGTGAATCCCTTGGATTGGGAAAATAATCCTTTGCATGTGTGGATGAATCTACTCTCCTTTGATCATTGTTTGGTCTATAATTTTAACTGATCCAGCCCTAACATGTGTAGGCTTGGACCCTTGTAGATCCGCCTTGTTGAATGCTTGACTTTACGTGGGATGTGGAATTTTTGTGAATGTTTCTAACTCAGTATGATCTAAAGTCTGAAATCTTGCATATCATATTTAATTTCCATGTCCTGCATCACTTATGGTTTTCCTGATTTGTTCCAATGCTTCCTCCCTCCAGAAGGGGAATGGGAGAAACAAGAGCTTCACCCAGGGACACAGATTCCATTTTCCCTTGGGTCGAAATCAGGTTCCCATTTCTTCCATGCAAGGTGCACACAGTATTTCCTTTTATCACCACAACCACCTCTGCCTCCCCTTGACATCTTACCACTTCCACCAAGGAAACTGCTATGACCAGTCTATCTACCATGACCTCCACGCATACCAAGGCCTGTTAGAAGCATAAAGATGAGCATTGTTGGAGTCATTTGCAAGACTCTTTGAAACCTTGCATAATCTTTTGCAACGGAAGGGATTGATATGCCACATAAAATCTGATCTTTAGTAGACTGATATTCATTTGGTAAGCCGGATGAGAGTTTCACAACTTTCATGTCTTCCATCTGCTTCTTCATAAGAGTTATGTATGACGTAATAGGGTGATGTATTGAGAATTATTCCCACATGCCAATCAGTTTGACAAAATACTCATCAAGAGACTTATCCTCCTTTTGAAACACTAGAAATCACCTCTGCATTTTTTTTTTCTTCAAAATGGAACCTCATTATATTGATTGATTTTGGGCAGCTCGATCAACAAAATTAGAAAGGGCCACCTATCATAAAGAAGAAAACAAAGGAAAACAAGAAGAGGAACAAAAGATGATCATTTCTCCTTCATGTAACCCAACCCCGCTCTGTCCAGAAATAAAAGACCCCTAGCGGATCTAGGAAGCGAGTTTTGATTCTGGAAGAAAGTACTGGTTTGGGTCGCACTACCCCTACGTGCCAGGTCATGTGCCACCGCATTTGCCTCCCTTGGGGTATGCGCGAAGGTAACCTCTAAAACTTCTAATAGTGCTTTAACTCTTGCCTTCTAGTAGCAAATGGACCACACCGCTACCAAATCCTTGGAGAGAATCATAATTATGGACTTCGAGTCACTCGCCACCTCCACCTTTGAGAAACCCAATTCGGCGCACCGGGATAAGCCTTCCCAGATTGCCTTGAATTCGGTGCGGGTATTGGAACCTATACCCAGTGTTCGAAGTATTGGTATCGCTACAAGTTTCGCTGGCCAGGGATACGGAAATAATATCGATATCGTCGAGAATATCGTTGATAACTAGAAATGTGGGGAAACATGGGAAAAACGGTGGAATTTTTAGCGAAACTTCAGGACATGTTAAAAATGTACATATTTGCATATTTAGAAATAAAAGCATGTACTGTTATAAGAAATCAGTCCAACCATCCCATCTGCCCTATTTAACCATCCAAACATCCATCAATATTGCAAAATATCAACAACACATGATATTTCACTAAGAAATCATCAACAATTGGAAAGGAAACGAAAGATTGTGGTCTCAATATCGCGCATGTTGCGATATCAATAATATCGAGATATTATTAATATTATCAATGACAAATTGAACACTTTATCTAACCATGTGCCCATGAAAAAAAAAATTCTAATAAACAAAATTTTGATGATATCAATACGTTGGTGATATTATTGAAATATCGTTGATACACTTTTGATACAAGCATTAATTAGACTTTACATAGTCGAAAATATTGGCGATACATTGGCGTTATTGATGCATTGGCAATACAAGTGACGCCTAAAATTTACATAGTTGAAAATATTGGTGATTACATTATCGATATTGATATGTTGGCGATACTTAGCGATACATTGCTAATACCTGAAATTTTTGATACTACCAGTACCAACATTATCGATATCGTTACTAGTGTTATCGGTATCGCTGAGCTAGAGATAAAGATAATATCGAAGATAATTCAAACACTGCCTATTCCATAGGCCGAAGAGAAGGCGAATAGAAAAATTCCCTCACTGCACCTAGCCACCAAGAAATCATCAACAATTGGAAAGGAAACGAAAGATTGTGGTCTCAATATTGAGCATGTTGCGATATCGATAATATCGCGATATTATTAATATTATCAATGACAACTTGAACACTTTTTCTAACCCTATGCCCATGAAAAAAAAAAATTCTAATAAACAAAATTTTGATGATATCGATACGTTGGTGATATTATTGAAATATCGTTGATACACTTATGATACAAGCATTAATTAGAATTTACATGGTCAAAAATATTGGTGATACATTGGCAATACAAGCGACACCTAGAATTTACGTAGTTGAAAATATTGGCGATTACATTATCGATATTGATATGTTGGCGATACTTAGCGATACATTGCTAATACTTGAAATTTCTGATACTACCAGTGTTATTGGTATCTCTGAGGTGGAGATAAAGATAATATCGAAGATAATTCGAACACTGCCTATACCATAGGCCGAAGAGAAGGCGAATAGAAAAATTCCCTCACAGCACCTAGCCGCACCCCCCCCCCATCTGAAGGGCTCGGGTTACCAATGGAAGAACCATCAACATTAATTTTTATCCAGTCCCTCCTTGGTTTGATCCATTTGACAACTTGAGTCCTCTTTCGAGTCGAGCTAGTCCCGTCTACACCTATGTATGAGAGAGAGATAGCCGAGGAGCGATTAACGAACTTGGGGAGGGGGAGGGAAGGGTCGATCGTCGAGATCCAGTGGTGGACCTTAGCAATCACCTTGTCTGCATTGAAACTGATGTTGTCGAAGCGCTCGCTATTCCTATCTAGCCAGATCCCCCAGAAGATGAACATGGGGGTAATACCCCTCAAAATGTGGAAATGGTCCTTTTTGGGCAACACCTGCCCACCACTTGGCTGCTCTGCCAGTAGACGAGCCCTAGAAAACACCGTGAATGTTGAAAAGGAGCTGAAAGTGCTCCCAGATCCTTTTAGCTGAGATGCCTGAAGAGAAGACGTGGTCGATGGATTCTTCGTTTGGCGGAAATGGGGGAGGGCAGCAGACACATTTGGAAGCCAGATGTATCCCTCTAGATTGAGATCTGGCCTCCACCGGCACCGCTTTGTGAATAATCTTCCAAGCCAGGATCAAGATTTTCGGAGGGAGTTTGGGATGCCAAACCCATTTTGCCCAAGATTTCCCATCTCCAGCAGTCCTAGTTAATTCCCAAGCCGACTTGAATAGGAATTCCCCCGAAGATGAAAGCATCCAAATCTGTTTGTCCTCTATAGGAAAGGTACAAATACCCTCCTCAACAATGTGGTCGAGGACCATATAGGGGAGGATGAGACGAGCATCAGCTGGGTCTCGTCAGCTGCTGGGCCCAATGAAATGGCAGATGCAAATGGCGTGCTCTGTAGTTGGCAGAAGGCACCATTAAAAAAGCGGCCCCAAACCCGACCAGTTATCATTCCAGAAGTTACGTTCACCACGGCCAATGATCCAGCGGCAACTGACAGCCACCACAGGGATCTGTCTACATATGTTTTTCCACAAGGGAGATGAGTTGGAACTGGGAAGAGAGACTTGTCCCACTAGTTGCTTCGATGTCGTTCAGGTATTTAGCGTTGAAGAAATCCGCCCAGCAGCTACCTTTACCTCTGCAAGTGATGTCACGCCCCAAACTCGGTAACTGGGCTCACAAAATTCCCGATTGCCGAATCTGGTGTTGACAGCCTCCATAGTACCCCATTCTCGGCTCCTAGTGCATATGCACCAGATTCCGATCCTGGGATCCTACAAGGAGGATTTTCCAACGTACATTTATCTCATAAGAAGCATAACCACAAGTATACCCAAATCACAAGAGCAACATCATCATCACATATCCACTAATATAAAATTTTGAATACAGTGCTGAAAGGGAAATACATATATTAAAAATCAAGGCTCCAAAAGTCCGCTACATGCTCCAAGCTCCACGCTGCTGCAACCTAACATCACCTGCACGCATGCATCGTGCATAAGCTTATAGAAAGTTTAAAGGGTGGTGTAAGTGTGTGCACAAGGTGAGTGCCAAGCATTCAACGCAATGCCATAATCATATAATGTCGAAATAGGCGCAAGATTATGAATTATACTATATCAGAGTAAGCGAAAATACTGACAAGTCCATGAGTCAAACAATATCAGCATATGCCATACAGATCAGCTATACAAATGAGGAGTCATAAAGAGTCAAATATCAAGTGCTGAGGATGCAATGCAATATACAAATTCCTGATGAGTTCACAAATAACGTCAACCATACCTAGATCATATAAATGCAAAAACACAGTGACTCAAAATGCCATATGCCGCAGATGTAATGCAATATACGGTGCGAATGGAGTGACCATGCTAGAGTGTGAAGTCGGGGTGATAGTACGTAGTATCGCAGGCTATGAGGCCCATCACAAGGGACTTCTATCCAAACTAGTCCCATACCTAATTTGGATAGTCAGATTTAATGTGGTAAACTTCTGATCTCAGGTTAGTCGCGCGCCCCAACCGAAATCTTGGCCATTGCGAATGTACACGTAACCAATAGTTGCATACCACCAACCCGAGTGGATAGTGAATGAATGGATGAATAAGTATGCAACTCCTGCCCAATAAGTCCACATATCAGTACAATTCATCTCTAGGATCATCACCGGGGTCTAATACACTCTACACCAACTTGCTGCCCCATCAAGCGCACAACTCGGTAAGTGGAAAAGACCTCACTATCCGCCTGGCCAGTAGTTGACCAATATCTACCTTGCTCGTCGATAGCGGACCCATTCACGAGCTGGTCAAACTCAGCCTAGCTATGCCTACTCCCTCAGGCGGGTAAGGCCACACCCCCTCCCAACCGACCACGACACAGTGGGAGACGCGGCCTACTGGTATACTGCCCTCATGCGCTCATACATATCCACTCGGTCTCGACGTTGGGGCGTCCTCTGGTACCAAGAGGGTTTAGGATTTTCACCCAGGGCCATCTATGGCAGCCCGATGCTAGAACAAATTTCCCGTGTCCCGTCTGGCCATTCATAATATGCCTGAGGAGGCTACGGCTCTGATGTCGCTAAGGCATACAACATACAATGCAAGATGCATGAGTCATACAATCTAGTCATGCATCAATCCTATGCATGCCGTGCGCTCATGTGAGATAACCTCCGCCTATCAGGGAGTCTCATATCAACCTGCCCAATGATATATGCAATGGTTAATCACATCTCATAACAAACATGCAGATGATGCGTATGAGCATGTATCATGATGTTATGCTGTCACATACTCATAATCGGTATCGAAAATCAACCTCGGTAATGTGGACATTTAACCAACATTGCCCCCAAGGAATGGGCCACATAGAGCCTAACATATAATGGGCCCATGGCCTCACACAAGAGCCAAATATACAACACCATGGGCCTCACTCAAGAGCTTAATGCACATCACGATGGGCCTTTCACATGGTCCATACATTACAATGGGCTCTATCGCCTGCCCCTCAATGCATCACATTGAGCCTCTTCTCATAGGCCTCATATACATCACATTGGGCCTTAAACACGGGTTGAATGTACATCAAAATGGGCCTCAAATACGGGCCATATATACATCACATTGGGCCTCGACAATCGGCCTCGATATATGGCCTCGACAATCGGAATCGGCAATCAGAATCAGCCACGATAATTGACCTCGACAATCTGCCTATACAATCGACCTCAACAGTCAGAATCGGCAATCGGTCAGCCTCGATCACTAATCGGCAATCGGCCACGACAATTGGAATTGATCAATAATCGGCCTCGATGATCGGAATCGGCAGTCGGCTACGATAATCGGAATCAATCGGTAATCGGCCTCGATAATTGGCCGATCAAGGCCTAAGGGAAGGTCACAATGTGGACATTCAACCATCATCGCCCATCAATGTGGACATTTAACCAACATTGCTCCCAAGGAGTGGCCCACATAGAGGTGAACATAAAGTGGGCCCATGGCCTCGCACAAGGGCCTAATACACATCACTATGGGCCGCATCAATGGGCCTCGTATATATCAAAGTGGGCCTCAACAACTGGCCATAGATACATCAAGATGGGTCTAATCACATGGGCCTGATATATATCAAAGTGGGCCTCAACCACAGGCCACAAATACATCAAGATGGGCCTAATCACATGGGCCAATCAAATGGGTCGATACAAATGGGCCGAGTCAAATGGGCCCTAAATACATCGAATCAGGCTTCATCAAGTGAGCCCCAATTACGTCAAATCGGCCCCATCAAGTGGGCCCCAAATACCTTAAATGGGCCATGCCAATGGGCCGATTCAAAATCATTCATCCATTGTTATAATTCATTAAAGGACTTATAAAAAAATGAACCATATCCAAAGGATCAACTGGACCATACCACAAATGGCGGTGGTGACCATGATTCACACTGTTAAAATTTAGAGGATCCACCGTGGAATTTATTTCCCATCTAGACTATTCATAAGGTCACAATGACCTGAACAGTGAGGAGAAACAAATATCATGTTGATTCAAAACTTCTTTAACTCAAAAGGGGTTTCAATGGTAGACTTTTAATCCCCACTTTACTGTAGTGTGGTCCACCTGATAGCAAGATCTGCCTCATTTTTTAGTCTCAAGCTGTGAGACGGGCTTTCAAAATGGTTGGACGGTTTGGATGCAACACATGCATCATGGTGGGTCCCATAGGGATGGAAGGGATGGACGGCATAGATGAAGTACATACCTCATGGTGGGGCCCACACTAATGGAGGGTGTGGATTACAATACATACATCAGTGGGTCCCATGTGGGGCCCACCATAATGTTTATTTTCCATCCAACTTGTTGACAAGGTCACACATCCATGGGGGCCCACCATAATGTTTGTTTTCCATCCAACCCATAGATAAGGTCACACGTGACCTGGGCCCACCGTAATATTTATTTTCCATCCAACCTGTTGATGAGGTCACACAGACCAGGGGCCCACCATAATGTTTGTTTTCCATCCAACCTGTTGACAAGGTCACACATCCATGGGGGCCCACCATAATGTTTGTTTTCCATCCAACCCATTGATAAGGTCACACGTGACTTGGGCCCACCGTAATATTTATTTTCCAACCAACCTGTTGATGAGGTCACACATCCATGGGGGCCCACCATGATGTTTGTTTTCCATCCAATTTGTTTAAAGGTCACACGGACCCAGGTGAAGTGGAAAAACAAATTTCATATTGATTCAAAACTTTTGACCCAAAAGGGTTTCAATGGCAGACGTGCAATCCTCACTGTTTCTTGTAGTGTGGGCCACTCGAGTTTCAGGTACGGCTGATTTTTGGGGTGGCCCATTGCCCCAAAGGGGGCCTAACAGATGCACGGTGAGGATATCCAAAACACATCATTGTGGGGCCCATGGCTGGGACCGTGGGTCCCTGCCCGTCTGCCCATAGCAGCGCAGGACGTTGCTGTCGTCTAGCGGTAGCAGGCTTTGCTGCTGGTTTTTTTTTTTTTTTTTGGAAATTTGTTTTTATAAGGAATTTCCTAGGTGGGGCCCTCATCAGAGAAATCCAACCCAGCCATTAGTCCCCATGGCTCAATACAAACCTATCAAGCCCAATATATGGGTTTTGGTGTACAGAAGTATTAGGGTGTATTTCAATGGTAACAATATTATTCTCTATGCTATGGCCCGCCAGAAGGTCGGATTGACATCATTTTTCGGTTCAACGTCTAAAATGGGTAGGAGAATGGGATGGACGGCGTGGATTAAACTTATACATTAAGGTGGGGCCTGTATGAGTAGCCCACCCCAAAAGTGTAATATAAATACTATATTGTTATCTTTATTAGCTTGTTAGTACTCACCCATGTCAGTACACGCACTCCATGTTAGACCCCTGCCTCACGTCCAGCGTCCAGAGACGCTAGACGGCTTGGATAAACACAACATCATGATGGGTCCCACATGTACGTGGCCCACCTATTTGGATCACGTGATGTTTGTGTTTTTCCTTCTGTCCGGGCCCACTAATAGGCTGGATTGCGTAGATCCAACACATTCATCAGGCGGGTCCCACATGAAGGTGAATGGATAAAATATATGCTCCATGGTGGGACACACACACTAGATGGGCCACACACCCCTTCTTCATCATCATCATATATATATATATATATAGAGAGAGAGAGAGAGAGAGAGAGAGAGAGAGAGAGAGAGAGAGAGAGACCCCGCCACTATGGGCCCCTCATGAATACATTACATACATCAAAATGGGTCCCACCAACAAGTGGGCCCTAAAACAAGAATTAATGATGGATCACCCACCTGTTGGCCTCCTCCTTGATCCCTTGTACTCTTATGCTCCTTGCCTTCACTATTGATGGTGGTTGATGGGGTTTTGATGATGGGGATGAGAGATGAGAGGGTGGGCCACACTTGGCTTGGGAGAGAGAAGCTTGGACGTATGGAATGTTGTTGCTTGGGAGTGAAGAGATGGAATGAGAAAGAGAATAATAAAAGGGATGATTGGAGTGGTGGGTGTAAGGAAATGTGATGGGAGGTATGGCCTTAGTTGAAAATGGTGTGAAAGAGGGATGGTTAGGGGAGGGACGTGTTGACTTATGGTAAAGGAAGGAGTGGTCATGTGTACTTGTTGTTGGGTGAGGTGGCATTGAGGTAAGGTGGTGTACTTGACTTGATTTGATGAGAAATATTGTAGAGATTCCCTCGAAATTCGCAACGCGCCGTGTTTTTCTCGAAATGAACGCGGGCCCACATCTACTCGCCTAGGTATCGGTTCGGTGTGCGAGTCGCGGCGTTGGAACCGCGGTGACGGCGCGGTCGCTGGATTATAAGTTTCGGATAGAGCCGACTTCGGTATACGGGACCCGGCTTAGGATCACGCGTAAACGTCGGATACAGGTCGAGGGTTGCCGGAATTCGACCAGGAGAACCGCGGAAGCATACGGAATGGTACGAACTATGATACAGGCTTACAAGTGATGGTCCAGGCCATCTTCAATCTGAAAGCCTGCATTACATTCCGCAAACTTTTGATTCCCAGCCCACCTTCATCTTTTGGGGCTACAATGCGTTTCCAGGAAAGCCAGTGGCATTTTTTATGGTCCTCGTCCCAATCCCAAAAAAAGTCAACGCATGCTTTTTCCAGATCCCCAACAAGGGTAGAAGGGATGTCGGTTGCTGCTATGGTCAATGAGAGTCGCTTGGCCTGCTTGGGAGAGAATCTTACTCTTCTAGCCCGATATTCTGAATTAAAATTTCTCCACTAGTGACCGGAAGTAGACTTTCTTGGGTCTTCCTTTGAAGATAGGAACCCCCAGATAGGTGAACGACATAGACCCCTGGTTGAAGCCGAGGGTCCTTTGGGCAGACCTGACACGGGCCACTGATTGGTTAGAGGCGAGGATGAAAAATCTCTTTCTGGTGTTGATCTTCTGGCCTGAGACTCTTTGGTAATGGGTGAGGAAGGAAGCGATCTGGGCTAGGGAGTGGGTTCCCCCGTTTGCAAGGAGCAATGTATCATCCACAAAGAGTTGGTGTGAAATAGCTGGGCAGTTCCTGCGCGTGACAAAAGGATGGCAGGAGCCACTACTGATCAGGCGGTGGAAGCCTCTGCTGAGAACCTTGGACTATATGATGAAGAGCCCCGGTGAAATGGGGTCTCCTTGCCATAGACCTTTGGTCAAACTGAAGAAGCCAGAAGGTTCTCTGTTGATAAGAATCGAGAACCAGGAATTGCACCAACATTTTTCAACCAAAGCAATCCAGTTTGCCCCAAAGCCGTAACGACGAAGAAGAACAGACTTGAGAAATCCCCAGTCCAGCCTGTCATAAGCCTTCTCCATGTCAGCTTAATAAGAATATTCCCTCCTCTGACATTTTTGTCAATATCCCTGAAGACCTCTTGCGAGAGAGCGCAAGTCTCGACTATAGATCTTCCTTGAACAAAAGCCTCTTGTTCAGTCAAGACTAACTTTGGAAGCAATCTACTTAGTCTGTCTGCATTAAGCTTGGAAAAAATTTTGTAAATACAATTGCACAGGCCGATAGGGCGGAAATCAGATAAATTTTTTTGGAGGCAGGTTTTTGGGGATAAGGCATAAAAGAGTCGCCGTAAATGCCCTCGGAATCGCTCCCCCACTGAACAGAGACCGCACTGCTTGTAAGATATCCTCACCCATGATATCCCAACACCCTTGGAAAAAAGCACCCATAAATCCATTCGGACCAGGCGCCCCATCTGGAGGAAGGCTCTTCACCGCTGCTAGGACCTCATCGATCAACGACACCTGTAACAAGGAATCGTTGTCCGAATTTGAGATAGAAGGCGGGATTGCAGTGAGCAAGTCACCCGGATGGGGGGTGATATCAGCGGACATGAGGGCAGAGAAATATGCAGCGGCCGCGACCTTGATCGACCTGTGATCGACAGACACTGATCCATCCTCCATCTGGATCCTCTTAATGTATGATCTCCTAGCTTGGTCAGAGGTTGGTTTATAGAAGAATTTGGTATTTCGGTCGCGTTCTTGGAGCTAGTGAATTTTGGTCTTCTGTTTCTAGTAAATCTCCTCACAAAGTTCCAGGTGGGCTAGTTTATCTTTGGCCAGCTGCAGATTGTGTAAGTTCACGTGAGAGGTATTGCTTTGAGCTACCTCCTCAGCTATTGATAGATCCAATCCTGCACTTTTAATGTTCTAGAAAATATTCCTGAAGACTTCCCTATTCCAAGACCTCAAGGCCATCTTCATGTTTCTCAGTTTACTATGCAGAACCAGCATGCGATCTTCGAAAATGTCAGATTTCCAGGCCTCTTTGACCAGCTTCTGGAAAGAGGGATGAGCCATCCACATGCGTTGGAACCTGAAGGGTTTAGGGAATGATGTGGTAGCAGTTGGAAAGGATATATGGAGCGGGGCATGATCAAAGTTTAACCTGGCTAGGTGATGGACCTGAAACGAAGGAAAGGCGGATAACCAAGAATTGTTGTAGCAGACTCCATCCGATCTAGCCCACACTCTCGCTCTCCCGCTTTGGTTATTACACCATGGAAATTTGCTCCTCGTGAAGCCAACATCGAACAAACTTGCCCTGTCAAGGCCCTCCGCAAAATCAGTTGCACTTCTGGAGTCAAAGGTACCAATACCTCTTCTCTCGGTTGAAGACAAAATAGCGTTGAAGTCCCCCCCAACAAGCCAAGGAACAGTTGTACCCGTAGCCAACACTGTGAGTTGGTCCCAAAGCGGCCTGCACATGGTCCTTGAGCACTTAGCGTAAATGATAGAAACTAAGGCCCAGTCCATGTTGCCTAGAGCAGCCACTTTGATGGAAAGCATTTGGGAGGAGGCTACGACCACATTCATGGAAACAGATGGGTCAGAAAAAATCCAGACCTTACCCCCTTGGGCCGCATTAGACACAGAGGAGTGATATCCTAACTTGAGACCAATGTGGGCGCGTTTGTCATCCCCTCTAGAGTGAAATCACCTCTACAGTTGATACACTTGAGATATATTTTGTTATGATGAGTGCATCTTTTTCACAGTATCTCAAACATCCTTTGTGATATTCAAGAACACCAAGTTGAAAATCACTTTGGGTTCCATACTATTCCACAACCAAGATCTAATCTGGTGATCTAAGCCTTACCTAACTAATTGGGGTCGGCTCCACAAATTATTTTCCACCATTCCACTCTACCAAAGGCCGTAACTTCAATTAGACCACCAGTCATTGGGTCTTTTCTTACTACCTCCAACCATGTCCTTTTGTGCCCTCCCCTTGCCCTTTAAGAGGCCTTAACCTGCACCAACTCAGTTCTAATTGGCATAGTTCTTGGTCCCCGTTGCACATGGTTACTCCTAAGTTCCCTCGAATGCATTCATTTCTAATCTTATCCCTCCTCTCCTTGCCACTCATCCATCTCAACATCCTCATTTTAGCTACACTCATCCTATGAACATTTTGTTTGTTAGTTGTCTAACATTCTTTCCTAAAAAGCATGGGTGGCCTTATAGCTATCCTGTAAATTTTCCCTTTAGCTCGATTGGTACACGACAATCACATAAAACTCTAGAGGCACATCTCCATTTCTTTTGCCCAACTTAAATTTTATGGGTAACATCCTTCTCAATGTCTCCACTCTCATAAATTATTGACCCAAGATATTGAAAGTGATAATTTTGGGAAAACTATAAAACACTAAAGCATATCCTTTATCTTTCTCTCTAAAAAAAAAAAAACCACGAAAACATATCCTTTTTTTTTTTTTTGGGTATTTTTAACATTATTTAATAGTGTATAAGATCATTCTTTGATATGAATGTTGTCTTTCGGCTTGACCTACTAAAAGTCAACCAATTAGGCCCTAGTCGAATAGAAATCAAGCATGATTTGGTGAATTATGGTCAATTCATTAAAATATAAAAAAATGAAGAAAATAAAAATAAAAAGTGATGGTTTGCCTCTTTTTCCGATTTTCCCCAAAATGGTCCTTTCCACTTTGATTCTTCAAATCCTACTCAAGTCTTGTGTTTTGATTCCCAAAATAGGTCTAGATCTTGTCTAAAATAAGTTTCTAAGCTTCTTCTAGGTTTAAAAATGAAGAAAAAAAAAAGGTGAAAAAAGAGTCCAAGAACGCAAGGGAAAAAAGAAAGAAAAATAAGGGCTCTGTGTCTATATTGAACGTATCGGCCCTGTATCAGTGGGAATATGGCCTCTGTATTTTGTAATGGTAGGGACCAATCTGGTTATGGTACAACCAATATGACCATATTGTAACCGTTTTTAAAACCATGGTCAAGAGACATATCTAGAGTATATATTTAGAGCCATAAGAGGGCATGGAACTTGATTGTCTCTTGGATTTATATAATTCATGTACTGGGTGTGTTTATTTTAGCATTTGGATTGACAAACCTGTTGTTCAGACCACTTAATAGCAACTTGCTTGAGGACTTATTCATGTTATAAAGGGTTCTGTAAGCTGTTAAATGTTAGTATTATATACAAGAAAGGATAAGAAATATCAATGATTAGATCGGAGGGCAGAATGCAATACAATAATTTGGGTGACCTCAGACAATTGGTGTAAGCGATTCATTACAAAATGTAGTCAGGACTGGTATCATGCTTTGGATAATTTGTAGCACTTTGGTCATGGAGGAACTTGAGACTGTCACATGACCAAATCTTCAATATGTTGCTTGGTGCCGGAACATGCTCATTGAATTTAAGGTCATCTATTGCTAAAGAAAGTGGTGGTATTTCTAATATCCCTGATACATAGTTGATGGTGACAATTATGTCAAGTGCAAGAAACAGAATATTAGACGTAAGAGCACCAGTATTTTGAAGATATGGTTAATGTTGATATGGCTTACAAGACTGACAAAGTACACAATGCGATTTGCTCTGTTTACTAGAGTAAGCCTTTATAACCAATCTTCTCTTGGGCGCAAATGAAAAATCATTATGGCATTGTTGCTATGTTGGCTTTAAGAAATGTCAGTACAGCATTCAGTATTGACAATAACAAATTGGGATATAGCCATGGGAACGGTTGTTTCTAAAGTATCACACCAAATTCGTTGTTGGCCACTCATGTGGCACATTATGAAAAAATATTTAGAGAAGCTATCAAATTACTTACCCGATGTTCTTCATAATAAAATGAAAATACATTCACGAGTCTAAAATAATGCACAAGTTAAATGAAGCATATTCACAAAAATGTATGAAATGGAGGATAATTAAGATTGCAATCACTTTAGAAATATCATAACAAATGGATTTAAAGCTTACATGACACGTTTTTCATGGAGATGTCAACAATATTGTGGAGTGAGAGTGACTTTCTTCAAGTTTGTCAAGCAATACACACAGGCAGTGGATGGTTGATTTTAGAAGGAGACTACTGAAAATTTTGAATCTAATTACAAATCAGTAATCATGGATTAAATTCTAGATTTGTCTTTGGAAAAACATGCATATACAATGTACATAGGGGAGGTTTTTCTGAAGTCCCAAAAGCAATGAGAGGGGGGGCTCTCACGGCACTTTATTAGATCACTCCCTATCCTGTTGGAAGTTGAAGAAGACAGTTGGGGTCCAAACCCTTTTGGTTTGAGCTGGCTTGGTTGGAAGTGGACAACTTCGCTGACCTCATTAAATCCTGTTGGCAATCCTTTCCTGTCTCTGGTGCAACAGGCTTTCGGCTGACCAACAAGAGCAAACTTCTTAAGTTAAAATTATCTGCCTGGAACAAGGAATGTTCATCAGACAGCTAGAAAGGTAGATAGCATTATCAGTGAGTTGAATGAGATTGGCATCAAGGAAGAAGGGGCTGAATTGAATGCAGATGATTGGAATAGGCAGCTGTTCCTATCAGTAGAGTATTCCAAGTATCGCAAAGAGGAAGAAATCATGTGGAGGCAGAGGTCGAGAGCATTGTACCTCAAAGAAAGCAATAAGAACACAGCTTTCTTCCATGGCATTGCTAGCACACTGGCTAGAACTAATTAGATTAGCAGTGTTGTGGTGAATGGTCACAAGCTAGAAGATAAACAACAAGCATGCTCCATGATTGTGGATTTCTATTTGAATTTTCTAGCTCGTGACGGTGGGAGGTGTCCATTGCTAGACAATTTTCCTTCTCGTCAGGTTTCAATAGTGGATACGGAATCTCTTGAGAACCAGTGCTTGAAGAAGAAATTTAAGTGCGCAATCGAGTCGTTGGGGAGTGACAAGGCTTTGAGGCCCGATGGATTTCCTATTGCATTCTTTCAAGTTTTTTGGGAGACAATAAAGGAGTTAGTGGACTTTGTTCAGGAGTTTTGTGAAAAGGGTAGGATTGCTAAAGGGATGGGAGCCTCGTTCACATCTATAACCCCAAAAAGAAAGTGCAGAATCACTTTCAGATTTTTGGCCTATTAGCCTAATTGGAAGTCCCTATAAGATCCCGACAAAGGTGTTAGCGAATGGATTCAAGATGGTGTTATCTTTGGTTATATCAGAAAATCAAGGTGCTTTTGTTGTGGATAGCCAAATTTTAGATAATTGCATTGCCAGCCCACGAATCCATTGATTCAAGACATAAGGTAGAAAAGGGGTAGTGTGCAAATTGGATATCGCAAAATGCGTACAACCATGTTGAGTGGGGTTTCCTTCAGTATATGTTAAGAAGGTTGGGATGTGGAGGCAAACAGATTAGTTGAATGCTTGAATGCATTTCTTTGGCATCCTTTTCTGTTGATTAGTTGGATGCTTGAATTCGTTTCTTTGGCATCCTTTTCGGTCTTGGTGAATGGTTCCCGTAAGAGGTATTTCAAAGCTTCGTGGGTTTTAGGACAAGGAGATCCGCTCTCCCCATACTTATTTATTGTGGTGGAGGAATCTATAAGCGACACATTATATAAGGGCCAAGAGGCAGGTCTCATTTCTGGCTTTCGAGGGATTCCGAATAGGGCGAGGTTGTTTCACCTTTTTAATTCATGGATGACACACTTCTATTTTGCAATGCAAATGAAGCCATAGACTACTTGTGGAAAATTCTGGGGGTGTCTTGAAGAGTTATCAGGGCTAAAAATTAATGTTTCAAAGAATGAAATGTTTGGAATAGGGCTGACTAAGGAAGAGTTAGCTTCCTTTGCAAATGTGTGCAGATGTGGAACATTTTCCTTTCCATCGACATACTTGGGTCTCCTGTTGTGTATCAAAAAAAACCTTCGAAGCATCTGTGGAGTAAGGTTATAGAAAGATCTGAATGGAAGCTATCCAATTGGAAAGGTAGACACTTGTCCTTGGTGGGACATACAACACTTAGTAAGGTGGCCTTATCCAACCTCTCTATTTATTACATGTCTTTGTATAAATATCCAAAATTCATCTTGGATAGGCTAGAGAAATTGCGACAAGATCTTTTATGGCAAGGGGATGAAGATAAATTCAAGTTCCATTTGCTCAAGTGCGAAGAAGTTTGCAAACCCCTAGCCAAGGGTGGTGCCGACATAAAAAAACTTGAGGATTTGAATGTTGCTTGTCTTAGCAAGTGGTATTGGAGGTTTGGAATCAAAGAGGGAAAATTGTGGAGGGAATTCATAGGTTCCAAGTATGGTATGGAAGAGGGGGATTGGGAGGTCAAGAAATCCTCTCAATATCGAGCATCTGGAACTTGGAAGTCCATTTACTTTGTTGCTCCCATGGTCAAATTGGGCTTTAGATTCTCCCTTGGTGATGGCAATCAGATTTGTTTTTGGGGAGATTGATGGTGTGCCGAGAGACCATTGGTAGCGGGATTTCCATCTTTGGCTCGTTTGCTCCCTTCGAAAAATTTGTTCGTGGATTCGTGTTTTTCCCTCAAAGGGGTGGTGGAAGCATGGTGCCCCCTGTGTTGTTGGGGCTTGGCCCATGAGGAGGCATTGGAGTGGCTTCATCTGGTTTATCTTTACCTTGTTTATTCGGATTCCTTGATATAGAGCGCCTTCCCGTCCAACAAATTTTCGATTAAGTCTTTCTGTTCCTTGATTCGGGCAAGGGTGAGTACTAGAGGTCGCGAGTTTTTCCATGCTTTGTGGTCATATGGCACTCCGAAAGTAGCCTCTTTTGCTTGGTTGGTAAGAAGTAGTGCATTCTAATGGTTGACAATCTTCATACGCAGGCCATGATTCTTCCCAACATGTCTACTTTGCAGTGGCGATGCAGAGTCGATCGACCACTATTCTTGCATTGCCCATTTGTGTTAGGTGTGGTCGCATATGTTTAAAGTGTTTGGAATCTTTTGGGTAATCCCTCAATCAATGGAGCAACTGTTATGGATGTGGCATGGAGTCTAGTTTATTAAGGGAAAGGCTTGCTCTTTGGTGCCTGTCTTTGCTCATAGTTCTTTGGAACATTTGGGGTGCGTGTAATTCTCAATGGTTCCGCAGCAAAGCTGGGCTCTAGGAAGAAGTCATGTGGAAAATTAAGAGGGATGTATCAAAATGTGCAACAGGGGCTGATCATATTAAAAATCATTCTACTTTTTGTTTGGGTCCGTAATGTAGACCCTCTCTAGTTGTATTCTTTGTATTTTTCGTCGTCTCATCAGTTGCCGAACAATTTTTTATATAATAAAAGTGCTTGTTTTCCTTCACACACAGAGGGAAAAGGTACTATGAGGCCGAGCTTTGTGAGCCCCATTGTGATCTTTGTCACACATCCACCCCATTAAACAGATGCACCCTTCCATGGTGGGCCATGGGCCTAAAAACCAAGCCAATCAATGACTTAGGTGGGCCACACCATAGACAACAGTTGAGAGTAGATATCACCCATTGAAACCTTCATGATTGTTTATAGGGCCCACTGAGATGTGGTTCAGACATCTAGTCCATCCATTGTGTTCCCCACTTGGATGAGGGGTCACACTAAGTTTTAACAATATCAACTAGGTGGGCCCACCAAGTGGTTTTAGATGTTTTAGGCATAATTTCACATGTTTCAAATGGTATGGCTCACTTGGATTCCGGATAGGGGTGATTTTTGGGATATCCCATAATCTAGAGGGGACCCACCAAATGCTTGGTGTGGATGTCCAACATAGATCACAATGGGTTCCACACAATTCAACCTCATGGGAAGTTCCCATGAGGTCGACCTCATATATATATATATATATATATATATATAGAGAGAGAGAGAGAGAGAGAGAGAGAGAGAGAGAGAGAGAGAGAGAGAGAGAGTAATGCTCACCTGCGCACCTTTGCACACGTGTCATGGGCACAAAATATGAACGACCCATGTGATGCGACACCCCACGAAACCCCCAAGGCCCAACTTTCAACCTGATCCAACTCTTGTCGGCCATAGTGAAAAGAGAGACAAATCAAGGGAGGAAATTGTTTCCTTTTGCCATGGCCCACCAAAGTTTTGGATTAAGGTAAAAGTTGGGCTTTGGGGGTTTCATGGGGTGCTGCATCACGTGGACCGTTCAGATTTTGTGCTCATATCATGTGAGATGAGTTCTCAAAAATTCTCAGAAGTTCTTGTGAGAACCGGTTCCCAGGTGAGCATATATATATATATATATATATATATATATATATATATATATATATATATATATATGGGGAAGAGGCATGCACTATTTCCTTAAGGTTTCAAAAATATATAGCTAATTGCTTATGTTAAAAGTTTTGAGTTTGCATGCATCTTTACCTATGCGTATTATTCAACATTTCGAGTATCCCATCTCATAGCATCTTGAAGTATTAGACACAAAATGCAAAGGGGAGAATGTTTTAAATGAATTTGGGGCAAGAGAGCAAAACAATGGTCCTCATTTCGTTGCTTTAGGATACTTCTTTTGTCAATGGAATTTACCTATGGAAAATGATGTTGGTTCCTCCCAAAATGTTTGATATAGTGATGGGTGAGTTAGATGAATTGTACCATCACAAAATTTGGTGACCAGACCATTGTGTGGATTTTGCTAGTAAGTTTTTTGTATGTGACCCCGTCATTGTAAAAAAAGAAGTACATCTTCTATTAGATACATGGTATGCTGTAAAGGCCATTACATTCAAGGTATTCCGTATCGGTACGGTGGCCATAACGGTCACCACCGTTACTGATACGGGTATCAGCCATAACAGTCGATATGGGGGCGTAATGATCGTTACAACCCCCGTAACGATTGAAAATTTTCTTTTGCCCAAAAAATTCTGAAAAAATATTTAGAAAATCAGGAATAATGTAAATATTTTAAATATATATTCATTTTTTGTTTTGAACATATTTATGGTAGTGTAACGGTCCACTCTTTGGTGAGAGTGTTGCATCGGGCTGTCTAGTGAATTGTTTAATATGTCTCTAATGTTTACACATCACAATTAAGCATTAGAACTAGAAATCACAAAAAGGCATAAATACTATTTTTTCAATTTTTTATTTTTAAAAAAGGGCCCTTGGAGATTCTATTCGCTCAAATCACTTCAATTTACAGTTTTAATCTTAAAAGTTATAGTAAGAGTGGTCGAAATCTGTCGTAAAATGATATAGGAGAGTTTTAGAATAAGAAAAGTGAAAAAGAAGAGAAAAATGAATTTAAATAGAAAAAAAAAGTAATCGTTTTTCAACCGTTACTGGAGTAACGGTCGTTATGCCCTGTGACGGCCTTTACGGCCACTGTAATGGTTGATACGGTCTCAAAAAACTAACTGCTCCTTTTCACTCCCATATTGCGTAACGGTCATGACCGTTACCTATACGTATCGGCCTTTATGGGCATATCGTAACGGATACGAAACACCTTGGTTACATTATATGTTACAGGGTTGTAATGGCCGTAACGGCCGTTACAGAAAATAATGACTCGTAAAGGTCGTTACAACCCTTGTAAAGGCTATAACGGCCCCGCAACGGTCCATTACAGGGCCGATATAGGCTCTTTGATTTTTTTTCCAAGAAAAAAGAGAGACCATAACGACCGTTATAGACCCTGTAACAGCCGTTACACCCCGTATCATAAAGGTAATGGTGGTGGCCGTTATGGCCACTGTTACCATTACGGAATACCTTGACTTAGATATTAATCAAGGTTAGAGAAAACTCCCACTCTTCTTGATTTTTATATTTGAGCAATAGACTTTCAAATCATTCTCCATTTCTTTAGTATTGGAGCTCACTCTTCTTCAATTACTTTTGAAACCAAGAAAAAAAGAAAAAGAAAAAACTTATCTTGTATCATAATTGCACATTTCTTTAAATGTGCATAAAAAATTGAAGTTTGTAATTTGTGATTAACTTAAAATCTCTAGGGTTCTTCTCTTGAAATCACCGATTGACTGCCTATGGGTACTATGACAAAGTTGAATAATGTTGTTTTCGAATGAAAATTTTCATTAAGGAACACAATTATGCTTTCACTTCATGATATTGTCAACGTTTCAAGGAAAATCATGTCTTATAAATTCAGTGGAATCCTTCCTTTTTTTTTTTTTTTTTCTTTTTTGAATTATGTAGTGTATTGTAACCATTTATAATCATTCATTGCATTTCTTCCCATTATATTCTTCTATACTTCACTGAAGTCATGAATTGTTTTTGACTTGTGAATACATTTTCCATTATTGTGAAAACCATTAGGTAAGTACTTTGATTACTTCTCTAAAACTTTTCGTAATTTACCACATGCATGATTGATGGTGAGTTTTATTGTCATTGCAATGAAAATAGGAGAACATACCAATGTTGCTCGATGTTGGTAAAGGAGGTTTCAGTAGAAAGAAGATACTAGCTTGCTCTACACAACCAAGGAGTGGGAAATTTTTTAATAAAATTCCATTAAGACTGAAATGAATTCATCATTTCTCTAGCAGTTCTCTACAAACACATCACTTCTTTTGATCTGCCAAAATCTAGCCCCTATTGGGAAGACTCAAGGAATGGGAAAATAGAGATGGAGAAATTTGTAGGCAATGCATTAGAAGTTTGTTCAATTGTGGCATGGAATTCCAAGAATTGCACCCACAGAAAAGCCAATTTTCTCATTAGAAAATTAAAACGAAGAAACCCAAGAAAGATTTAAAAAATAAAATAAAATAAAACCTGATTATTCAAATGGGTGATGCACATGAACACAAGCTGTTAATCTGGGTCCAACTAGGCATGGGGGTTTACAAATTGCTAATCAGATTATAAAAAAGAAGAAGAATATTATATTTATCAAAAATTTCAAAAGATTAAATATATTTCTGAAGTTCAGCACAATTCCTCAAAGCTGGGGTCCAGTAGACCAATGGCCCGTATTTATCGAACAATGGTCCCCACTTGTTAGAATTGAAAAACTGAGGTATATGTGTGAGGCCTTTGATTCCTCTTAGATATCGTAGTTGCTTCCCTTCATGAGGCTCTAACCACAAAAAAAAAAAAAAAGGTTTTCTTAAAGATGTATGATACAATGTTTTGGCCAATGTCTATATAGTACCAATCAAGCTTTTAGTCTGTACAACCGGTGCCCATGGATCAATTGCTACAACTATTGATTGGATGGGTTTCACCATGATGGCTCATAGACCAATAATCCGCCATATTGGAGAGGGCCTAATTCTTCATGAGGTGGCCAAGAAATGGATGATTAAAGAAAGAAAACACAGGAAAAGGTTCAGGTTTGTTGAGAAAGGCTAACATTTCATGGTCGGTATCTTTAATTTTGGGGGATTTTTGGTGCATGGGCCATCAACAGTGAGACCTATCATACTAATGGTCTGGATCACTGAACATGGGCCATATCGATAATCACTGGATCCAATTCTGCTTGTACATTATGTTTCATGGCACCCATTTCAAAAGGCGAAAATCAGTTTGGATAACTCTACAAAGTGACCTCAAATGCTATTGATCACAAGGTCAAAATTAGTCTCATCTTTCACGGCACCCATTTCAGACCATCCAAATTGTGGGGCCTGTTATGGATGGAGATCACACCCATAATTGCATTGGTTGGATGATCTAAACCATTGATTTTACATTAAGTTATTCTCTTGAGACCTGTCGTGGATAGAGCATATCCAAAAATCACATTGTTCTGGACAGTCTTAATTATGTGATTTACCATTGAATTTGGAGTTTGGACCAGTAACAAAATTATTTTAGCTGTTCATTTGCTACCAAGCAATTGGGTGGATGGGATAATTAAATCCATAATTTTCAGGCTACATGCCATCCACTATGGGTCCGCAATTCATATGGTCTGTTGGGCCAATCATTTCAAAAGCCCCAAATAGGTTTCATCCAAAGGATCATGAAATGGTCCCCACTAATCACGGTGTTTCCACTGTGGAGCTGACCATCTCAATATCTGGATCGCTGAAATGGGCCCACAAATTAAAGGGCCCAAATTGGGTTTCTTTAGTGGAGATTTTTGGAGCTTTGCTTGTTTCATGGTAAGGCCCTAGTTTTTGAATGGTTTGGATTTAACTAGGGTCCAATCTGGTTCATTAGTGGGCCCCTATATGGATAGGGCATGATCCAGTAAATCTTGGACATTCGAAAATCCTAGCTACAAATTTAAAGCCCAAGTTAACCGACCCATAAAAACATCCCTACCTCATTTTATTCTTCTTATTCTTACCGCAGCTCACAAGCCAAATAGTGTTTTCGTTTTGCCCTTCTTTTTAATATACCAGTCTCACTTTGACATGTGGAATGGGGCCTCATCTTGAACATGGGACCCCTGGACCCTCCCTTAGCAACAGGTGTGCATGGACTGGTGGGCCCACTTGGGCATGGTTTATATGATACCATACACAAAAACTAAGAGAATCCATGGAGATATTTATTGATCTTTTCTCAATATCATGAGAAATATCCAAGAATAAGATGGAATGGGGACATAGATTTGAGGAGCAACTTGTTGCGAGAGGAGATTGCTTGTTCCTTGACGGTGAATTAAAAAAATAAATTCAAAACTCATCTAATTGATGAGTCATAAGACAGTTTAAGGTTCAAATGGTTATAAATTCATTAAAAGATGGAATGTTTTTCTGAGTAACTTTGGAATAAAAGAATTGGATTTGAAAAAAAGTTTCCATTTTTATGTTTTCTTTTCTTTTTCAATTGTAGACCCATAGGGTTGCATATGATGGGATCCGTTCCCTGTATGGTGGGAGTGACGTGGATTGATGGAGCCCACTCCTTAATTGGGCCATGTGTTGTGCCGGGGTCCACTTATATGGATGGTGGATGGAGCCTGGGGCCTACATAGGTCTGTTGAGCCATGCAAGTGTTGGCATCTCTCAACTTTGTCAGGTGAAAATTTTAGTGGTTCTTGATGCCTTGGGATATGGTGAACAAAAAGATCACCAAGATGGATTTTTGTTGTGATAAAGGCACTAATCCAACAATGACAATAATGAAAAGGTGTCTTATGTGTCTTCAATAAAAGCAAATTTCATGTAAAATTGGATCCCCACAAAAGCCATGTCGGTGAAGATAAGAGAAAGGCGAGGTTTGCAAGAGAGATTATGTTTTGATCAAATGTATGATATAGTAGATCAAAATTATATGAGGGGCTTGAAAGCATTAATAGTGAAAGGGAGAACACTATTTTAATAGAAAAAATGGGGCCATTTGTTTTGTGAAAGGATTCAATTATGAGCAGAGTTGATTACAAATTAATGGAGAAATGATAACTGCCCATCAAGATGAGAAATATTTATAATGGTAAATTGAATCTACCTGAGCTAAGAAAAAATGCATATTAGGAGATAGCCATGAGGCAGTATTTAAGCTTTGCTTCTGGAAACTATAGACTCCTATATACATTTTCCTATTTTAAATATTTTTAGAGTGTTGCTAAGCCCACGTGTCATTTGACACGTGCCTTTACATGTGGCCGCACATGCCCACTTGGTGGATTTGTAGATTACTTGGGCAAAAAGTCAAGAGCTGGATTGTTGGATGCTCTGGTATGTTGTATGGGAATGGGTATGTGGTGCGCTACTTCAATAGATGGTACCCTGGGTGTAGGATTATGTTGGTGACTCTAAAAATATTACCAAGTACAGATATACAAATATACATATATGGTGCGCTACTTCCTCTAATACATGGTACCATGGGGGAAGGATTATGTTGGTGACTCCGAAGGTATTACTAAATACAGATATACAAACATACATATATACAATGTTTTAAATATCGACGATATCAACCGATATATCCCACTATGTATCTTGTATCCCACCTGTGCGATACGGAATGCATAAGTAGTGCCGATATATCCCACATGTTTGATCCGGTGAGCATTTTTAATTTCCGATCAAATTTTTTGTTGAAATTATGTTAAATTAGTGTCAAATGGTTCCAGATCCATTGGTTTTTCATGTTATGCATGAATAATCATGGAGTTGGAGCTTTGATTTCGATATCCATTGGTTCTTCATGTTCTTCATTTTTTTTTTTTTTTGAAAATTTCCCTCAACCAGCTGCCAATTGAGTCTAATTTCGAAGTATTTAAGAGTATTTGATGAAACGCTCATCACATACACTCTAATTTTGAAATTTGAGTGTAGGTGGTCTGGTTGGGGGAATATTGGGGTTTCTACCAAATTGCTTGCAATGTTGCACTCCAAACATGAAATCAAGCATGCATGAGGGCTGATCTACTGATTTGTCAAGTCCTTGTCAATTTTCAAAATATAAAAATAATTAAAAAATTATTAAAATAGATATATTTTTGAAATTTCCCTTCAACCAACTATCAATTGATAGTATTTAGGAGTGTTTAATGAAATGATCATCAAATACACTCTAAATGTTATGCATTCAATTTGAATATAGTTGCATTAGTTCAGTCGGACAACGCATAGCTTAGAACCTTATACAAAGGAAACCTATTATATGCACTTCTTTTTTAAGATGCTATGATTTAAAAGTGTGTATTGATGTCTTTTTTAACAATCCTTAAAAGTTTCAAAGTTCAACCATTTTCCCAATGTTTTCGTATATTTCCCAAAAAGTGCAATAAATTACCCGATTCAAATGATATATCCCGTGTGATAACCGATATGTATCTTTATCCCAAGGGTGCGATACGTAATGTGATACTGATATTTCAAATGCTGCTATATACATGTGTGTGTGTGGTGAAATGCTCACTAGTGCACCAGTTCTCACGGGTTCTTGTGATAACTTTTTGAGAACTCATCTCACATGAAATGAGCCCAAAATCTGAATGGTCCATATGATGCAGCGCCGCATGAAACCCCTAGGGCCCAACTTTTACCATGATCCAAAACTTTAGTGGGCCATGGCAAAAGGAAATAGTTTCCTCCCTTGATTTGCATCTCTCTATGCTATGGCCTATCAGAGTTTTGGATCATGTTGAAAATTGGGCCCTGGGGGTTTCATGGGGTGCCACATCACATGGACCGATTGGATTTTGGGTCCATGACACGTGTGCAAAGGTGCGTAGGTGAGCATGCCTCTGTGTATCCAAAAATTGTTCTCATTCATTTACCAATGATGAATGTTATTAGTTATTACAAAAAATCCTAGGCGCATAGTGTTATGCTATATATGTCTGTCTGACATTACATAAATTGAAGTATAAAAATTGAATCTAAATTAAAAATATAACTTAGTTAACAATTAGAGTATAAACCATAACTTTGGTTGGTCAAATGAGCGATCTGTATTGTAAATGGCCCATAGATGGATCGCATGATTCGGATAGAAAATATATGGGAGTTAGCAGTTTAGGTAACATTTGAGCCAGACAGGCAATTCATCAAGTGACAGGGACGCATGCAATGTTGGATATGTATCATTGGCTCTTTATTATTATTATTATTATAAATAAACTGTCCATTGTTTTCGTGCATTGTGGCTGACCTGATGATTGAACTGTCATGTTTATGGTTGGCCAGATCATGTACATGGGTGGCCCATCTGATACATGGCTCAGATGTCCCACACGTGTCAGTTTGGGATATGTCTGCATTTATAGGTGTGTGTGGGCTTATCGTGGCTCTCTATTTCATTTAAGTTTTTGCAACACTATCCTTTCTTTGTTGGACATGTGCTTTGTATGTGGAATTTGTTTCTGAGTTTTTGAGAGTCATGGTGGCTTTAAAGTTCTTTTGGGATGCTCAGGCATGTGGGCAGGCCCATTCTTGACTACCCTGAAATGAGGGTGTGATGGTAATGGGTCTGACCCATTATCCTTCACATTTTGGGTCTGTTTTTGTGGGTGTCAGAATTAAAGTGCATCCTGCCATCCTCGCTTGCAGTATATTGCCCTAGAAAATACAACATGGTTGGCATCATTCATGTAATTTTCAATGGGGGTGCATCCAAAGTTTTTGAGCAGGCCCTTGAAATGGAATGGCTTATGTACGCCAATGTCAACAACAACCACTATCTTGTTTTAGTGATAGAGCTTTTCTAGATCATGCACTTCTCTCGTTGCAGTAAAACTGATTACCAGCCTTGTAAGGCATCATGAAGTGCATGGCATCGTATGGGAACTGTTCACCATTTAACTTTCCTTGGACATGGCATCAGATTAACTACAGAAAAAGCATAAATACAATGATGAACTTCTATGCCTTATCTTAATTAATTATGACTGAGAATTATGTTATCCACAGAGATGCAACAACTATGGAAAAAGATTCAGGAAGGCCGAAGCAAGACGGACATTGTTGCGCAATGTCAGTGCGTATGCAGACAACCTATTTCAGGTGTCTATCTGCCTCATGAATTTCACTGTTTGATTTATTTATTTATTTTTAATGAGTAGGCCGAGAAATTTTTATTAGAAAAAAGGAGAAGAAAAACAGGACATAAATAGAGCCTAAAACTCAGGTCCTTGCAGAAATAGCAAACGAAGGAAATTCCAAAACAGCCAAAAACAAAATACCACAGACTAGAAACACTTATTTCCTATTAACTATTTGGAACTCGCTCCCCAAAGTTCCCAACTTTTCTAGCCCATCGCCCTCTAAATTAGTCTCTTTTGACGTGCGGAAATAAAACTGTATGACCGATGCACACGTCAAGCACTTCCTCCACAATATCCGCAACCCCTACAGGGCATAACCCACATCTAGCCCCCGATATTGCATTACTGAATTGCCTTCAAACACTATAGGAATTAAATTCAAACCAGCAGCAACTTTGACTCTTGAAGCCATGGCTTTAGTGAAGCTAGAGTCTTGAATACCGATGGGCTGGAAAACTTCACAGGGATTTCTCCACTGTTCAATTTATTTCATAGACATCTTTCCATCTTTCTATTTATTTTATTTCCGTTATATTTAAGGTAAACCTGTGAAAACCTTGATATAGTGGAAAGCCAAAGTTACGAGGGTAGTAATTTTGGGAGTGGAGTAGGTGTGTGTTAAACACCGAACCAATATAACCCGTTGTGCATTTGTGATGATTGATTTATTTGATTCTTTGCCTTTTACTGTTTTGAAAGATTGATTTCAAGGACATCGTGAAATAAGGTTGTCCTGCCTAAAATAATAGTGAAGGTTGTCCTACGAATTACTTGGAATCTAAGTTTCAATACATTGTGCAATTGAGAATATATTTTCCGCATTTTATTATAAGGAATTGGAATTGTCCTATCCCCCCCCCCCCCCCCCCCCCAGGACATCGATAGCTCATCTTAGAACCGATGATTGAGACAATGTACATGAAATGGGTGAGCTCTTATATTTCAAATTGTCCAATGTGTGTGATTTCAATGCTATTTTTTTTGCAATGTTTCAGTTACAATGAATCCCATGATTTGGTAGTTCAGATTATAACAGTGGATGAGTTGCCGTATCTTAAAATGATCACAACTTGTCCTTTTCTTTTTCTTTTTCTTTTTTCTTTTTTGAATGGGATTACAACATGTCTCCATTCTAATCACAGTCACATTGTGTGAAACTTATCTTTTTCTTTTTTTCTTGAAAGGTAACAACCATTTATTAAAGGCGCTGAGATAGTTATGTAAAACTTATCCAGTGTCCAATCAAATTGATTGTTTTTTTTTTTTTTTTTTGGTTTTTTTCGAGTGGTGGTAAAGTTGTATTTGGCCTTTGAATTCTTATTTCAAAGGCATGCCATGCCCATCCTTTGATGATGTTGATGTCTAGAGTACATCAATGTTTTGAATATTGGTTCATTAAGGAAAAAATGGGTTGTATTGGCCAATACATGCCGATACGCCCCGTATCAGCATTAATATGGGGCCATTATGTCCGATATTATCATAAAGGCCTCATTTTGAAAATTTTATTTTCAAAATACCTTACTTTTCATTTCAATCATGAAGAAAGCTTAAAATCTAATTTTAGAATAGATTTAGGCCTATTCGAGGATCAAAACAGAAGATTTGAGTGGGGTTCGACGAATGAAAGCAGAGTAGACCATTTTGGGAACTGTCGGGTGAAAGGGTAAGCCATCATTTTCCCTCTTTTTGATATATTCATGCGGAAAGGATTTCCTATGGAGGGGAGCGAGTGAGGGGAAAAAGTTTCATCTTCTCAAGTGAGAAGAAGTAAACCGATTAAGGAAGGGGGAGCTAGGATGAAGCTTCTCTTAATTGCAAATAACGCTTTATCGGGCAAATTGTATTTGGAGGTTCGCTAAAGAAGAAGCCAGTAGATGGAGGGAGCTGATTGCTAGCAACTATGGAACCTGAGGGGGGGGGGGGGGGGGGGGGGGGGTGTGGAAGGGGAAGCGGTTGCGGCCATAGAACACTTTGTTTGCAGGGGTTTGTCCTTCAAACTTGTGAGTGGGAAGCGAATCCGCTTATGGGTAGATGTGTGGTGCCGAGATAGAGCTCTTTAGGATCTGTTACCAAAAACCGTTGATCGCTTTGCCGTGGCAGTGGACTATTTCTCAGTCGATGTGGCGGGGGTGGTGTGGTGATGTAGGATGATGGAAACTACCTTAGAATGCAAGACGAGAGATAAATTTACACATTAATTTCAGTAATCAACATGTAAAATCAAACATAACCACATAATAGGTTCGAAAATTCAGATTTATAACATGAATGTCCTAGGTTATCACATATACGGTGCACGGAAATATAAAATAATTCAAGAGTGGCTCACTTGGAAGTAGGGACTTCCAATCTAGCGTGGGTAGTGCAACAACCACGTGGATAGACAAAGATGCAAGCAAAATTCTGGTTTGGGAAAAGTTTTACAAAAATTTAGATTTTCATTAGGGTTTTGTATTCATGAATGGAGATTTTGGAATGGGTTTTTAGGGATTCAAAGGATCTAGGGATTGGGGAGTTTTGGAGGAAAATCAAAGAGGGAAAACCCCAAATGGGGGCCCATACGTGTCTAGGTAAAGGAGAAGAAAGAGAAGGAGGATTAAGTGGGGTAGGTTTTGATGGGTTTATAAGGTTGTAATGGGAAAACAAGAGAAGAAGAAGGATACCTTTCGAAGAAGAGAAAGAGGACAGATGTTCCTTGGGGAATCCACCACCAAACAAGCTTCTACCCTTCCACAATTTAATTGAAAAAGAGGGTTTCTCACAAGCCTTAAAACACAAAAATAAAAATTCCTTTAAACAAGAGAGCTTCTCTCTTTTTTCTTTCTTCTCAATAACACCACTAAGGTTGGACCTCCACCCCCCTGTGCTTTTATAATTAAAAATTCGGAATAATTACAAGTATGCCACTCACTTAAGTGAAATGGCCCATAATCTAAAATAAGAAAACTAAAACACTTACTATCAATCTCGACTATCAAATAAATCATAAAAATAACAAAAAACATAAAGGAAGCAAGATCAGAGTCCAAGGGGCCCAGGTCTGGAAGATTTGGCGGCCCGATGGTTTGATCGACAAGATCCAACGGTCAAATGGACATAGAATAAAAATCCTATAACTAAAATGGTCTTTTAAGCGCCCCACATGCGTCATCCCAAAGTGGGGTCTTCCTGATGCACGTCCAATGCTCGTGGGGTCTTCAAAATGGCCCGACGGGCCTCATTTGGAACTTGTCTCCCATCCATAAAGAAAGTTGTGTTGATGTGGGTGGTCATCTTCGTCTCTAGTATACCTGAGTAGGTCCTCTGATGTCTTCACCAATTCTCTCCGGCTGAGAAGAATTCGCTGCTAGCGAAATAAAGCTGCGATAACGTTCGGGGAGGTTAGGATCAATGCGTTGGAACTCTGCCTCTGTAATCCAAGTGTTGTCTGAATTCGGCTTGTTCTTCCACTTCACGAGGTATTTCTGATATCCTCCATGGCGTGTAGAGACCACTTGGTAGTCCAGAACATCCTCAATCTCTTCTTTCCACCTAGGTAGTGATAGAAGAGAAGGCAATGGGTGGAAGTAAAGTCTGATAAAGGCCATGGGCTAGGGATGGGGTTAGGGATACCATCATTTATGATATGAGAAAGGTTTGCAGGAGGGCTAGAAGATAGATGTGTGGGTTTGTCACAAGGCACAAGGTCCTTCACGTTGAACGTTGCACTAATGCTCGTGTTAGATGGAAAATCCACCACATATACATTATGGCCCACTCTTGTCAAAATTTTATATGGACCTGCACTATGGGCATGCAATTTCCTCATGGTTCCCTGTAAGAATCGTTTGGGCCTAATGTGGACCATGACGTAGTCCCCCACCTGAAACTCCTTAAACCTACGATGTGAATCTGCATAAATTCTATAATGTTGATTACTAGTATTAATACGCTTCTTGATCTCACAATGCAAATCATGAATATGCCATGCAACTGCTTCTGCGAACTCAGATGGCGTATGTGAAACGGACACGGGTATGAGATCTATAGGCATTCTAGGCTTGTACCAAAATACTATCTTAAATGGACTCATGCTCTCCTGAATAAACCATTTCCTAAGAAGCTCATCAACTTGCTTCTTGAGTTCCGCATGCTCTGTGGGGTTCTCATTCTGTAATGAGGAAGGTTTGAGAGAGTTGACTTGGGGAGTAGATCAATGGCATGCTAGATGTCTCTCATAGGTGGAAGCTCATCAGAAAAGACATCACTGAACTCATCCATCATCAAAATCACCTTACTAGGCAACTCTACACCAACCTGGGGGGTAGCCTCTCTAGTCACGAGGGCATACACCTCTGAATCCTCCCTAGTCTCTCTTTTAAATTATTTTACATTAATGATATGAAGAGACTTAGGTTTTGGACTTCCTCGAAGTTTCAAGATTATCCTTCTTGGTGGTTTCCTTCTTACCCGGTATGCTCTTGGGTGGAAGAGGACTCAATCTAATTTTCTTGCCCTCAAATATGAATGTACAAATAAGCGGCCGAATATTATAATGTACAAGTCAAATAACCAGGGCTTACCTAAGATGATGTGGCGACATCCATGGGAACCACATCGCACCACAACGAATCCTTATATGACCCAAACTAGATAGGGATACAACATCGGTGTGAGATCGGAATGGAGGACTCATCAACCCACGACACTTTGTAGGGCTGAGGGTGAGATTTGTCTTTCAAGCCCAATCGACTCACAACTCTAGTAGAGATCAGTGTTCGAAATATCGGTATCGCACAATGTATCGCACCCTTGGGATACAGATACGTATCGGTTATCGCACGGGATATATCGTTTGTATCGCATAGTTTATCGCACTTTTTGGGAAACATGGGGAAACATTGAGAAAATGGTTGAATTTTTTAATGAAACTTTGAGGATTGTTAAAAAGACCCTTAATACACACTTTTAAATCATAATATCTCAAAAAAAAAGATGCACATAATAAATTTCCTTTGTATAGGTTCCTAAGTTATGCGATGTTTAACTGAACTAACGCAACTATTTTTAAATTGAACGGTGTAGATATTGCTCTAATATGAACTAATATGGTCTCTAAAAATAGATAAACGGTGTAGATATAATAAATACATCACTTTGGGCCCATGTAACTTTAATCTCCTTTGAACCGTTCATGCAACCGGAGCACGAGGAGCATCAGTGCTCATCTTTGCACGTCACGGACGCGGATTGCGTGGGAAATCGGATTGCAACTGAGTTACTTGGGCCCACCTTGAATGTATGTGATCTATCCACACCATCCATTCGTTTTTCCATCTAATTTAAGCGGTTGAGCCAAAAATTGAATCATATCCAAAGATCAAGTGGACCATACCAGAGGAAACAACAGGGATAATGATATCCACCGTTGAAACCTTGTTAGGCCCAACAATGATGTTTATTTGTCATCCAACCTATTCATAAGATCGTACAGACATGGATGAAGGGAAAAAATAAATATAAACTTGATCCAAAATTTATGTGGCCCCCAAGAAATTTTCAACGGTAGACGTTCAATTCAACTGTTTCCTATGGTGTGGTCCATTTGAACATTGTATATGTTTCATTTTTGGGTTGAAGCCCTAGAATTATCTATTAAAATAGATGGACGGAGCAGATAAAATACATAAATCATGGTGGACCATACAGAGTTTACTCAGCACACTAAGCGTAGTGAGTTACTCCGTACAGTAATTGGATTGCGTACTAAGTTACTCAGTATGCTTTTATCGTACTGAGTAAACTCAGTTGGGCCTACTATGAATTTATGTGGTTTATCCACACCGTCCATCCATTTTTACAGATAATTTTAGGGGTTGATCCCAAAATTGAAGTAAATACAAAGCTCAAGTGGACCATTACATAGGAAACAGTGTGGAATAATGATTTCCACCGTTGAAACCTTCCTAGTGTCTAAAGTAATTTTTATTTGTCATCCAACCTGTTCGTAAGATCACAAAGACATGGATGAAGAGAAACCACAAACTTCAGCTTGATCCAAAACTTCTTTGGTCTCCAAAATTTTTTTAATGGTAGAGGTTCAATCAAATTGTTTCCTGTGGTGTGGTCCACTTGAGATTTTAATTTGCTTCGTTTTTAGGTCAGGCCCTAAATTTATCTTTTAACATAGATTAACGGAGTGGATAAAATAAATAAATAACAGCGGACCCCACACAGTTTACTCTGACAGTAGGCCACTCAAGACGCAATCCGCTTCCAACGCGGACATCAAGTCACGTCACCAAGTTACGTGGGTCCCACCACGATGTATTTTTTTATCCACACCGTCCATCCATTTGACAGATCATTTTAGGGGTGAGCCAAAAAATGAGTGATCCAGAGCTCGAGTGGACCCTACCACGAAAAGCGATGGAGAGAGTGACGTTCACCATTAAAAATTTCTTGAGGGCCACAAGAGATGGATGATTAAGATGATATTTGTGTTTTCCGTTATTCCATATCTTTCTGGACTTATGAACAGATTATATCACAAATAAACATTATGATGGGACCTCAAGAATGCTACGAGTTTCAATGGTGGGCGTCACTCTCTCCGCTTTTTTCTGTGGCGGGGTCCACTAAAGATTTATATCTACATCATTGTTTGTGTCATGCCCTAAAAAATTATTTCCAAATTAACGAACGGTGTAGATACGACACACACATTACCGTAGGACCCACAGAACATGGACACCACTTTATATGATTGTACATTGAGTAACTCAGTACGCTTAGCGTACTGTGTAAACTCATGTGAGGTCCACCACGATTTATGTATTTTATCTGCTCCGTCCATACATTTTAATAGATAATTTCAGGGCTTTAGCCCAAAAATAAACCATATACAATGTTTAAATGGGCCACACCTTACAAAATAGTTGAATTGAACATCCACCGTTGAAATGCCATTTTTGGCCACAATATTAAATTTAGATGACTGATAAACATCACTGCAGGGCCCACATGATCTTATTAAATTCGTATTTTCTTTTAATCCACGTCCATATGATCTTATTAACGGTTTCGATGACTGATAAACATCACTGCAGGGGCCAAAAAGGTTTCAACGGTGGAAATCAGTGTCACCACTGTTTCCTGTGGTATGATCCACTTCCCGTTCTAATTTTTGGGATCAACCCATTATTTTAGATGGGAAAACAGATGGACGGTGTGGATAGACCACATACATTAAAGGTGGGCCCCAACTGAGTTTACTGAGTACGATAGGAGCGTGCTCAGTAAACCACACCCACGCCGATCCCCATTTTCACCCCTCCCGCCCCATCTTCATTTTCCCTCTCTGTCACGAGCGCTCTCCCTCTCCTTCACGCAGCGAGGTACTCTCTCTCTCTCTCTCCTTCACGCAGCGAGGTACTTTCTCTCTCTCTCTCTCTCTCTCTCTCTCTCTCTTTCTTTTCTAATTCAAAATTTTTTGATTTTCCACAACCCACGGCATCGGGGTGGGTTGTATTGGTGATATCGGCGATATCAACGATGTATCGCATGATGTCGACGATATATCGCACGATATCGACGATAATATCGTACGATATCTGAAGTTTTGGATTTTTGGTATCTTCCGGGTGTTATCGGCGGAGTTTCGTCTTGCACTGGTGCGATACCGATAATATCGGCCGATATATCGGCCGATAGTATCGATATTTCGAACACTGGTAGAGATCACATTGGCACAACTGCCACTGTCCTTGATCACTTTACAATTCTTTTCTCCGCACGTGGTATAAGTGTAAAAGATCGTGTTCCTACCCCAATTATCATTTTCTTTAGCTTGGGCAAAGGCGCATCTAACTACTGCAAGAGTGTGGGCCTGCTGATCATCAAACTCCTCATCACTAACACCAATATCAGGCTCATGTTCCTCTACGTCGCAATTGTCCTTGTCATCCTCACCTGCCTCATCTATCATAAGAGTTTTACATCTTTCTTTGTTTGGACATTCCTTTGCGAGGTGACCATAATCATTGCAACGGAAACACTACATGTGCTCACTTCCCTTTGAACTAGTGCTGACTAGACCCTTACCTTTAATATCTCTGTTATAGGTAGGAGCACCAGTTGGGGCTTTGGTCTGACTTCCAGGGTTAGGTTTTGACTCCTTGAGGAGCAACCCTGCTACTGGAATCATGAGACCCAAACCGCTGCATGGTCTGTTGCACTAGCTATCGCTCTACCTTAAGGTAGGCCTCTAGTGTACCAACATCATGAGGGATGAGCTCATAGCTAATTTCAGGGCAAATTTCAGGGCACAGGCCCGTTCTAAAACGGGACAGGGTCACAGTAGGGGACTCATCGACATCACATCGCATCATGTACTCGAATCTCTCGATGTCATCCGATACAGACATCGACCCTTGCTTCAAGGACTGCCACTGGTCCAAAAGGCGATCACGGTTGAAGAGTAGGACGTATTTTTCTGTAAGTTCTTTCATCTTAACCCATGATGTATTGGGTTCATCTCCACGCCGCTCTGCCTTCTGTTCTGTATTGGTCCGGAATAACTTGGCTTGACCCATAACTTCATCTTAGCCAATCTCGCTCAATGGCGATCTGACATATCATGTCACTCGAAGAAGTGGTCCATGTCAGCTAGGCAGTCAAGGAAATGCTTAGGGTTCAAGCGGCCATCAAAACTGGTAACATTGACTTTGACGCTCTTCATAACCATTTCCTCAGGGTCGTAACGATCTCACAACTCTCTACGGGGTACGTGGGTGCGCGGTCCTACGTGACCTAGTCCTTGACTAAAGTTCCTATTACGACCCCTAATGGGTTCTACTGGGACTGGACCCCGCTCAACTGGGTCCTCATCCATTGGTTCTCTTGCCTGAGATTGGTGGTCTTCCCCGGTGACGGGGGTACCATGAGAGGTAGCCTCTAGCCGTGTGATATGTTGGTTGTTGGCAGTCAATTATGCGACAGTGGTCTTATTGTGCATCTCAATGGCCGTCAAATGACAATTAATCTCTTCGAGAGTCTCGACAATTTGATTTGAGTTCATGGTGGGGAATAAACCAAAACCACGACCTGTTCCCATTTGCATATACTAAACGACCCTAATGAGAGACAACCTAGCTGAATGTGTAATATATGATGAATGCGGTGCACAAAAAAAATCAGATTTGACAGCGCTCAATGTGATGCTATATGATGCACGTGTTCAATGTGATGCTATATGATGCACATGTGTTCCATGTATGATGACCCTTAGTACCTCAAACCCTATGGACAACCCTAGAATGATTCTAATAAGGCTAAAACTGAAAAATCAGCAACTAGGTGTCTTAAAGTCACTAAATCTGAAAATTCCAGGAATATAGTACTTTGAAAACACCCAAGCAGAAAATTCAACAAACCAAATTAGAAAATTCAACAAGCTATATGCTCTACTATGGGTATAGGAATTTCGTTGAACACCTACCCTACGCTAGACCTAGGCTCTGATACCAAATTTAATGTAGGATGATGGAAACTACCCTACGATGCAAGATAAGAGATCAATTTATATATTAATTTCAATAATCAACATGTAAAATTAAACATAACCACATAATAAATTCAAAAATTCAGATTTATTACACGAAGGTCCTATGTTATCACATACGCGGTCCACGAAAATATAAAATAATTCAAGAGTGACCCACTTAGAAGTAGTGACTTTCAATATAGCGTGGGTAATGCAACAATCATGTGGATAGACAAAGATGCAACCAAAATTCTAGTTTGAGGAAAGTTTCACAAAAATTCATATTTTCATTAGAGTTTTGTATTCATGGATAGAGATTTAGGAATTGAGTTTTTAGGGATTCAAAGGATTTAGGTATTAAAGAGTTTTGGAGGAAAATCAAAGAGGGAAGAAAACCCCAAACGGGGCCCCACATGTGTCTAGGTGAAGGAGAAGAAAGAGAGGGAGGATTGAGTGGGGTTTTGATGGGTTTAAAAGGTTGTAATGGGAAGATGAGAAGAAGAAGAATACCTTTTGAAGAAGAGAAAGATGAATAATGTACCTTGGGGAATCCACCACCAAACATGCTTCTACTCCTTCCACAATTCAACTGGGAGGGTTTCAACCTAAAACACAAGGGAAAATTCTTTCACACGAGAGCATTTTTTTTTTTTTTTTCAATAACATCACTAGGGTTGGACCACCAAACCCTCCCCCGCTCCCCCCCCCCCCCGGTGTTTTTTTATTAAAAATTTGGAACTAAGAATTCAGAATAATTATAATTATGCCACTCACTTAAGTGAAATAGCCAATCATCTAAAATATGAAAGTTAAAATACTTATTATCAATATCAACCATCAAATAAATCCTAAAAATAACAAAAAACATAAAGAAAGCAAGATTAGAGTCCAAGGAGCCTGGATCTAAAAGATCTGATGGCCTGATCGACTCCAACGGTCGGATGGACACGAAATAAAAATAATATGACTAAAATGGTCTCTGAAGCAGCCCGCATGCATCATTCCAAAGTGGGGTTTTCTTGATGCACGTCCAATGCATGTGGGGTCTTCAAAATGGCTCGGCGGGCCCCATCTAGAAATCGTCTCCCATCTATAAAGAAAGTTGTGTTGATGTGGGTGATCGTCTCCGCCTCTGGTATATCCGAGTAGGTCCTCTGATGTCTCCATCATGTGGGCCCCTCTCTTTCGGAGGGATTTATTGGACATTGAGATAGGCGAGGTAGCTCGTCTCTTGGACCTTTTAAAATCTTTTAAGCTAGAGTTTCAGTTAGAAGATCGTATTTTCTGGGGGAGACACTGTTCCAGATAGTTTTCTGTCAATCACTTTGCAATATCATTTTCGACTCAGGTTCTATTCTCCCCTCTTCCCCGTTCCACCATTGGTTCTACAATGTGCTAGCTGGAGTGGCGGTGTCTGTTTGGCTCGTTGGCAGAAAAAGGATTCTCATAGTTGACAACTTGCAGAGAAGAGCCCTCCCTCATCCTTCGCAATGTTTGCTTGTTGTGCATGAAAGATGAAGAGACGATTGACCGCTTGTTCATTAATTGTTCATTTGTGGCCAAACCGTGGGATCATTTCCTTGGCCTTCTTCGTATGGATTGGATAATGCTGAAGTCAGTTAAAATGCTTCTTTCAGCTTGGTATGGGGGAGGATCGTGGAGACTTCTAATCATGCCTGTATTTAGGGTAATTTGGGGAGCGAGAAATGGGAGATGTTTTCGTAACTCTCAAGTTGTGCCTGCTGAGGTCATTCATAAAATCAAAGGCCTCCTTTTGGATTGGGCGGGAAATGTACAGGCAGCTTCGGTTGTTTGTTCTTTAGTTGTTTTGGTTTCTTTTCTTTGGGTTGTATTCTTTTCTCGCTTTTCGCGAGCTTCTTAATAAATTGTTGTTACCACTACAAAAAAAAAAAAAAAAAAAAAATGTAGAATGGACCCTAGTCCACTAATAGGTCAAGCTATTTGACAACTCTCTCATCAAAGAATGGTATGATCCACTGATACATGTTAAAAATACAGAAAAAAAGAAGAAGATAGATTTTAATATTTCAAAAATTTTTGTACTTTCCAATTTTATTTTTTTCAAGACTACTCCTATTATTATTATTATTATTATTATTATTATTATTATTATTTTATGTAGAAATAAAAAAAGGCTGATATGAGTCCAATGCACCTCTTATTGTATCTTTTTTGGGCCCGGGTGATATTATGACTAACAGATTCTCATCAGCAAGTTAAGCTGACTGACAGCATTCTCATCAAAGAACGATCTGATACACCATTTAATTCATGTTAAAAGCACAAGAAAAAAGATAGATTCTAATGTTTTTTTTTTAAAAAATTCCTATTTTTCAAGATCTTTTTGTGCAAAAAGGAAAAACAGCCAATAACGCATGTATCAGCTGATATGGGTCCAACACTTCCTCTATTGTGTCATATTTGGTCCTGGCGTTACAGCCACAGATACAAAATTGGGGCCCCTGAAAGTGATATTAAAAACCTTGCTTTTGATTAAAGGGAAAACTGAGGTTTTAGATGTTTGTTGGTGGATTGTAGTTAAAGAGTTCAGTGAATTAATTGTTCATGCCCATGCATGGTAAGGTTTGCAGCTGGTTTGATACAATTGCATGTGAAAAAAAGAGTAGTTTTTCCCCTCCTTATTCTCTCTTTTTTTTTTTTTTTTTTTTTTTTTTTTTTTTGCAGTAGCTGGTGTATACTCTTGTTTGCAAATGGTCTGGTGATGCTCTAGGGCTGTTGTAGTTACGATACAGCAGCATAAGAATTAAAAGTATCTAAAGATACTCTTGTTTGAAAGAATCCTGATTATGGGAGCCATGCATGGTGTTGAACCTCCTGTAGGTGAGCACAGGTCAAGGGGTACCCTGGCTGATACTCTGGAAGAGTCTAGCAGGGGAGTAACTCAAAGAAGAACCGAAGGATGTTCGATTTATGATGTATTGCAATATGTCAAGAGTGAGAGAGCTAAAGCTTTGCCAAAGTCCTAGAGAAGGACATGAACAAGAACACAAGAATGCTTTCTGGTGGGCCTAAAGCACATAGATGCTTGAGAGGATATGAGGATCAGGACTGATATGCTATTGGGGTCCGCAGGACCGCAGGGCACAACCGTCCCATGGGCCATGCATGCATGTTGGATGTGGCTAATCTTTTACCCATTGACCCTCTTTTTTTTTTTTTTGGTAAACTGTGGCTCATCTGGCAAGCTGACTGGTCAGATTATTGGTCCATGCACAGACATGATGGCCCAACCTGATGGATGCTTGGACCTCGCACAATTGCACCATATTAGCATGTGGTATCGATTGTAGATGTGTTGGGGCAAACTAGTCAATTTTGAAACCCATTGTACAAATCTTGTGATGTTGATGGCTTCTTGTTTTAAGTTTTAACCCTATAAAAAAAAGTCCATTTTGTGCCCCATCCATGGTTCTGAATTTAAGCACTCACTGCCCTCGAAAAGATCATTCCCGTTGGTTAGGCAGTAGCACCATGCATTCCATTTCCCCTATGCATTCCATTTTAATTTGAAAGGTAACACTACCAGGGATTGAACCCTGGATATCACTCACACACACTGCACTATCTCTAGCAGCTCATCTAATGAGCTGGAGACCCGGCATATTTATTTGAAGTTTTCCATGATAATACCTTGCAAATTACTAGCTTAACAGTGTTTTTATTGCTTGTGCCTTTTTACATTATTCCATTTATGCCAATGCTATTCCCATCTCCTTCCATACATTCAAATCTGAGGGGTTTTCTAATGACAAATGATCCAGTGCTCCTAGTTGCATTGGTTCACTTGGACAGTCCAATCAATGGCCTGAAGTCTTATCCCTTCTGATATTATTATTAGAGCATTCAATTAGTATGAGAAGGCTATCTGAACTGTTCTATTAAGTGCTGAACACATTTCATGGACTAGAAAAAATCGCACTGATTGGATGATCCAATCCATCCTTGATTTTGGCCTCGTTTTCGATAGCCATCCCATCTTCAAGCAATGGATGGGATGGTTATGGTTGCTTAACAAAAGTGATTCTTTATGATCGTAAGCAATCTATAATGAACCCTGACAAATAGATGGATTAAATAGTTGATTCAACCTATTTTTGTGTAAACATTTTTGGCCATCCATATTAAAGGCCATTTATCAGATGGTCAATATTTGTCAGATCAGTGTGATGTTTGCATGGCAGTCAATGAAATATGCTTTGATGTAATTAACTATCTGGATCAATGGATTGGACCGTCTAAGTGTCACAATGCAACTAGGAGCACTATAACTTATACTGCTATGTGAGCACTGGAGCATTTCTCTTTTCCAATTGCATTGTAATATCTTTTTGCTTTTTCGACAGAGCTGGAAGTCTGACAACAGTGAATATGACCAACCATCCAGTAAAGGCACCTCATGGTTCAAAACACAATGGGCCAATGGAACAAAAAGTTCCCATGAATCTCGTTGGGAAAGTTATAGGAGCCGTCTTAAAGGTACCTTAAAAATTTCAAGATCTTAAATCTCTACTTCTCTTTTGATATAACCTTGTGTGTGCTTCTTTCATTCCCGGAGATGCATGGCATGTTTGTTTCTTTAGAGGAAACTGGAGCATACTGTAGGCATCTATCTCCATTGGGGTCACAGAACATTACAAAATAAATTCTGATAAAAAAAAATGCATTCTTTTGAAGGTAGAATAAAAGAGATATGATCCAGCGTTTTCAGAGCAGTACAGGTTATAGAGATCCCAGTTGTGCTGGGACACTTGGACAGTCCAATTGATCAATCTGGACCGTCTACTAGGTTCATCATACAGTTTCATGGGCTACAAACTTCTCCATAAGTTGGGTTCTTTTTTATAGCGATCCATTTTCCAAGCTATGGATTGGATGGTTAGGAGTTCTTGATGAAAGTTAGTCTTTTAAACCATAAGCAGTCAATGATGGATCCCAAAAAATAGATGACAAACTGTTGATTTGGCCTACTTGTCGACAAATTATCTTAACCGTTCATTTTGTAGGCCATTGATCCAATGGTTGGAATTGTTAGATTGGTGTGTTTTTTACTTGATAGCCTATGAAGTGTGTTCTGGACCTTATGGACATCTCAGATCGATTGTTGGTTTGTCCAAATGTCCCAATGCAACTAAGAGCACTATTAACTTATAGTGCTCTGAGAGCACTAGATTATTCCTAAGAATAAAATATAGGCAGTGGTTTTTTGAAGTTTATCTATTCGTACTTATTTAGACTTACAGGAAACTTTAGTCATACCTGTAATGGGACTCATGCATTTGAGTTCGGCAAATGACTTGCTTCACATGTGCCAACGTGGCACATGAATGAGATCCTAGTGTTCATAAGGCAGGCCCCACGTGTTTGTGCTCCGACTCGAAAGTCAGGCCATCTGTTTGTTATATATACCACACATGTTCATTGATTGTGACAAGCATCCAATTTTTAGTTGTCATTTTTTCCCTCATACACGTGCCTCACCAAATGAGTGAACCAGCCTAATTTTTAGGCCAGGTGGCATACATGGTCGGGCCCGCTAGTGCATGACTCCTGGTTTTGTGCTGAAGTTTGTGTTTGAATACAAAGTTGAACTTTGGAGATTAGGAAAACATGGTTTTTCTCTTGTCCAGGAAGAAGAGGTTTCGAGTTCTGCTGCAGTGATGATGATGATGTCGAGACCATATTTCGATCTTCATTTGGAGGGGAGCGATTCTTTTATTGGTCCTTTAGCAGCTCAGAGAATTTTCAGAGGAATTCATCGGGCTACTCTAACTATAAATGCTCTTGGAGGAGCAGGATGGAAGATGAATATGATTCCACAGATTATAACAGTTGTGGATCTGATTTGGCTTCCGATCGGCTTGCCCTTGGATTGAGTGCTTCTGGTCCACTCAAACTTGAAGAAGTTAAAAGCGCGTAAGCTTTTGTGATATTTTCTTGTTCTTAGCATTCACTTGCCATCAGAAAATGCTTGGTTATTCTACCTCTGTTTTCATTTTTTTCTTGAAATTATTAACAGCCATTTAAATGCTATTTCTTAAAAAAAGAAAAAAATGCCATTTAAATGCCCATTTCTGATGCTTTAAATTCTCTCGATATTGTTTCCTGTTTCAGATATCGAGCCTGTGCTCTAAGATGGCATCCAGATCGTCATCAAGGTTCTTCGAAGGTATTTGAATCAATATGCCTCTCTCTCTCTCTCTCTCTCTCTCTCTCTCTCATTCATTTGCCTTCTCACAAACGACATTGATTATGACGACCTTCCCCTTTAGAGGTTTGGCAGGCCCAATGTATAGTCCCTCTAGATGCAACGTGTGTGCCAACCTGATCAGCAAGTGGGACATCTGACCAGTGCATAAAGTGCCACCCAACATGAAAATGACCTGGTGCAGAGCTAAGGCTAGTCCGCTTGTAAGCTGCTCTGGTCCTAGTACAAAATCAATGGATGGTTTAAAAGAAACTTGCCTACAGTCCACATTCAGTGTACGCTTGTGGCCTGTCTGATGAGTGGAGGAGCTGATGTTGCCAACGGTCATCTTCATGGCGCTGCCATCTTATGCACTGCTCAGATATTCCACATGCTTTCCAGGTTGGCATTACCTGATGTGTGTAAAGGTTGAGGTAGAGAGTGTCGTTTTAAATACCGGGTATTGTCCCACCAATTACCAATGCAATATGGGCCAATGCAGCCCTATATTGGCCCGTATTGGTCCCGTGTTGCGTATTGGGGTGGACCAATACAACCTATTGTAACGGATATTTAAAATCATGGTAGAAGGTGCTTGTGGGGCTAGTGAAACTTTGTTTGTTTGTGTGTGTGTGTGTGTGTGTGTGTGTGTGTGTGTGTGTGAAAGAGCAAATAGTGTGTAGTGTTGCATTCACTCCTCTGAAGCGTGACCAAACTACATGTTAGCTCTAGATTTTTAATTAAGGTTGTGCTTGGTTGCACTAGATATCATAATTTCATGATATTTTGCACCAAATTAGGTAGACTAATAATGAAATTTTATTATATCTGCTGCAACCAAGCATAAAATAATAGCAAAAAAGAAAAGAAAAAAAAAAGTAACAAAATCATGAAAACATTAATTGATTTGTTTTAGTGAAAAATAACTTATAGTCTAAGCTAGGTAGCGGGGGCTGCATGCAACTTAAGTTATTTTCATGAATTACATAGCATAACTTACATGCAAGGTGTTCCGTAACGGTAATGGTGGCCGTAACGGCCACCACCGTTACCTTTATGATGGGGGGCATAACGGTTGTTATGGCCCCGTAACGGCCGTTACGGTCTCTCTTTTTTTTTATATTTTATTTATTGAAAAAAACCCGTAAAACCTGTATCTGCCCCGTAATGTTGATTAGAAGTATGAAAAACCTGTATATGTCTCGTAATACACCATTAAGGGGATATTATGGCCTTTATAGGGGATGTAAGGTACCGTTAATGGCAATTACGGGTCATTTTTCCATAATGGCTGTTACGGCCCTTATGACCCCGTAACGTGTAATGGTTGCCACTGTTACCTTTACGTAACGGCCTTTACGGCATACCATGCTTAATTCATTGTTTGATTCCAGCTTTTAAGAAATATGATATATATAGATATATATATATATATATATATATATATATATATATATATATATATATGGTACTATGATGTCGACCTCATGGGAACTTCCCATGAGGTTGACCTATGTGGGCCCCACCATGATGTGTATCAAACATCTACCTCATCAGTTAGATGCATCATTCCATAGTGGGCCACGGGCTTAAAATCAAGTCAATCCATAAATTGGGTGGGCCACACTACATACAATAGTTGAGAGGGATTATCCTATATATATATATATATATATATATATATATATATATATATATAGGAAATGGTACAATAATTCGAACATCAACACCGTGCTTTTGATGGGTACCCCTTTAGGTTATGGGATATCCCAAAAATCAGTTGTATAGATTTTTGGATGCGGCTGAAACTTGATCTGACCCCTCATCCAAGTGGGACACACACAATGGATGGACTGGATTTGTGAACCACATCTCAATGGGCCCAATAAATGATTATAAATGTTTTAATGAGAGGATAACCCCTCTCAACTGTTGTACGTGGTGTGGCCCACCCAAGTCATGGGTTGACTTGATTTCTAAGCCCGTGGCCCACCATGGAATGGTGCATCTGGCTGATGGGGTAGATGTTCAACACACATCACAGTGGGGCCCGACACAAATCAATGAAGAGATAAATGCCAGTACGGTCACAACAATTATATTTATATATATATATATATATATATATATATATATATATATATATATATATATATATATATATATATATATATATATATATATATATATATATATATATATATAGGGAAATGGTTCTATGCGGTCGAGCTGTGTGGGCCCCACCATGATGTGGGTCGAACATCAACACCGTGCATTTGACGGGTCTCCTTTAAATTATGGGATATCCTAAAAATCAGCCACAGAACTCTCAGGTGGGCCATGACATCTAAAATCATGTGAAGATATGCCTAAAACATATAAAAGCACTTAGTGGAGCTGACCTTAAACTTAGATGCGTCTAAACTTGGCCAGACCCCTCATCCAAGTGGGACACATAATGGATGGGCTAAATTTGTGAACCACATCTCGGTGGGCCCAACAAATGATTATGAATGTTTCAATGGGAGGTTAACCCCTCTCAACTTTTGTATGTGGTGTGGCGCAAACAAATCATGGATTGACTTGATTTTTAAGCCTGAGGCCCACCATGGAACGGTGCATTTGACCGATGGGGTAGATGTTCGATAGGATCATGGTGGGCCCACACAGCTCAACCTCATGGGAAGTTCCCATGAGGTCGACTGCATAGAACCATTTCCCAATATATATATATATACTCTCAAGTTCAACCAGCTTGGAATTGGGGCAATAATTAATGGTAATAAAATACAAGGGAAAGAAGTAAAAGGGCTGGCATATGGGGTGGGCTCCACCGTGGTGTTTATGTGAAATCCACCGCGACCATCATGTGTGTCACTCCATGTTAGGTCTATGGCCCCAAAATTAGTCCCATTTGTGATTGAGGTGGACCACATAATTAGAGACAATGTACAGGTCAAAGCTCACCCTCCAAATTGCTTCCCTTATTGTGCCATACCTGAATCGCTAATGAGCAATATTTTTGGGCCCTAATGCTATGTTTTAGTGTGACATCCAATAGTTGGAGTGGATTTAGTATAATAATCACGGTGGGCACTGTAAAAATCAAGGGTGGACGTCTTTCCCAATTGTTTCCACTGTTGCTATCCACTTGAATCACAAGTCAATGTGATTTTTTTGATATTGGCCTAAAATGTGATTACACGTCTAATGGTCAGTACAGATCTCACATACACATCACGGTGGACCTCGTAAAAAATCATCGGTGGGCATCCGTAAAACACATTGTGGAGGAAATGAGAAGGTTTAAGGTCCAACTAAAGATAACTTCCAACCAGTGTTCGAAATATCAGTATCGCATTATGTATTGCACCCTTGGGATATGAATACGCATCAATTATCGCATGGGATATATCGGTTGTATCGCGTAATGTATTGCTATTGTTGGAAGCATGGGAAACATTGGAAATTGGTCGAATTTTTCAATAAAATTTCTGTGATTGTTAAAAAAGACATCAATACATACTTACAAATCAAAACATATTACCAAAAACAAGGGCACATGATAGGTTTTCTTTGTATGGGGTCCTAATCTATGCGTTGTCTAACTAAATTGATGCAAGTATATTCAAAGTCTATCCATATAATTTATAAATGTAAGAAGATGTGTAGAAACACAAGCAATACATTCAAAAGCAATAGAAGAATCACTAGATTAGGTTACAGACATATTTGATTTTGATTTTTTTCAATTTTCTGTAACTTGGTTCTTCTCCAAATCTTGAAATCGAAGCTCCCAAAACATGAAAACTCATGGATTTATAACAATTTGAAACTGATTTAACATGATTTACAGAAAAAAAAAAAAGAAGATTGAAAATTAGAAATGCTTGCCGGATCGAACATGCGGGATATATCCCACTACTTGTGTGTTTCGTTTCACACAGGTGGGATACAAGATACATCGTGGGATATATTGGCCGATATCGTTGATATTTAAAACACTACTTCCAACCTTTCATGCATATGCAACATCCAACCCATGTAATAGGTTGAGCATATCATGATCATCATTTTTTGAAAAACTCAGTAATAGCCACTCATTCAGTGAACCACACTTGTGTTTCACAATTTAACAATGTCTAGACGATGCTTTATATGGTGTGGCCCAGTTAACATGCAAATAGGAATGAACAATGCACAAGACAATCCTCATGGTGAGGCCAACTTTCTGGAAGGGCTGGATTTCACATGTACTTAATATTTTTAAAGTTATCATATGGGTGTACTATAGTTTGCGGACCAACATGATGTGAGGCGGTACCCATGTGATTTGGGGCCCGTGAGGGGGGTTTGGCCGAGGTCCTAACCTATGAGATGTGGGGCATGGGCTATGAGATAAAGGGATTGATTCGCCATGCTCTAATAATTCGAGCTTTTAGAGCAAGTAGTTAATTGTCCTGCATCAAATTGGTATTAGAGCGGGAGGTCTTATGTTTGAGACTCTTCATCGGGGTGATTAATGCAGGGGCATTTTCACACCGGGCTCAAGTGGGATTGCTTGTGGGATGCAGGGGCACACTCGGGGTGGGCGGCCCATGTGAGGGGGGTGGCTCATGTGAGGATGCAGGGGCACACTCGGGGTGGGCGGCCCATGTGAGGGGGGTGGCTCGTGTGAAGCAGTACCCATGTGATTTGGGGCACACAAGGGCGGTTCGGCCGAGGTCCTAACCCATGAGATGTAGGGCCTGGGCTATTAGATAAAGGGATTGATTCGCCATGCTCTAACAGTTCGAGCTTTTAGAGCAAGAGGTTAATTGTCTTGCATCATGGGGACCCTTTTCCTTCTCCCTATACATTTATTAACATCAATTAATGTGAATTTCTATGCTGGTTGGACCATTGGGGTTGTTGACCTGTGGTCCACATTGCTGCCTTGCCCTTATCCCTGCTTACTTCACTGGCCCAGATTCAGATTCACTGGATACATCACTGTTCCAGATTTGTTCACCCATCACCAGCCCATTTTGCTGGTCCATTGTTTAGCATACTCTTGTGCAGTCCAGATCATTTTCTGCAACATCAGGCTGTTCGATCTGCAACATCGTGCTGTTTGATCTAATGGTGTGATCTGCATCAATCATTTTCTGTGCTATAGGTGGCTGGAATACCATTGTTGGTCCCATCATTCGTTGTGGCTCACCACACTGTTGTTGCTTGCTGTTGCATTGTTGTACTGTAGTTGGGCCGATTGAGGGTTACCCGATCATCCATGTTATTGTGTATCATTGTAGGCCATTTATTAATTGTTGACTGTGGGCTATTGGGTTGTTGATCGCCATTGTGATTGCTGGAAACGGCGTGGGCTGATCATTAGCCTTGTAGTTAGTTGTTTTCTACCGTGTTCATCAGATTCAAAATAGGTATATGGACAGGTTATGTTAAGATCTCTTGTGCCAATTTCGTATGGCTTCTACATCAGAACACAGTGACAGCCTCCACTTCTTCCACAACTATTCTGGTCAACTTAGGTAATGCGCTAGTTGCATCGACTGGTTTTTCACCCTGGGTGATAGATTCCAGGGCCAGCAACCACATGATAGGTAATAAGTCTTTGTTTTCCTCTATTGATTCTACCATTACCTGCCCACCTGTCTCCATTGCCAATGTTTCCTTTTTTCCTATTCTTGGGAAATGAACTGTTTCACCAAGTGACAATATAGTGTTGTCCTCTGTGCTTTATGCACCAAAATTTCTCCTTAAAGTCTCCTGTCTAATAAGCAACTAACTAAAACATTGAATAGCTCAATAACCTTTTACACGTCAGATTGTGTAGCGACAATTGGTGAAGGGTGTGAGCTACATGCCCACATGGACTCTATTACTTTGAACTAAGGTATATTGGAATTGCTGTTGGCACTTGCGATGAGAATATCTCATCTCTATAATGGCATGCCCGGTTTAGTCATCCCCCAATTGAATCCCTTAGAAAACTTGTCCCCTCATTATCTGTAGTAGTTCCAATAAATTGTAAAGCATGTCAGTCAGCAAAACACAATAGATTTACCTATTTGCCAAGAACCATTAATTGCAACATTTCACCGTTCTCATTGGTCCACTTTGATGTGTGGGGACCTATTCGGATACCCAACTTACATAAATTTCAATACGTTGTTACCTTTATTGATGAATTCTCTCACATGACATGGGTATTTCTAAGGCATGATCATTCTGAGGTATTTGATATGTTTAAGATATTCATTGCAGAGATAAAAAATCAAGTCTAGCTTGAAATCAAATGTCTTCATTCTGATAATGCGTTGGAATATATGTTGCATAATTTTAGTGCTCACCTAATGTCTGCTGGCATCACTCATTAGATTTAATGTACATGCACACCTCAAACTTACAGGGTTGCAGAATGAACGAACCGACACCTCCTTGAGGTAGCGAGATCTTTTTGGCCCATATAAATGTTCCCAAATGATTTTGGAATTATGTTATTCTTGTTGCATGCCATTTTATTAATCGGCAACCATCGTCCTTTCTTCATGGATAAACATCGTTCTCTGTTTTGTTACCTGATAGTGTTTTGTTCCCATTATTGGCTCATGTCTCTAGGTGCTCTGCATTTGTTAATAATAATAATAATAACAACAACAACAACAACAACAACAACAACAACCCTCGGTCCGACAAACTTGATACCCATGCTATCAAATGTGTCTTTCTTGGGTATTCTCACACGTAAAAGGGGTACTAATGGCTTAATCCTCAAACAAGTCATGAACAGACAAGTGTTGATGTTACATTCTTTGAAGATATCCCTTGCTTTTCTCGTGTGAGGTAGTCCCATTCTGTGCTTCCTCATGTGACACCTAGACTTTTGGATGCATCTCTTCCTATATCATCTATCGAACTCCACCATCTCACGGTGAAGGAAATGAGTCATGTAATTCACACCCACCAACATCACCTTTGGTTGAGGATCTCCTCCACCATCTAACATTGATCTTCTTATTGCTCTTCGAAAAGGTACACGTTTCTGTACTTTACATCACATCTCTAATTTTGTCTCTTACCACAGTCTCAACCCCACTGCTTGTGCATATACATTGGCCCTATACCATGGTGAGCTAGCTCATCCTAGGTGGCAACAAGCCATGGAGGAAGAAATTGTCGCTATGCATAAGACTGGCACATGGTCTTTTGCCTCTCTCCCTCCTGGAAAGAAAAAGTTGATTGTTAATGGGTCTACACTATTAAGTACCAACCTAATGACTCAATTGAACGTTTAAAGGCGAGACTTGTCACAAAAGGCTACATCCAAACTGCCGGAGTGGACCATGATGGAATTTTCTCTCTTGTCGCTAAGTTGAACTCGGTATGAGTTTTGATTTCTGTTGCAACCAGTGTTTTAAATAGCGCGTAGCATATAGCATAGTGTTTGGCCCTCTATAGTGTGTAGCGTAAGCTACATAGCGTATAGCGTAAGCTAAACGATACTTAATGTTTTTTTAATTAAAATAATAGAAAAATATGATAAAATTATATATATATATTAAAAAAACTTTGAATCTAGATCGTCAACATCATATTTCCAAGCAAAATCTACCTCTTTGCCTCTAGACATCTCTAAGTGTGACCTCTTATTATTATTATTATTTTAACATCACCAATTCACAATATGGATCACGACTTGGTTGGTTTGGATTGATCTAAGTGCTCTATCCACGATATGGACCACAATTTAGATGGTACATATTGATCTAATGTAGTGCCACGTGTGATGGGGGTGAGGCACTACCATTTTAAAATAGGTGTTGAACTAGCGTAGAAGAAAAGCTTAAAAAAATGAGATTTTTGATAGTATATGCTACCTATGCTCCGCTACATGCTCTATAGCTTATGCCATGTGCCTCATGGCTTACGCTACTAGAGAGCTATGCTACCATCATACGCTACGTAGCGTTTTAGCTACGCTACGCTATGTAGCGTACACTACCGACTACACTACACGCTACGCTACAAGCACTGCTGAAAACACTGGCCACAGCTAACAGGTTTTGCCCCTGTACCAGCTAGACGTTAAGAATGCTTTCCTAAATAAATACATAGTGGAGGAAATTTATCTAGAGCAACCTCCTGAATTTGTTGCTTAGAGGAAGAAATGAAAAGTGTACAAGCTGCGAAAATCTATTTATGGGTTGAAGCAATCTCCTTAGGCAGGTTCAAGAAATTCAATCAGGCTTTTGTGGAATTTTGCTTCCATGGGTGCCAGGTAGATCACACGGTTTTCATGAAGCTGAATATTAAAGAGATGGTGATGTCGATCGTCTATGTTGACCACATAATCATCACAGGAAGCGATGAAGTTGCCATTTTGGAAACTAAGAAATCATATCAGGAATCGGTTTTAGATTAAAGATTTTGGTCCTCTATGATATTTTTCTAGGGATTAAAGTGACTTAGTTATCTATTGGGATTAACTTCTCCCACGGCCCTGTTTGGATGCCTGTAAGTTGGGTAAGTGGGAAGTGACTTACAGGTAGTGTTTTGGGGAGGAAATTCACCTGTAAGTCACTTACAACCTGTAAGTTAGTTACAAGCAAAACTACTAGGAAACTTTCAGGGGATGGGGTGAGAAGTCACTCCCCTGTAAGTGACTTACATGCTAACAGTCTGATTTTTAAAAAGAGGGAAAGAGGGAGGAAACACACCTCTATGACAGCATTGCTCCAGTAAGCTCTCTCTCTCTCTCTCTCTCTCTCTCTCTCTCTCTCTGCAATCAGCGCCCTCTCCCTCTCTACAATTAGGGCCGCCGCACGCCTCTGTCTTCCCCTCTCTCCCTCTCTGCAGTTAGGGTTATGACCTTTTTTTCCTTTTTAAACTTTTATTTAAAGTGGGGCCCACACCTTAATGTATTTTTGGCATATCCACACCACCCATCAGTTTTTCCAGCTCATCTTAGCATTTGGGCTCAAACATGAAGCAGATCCAAATCTCAGGTGGGCCACATCACAAGAAACAATGGTAATTGAACGTTGACCATTAAGAACTTCCTAGGGCCCACCATAATGTTTATTTGTTGTCCGACTTGTTGATGAGGTTACACATACCTGGACGAAGGGTAAACATGAATATCAGCTTGATCCAAAACTTTTGTAGCCCACAAGAAGTTTTATTGGTGAGCATTCAATCATCGTTGTTTCCCATGGTGTGGCCCACCTGAGATTTCGATCTGCTTTATTTTTGGGCCCAAGCCCTAAAATGAGTTGTCAAAACCGATGGGCGGCGTGGATCTGGAACTTGGCCTTTTTTCTTGTAGCCATTGGTTTTCCAATCCATGGATGATATGGTTAGGAGTACATAGTCAAAGGAGTTGTTTACAACCATAAGCAATCAACTATGGTCCCTCCAAATGCATGTTCGGAATGCTTGATTGGACCTATTATTTCCATAAACAATTTTTTACTTTCCATTTTCCGGCAATTTTTTGGCTATCTGGATGGTTACAATCATTTGACTGGCGTGATTTTTGCTTAATGGTTCATTAATTGTGGGCTGAACTTGATGGAAAGGTTCGAATCAATTGATTGGACTGTCCATGTGTCCCTATGCAACCTTTTGTTCTTCAAGCAATTGATCTTGTCTCATTTTATATGGTCCTGTATGAATGGGGCCCACCAGGTCAATAGTCTAGATTAGGGAGCTATGAATTCTAATTGTAGCATCTGATTGTGTAATCTAGCGTTATCGTAGGTATTTTGAATTCATTGGCCCATTTTTATGACCCACTTTATGATTGGTTTAGCCTAATAATTGGCTTAAATATTCATCTAGATGGACTTAATAAAATGGCATATTTGGAGTCAAGATTTCTTCTGTGATCATACCATTTTGGAACAATTTCCTGTTCCAAGCTCTGCTTGGTGTTAATATACAACTTCTTACTATAACAAACTTATAGCAGGTTACCCAAACACAAAAACCAACTTACCTGTAAGTGACTTACAGCTTACATCCAAACAGGATTACTTGTAAGTGACTTTCAGCTGTAAGTAACTTACCTGTAAGTCACAACTTAAAAAACTTACAAGCATCCAAACAAGCCCTAAAGGAAATACACTTTAAATCTATTGTAAGAAACTAGACTAATGGGCTGCAACCGTGCAAGTCATGTGATACTCCAATGGAGTATTACAACAAATTATTTGACGAGAGGGGAGAATTCTTCGATAGTCCATAGAAATATAGGAGACTTATTGGCAAGCTAATTTTTAACTGTTACATGCCCTGACATATATTTTTCTATTGGCATGGTAAGCCGTTTTATGCATCAACTACGGGTCCAACATTGGGATGTAGTTTTATGAATTCTCTGGTATTGGAAAAATGCTCCAGGAAAAGGACTTCTCTATAGGTTTAATAGACATTTCTGAGTCGAATCTTATGTAGATGGAAATTGGGCTGGTTCAATAACAGACAAAAAGTCCACTTTCGGTTACTGCAGATATGTTGGAAGCATCCTGATTACATAAAAGAGTAAGAAGCAAACAGTTGTTGCCAATTCTACTGCTGAGGTAGAATATAGGGCCATGGGCTATGCTATTTGCAAACTCTTGTGGGTCCGGTCTCTTCTACAAGAACTTTGATTATTTGATGGTGGTCAAATGACTTTCTTCTATGACAACCAAGTAGCATCCCATTTAGCAAGCAATCCAATGTTCAATTATAGTACAAAACATATAGAGGTGGATTGCCACTTCACCAGGGAAAAGATTGCCTCCCAAGAAGTTGTGATGAAGCAAGTTCCTTCCATGTTTCAATTAGCAAATATCTTCATCAACTTGTTGTCACGTGTACAAAGCTCATATATTACTGACAAGCTAGGCACACTTGATATGTATGCTCCTGCTTGAGGGGGAAAGGAAAATTTATGCACCTACTTGAATACGTTAAATAATTTCGGAAACTATGAGTTGAATAAGTTGGATCTTAGGCCCAACCCAAGGACCCATACATGTAATGTACACGATTTGTATATTATATAAGAAATTAGGGTTTTGCATCTCATTGCAAGCCTTCTCACCTTTAAACATGTCTCTTCCATTCTCTCTATATTCTCTATCTTCTCACTTGTTCACCCCTCTTTCCCTCCCCCCCCCCCCTCTCTCTCTCTCTCTCTCTCTCTATACTCTATCTTCTCACTTGTTCACCCCTCTTTCTGTCCCTCTTATTCTCTTTTTCGTCTATCTTTCTATTGTTGAGAGGTCCTACCACTCAAATTATGCGTGCGTCACACGCTGCTAATGTAAATGGCCCACTGTTGATCATCATGGTGGTTTACATGTTTGTGTGTAGTTGATAACTCACATCCCATGGGTTAGGTCCTTGGCCAAACCCCTCTCGTGGCCCCACATCACATGGGTTCTGCCTCACATGCAGGTGGGGCCCGCCTCACACGAGGCGCCAGTCTCACACGGGCCACCCACCCCCTAGTGTGCTCCTACATCCCACAGGCCACCCCACTCGAGTCTAGTGTGAAAATGCCCTTGCATTAATCACCCTTGGTGAGGAGTCTCGAATGTCAGACCTCACGCTCTAATACCACTTTGATGCAGGACAACTAACCACTTGCTCTAAAAGCTCGAACTAATTGAGCATAACGAATCAATTCCTTCATCTCATAGCCTAGGCCTCACATCCCATGGGTTAAGTCCTTGGCCGAACCTCCCTTATGGGCCACACATCACATTGGTTCCACCTCAAACGGGCCGCCCACCTTGAGTGTGCCCCTGCATCCCATAGGCCACCCCACTTGAGCCCGGTGTGAAAATGCCCATGCATTACTAGGCCTTTGGTTGCACCAAATATCATGAAATTTTATGACATTTCATGATTAGTTAGTCTAATTTGGTGCAAAATATCATGAAATTTTGTGATATTTGGTTTAACCAAACACATGCTTAACATTATCTTCATGAATTTGGAAACCCATGACTTTATAATGAAAGAAATGGAACCTTTGAGCAAGTAGGAGGTAGTTTTCTGAGATAAACAATATTGTTTTGTCAATCAATGACAAAGATTAGTTCAAAGCAATAATGATGTCAAAATTATGCTTTTAAAGCCCATACCTAACTCATTTCCTCGAAGCGCTCAAGGGAGTTGAAAGCTGCATATGGGAAGTCAAAATTACAGTCTCCTAGCAAGGATGACTGAAAGGAAGTTGACATAGAGTGGGCTGGAAATCTATTATTGGCACGGTTGGACCAAAAAAAGGCCGAATGGAAGTGGACGTAGTCTATTAGATCCGGGCTTAGTCCTACATAGGGCATGACGTAACTAGGCCTCAAGCGCGTCCGGTTCAAAGAAATTCATTCCAGATGGGGAGAAATTGTCGTTTGAAGTGTGAACTGTAAATCAACCATAACTTTTGATTTGAGTATCATTACAGGATGTAAGACCTATGAATCTTTATTGTAACAGACCATCTGGGGTGATCCGACCCTTGTAGCAGGTCGCGTTGGTCTATTTCGCGAGAAAATGCTTCCTTCTTATTCAAAATTGCAATTTTAGAAGAAGAAAAAAGCTTACTATTTTTAGTAAGTTTTAATTTGGACGTATCTCCTTCGTTTTCGAGTTTTAGTATATGCAACTTCGTAGGAATTGCTTGTAATCATGCTAGGAATCATCCGGCATGATTAATTAAGGACTTTCTATTTTTGGTAAATTTTAATATTTCCCGTAAATTCTAGTTTAGTCGAATTAGGACTCCTAATTAGGGTTTTTCTTTTTCTTTATAAGTATTGTAATCGGGAAGTCTAAGGATTATTGAAGAATAAAATTTCGAATTGCCATTTTTATCTTGCGGGTTCAAGAATAATCTTGTGGATTCAAGGTTTTGCATACTTGAGGTAGATGGTGATCTTCCTCCTCACACCCTTGCGTCAGTAGTAGTAAGCTAGGCTACCATTATGTATTAGAAAACCAACGAAGTACCTATGGTATAAGGTAAAGGGTTGAAAGGAAGTTGTGAGGATGGAGGAGTCGGTATCTCTCCTTGGGTAGCCAGCTAATGCTCTAATTAAAGCAACTCTGTCAAATCTGTTGTTGTACTTCATGTCCCTTTTTAGGTGTCTTAAGTCTTTCTTGGATGGATTGAAGAGGTTTTAGGTGGGACTTCTTGTGACAAGGCTTAGAAGTGAAGCAAAAAATTTCATTTGTTGAGATTGGAAGAGTTTTGCAAGCTGTTGATGGGCGTGGGGGGATAAGGGACCTAGGAAAGATGAACCTTGCACTGCTTAGTAAATGGTTGTGTAGTTTTGGATTGGAAGAATGAAGATTTTGGTAAGGTAATTGCAAGAAGTACTGATGTCAAGAAGGGGGATGGTGGGTTGGGGATTCCCCATTATATAGGGTGTTAGGGCTGTGGAAGGAAGTTTCTAGCTTGGTGATCAAGTTCAAGGAAGGGATCAGCTTTTCTCTGTGATGGGAAAAGAATCTGCTTTTGGGAGAGTGTGTGGCTTGGGGAGAAGTCACTCCGGTATGAGTTTCCAAGGTTGGCTCTCCTTTCACCGAAAAGAGATATTTCAATTGCTCGATTCTTCTCTTTATGTGGAGACGGTGTTGTTTGCTCTACCCCCTTGCTGAAGGAATTTGTTGGATGAGGAAGTGGATGAGCTTGTAAGGCCTCAAGAACTTCTTCCAGAGTGTAACCCGTCCTTGGGGGAGCGGGATCCGGAGGTGTGGAAGGACAAGTCAACGTTACTTCTCTATCCACTCATTCTATAATATTGTTTCATAGCTCCTCAGCAGGGGAGTAGAATTTGCACATCCAAGGTTTGGTTCTATGGCGTCCCTCCCAAGGTTGCTGTGGCTTTTGTGTGGTTAGTGGGGAGGAAGAGGGTGCTAATGATTATAACTTTCGAAAAAGGTCAATGGTGCTTCCCAACGTTTGCATGCTATGCATGGAAGATGAAAAATCAGTTAATCATCTCTCCATTCATTGTCTTATAGTGCAAAAAGGTGTGGGAGAGGTTTCTCAATCTCTTCATGGGTGATGTCAAGAACTATTGAAGATCTCATTTTGGCTGTGCATGGAAGGAGGATAGGGAAAGAAGGGTGGTGTGGAGGCTGGTCTTGTTGGCAGTCTTATGGGCAATTTAGGAGGGAGGAGTAGTCCGTGATTTTGGAATAAATGTGGCTCAAGCATGAGGTTTTAAGTAGGGCAAAGTTAAATGTTGTGGGATGGGCCTCTAGTATACGCCCTTGCAAGCTGTAATTTAACTCTTGTTTGGGTTGTAGCTTTTTGTGCCTCAGTTTTCGTTGGTGCACTTCTTAATAAAATTACATTATCTTTAATAAATTAAAAAAAAAAAAAAAAAAGATGACCAAAAATGTTGAAAGTTCTGAGATTCATGTTTGTTCAAGTCATCTTCTGCACAAGGGAAGTCTTGGTAATCCTCGTGTTCGGGGAGAGTATTTCTCTGCCTTCGAAAATGTGTTTATTTCCTTGGCTGACCAATGAGATCATAATTTGGTTACATCATCTTAGGGAAAGTTCGAATCTTCAGATAAATTGAATTGGAATAAATCATTTCTACAAAGATGAAATGAACAAAGTTGAAGTGCCACAATTTTAGCTTATAATGATGACCAACCAATAACTGTAGGGCTGTCAGAGGGTAGGGTTCGGGTCATAACCTACCTGTGTCCTGGCTAATTGTGTTTAGGTCTCTGGATCCAATCATGTCAGAGGGTAGGGTTCGGGTCATGTTTGGCTAATTGTGTTTAGGTCTTTGGATCTAGGTTTTGAGTGGGTTCAGGACAAATAAGAACCTTTATGTGGTTGCGCCCACCCAATAGAAGTATTAGATCCCACGCACGTGCCACTTTGACCTGGTGTGTAAATGTGCCCTTTTACATGTGTGGCTTAGGAAACTCTTTCTTTTCTCACCCTTGAAAAAAAGAAAAAAAAAAAGAAAAAGGGATACCTTGTTTTGTTTTGTTTTTTGTTTTTTGTTTGCTAGAATAATCACTATATATTAACTATATATAATTCTACTATTAAAACTAGCCAGACTCGACTAGACCCGATTTTTTACCAGGTCCAAAAGGTGAGACCCGAACTTGACCCAATTTGGTGATGATTCCAATAAATGGGAACCATACCCATTAAAATCGGGTCAGGTCCATTAAGTACCTATTCATAGCTCCATGTAATTGCAATTTTGTGCATTTCAAGTCGGGACTTGAAGCAACTAAAGTTGTGAATTGGGGGCTAGCTTCTCATTACTAATGGACTGCGGCTGTCCTTTCCCCTCTGTTGAATGAGTTGTTGCAATTCATTTTGAATGGACACCTAAACACACTTAAGCATCTTTGTCTCTGCCTTTTGTGTTATCGAAATAGTAGATGCAATGTTTTAAAACCAGGCCTGCGATGGTCAGAGCAGTTTGGAATGGAACCCACCACCAAAATATAAAAAGATAAAAGGCAACCAGCATCAAAGATTGAACCCATTACTTGTACTTGAAAACCAAGCATTCTAGACTGGAAGCTCATAATGCTATTTCTATGCTGATTTAGATTTCTTATTCTTCTCTTTGGAATAAGCAGATCCAAAGGTTAAAAACTTGTTTAATACATTAACAGGTATCAGCAGAGGAAAAATTCAAGCATTGTAGTGCGGCATATAAATCTTTATGTGACAAGTTGGCCATGGATTGAAGTAAAAATTCCAGAACCGACCAGTTGAATCCAAGATCTGTTTTTCCTAGCATGATTGGAAATCTTCTGTGCATGAACGAAGATGGGAGGAGAGGATGGGCTGAGCATGCGCTTAGGAGATCGCAACCATTGATTTTTCTGAATAAAGAGTAATACATAAGCAGTTCTAACATGTTGTTCACGCCAACAGTAGCTCTTGAGGATGTAAGATTATTGTTCTGATATTTATAGAATTCATGGATGGGATGGACGCCATTGTATTTCCATTGAATTGAGTGAAATAGGAAATGTAATGTAATATGCTCAGCTAAGCAATGTGGATTATTTTTATTTTTTCTCCTTTGTAACCTATTGAAGGCAGGCCCAGTTGCATTGTCTCCTTCCCCAATGATCTTAAACGTCGGCCGGGCAGACCTTTCTGATAAATGTGAACCATTGGTTGTTTCCTTTTCAAATCAAGTTGGCAGCCACTTACTCCAGATGGATAGTTTGGTGCAGCCCATTGCATGGTGGCTCTCACCAGAGCGTATGGTTGTTGCTAGGACAGATATTATATTTCAGCTCAAGACTCAGTTGGATCCTGGGAAAACACACTTTTAAGAAATATATTTTCATTTCCAAAACACAGAATGCGTTTGGGTGCGTTATTATTCTTGGGAAAGCGCTTTGAAAGTTCGAAACAGAGTGGAGTTTGAATCACCACTGTTTTCTTCTGGTGTGGTTCACTTGAGATTTGGATCTGTCTCATTTTGGGGCTCATGCCCGAATAAAACACAGATATCATGGTGGGGCCCACAGTGCACTGTCCAGTAGACCTACTGTCAGCCTCTCTGTCCACTTGACCATATGCTCTTGCGGTACAATACCAAGGAAAGCAACAATTTTCATGGACAACCACCACGCATCCAAAAACAAAAATGAAATATAAATTCATTTATATATATATATATATATATATATATATATATATATATATATATAAGTGAATTTCTCAAGGATCCACGGAGATTTTCTCTGTCCATCCTGTAAAAGATTTTCTCTCTTCATTGCGTAACAGACGACCCAACTTTTAACGTGTCAGAGCCTTCTGTGGCTCAAATAAGTTTTCAATGATAGAGCCTTCTGGGGCTCAATGATAGGTGCCCAATTCCCACTATTTCTTGTACTGTGGCCCACTTGAGCCTTAAATCTGCCTTGCATTTAATCTTATGCACTAAAATAAAATGGAAAAATGGATGGACGGTGTGGATAAAACATATGCATCATGATAGGCCCCACAGAACCCTTGACAAGATTGTCCGTCTGGCTAGGTCCTAGTGGGGTAGTACCAGATCTCTTCCGCGCTGGAACATCGCTGGTGTATTTTACACCACCGACCTACCAGGCATGTTGAGGTTACCAAGTCTGTGGGCCCACCATGATATATGTATTATATTCATACTATCCACCCATTTTACAAAATATTTTTAGGGTATGGGCTAAAACATAAAGCAGATCTGAAGATATTTTTTCCCTTCATATAGGTCAGTGTAACGTCATGAACATGTTGGATGACAAATAAACATCATGGTGGGCCTAGGAAGGTTTCAACGGTAGAAATCATTGTTACCAGTGCTTTAAGTTTTGTTGTCCACTTGAGCTTTGGATCTGCTTCATTTTTTAGCTCATGACAAAGTGATGTCACCAAATGGAAGTACGCTGAAATATAAAATGATATGAAGCCCATCCAGTAGATATGGGGCTTTATTTATTTATTTATTTATTTTCACACACGCACTCACACCCCCACACACCTACTCATGTCAGCAGCCACTGGCTACTTGCATTCTCAGCAGGAAATCCACGTCCTTCGATCCATCAAAGTAGGTGAAACCCTGACTGTGGAGCCCAATGTGATGTATGCGACTACATCCGTGCCATCCACCTGTATTGAAAGCTCATTTTAGGGTAGATCTAAAAAATGAAGCAAATACAAATCTCTTATGGATTATAGTACATAAAATAGTAGTAATTGACTATTAAAAATTTCTTAGGGGCGACAACAAATTTGGATCAAAATTTTGTGGTCTTTTCATCTAGGTCTTTATGATCTTATCGGAGAGTTGGATGGCAAATAAATATTTTGGTAGAATGCATGAAGCTTTTAATGGTAGGAATTCAATTGTGGTTGTTTTTGGCAGAGACGGGCAGATGTAACAAATAAACAAATTTTCAGATATTTTATATGTTTTTTAATAAATAGGTTGTTTCATATGCAATACTTAATTTTCAGACTTGTTGTTTGGTGAATTGTAAAAAAAAATAAAAAAAATAAATAAATGTTTGAAAATTAATTGAAGTACTAAAAGCTTTAAAATGTTGAATTTTATTACTTATATGTACTGAAAAAATCTACTCGTAATTTGTATGAAAAAAAGCCCTGCTATTTGAAATTAAGTATTTTTGTTTAACTTGTTTGGTAAAAATATAAATTAAAAATGTCCGAAAATTGGCAATTTTTCATGTTTGCCCATATAATCTTAGTTTCTATCTATCTCTTTGTAGAGTATTGACAAAACTTGTTATATTGTCTTCCAAATTAGGCACACCTATGATGATTTTAGTAAAATTTTAATATTTTTTTTCAGAGAATTCCTCCCAAAGCTTGCTGCTGCAGGTAATCTGCATTCCATATTTGCCCAGCATACGACACTTGGTAATATGTTGACGTGTGAAAGTTTGGTGGCCCCACCATGATGTATGTGTTATATCTATGTAAATTTTTTATTTTTTATTTTTCATTTTCTTCATATCATTTTAGCCATGGACTCAAAGATGAGGCAAAACTAAAGCTCAAGTAGACCATACCACATAAAACATTAGGGATTGAACTTGCTATTAAAAACATCTTGAAGGCCACAAAAATAATGGATTAAGCTAATATTTATGTTTTCTTGTTGTCCAGGTGTCACGCCCCAGACTTGGTAATCAGACTCACAAGGAATCCGATAGCCAGTTCTAGCCACAACAGCCTCCGTATACCCCATTCTCGGCTCTTGAGGCAGGTTCCGATCCTAGGATCCCACAAGGAGGATTTCTATAATCATATAACTATCTCCAATACGAGCATACCCAAGATCACAACAAGTAAATCTTGAAAATAACAAAGGGACATATTACAAAATTCACTATAAATTTGAACTTTTACAAGTACATAATAGAAGGAAATACATCTGATAGCAAAAGAAGAAGGAAGAAGATCTGCAACACTGGGGTCCTTGGCTCAAATTTAAACCAAGCTCTGCTACTACGATGCTGACCTGCGATCTCCTGCACGCATCAATCGTGTATAATCTTATAGAAGCTTAGAGGGTGGTGGAAGTTTGTGACAATAGTCTGCAGAAGAATAATAGGAGGTACAAGAAGGGATACATGATCAATGACGTACCCCTAGCCTTATCGAGGCTTGCTATGAATGCAATGTAATGAGTACTGGGCGCTTTACCAAGGCGATGCATTAAGGGGGGCTTAAGTAGCTGATGAAAATGCAATGTGAAGTGATGCCAGTGCTCATATCCAAATCCACATATCCAGTACATTTTCAATCATAAGAAAATCACTGGGGTACAGTACACTGCTGGATGACTGCCGCTCTTCAGACCCACATAGTCAAACGAGCATAAGAGACCTCACTACCCGCCTGTGCACATTCAATCACCAACAAGGCTCGTCGGCAGTGAATCCATTTATGAGCTGGTTAGACTCAGCCTAGTAATGCCTTCTTACACTAGGCGGGTAAGGCCACACCCCTACCCAACTGACTACACAATAGTGGGAGTCACGGCCTAACGGTATAAGGCCCTCGTGCGCTCATAGTTTCCACTCGGTCATGGCGTTGGGGCAGATCTTTGATATCATGAAAGTTTTGAGAATTTCACGCATGGGCATCCTATGCACCCTATATGCTCAAATAATATTTTCGGTGTCCACACATATGGCCATCCATGAATGTCCCTGTGGAGGCATAACCCTGATGAAGCAAGGGCGGTATTATCATGAAATGCGATGCCAAATGCATGAGTCACACATATAGATCATGCACTAGCTTCAAGCACTCGATGTGCACAAGGGGAGAAACTTCATCCTCTATCATATCAACCTAATGACCACACATAATGCAACTCATTCACGCAGATGATACATATGTGTCATAATGGTGTAAGTACACTACTCGGCAATGATGACGAGAAAAATATTCCTCCTTCCCAAGGAGAGATAAGGTCTAGACACATAGACATGTACTCTAAGGAGAAGTCCTCTAGTGGGGGCCCAATACTTTGGGGTAACCCACAAGCTAAGAGGGTCATAAAGGCCCAAGGAAGAAACAGTCCTAATAAGAGTCCAAGGTGGGCCTTCAACTACCTATAAGAACCCTATGAGCCTATCTTAGGGCCACCAAGAAGGACGTCCAACCTCAACTGGGTCCTAAAAGGTAGCCCGCTACTTACCAAGGCCTAAACAATCCATGGCCTAATGGGGCTATACACCAAGCCCATCACATAGGCAACATGGTGGGCCCTCGAGTAAAGTTTGGGCTCAACCATAAGGATCACAAACCCATACATTGTGGTGGGCCTAATGGGGAGCCCGGTATTCCAACCATATGTGCAAATTCTTATGTTTGAAACAAGTGAGTTGGGCCTCACTTCTTAGCCTAAGTATGGGGTTAATTTAGTGGGCAGCCGAAGGCTTAACTACTTGAGTATTTTTGTCCATAAAAATCTATCACAATAGTATGATAAATATAGGCCCAAAGGTCCAATGGGCCTATCTAAAAGTTCCAGCCCAACTGGGCCTAGAGAATCCAACAATTGGCATGTTCATGAACCCAATAAAATTCCAACTGTGGCAGGCCTCGAAAGCGTATTTATTAAGCCTAAATTTTTAAGGGACTAAAGGCATAAATGGGGGCCCAATATCTCAGGAAAAATCATGCATAGGATGTACACATAGCACCCCCAATCTGGTGGAAAATTACAATTCAAAATCACCTAACAGTGTATAGTGAAAACTGGGCCTTACCCAACTTCCTGGGCCTTCTGGGGTCCAGTAAATCGACTTACTGGATGAAATAAATATCCTAAGGTGGCTCATACATGATACAAATGGTCTTTCCCAAAAATTAATTGCACAAAACTCACAAGGTGAGGATACACAACACATCAAGGTGGGCCCACAAGGAGGATGGACGGCCAACCATGGCTGGACGTCCCAGCCTGGTGGGCCAGTCCAGCCAGTGCCACGAATTACATAGGGGTCCGTTGACCCTGAATTTTGGTAGGTGGGTCCTACCATGGGTTGGTCACCTCTCTGTAAATTTTCAGATTTTTTATATTAGCAAAAGTATTTTAATTAATTCAAAGAATACCGATTGTCCAGAAAATTTGTTTGACCTGGGCGTCCCAGCCTGGTGGGACAGTCCAGCCCTTGTCACGGTGTGCACAGGGGTCTGTTGGCCCCAAAATTGGTAGGTGAGTCCTACGATGGGTGGGACACCTCTTTGTAAAATTTCATGATTTTTGGATTAGTAAAAGTATTTTTAATAATTTAAGAAATCCAAACTGTCCAGCAAATTTGCTAAGTGCAGAATTTTGATAGACCCTGATCTGAGCCTCCAATGGGGTGGATCAATGGCATCAAAAAAATTGAGAAAAATAGATTTTAGGTCCCTTCATATATTTACTTTAAAGTGGAGTCAACGGATGTGGCCCACCAGTGGAAAAATTATTTTATATTTAAATAATTCCACACTAATATGTTGCTGGAATAGTGCTGAAATTTTAGACTAACCACCTCAGTTGGGCCACACCTTTGGGACCTTAATCAGGGTCAGGTGGGGCTGAAATTTGGTGAGTTTACAGGTGGGACATAACTCTTCAAGAATCATGTAATACATGGCATCAAATTTCCCACCACAAGACCAAAAATTAGGCCCCAAAATGGTTCAAAATCTGTCTAGACGGACTAAACAGCAACATATGCTTCACAAAAACAAATTGCAAACATAATTTAAATAGGGCTTTAACCCCTGAAATTCATGGTATGGTCCACCCAAGTGGGTCTCACAACTATCTAAACCATCCCATCACCAAAAACAAACTTAGATGCACCCCTTTTTGTGCATTTAGGAGCCACACGTTCAATGGGAGAGATTGTGAAAACGTTCCCTCTCTATGGGTGGTTGGGATTTTGTCGGTTCACAAGGTGGGCCACACACATCATCATCCAATATAAGAAAAAAGATAAAAAGAAGGACAATCCGGCCATGATGATAGGACTCCGCCACTAATGGGCCCTCCCAAGATCAATCACATCCATAGATCTACTACATTGATTTGTACTTACAACCACAAATCTAACACATGCATGGTCTATATTTACAATGGATGGTTGGGATGTCATCCCAACATGATGTTTAAGGTCTGGATGACCTTAGGATGATGTAGATCATAAGATACTTCATGATGGGGTCCATGGAGGATGGCCCTATCATGGAACATGACATGCATGTAGGATGGGCCCAAGGGCCACATCTATGGGATCAAATGAGATCCCCACCATAGATTAGTGGGTCCCACATGATTCATTCATGAAGAAATAAGAAGATTAAGGGATAGAAAGAAATCAACAAAAATATAGTCAACCACATGCAAACCAAGCTCTCAAACTTCCACACCATGTAAATCTTGGACTAATGAAGAGATTTTAATGGTTAAGATGAGTTTTTAATGGTGGGATTAGAGGGATTTTGGAGCTTTGAGGGATGGAGAAATGGGGAAGAAAGAGATGTTGTGAGAGAGAGGTTGCTAGCTTGGAGAGAAAATGAGAAGGAGTGAGAGAGGGAGGGATTTTCTAGCAATGTAATAATGAGTTGTAAGAAAAGGCAATGAATGCCTATGGGAGGAGAAACCAAAGTGATAGGTTTAGGGTAGGCCTTGGTGGTGTGTGGGGTTGGGTAGTGTTTACTATGAAATTTTTGTGTGGTGTGTGTAGTGTACTTTTTAACTTGTGCCAAGAGTGGGGGTCACATGCATTACACATTAGTGGGCCACATGATTAAGGGTCATACAGTGAAATGTTCATAACTTTTGATATATATATATATATATATATATATATATATATATATCGGATAGATGCATAAGACGTGTCATTGGAACCGCGACGATGATGTGAACAAGATGGCATAAGTCTGGGGCCGATCCGAGTCGAGTTTACATGACCAGACTTAAGGATGACTGCGGACACTATCTGAGGGTCGTGGGTCGCTGGGATTCAACCGGTAAGACCACGGGACTAAGAGAAATGAAATGTATACCTACACACACATGCACACACAAGAACTTGGGTCGGGTCTTACAATCCTCCCCACCAACAAAGAAATTTCGTCATCGAAATTAACCAATCTAAGATAAAAGAACGGCAAAACACCATCATCAATCTCAATCATCAATCATAAGAGAAGGCAATACAAGCAATGCAAGTAATCAATCATCGAACAAATGGGGTTAACGCTCTCTAATCTTGGCCTCACTTTCCCAAGATGCCTCAGCCTCCGAATGATGACCCCAGTGTACCTTTATTAAGAGAATAACCTTAGTCTTGAGGACCTGTTCTTTCCGATCAAGAATACGAATCGGCTGCTCAATGTAAGAAGCATCCTCACAAACTTAGAGTGGCTGCCAATCAATCACAGGGATAGTGTCCGACCTACACTTCCGCAACATAGAAACATGGAACACGACGTGGATCGCGAACAACTCAAGATGTAAGGTAAGCCTATATAGGCCACAGCGCCCACGCGCTCGGTAATCTCAAAAGGTCCAATGAATCTTGGGGCAAGCTTGCCCTTCACACCAAAACGAACCACGCCTTTCATAGGCGAGACCTTGAGATATACCATGTTCCCGACTGTAAACTCGAGGGGTCGATGCCAACGATCAGCAAAATTCTTCTGCCGTCTCTAAGCTGTGGGCATCCTTTGCCTGATAACATCAATAGCCTCCGACATCTGCTGCACAAGATCGGGACCCAAGAGATGATGCTCTTCAACTTCGGTCCAGCAGCTAGGAGATCTGCACGATCTACTATAGAGTGCCTCAAAAGGAACCATGCTGATAGTCGTCTGATAGCTATTGTTGTATGTGAACTCGGCGAGACGAAAATGCTCATCCCAACTACCCGCGAAGTCGATCACACAAGCTTTGAGCATATCCTCAAGGATCTGGTTGACCCTTTCGGTCTGCCCATTCATCTGCAGATGATAAGCGGTGCTAAGATGCAAGGTGGCCCCCATCGCCTGTTGGAAACTTCTCCAAAATTGAGACGTAAATCTGGAGTCTCAGTCAGAAACGATCGAAACTGGGATGCCATGCAGTCTCACTATCTCCTCAATGAACACATTTCCAAGCCGGTCCATAGACCAGGAAGCACGCATCGGAATGAAATGAACCGACTTCGTCAGACAATTGACGATAACCTAGATGGTATCGTGACCGCCCTGAGTCCTCGGCAAACCTGCGATGAAGTCCATCGACACATGCTCCCACTTCCACACTGGGACGCTCAACGGTTGCAAGGGACTAGGGGGTCTCTGGTGATCGGCCTTGATACGCTGACATGTGTCATACTTGGCCACAAAACTAGCAATCTGAAGCTTTGTAACACCCTGAAATTTGGGGGTCGAGCAAAGCTCTACTCCCAAGTTCCAACGCATCACTTATGCAACATGGATAATGATGTTTAGATGTCATCCATTAGCAATGTAGTAAACATGAGTGTGATTATACTAAAACAGCATATCATACTCCAGAGTTAATATAATTTGGTAAGCGAAAGACTGAAATATATGCATTTAATTATGAAAACGTTTTACAAATTTCAGAGTATGAGTATGAAATTGGGCTAAATATATACATGTGCTGTTTCTAACCATATAAATATAGGAAGTAAATGTGTTCAACTAAACAAGTATCTCAGTAGTCCCTGCGCATCGGTATGAGATCTACATAGATCCGCCCAATAGTTGAACGTAGGAGAACTCTTCCTCCTCGCCTACGAAGTCCAACTCTGCTGTATAGATCTCGCTATCACCTGCATCTAAACCAGAGTCTGGGTGATATTTAAAACACTGTCCTAGGTGGGAATGAGTAGCTAATTCAGTGGAACTATAAACTAAAGGTTAACATGTTATCAATTCAATCAAGCAGTAATGATAAAGCAGTACAGCAATCATGTCATAAGTACTCTTGTTAATGTAGAGATGATATGCTATAATGATGCATGCCCTTGCCTGTACTCCCTCAACGACATCATCTCACAGTCGTGCATGCAACACTCCTGATGTGCTCAACTCCATCGCCAAAGGTACATGTAATGTGGTGTATGTGCATGTTAGCCAAGTTCTTAATTAGACCTATTCATACAGCAGGTTTGGGAAGCTAAGGTCCCTCCCTTTATATCATTTACCCAAATAATGATCCATTTAGGGTCGTCAATCTTAGTTAATCACATACAATAGGCAAGTTCGAGAGTTTACACTTTAGGTCACTACGAGAGGCTCGTCACCGTCAGCGTAGGCCTATTTGTACTCGAGGTCACACCACCAACGCCCTACCAACTGACAGTTTATTTTCGAAGGCTCGTCATCAACCTGATTGAGGACCACAGCTAGGCTGCACCGGGGTAGGCTGACAGCTCGAATACAGTGTCCCATACCACCGTATTCAGCTCACGAGTTTGGTTTGCTCACTAGTCACTACGGGGAGGCTCATCACCCCACCGTAGGCCGACAGCTCGACTACGGTGTCCCATACCACCATGCTCGGCTCATGAGTCTTAGCGGATCACGGTACCAAGGTTGAAACGGGCTTTTACATTGGTAAGTGGTACCTTAGATTCAAGCAATAACGTTCATACATGATAAACACACAATAGGCCCATCGGTTTATTAGACAAGTTCGACTGGTACGAGCGTACGCTGAATTAATCGGCATGGTACCACTGTCGGCAATCATCATATGACTCGGATTCACCGAATGCATTAAATGTAGCGAGACTAGTTCCATCAGTCAATAGGAATTGTTACCGATTGCCTGGACTACGTAGTAGTCCCAATTATACTCAAATACAACATATGGAGACATGTGATAATCAAATAGGCATTTAACAAACAATCCAAGTATAAATCCCATTTGATCATTTTTACAAAAACATTGCAAATGTCATTATACATATACATTTCATCCATAAATCACGTAGTAGCAATTTAGATTACATGAAGGGAACTATAGATATTGATATGGTAGTTGAGAATCCTATCTCAACACCCCCTTTAAATACAATTCGTCAAGCAATTTCTCATTCAGACATTTTATCGAACACATAGAACATGTTATTATACATATGCATTTTACACATAAATCACGTAGTTGAAGTTAAGACTATATGAAAGAATTTATACATCTAGATAAGGTAGTGGAGAAACCTATCTCAACACCCTTAATAAATACAATTCATTAGATAATTTCTCATTCAGACATTTTATCAAACAATTAGACTACATAGTACCACATATATGAACTAAATTAGTTATAGCATATATTATGGCAAATCCTTTCACCAGGGAGTTGTCATACATAGAACAATCATGTATTCTAGGTTAATAGTCATGGTAAGCACAAATCATGATTTCATATTCATTCGAACATTTCAACAAACACATGAAATGCATTATATATACGCATAGTTCACACACATATAAATTATCGAATACATCGTAACTAAGATCATATAGTAGAAATCAAGTTAGACATAAATCATTAGCTGACATTGAAAGCCTTGAAAACCATAACCTAAATGTTTATAGTCCGCACCTGTTGTCGGTTAACTTGTTTCGAACTCGGTTTGAATCGTACTCTCCCGTATACAGAACAACGGGTACCTAAATCACGAAATAGGTTAGCTATTTTGTCGATTCTTCTATTTGGATTCCTAAAATAAGATTAGGGTTAGGATTTCTTACCCAAATCGGAGTTAGAATCGCTCGTGTAGTGATAGTGGGGAGGCAATTCGGTGTGTGGAATAGTGGGAGTGAATCCCAACAACGATCCTCTGATCTCACTCTCTTCTCCTCACTCTTTTCTCTCCTTTTCTCTCTTCTCTCTCCTAGGGTTTGGAGAAATTCGTATGGGAGAGAGAGAGAGAGAGGTGGGTTAAGGGCCTTATATAGACTCAAAAGTGGTGTGAATGGCCGCAGGGCCATGGTATACTTAGGTTATAGCCAAAGGGAGTCTGTTTCTGATAAATGAGGTACATCTGGAGGTCCATTACTCACCTACGGCATATGGTAAGTTTCCTGACAATGGATCTAGGCCAGGTTAAGATTTCGGTCCGTTCGAATTTGTAAATCGACCATGGAGGATCAGTTTTAGTTCAACAGCTATCGTCGCTCGATCAGGGTCACAAGTACACTAACCTGTGTAGGAAAATTTTCCTGATTCAAGGGTGTAGTTAGGTCAGAATCTGACGGTCTGAAACCTTAAATTTGACTCACAAGCGAATGGCCCAAATCACTCAAATCTAACTTTATTTTCTAAAGATATTTGCGTTTCCCACACACTTCGCTCTGGGCTCAAGTTGTGTGTTTCTAGATACTATTTGAACTCGATTCTCATGATGGTTATCAAGCCCAGTAAGGTGGTCACAACCTTATAGTTTTGCGATCATCGGACTTTCGACACGTGGTCCAGGTCCAATATGGAGTTCCAATGTGCTCCTGTGAGCAACTGGGTTTTGAGATTGCTCTTAGGTTTTTAAGTAATGTTGAGTTAGTGATTTAATGGTTTTGAGTCTTGTAGTTTGTATAAAAAGTGGTTCAAGATAAATCCATTGATTGTTTAGTTTAGTACTTAACTACATGTCGTCCAATTACGATAGACTAGGTTGCTCTATCAAAATCACCTATTTATTTTGTTAGATTCCATAAGACTAATGGCACAAAACCCATTTTTATTTATATATTTACTATTATAGTAAATTTAAGTTTAAGTATTGTTTTCCATCATTTAAATGTTAGGATTAGCGTCTACTATTAAAGTACTTAGAAAAATGTGAAGAATAAGATGGTGAAAGCTGAGATTTGTGAATGAAATGAGTTGAGAAGGGATTTTAAACTTTGGAATTGAGTTCTGAGAAGTCAGTAAGGTGTTATGATCGACCCATTACGTAAGGACGTCTAACTCCAGGTTGGCAAAAATCTGGGACGTTACACGCTTCATCCCCTGCCAAAAATACTACCTCCTTATTCATGATACATCTTCGTGGAGCCCGAGTGAATAGTAAGACTCGATCGGTGTGCCTCGGTCATCAGATCATGACGCAACTCTGGCACGTTCGAGACACACAATCAGCCTTTGAAGCGCAATCCACCATCAGAACCAATTGCCAGTCTGACTGCTCCATGGATGCGGCCTCTACTCGGTACTTCTGAAGTGACTCGTCCGTCTGCTGAGCCTCGATCATCCTAGCCATCAAAGAGGGTTGAATTGACAAGTTTGAAAGCTAAACAATGGAAGAATGTAGACCAAACTCAAAGTCAAACTCTGAAACATCCTCGAGCATCTGCCACTGTCGAACCATCATATGTGTCACCAGGCCTCGTGACTGACGGCTGAGCGCATCCTCCACCACGTTCGCCTTATGTGGGTGGTACTGAAGGTCGAAATCATAATCTTTCAATAGCTCCATTCATCGCCTTTGACACAGGTTCAACTTGGACTGAGAAAATAGATACTTCAAGCTCTTATGATCCGATAAGAGCTCGAATCTCACCCTATATAGATAATGCCTCCACACCTTCAGTGCGAAGACAATCGCTGCAAGCTCCAAATCGTGGGTGGGGTAGTTTAGCTCATGGACCTTGAGCTGGCGTGAGGCATACGCCACTGGCTTCCCGTGCTGCATTAGTACAACACTCAAACCAACTCTTGAGGCATCGATGAATACAACAAAACCCTTACTCCCATCAAGAAGAGTGAGAACAGGAGCGGATGTGAGGCGGTCCTTCAACTCTGTAAATGCCTCCTCGCAAGCACCACTTCAGATGAACTTGACGCCCTTCCGCGTCAACCGGGTCAGCGGTGCTGTAATATGGGAGAAACCCTCGATAAACCGTCGATAATATCCCGCTAGACCAAGGAAGCTACAGATCTCGGATGCGTTCGTGGGCTGACCCCACTGACGCACTGCGTCAACCTTTGAGGGGTCCACAAAGACACCCTCCCTCGTCATCACATGACTGAGGAATTTTGTCTCCTCCTACCAGAACTCGCACTTCTCCAGCTTCTTATACAACTGGTGGGCACGGAGGGTCTCCATCACAATCTGTAAGTGCTCAATATGGTCCTCCCGAGTCCTCAAATATACAAGAATATTATCATTGAATACCACCACGAACTGATCGAGGAACGGCCGGAAGACCTCGTTCATTAGCTGCATAAATATGGAGGGCACATTGGTCAGCCCAAACGACATGACCAGAAACTCGAAGTGACCATATCGTGTCCAGAAAGCTGTATTCGGAATGTCCTCCTCTCGGACCCAAATCTGATGGTAACCGGAGCCAAGTCTATCTTGAAAAAATACTGTACACCCTGCAATTGGTTGAACAGATCATCGATACGGGGAAGTGGGTATCGGTTCTTGATGGTGACTCTGTTGAGTTCACGATAATCCACATAGAGCCGCAACGAGCCATCCTTCTTGAACAATACCGGGGCTCCCCAAGGCGAGCTACTAGGACGAATGAAACCTAACTCCCAGAGCTCATCTAACTACTCCTGCAGTTTTCTCAACTCCAACGGTGCCATTTGGTAGGGGGTGTAACGCCCTGAAATTCGGGGGTCGAGCATAACTCAGCTCCCGAGTTCCAAAACATCACTTATGCAACATATTTAATGATGAATGTATGTTGACTGTATTAGTGCATAAAACATGGAATAGATTAAGCGAAAACACAGATATGCTTCAGGGACAAGTGAATAAAGCAAGCGGAAGACTTATAATAAAATGTGTACAAGTGTAAATCCCTGAATTACATATACAACCAGATCGTGTAAAAGTGTTGTTTAACAAAATTATAAGTATCAAATTACATCATTTCAGTCCCCAGAAATATCCCAGAAATCCCACGCATCAGACCGAGGCTCGCTAGAACCCGTCTGAAAACTGCATATAGGAGAAGGCAGCCTCGTCGTCATCCAGCTCCCGCTCTGCCTCAGACGTCGCATCCACATCTGCAACATCAGGGCCTAAGACAGAGTCTGGTGGGTGTGAAACACCGCCCCAGAAACGTGGGAGTGAGTGATCAACTCAGTGGAACATTAAGGCACTGGTTAACATGTTATCAGTTCAATCAAACAGTAATGATAAAGCAGAACACTTAAATAAATCCTAAGTACTCTTGTTAATGCAAGTATGAATGCGGTATGATGCGTGCCCTCACGCGTACACCCTCAGCGTCTTCATCTTACGTTACGCATGACATCGCCTCAAAGTGCGCCACATCTACAAAGCACATGCAAATGCGGTGCATGGATATGATTACCAAGTTGTTATTAGTCCGTTTCACACAACAGGATTGGGAAGCTAAGATACCTTCCTTATATCACCATCCAAACAGTGATCCATACTAGGGTCGTCAATCCTAGATATCTCATACGATCATATAGTTGAGGTCGTAGCAAAGGGCTCGTCACCAATCAATGCACGCCTTTCATGCCTTTACTACCACAGATCGGCTCGTCACCTCCTTGCGGTATCCAGGTATGCTCGAGGTCACTACAAAGGGCTCGTCACCAATCAATGTAGGCCGACAGCACGAATATAGTGTCCCATACCACCATAATCGGCTCACGAGTTAAGTTGCTCACTGGTCACTACGGGGAGGCTCGTCACCCCAACGTAGGCCGACAGCTCGACCACGGTGTCCCATACCACCATGTCCGGCTCATGAGTCTTAGCGGATCAGGTACCATGGTTATTAGGATTTCACTGGTAAGTTCGGTACCCTAGATTCAAGCAGTAGTGTCCATACATGGTTGACATACATCGGACAATCGGGTTATTTGACGAACTCGACTAGCACAAGCGCACGTTGAGTTGAACGACATAGAGTGCGCAAACACTCCGCGTGGCCAAACCACTGCCGCCAACTCTAATACGGCTCGGGTTCGTCTAATACGTCCTACGTGGCGAAAGCAATCTCAACCACGAATATAGGGTCAATTACCGATCTCTTGGACTAAGGCATAGTCCCAAATATCCTACACTACTACAGATATTCATATGGAATGTAAAACAGTAATGGAACAATAACTCAAATCATGTTACATACACATCTGAAGAATATCAACTTAACATAAATGTAAGCATAGGAGATGCTTGAATTTAAATAACTTGAAAGGTAACTGCATAAAGGAAAACATGCGCATCAATAGGAGTATTGAGAATCACTTCTCAACGCCCACACTTAGTGTGATCAGTTACACTTAGATCATTCATGCATTTCTACAAACACTTAGCATACAAGGAACAACATACATGACGTATGTTGGAATACATGCACTTAGACAATTCCCTTTACCAAGGAGTTGTCATACATGCATCTAGCATACATACATGACCAATAATCATGGCAAGCACAAGTGCGTATTTTATACGTATACGGTACTTTATAAATACACTTAGAATACACAAATCTCAATATAGCACATGCATATCAGGAAAGCGATGTAAACATAACATTTGACATGTGAAATCTTATCCATAACAAGAATAAATCACTAACTGGGATTGAAAGCCTTGAAAACCATAACCTATACACTTAAAGTCCGCACCTTAAGCGAAGAAAGAACCGCCGAGCTGATTTAGACGAGTTGTCTTCGTCAACGGCGCTAGAATACCCTAAAATAAGGATAGAAATGAGATACAACAACACCAAGTCTAATCTAAGATCTAACACAGGTTAGGGTTAGGTTAACTCACCCCAAAAGAACTCAGAATCGTCAGAGGAACGATTCAAAGTAAAGGTTCAAAGGTGAAGAAGAACAAGGAAGAATCAAGATGATTCACCAACCAATCTCTCTCACTAACTCTCTCTTTTCCACTCTCTTTCCAAGCTAGGGTTAGAGAAAATTCGTATGGAAATGAGAGCTAGGGTTTAAGGTCTATATATAGGCCTTAAAATGATGGAAATAACCCCAGGGTCAAGGTATACTTAGGTTATAACCAAAGCACACCTTTCTCGATCCAATGAAGCACTTCTGGTGGGCCTATAACCACGAAAGGTCGGACTTAAGCTCCTTGACCATGGATCTAGGTCAAGCAGAGTTTTCATACAGACCGGCTCTTCAGATCAGCCGTGGCGGACCACACTCAATTCAACGGTCACTAAATCTCATCAAGTCCACAAGCACTAGGATATGCCTGGGCCAACCATCCCGATCGAGGGTGAAATTGGGTCGAAATCCAACGATCAGAGTGCTTAAAATCGTCGCACCGTTTACACGACTCAGATTTCAATAAAACCTTAATAAATTCCAACCGTTCTCACACTCTTCACTCCGAGCTCAACCAAATCGACCCAGAACATCAGATCGACTTGATTTTCGAGGTGAAGATCAAGCCCAACTCGGTGACCGCAACAGCCTAAGATCATCGCTATCGGACTTTCGACGCGCGGTCTAGGTCTGATCCAGATCTTCCAAAAATTCCCCAGAACAACTGGATTTAGCGATGGATCCCAGATTTCAGAGTAACGTAGCGCTCACTAATCTACACGTTTAGAGCCATGCAGATTCAATTTAAAGTGATTGATGCGAATTTCACAAGCAGTCGAGTAAAGCGCTAATTACCCCAAAACAACTACTTAAGGAAAGATAAGCACAAAAATTCCAAGGTCGTTACGTGAACTCTGGTTTAATAAAAAATCTTTGGTGAAATATTTTCGTACTTTCATAAGAAATGCTGGCAAACCCGGGATCTCCTGGAACACATCCGGGTACTCACGAACAACTGACAGCTGCTCAATACACCCTGCCATAGAATCCTCGATGACAAAAACTAAGAAACTAGACAACGACTCTCCTTTGGGCTCGGCGACGAACTGAAATACTGGCAAGCTGGGAATATGAAATTTAACTGTCCTCATGGCACAGTCTAAGATGACATAATACTCTACAAGCCAGTCCAAACCCAGAATAACATCAAAGCCTGTCATCGGTATCACGAACAGATCTGGGGGAAGGAACATCTTGCCTACTAACACCGAGCAAGAAGGACAATGACGGGTCAACACAACGGACTTCTCCATGGGAGTCGAAACTACTAAGGCTTTAGACACGGACTTCGATGGAATACCGGTCGATTGGCAAAACTGCTCGGCCAAGAAAGAATGAGAGGCACCAGAATCAAACAAAACATGGGCAACGCAAGCAGAAACAAGAAAAATACCCTCGATAACTTTGCCGGTCGATGACTGCGGGTTCTGGCCTAGCGCTTGCTGCATGGAATAAAACCGGCCTTAAGCTGGCAAGGGAAGCAATCCAGAAGACTGTGGATCCTGAGTGTGCACCTGCTGAGCTGCAATACATACTCGACCCAGGGACTGGACCTGTGGATATCCCCTTTGTGGCTGTTGCTACTGCTGTCTCTGCTACTAAGGAGGAGCCCTAGGAGCGGCGGTTGGAAGCTGCGCTCGCTGCTGATGCTGCTACTGTGGGGGACGAGGAGGAGGAAACTGCGGTGACCTCTGCTATTGTAAGGGGAGAGGGCAATCTCACCTCCGATGCCCAGCCTGTCCACAACCAAAACAAACACCGAAAAAAGGGCTAGGAGATAGAGCGGCTGGCTGTATTGATGGTGATGATGAAGTTGCTGACTGAGCCGCATGCTGTCGAAACTCTGATCTGCCCCTCCTTCTCTACTGACGGTGCTACTTGGAACTACTAGTTGGTGCTCTCCTCTTCCGATCTCCACTGGAACTCTGTTCTTGCGATCTCTGGGTCATAGCCTAGTCCTCCTCATAAACCAACGCTCGATGGACAACCTGATTGAACATCTCCAAACAATGTCCCACCACATGGCTACGAAGAGCAGGACGCAAACCGGTCATGAAACTGCGAGCCCTCATCTTCTCGTCACTGGTGAGAGCCCTCATCTTCTCGTCACTGGTGAGATGAGGAGTAAATTTAGACAAGACCAAGAAATGGGCCTCATACTGTGATACTGGCATATCACCCTGAACTAGCGTCTCGAACTCAATCGCCCTCTAAATTTGAACATGCTCAGGGAAGAATTTTTGGTCGAAACGGACCACAAATTCCTCCTAAGTCCAAACAAAATCTGGTCTAGCCATCTTAGATACAGACGAATACCAATGACGGGCCTCGTCCTGAAGAAGAAAGGTTGTACGGAAAACTCTCTGATCAGCAGGACACTGCATAGTGCCAAAAATCCTTACGATCTCAGTGCACCATGCCTCGGTGGTGGATGGGTCTGGCTCACCCCTGAATCTCGGAGGGTCACGCTGCTTAAACTCTTTGAAAATAGCGTTAGCGCGTGACAAATCATTCTGCTCAGAAACTGGAGCGACTACAGGCTGACGAGTCTGTAACGTGGTAGCAACAAGCTGCATCAATTCCTGAAAATGCTCAGCACTTACTGGCATTGTCGGGAAAGCAGGAGCGGCACTTGCCTTGGGTGGAGGTACGGGTGCGAATGATGGAGTAGGAGCCTCTGTAACCGGAACAGCAGGCTGAGAAGGGGGAATCGGTGGGGGAATTGGAGCAACTGGAGGAACAGGCGCTACAGGAGGAATCGGCTGAATCGGGACCATGGGAATCAGATCCTCTACGATGGGAGCGGGATGTGCTCGAGTAGAACGGGTATTATGAGTGCCTCTACCACGGGCACCTCGGCCATGGGTGCCACAACCATGTATGCCACGTCTAGGCGGCATCGTCTATAAAATAACGACGACGTAATGAATTAGGACAATTACAGGCTCAATACGGAGCGAAAGAAGGATCTTGGGACACTACTTGTCCTAAGCTCTTAGCAGATAAGCAATATTATCCCGAGTTATTTCAGAATTACTTGCTATGCTTTGATACCAACTCCTGTCATGCCCCAGACACGATAATTGGACTCACAAGTAATCCGATAGTCGGTGCTGGCCACAACAGCTTCCATAATACCCCCATTCTCAGCTCCTGAGGCAGGTTCCGATCCTGGGATCCCACAAGAAGGATTTCTATAATCATATAACCATTTCTAATATGAGCATACTGAAGATCACAACAAGTAAATCTCGAAAATAACAAAGGGACACATTACAAAATCCACTATAAATTTGAACTTTTACAAGTACATAGTAAAGGGAAACACATCTGATTGCAAAAGAAGAAGGAAGAAGATCTGCAACACTGGGGTCCTTGGCTCAACTCTAATCCAAGCTCTGCTGCTATGATGCTGACCTAAGATCTCCTGCACGCATCAATCGTGCATAAGCTTATAGAAGGTTAGAGGGTGGTGAAAGTGTGTGACAATAGTGTGCAGAAGAATAATAGGAGGTACAGGAAGGGAAACATGATTAATGCCGTATCACTAGCCTTACTAAGGCTTGTCATGAATGCAATGTAATGAGTACAGGGTGCCTTACCAATACGATGCATAAAGGGGGGCTTAAGCAGTCGATGCAAATGCAATGTGAAGTGATGCCAGTGCTCATATCCGAATCTACATATCCAGTACATTTCCAATCATAAGGAAATCACTGGGGTCCAGTACATTGCTGGATGACTGCCACTCTGCAGACCTGCACAGTCAAATGAGTGTAAGAGACCTCACTACCTGCTTGTGGACATTCAATCACTAATAAGGCTCGTCAACAGCGGACTCATTTACGAGCTGGTCAGACTCAGCCTAGTAATGCCTTCTTACACTAGGCGGGTAAGGCCACACCCCTACCCAACCAACTACACGATAGTGGGAGTTACGGCCTAACGGTATAAGGCCCTCGTGTGTTCATAGTTTTCACTCGGTCACGGCGTTGGGGCAAATCCTTGGTACCATGAAAGTTTTGAGAATTTCACCCATGGACATCCTATGCACCCTATATGCTCAAATAACATTTTCGGTGTCCACACATACGGCCATCCACGAATGTCCCTATGGAGGCATGGCCCTGATGAAGTAAGGGCGGTATCATCATGAAATGCGATGCCAAATGCATGAGTCACGCATTCAGATCATGCATTAGCTTCAAGCACTCGACGTGCACAAGGGGAGAAACTCCATCCCTTTATCATATCAACCCAATGACCACAAACAATACACCCATTCACGCAAATGATGCATGTGTCATAATGGTGTAAGTACGCTACTTGGTGGTGATGACGAGGAACATATTCCTCCTTCCCAAGGAGGGACAAGGTCTAAACACATAGACATGTACTCTAAGGAGAAGTCCTCTAGTGGGGGCCCAATACTTTGGGGTAGCCCACAAGCTAAGAGGGTCATAAAGGCCTAAGGAAGAAACAATCCTAATAAGGGTCCAAGGTGGGCCTTCACCCACCTATAAGAACCCTATGAGCCTACCTTAGGGTGACTAAGGAGGACATCCAACCTTAACTGGGTCCCAAAAGGTAGCCCGCTACCTACACACATACAAAGCAAGGCCCAAGGCCTAAACAATCCATGGCCTAATGGGCTACACACCAAGCCCATCACATAGGCAACATGGTGGGCCCTCAAGCAAGGTTTGGGCCCAACCATAAGGATCACAAACCTATACATTGTGATGGACCTAATGGGCAGCCCGATATTCCTACCATATGGGCAAATTCTTATGTTTGAAATAAGTGAGTTGGGCCTCACATCTTGGCCCAAGTATGGAGTTAATTTAGTGGACAGCCAAAGGCCCAACTACTTGAGTATTTTGGCCCATAAAACTCATCACAATAGCATGATAAATATAGGCCCAAAGGTCCAATGGGCCTATCTAAAAGTTCCAGCCCAATTGAGCCTAGAGAATCCAACAATTAGCCATGTTCATGAACCCAATAAAATTCCAACTGTGGCAGGCCTCAAAAGTGCATTTATTAAGCCCAAATTTTTAAGGGACTAAAGACATAAATAGGGGCCCAATATCTCTAGGAAATTTGTGCATAGGGTGTACACATAGCACCCCCAATCCAGTGGAAAATTACAATTCAAAACCACCTAACAATGAATAGTGAAAACTGGGCCTTGTTGGAATTTCAGCCCACCCAACTTCCTGGGCCTTTGGGGTCCAGCAAATGGGCTTAATGGATAAAATAAATATCCTAGGGTGACCCATACATGATACAAAGGGTTTTACCGAAAAACGAATTGCACAAAAATCACAAGGTGAAGATACACAACACATTAAGGTGGGCCCACAAGCAGGATGGACGGCCAACCATGGCTGGACGTCTCAACCTGGTGGGCCAGTCCATCCACCGCCACGAATTGTACAGGGGTCCGTTGACTGCGAAACTTGGTAGGTGGGTCCTACCATGGGTGGGCCACTTCTATGTAAATTTTTAAAAATTTTTGGAATAGCAAAAGTATTTTAATTAATTTAAAGAAAATAGACTGTCCAAAAAATCTGTTTGACCTGGGCGTCCCAGCCTAGTGGGCTGGTCCAGCCTTTCCCCGGTGTGCATAGGGGTCCATTGGCCCCAAAAATTGGTAGGTGGATCTTAACATGGGTGTGATACCTCTCTATATAATTTCATGATTTTTAGATTAACAGAAGTATTTTAATTAATTTAAGGAATCCAAACTGTCCAGCAAATCTGCTAAGTGCAGAATTTTGATAGACCTTGATCTGAGCCTCCAATGGAGTGGATCAGTGGCCACAAAAAATTTGGAAAAAATAAGTTTTAGGTCCCCTCATATATGTACTATAAGGTGGGGTCCACGGATGTGGCTTACCAGTGGAAAAATTATTTTATATTTAAAGAATTCCACATTGATATGTTGTTGGAACAGTGCAAAAATTTCAGACTAACCACCTCAGTTGGGCTACACCTTTGGGACCTCAATCAGGGTCAGGTGGGGCTGAAATTTGATAAGTTTACAGGTGGGACATAGGTTTTCAAGAATCATGCAATAGATGACATCATATTTCCCACAAAAAGACTAAAACTTAGGCCCGAAAATGATCCAAAATTTGTTCAAACAGACTGGACAACAACATATGCTTCACAAAAATAAATTACAAACATAATTTAAATGGGGATTTAACCCCTGAAATTCATGGTATGGTCTACCCAAGTGGGCCTCACAAATATCCAAACCATCCCATCACCAAAAACAAGCTTGCACCCTTTTTGTGCATTTAGGGGCCACACGTTCAATGGGAGGGACTGTGAAAACATCCCCTCTCTATGCGTGGTTGGGATCTTGTCGGTCCACAAGGTGGGCCACACACATTATCATTCATCATAAGAGAAAAGAGAGAAAGAAGGACAATCCAACCATGAGGATAGGGCCCCGCCACTAATGGGCCCTCCCAAGATCAATCACACCCATAGATTTACAATGATTTGTACTTACAACCACAAATCTAACACATGCATGGTCTATATTTACAATGGATGGTTGGGATGCCATCCCAACATGATGTTTAAGGTCTAAATGACCTTAGGATGATGTAGATCATAAGATACTTCATGATAGGGTCCATGGAGGATGGCCCCATTATGGAACATGACATGCATGTAGGATAGGCCCAAGGGCCACATCTAGGGGATCAAATGTGATCCCTACCATGGATTGGAGGGTCCCATATGATCCATTCATGAAGAAATAAGAAGATTAAGGGATGGAAAAAAATCAACAAAAATATAGTCACCCACATGTAAACCAAGCTCTCAAACTTCCACACCATGTAAAACTTGGACCAACGAAGAGATTTTGATGGTTGAGATGAGTTTTTAATGGTGGGATTGGAGGGATTTTGGAGCTTTGAGGGCTGGAGAAATGGGGAAGAAAGAGATGTTGGGAGAGGGAGGTTGCTAGCATAGAGAGAAAATGAGAAGGAGGGAGAGAGGGAGGTTGCTAGCATGGAGAGAAAATGAGAAGGAGGGAGAGAGGGAGGGATTTTCTAGCAATGTAATAATGAGTTGTAAGAAAAGGCAATGATTGCCTATGGGAGGAGAAACCAAAGTGATAGGTTTAGGGTAGGCCTTGGTGGTGTGTGGGGTTGGGTAGTGTTTACTATGAAATTTTTATGTGGTGTGTGTAGTGTGCTTTGGAACTTGTGCCAAGAGTGGGGTCACATGCATCACACATAAGTGGGTCACATGATTAAGGGTCATATAATGAAATGTTCATAACTTTTGATATAGATATCGGATGGATGCACAAGATGCGTCGTTGGAACCGCAGTGATGATGCAAATAAGATGGCATAGGTCTCGGGCCAATCCGAGTCGGGTATAATGACCGGACTCAAGGATGACTACGGACACTATCCGAGGTTTGCGGGTCACTGGAATTCGACCAGTAAGACCACGAGACCAAGAGAAATGAAATGCATACCTACACACACATGCACACACAAGAACTCGGGTCGAGTCTTACACCAGGTCTATATGACCTTATGAATATGTTTGATGAAAAATAAATGTCACTGTAGGTCTTGGAAAGGTTTCAACCGTGGGTGTCATTGCCCTTCTTACTTTCTGCTGCGGTCCACTTGAACTTTATATCTAACTCACTTTTTTTCGTCTCATGCTCTTAAATGACCTGTCAAAATGGATGGACAATGATAATAGGATATAACATATACATGATAGTAGGATTACTAAAATTAAGTTTCAATTATAAGTTTTAAATTTTCGGTAATGACAAATTTTAAGTTTTACCAAACAACACCTAACCAAACCAAATAGATTTTAAATTAGGTCTAAGAGTTCAGATTTAACAAACAGGCCCCTAGTAGCCATCTCCAGCTTTTAGAGATCGGACGTTTCATTTAGTGGCCCCATTGGCGATTGTTAAGAACGTGCCTCCATCAAGGCGAGCCTAGCCACATGATGACTAGACACAATAGGATTCCTGTAGCATATGAATCATGAGGAATGATAACCTGTTGCATGTGCCAACGTTATTTCAGCCGTATAAAAGGTGGGTTCCACCAGTAAGATTGCCGGCCTCAAAATGTCGTTGGCACAATCATCATTTGGGCCACGTGAAAATTGAAGCTAATTTCCTAAAAATGGTTGCAGGAGCTCGTACAACAAAAACTAGTGTGGGGCCTCTATCGTATAAACCGTCCATTGTTGTTGTACAGGGACCGGCCTGGATTTTTTGCCCGTTAATCTTCATGGTGAGGCCAGATGTGAAACTTATAGCCGCTCGTTTGTAAGTCATATTACTGCAGACATTCCACTTTTAATGAGATCAAATCTAACCCGTCGACTTCAATAAGCCCCAAACGAGGTAGTTGTACGGTTAAAAGTGCACCCCAAAGATATCCCCCGGATCGGATCAGCTAGGATTAGGGTATATGAATAAAGGAGCAGGTAATGGTTCACTCAATAACCATGATAGAATTAATAAGGTATGTGAGTATCAATCCAGACACATCTGCGGATGCGGATTACCGTCCACCACATCTATGGTAGGCCGATCCGTGCTCACCACCTACTGCCGACATCCATACTCCTGACCAATCGGGTTCGCCACCGTGCCACTGCGACATACCATCGGCTTCAACTGACTGTGATGCACGGTATCATTCATCTATTTAAACAAACTCGGGCCCAGCAAATGGGAAGGATCCAGAGAGGGAAGACGATCCAGAGAGAGGACTTTTGAAGGGTGTAGAAGCAGAGGGAAGTCCAGAGAGGGCAGGGCGTTGGAAGAGTTGCCCGGGGCAGAACTTCGGTCGATTCCTCGGGCGGGTCTCTCCTTTGTTTATTTTGCATATACTCGATGCCCACGTAATCCTTAGCCATCCATTGAAGTTGCTCTTTCCTAGGTTATCATTTCAGCCAAAGTTAGAGCCAAAGGAATCACTATCCATTATTTTTTACCAAATAAAAAAAAAAAAAAGGTCTGATATTTCATTTTTCCCCTTTATCTTGAATCAAACAAATCGACTCCGACACATTCCCTACATACATACCATATCTACACCCATTTTTTTTTTTTTCAAATATTTTGCCAACTCTAGCCCATAAAAAGCCTACAAGTATTGACTTAATCCAGCTCGTTATCTTTACTTTACTAATGTGCTTTTTCTATTTTACCTACTCGGGACCTAAAAAGCCTGTGTAGTATGGCATGATTTACGCGGCTTTGGAAGTTTCCCTTAATACCCTAACAAATCACATAACTCCGTGGAGTAAAAAAACATGCATTAGCATGACAGAAGAAGGGTGCCTAATCCATTCTCTTTTCATAATCAAGGCCCTTAGCTAGAGTCCACGGCCGTAGACAATCACGGTAGTCACTTAAGTTGGTGAATCTTATAATTCCCTAAGTGATTCTACAATTTCTAGTTTGTCGTATATTCCGAGCTTCATTGGGCTAGTAACGACTCCAAGTTAAATGCACTTTTTACCTCTAAATCAACTCCGCATTTCAATCAAATCAAAGCTAGAGCCAACAAACGAAAAAAGCTAAGATAATCATGAGCATCATTCCACCGTGCGACTTCACTCACTGGAGGGAGTTCACAGAATGACAACTCCATTGGAGAATTGCTAGCTACTAGCAAAGGTCCGACTTGAAACACGGGACTTTACAATTTTTTTCAGAGATTCCTTAACTTCTATCATTCCCTTTTGTATTAGTCACGAGGATCATGCATTCCAGTTGACACTAGTCCATTTACTTTCCTGTAATCCAATTCGTACTGGTTCTTTTACTTTTATGTTTATATATTTCAGTGCGCACTGATCGTCCTGTATTTTCCTGACATTTCCATTTTGCATGTTCACTTTTTATAAAAGAAAAAAAATGAGATAAAGAAAATACAAATACAAAAAAAAAAAGATTGTGGAGTAAACCAAATCAGCAGACAATGGGTCGGTCTACAACCATTGTTGTTACGCCCCAAACTCGAAAACTGGGCTCAGAATTTTCGATCACCGAATCCGGCACCGACAGCCTCCGAAGTACCCCGTTCTCGGCTCCCAGCACCCATATGCCAGATTCCAATCCTGGGATCCTATAAGAAGGATTTTCAATATGAATTTTTTTTAGAGCATAACCATAAGCATAACCAAGTTACAAAACAACATCACCACATATCCACTATATTAAAAATTTTGAAAATAATGCGGAAAGGGAAATACAAGTATAGATATCCGAGCTCCAAAATCTCAGCTACACGCTCCTACCTTAGTGCTGTTGCGATCCAACGTCACCTGCATGCAATGGTCGTGCATAAGCTTACAAAAATATTAGAGGCTGGTGTAAGTGTGTGCGCAAGGTAAGTCCATGAATACTATCAGTCGTACCAAGGCTATGCGATGCAAGGCATGAATGCTATCGACCATACCAAGGCCGTGCGATGCGAGGCCTACGTAGCCAAATGTCATATACGAGATGCAACGTAAGCATGTCAGTCCTCATCAAGTACATATATCAGTACAGTTCCCCTCTGGGATATCACCGGGGTCTAGTACACCCCACACTGACTGCCGCCTCCCTAGCGCACAGCCTAGCGAGTGGAAGAGACTACACTATTTGCTTGACTAGTAGTCTTCCAATACCTACCCGGCTCGTCGATAGTAGACCCATTTAGGAGCTGGTCAAACTTAGCCTAGCTTACAACCGCCTCACTCGGGCGGATAAGGCCACACCCCCTTCCAACTGACCATGACACAGTGGGAGATGTGGCCTACTGGTATTCGGCACTCGTGCGCTCATGTATCCACTTCGTTTAGACGTTGGAGCATCTCTTGGTACCAAAAAGGTTCTGAGACTTTCACCTAAGGACATCCTATGTGCCCACAGTGCTAGAGCCAATATTTTCGGTATCAAATCCGGTCATCCACGATGTGCTTGTGGAGGCCACGACCTTGATGTCGCTAAGGCATGCAGTGAATCTTGTCACACGGGATGTGAAATGCATGAGTCACACCATCCAGTCATCCATCACTCCTGCGCGTATCGTATGATCATGTGGGGCACTTCGTCCCATAAGGAGTCCCATAAATGTCTCAGCCCAACGGCGTATACTATGATTAAACACTCCTCATAACAGGCAGACAAATGATGCGTATGAGCATGTATCATGATGTTATACTAAGCATATTCTCAGTGTGTCTTACTGACTAAGTACACTAGCATGATTATCAGATATAGCAGGCGATGATCGGTCTTACCCGGTATGCCACTTACAAGAATGGGGGCTGAACGGTATAGAAGTCTATATGGAAAGGTCCATCTTAGACTATCATAATTTATCTGAGGTACTAGTATATCATATATCTTAAGGCGTGGTCCACTTGAAAGGACGGTGGAAGGTATCATCATTAATGGGGGCCCAACGGTTTGGGTTAGCCTGATGGGTAAGGGTGGAAATGGGGTTAACAATGAGCCTTAGGAAAGCTTATAGCAGTGGGCATTTAATCACCATCGTCCTAAGGTGTGGTTCGTTTGAAAATCGGAATCGGAATCATAACCATAACGAGTCTCTCGACCCTCCAAATACCTAGGAGATGGATAGACGGCATGGGCCCAACACTCATACATGGTGGGCCTGCATAAGTCGGCGGGGTTCACAGCTTAAAATGGATAGACGGCGTATGTATATAACACATACATCACGGTGGGTCTCATACAATCACAATGGGCCCCACATACATCACATTGGGCCTCATCAACTAAGCCTTAAGTACTTCTCATTTGGGCCTCAAACATCAAGTGGGCCACATCACATGGGTCTCAACAATGGGCCTCATAACATTAAGATGGGCTGTAACACATGGGCCTCAACAATGGGCGTCATATACATCAAGATAGGCCGCAACACATGGGCCTCATATACATCATGATGGGTTACAACACATGGGCCTTATATACATCAAGATGGGCCACACCAACGGGCCTCATATACCTCAAGGTGGGCCGCAACACATGGGCCGCACCATAAATAGCAGCGGATATAATGATCGAAAGATCATCTGGACCATACCACAAATAGCAGTGGTGATAATGATTTTTCACTATTAAAATTCCACAGGGCCCACCATAGTGTTTATTTTCCATCCAATCTGTTCATACGGTCACAAAGACCTGAATCAAGAGGAAAAACAAATATCATATTGATCCAGAACTTCTATGCTCCCAAGGAATTTCAATGGTGGACAATCAATCCCTCACTGGTTTTTGCGGTGTGGTCCACCTGATAAACGGTTGGATATAACATATACATCATGGTGTGGCCCACCGTCCAACCATTTGGAGGGTTGGGATCACACAGATACATCAATAGTGGTCCACTGTCCAGCAATCTGGATGGTTGGAATAAAACACATGCATCATTTTGTGGCCCACCGTCCAGCCATTTGGACGATGTGGACCATCGCATATACATCACGGTGATCTCACAGAACTTGCTGATTGTAATACAGCTGGTGTCAGTGTACACCAGCCAATCCCCTTCCCTCATAGGTGGGTCTCACGCAGGGCCCACCATATAACATTATATATTATAATATATATATATATTATTTATTTATTTATTATTTTTTTGAAAGAACTCCAGCGTCCAGGCCTTGGACGTTTGGACGGTTGGTGTGAATAAAACCCACACATCAGGTGGATCCCACATGCATGGACGGTGTGGATCACAACACCTCAAGTCAAAGTGGGCCCCACATGCTGCCATGGTGGGGTCCACGTCCGATGGATGGACGACTGGGAGAGCACAAGTACAACGGTGGGTCCCATAATTGTTGGACGTCAGTCCAGCAATGTCCAAAGAGATGGACGGTGGGAGTATAACACATGCCTCATGTAGGACCCACATAACTTGCTGACATAAATACAACAACGATATAGCTGTGTAGGTACTCCAGCCAATCGGCTTAACAGCATGGTGGGTCCCACGTGTGGCCCACCAACTCGGATAAGGCTGATATTTGTGCTTTCCTGTCCAAGCCCGCCATATGGACGGTTAGCATGAACTCGTCCAGCAGGTGGGCTCCATACAGATGAACGACATGGATAAAAGACATACATCACAGTGGGATTTCCACCGTCCACATTGTAGATCTAATCCGTTCTTCTAGGTGGGCCATCAAATAGGGAAAGGGAGAGAGAGAGAGAGAGAGAGAGAGAGAGAGAGAGAGAGAGAGAGAGAGAGAGAGACGCGTGTTATGGAGGGACCCTGGCACTATGTGCCCTCCCTTCCATGCATTACAACATACATCAAGTGGGTCCCATTACATGTAGGCCCACCAATCAAAATCAACAATGGAGATCCCTTCTCCACAAAAATGCAAGGTCTAGATGACCCTTTTCATACAAGGAAATTAAACATCATGATGGGGTCCATGGAGAATGGCCTCATCATGGTATGGATATATGAATCATAGTGGGCCATCGGCCACACCTAGGGTTCAAAGTGAGATCTATACCATCAATCGGTAGGGCCTACTTGGCCCATCATCAAAACATAAAATATAAGCCTATAAAACACCCACCGTTGGATCTTCTTGGTCTGATGGAATGCCAAACTCCTTGGCTCTCTCTTTGATGGATGTTGACGAAGGTTGGAGGGTTGAGATGGGAGATGAGAGGCGTAGGGAGTGGGCCACGGAAAAAGCTCTCTCTTTCCTTGGGAATGCTTGGACGTCCACCTCTCTTGGTTGCTTGGGAGAATGGGTGGAGAATGAGAGAGAGAGAGAGGTTGTAAGAGGGTGATGGGTGTGAGTGATAAATGTACTTAACTTGAGAGTTGACTTAGAGTAGGTTGTTGTCTTAGGGAGAAAGAAAGTATAGGCTATAAATGTGATGTGTACTTGACTTGACTTAATTGATTGATGGGATGGGTTGTAGAGATTCTCTCGGGATTGCAAATGCACGGCGTTGCTTCGAGATAAACGCTGGCCCACATCTTCTAGCCTCGGTATCGCATGGTGCGCAAGACGCGACGTTAGAACTGTGACGACGGTGCGGTCGCAATGGTATAAGTCTCGGGTCAAGTTGACTTAGATTTACGGGATATGATTTAGGGTCGCGTGCAAATGTCGATTATAGGTCGCGGGTTGCCAGAATTTGATGGGGAGGATTGCGGGAGTCTAATGAATGGTACAGACTAGGATACGAACCTTAGAATTGTGCTCAAAAATTAGTTACAGGTTTTTCGCCCTACCAAATTAACAAGCATATACCAAATCATGATTCGAACTCGTGCATAAGCATCCATGTCAGTCTAAGGAGATGCATCAACATCCCCTTCGGATTCACCCAGGACACAAGCCCAGCAACCAGTGGTGGTCCCATTGGTAGTCGATCTAGTCCTTGGCATGAGTGGGTTAGAAAATATGGTAGCTTACCTTCTCTAGGAAAGGATCGCGCATTCCATTTACAATACATAGCACTCAAGCACTCACATGAGTCTTTCCGACCCTACCATCAAACAATCTCAACCCATTCCCCCTAATGGGAATCAAGTTCACTTTCAATACCCTCCAGTCATAGCATCTCAAATTCTTGCACATCCTCCCCCTAATGGGAGCCAACAACGGTGGCAGGGAGCCAATTACCTACCCATTTCCCTCCCCCGAATAGGAGTCATCCAGTGCCTCAACAAGAGCACTCTGGGTAATCTCAATCCAGTCAATTCCAGCAACCTCCCCTTAATGGGAGCGCATTTCACTTTCAATTGGAACCGACCACAACATCTGAATTCCAATCAAGCTCAGCCTCTAGTTTCTACCTATGTACATCGTGAAAGTCAATCACGTCCCACGGTAGGGATTTCTCTCCAACCCCCTCATCCAATGGTTCCCTTTCAACAGAATTCCCCTGTTAGGGATCACAGAAATGTCAAAGAGATCGATCACTATGAGAAAGAATCCAGTTGAGTTCCACAAGGGGCATGACCACTTCCTGAACAACCATCTGAAATCAATCGACTTTGGAAGCATTTTTAGGACTAATTCAGGGACATGAGAAGCGAGCTCCAGAAGCAAGTTGGGGTTGAACTGCTTTCCATTAAATTTAGGGATCTTTGACCTTTCCTAGACACCAAGGTACCAGCAAATTTTGATATACCAAAGTTTCAAAGATACGATGGCATGGGATGTCCAACTGCTTACTTGAAAGCTTTTTATGGTGAACTTGATGCCGTGGTAAGGGACAATGGAACCTTGATCCAACTATTTCAAAAGTCCTTGAGAGGTGATGCACTCAAATGGTACACATCGCTCGATTACCAAAAGATTAGAACTTGGGAAGACTTATCTCAAGCATTCATAAATCGTTTTGCATACAATCTGAATGTAGCACCTTGAAGGGCAGATCCGACCGCCCTTAGGCAAAGAAACAATGAGTCATTGTCCACATACGTCAGGTAATGGAGAGTCATGGCCATAAGAATGAAAATGTCCATCGACAACGAAGAGAAAATCTCCATGATCATCCACTCGGTCAATCCAAGCATATTAAGATATCCGATTTCATACATGTACGCCAACTTCGCCTAGCTAATCCATGTAAGGGAACATGTGGAAGCTGGAATAAGAGCTGACATGATCACACCATGACCCCACCAACCTGCCCTTGCATAGAAAGCGAAGAATGAAGAAAAGACAGGAAAGTACGGAGCCAGAATCAACAATATGACCTCTCCTCATCCAATGAAAACTAATAATCTTGTCACTTCGATATAGGGGGCACCGATCGCCCCTCAACCAGGACAATAGCAGTAACCTAGGTGGAATCCAAAATATCCAAAGTAGAATAGACAGGAGGGTGATGTAGGTATTAGACAGTTCACTCCACTGGCCTAATCGTACACTGATATTTTGGCCACCTTAATTCAAAGGTAGCTTCTAGCTCCTCTCTAGCCTAGGCCTCCGCCAAATCTGTTGCCCCTAAATTATAATGAAAATAAATATTGTGCATTCCTTCAAGGAAGGGGTCACACCACGAAACATTGTTTCTCTTTGAAGCATGCAGTCCAGGATCTGATTGGTTAGAAGAAAATCATGATCATGACCCCTGACCCTGCTGCTGCTAGCAATAGTAGCATACTCCAGAATCCCTTACCTCAGCATTAGGTAGGTCTCGACACATCAAGAACTCCCAACATCAATGCCATCTAGGGATATTATCCACCCCATGTCTTTTAGGTAAACTCAGCTCTAAGTTATAGTGAATAGTTTCCCCCTTTCATCCTGCAAGGGGCACCACTACCGTCTCCCCTGATCCTCAAAGGAAAAGCCCCCAAACTAGCCTATTATCTAGTCCACAATCCACATCAATCGTGGGGCCAACTACTAGTTCTACAAGGGCGTGCCTTAGCAACCAATCCAGTCACTAGTCATAGCTAGTCTTGGACTTAACAACCAGTTGTTCTTATGGGGAGAGCCTCAGAGCCACCACTCGTTGCTAGCCATCCACCAGTCACCTTAAAAGGAGGATATCTCTCCCCATTCTGCATGCCACAAGAATTGACCAAATTAGCCAAGAAAATCCATATTCCAAAAAATCCTCCCTCCCAGCCTCTTGTTCTCATAGGGGCAAGCCCAGAACCCCGACCAAATCACCTGGTCCCCATCTCCTACCAACCATCCCTCCACCATTGCAACCTCCTCTAATTCTTCAGGGAAAGGCGATGCCAATCTTTAATAACAAAGCAGTCCCATTACACTATCTAAAGTGCTCCGAAGTAGGAAACATGAACCCAAATGGGCAATGTTCCTGTAGAGATATGCCAAGATGAGACCCTAGGGTATCTTTGGAAGGATTGACTTCCAAGGATGAAACCGCATATGATATAGCGGCCCAACTCAAAAATATTCATGCCCAAATCTCAATTTGGGAACTTCTCTGAATGTAGTAAACCCACTAAGAAATGTTCATTAAGACCCTGAACGACTCACATATCTCTTGCGAAGCACTGCCCAAAATGGTCGCATATATGATAGGACAACTCCTCGCCTCATGAACCATCACTTTTTCTAATTACGAGCTGCCACTAGAAGGATGTAACCATTTGCATCAATTAACTATCACCATTTGTCACAGGAATTGTAGTATCTCAGTCGTACTTATTGACAATGGTTCAAGTTTGAATGTAGGCCCGCTTCGAATTGCCAGGTATCTAGGATTGGAATTGTTCATGTTTAGGCCGAGCAACATGAATGTTAGAGGATTCGATAATATTTAGAGACATGCCCAAGGGGAGATCGATATTGAACTGTAAATCAGTCCAGACACATCTATAATCACATTTCAAGTATTGGCCATCCCTTCATCGTTCAATCTCCTCCTTGGCTGCCCCTACTTAGCACAAGGTTAGGGTCATACCTTCGACCCTTCACCAAAGAGTTAAGTATGTCTTTGAGGATAAAGTGCTCTCTATTTTAGCTGATCATAAGCAATTCTTTCCTACAGAAGCAGCCCTCTCGAGAGAGCCCAACATCCCAGTCGTTGATACTTAGGCTAAGATAGGGATAACTTATACTAGAGTTTCCAATTTAAGGCAGTGAACTATGTGCCAACTGCTTATCCCCTCAAATCAGATTTTGTCTTTACTCCAGTTGAGCAACAAATCCTAAGTTATTGGCTCAAACACCAAGATACCTCTAAGTTAATTAAGGTCCAAGAGAAGATAGGCATGACAAAACTAAGATATGAGTCTCCCTGAAAGACAATCCGAAGGAATTACAACCCAAGAGTAGATGGAAAAACCAGGAGATAGGTCACCCATTTTTCTTTATGCCAGTCAACTTCACCAACATCAGATTCATCTACCCGAACAAAAATCCAGATCCTATCCTGTCGAATTGCAATCACAGTCTCACCATTACAGAGTTGCTTAAGGAATATGTAAGCAAGGGGTAAGAGTTTCTTTGCCTTGATTGGACCTCCATCATGGTCATGCCAGGATCGCAACAACTTGAGGAATGTCTTAACCTTGGGAAGGAAGAAGATTCCCCTCCTTTTGACATTGAGTCAGACCCAGCCCCCACTTCATCTTGATGGTTGGGCATGATAGGTTAGATCCACCCTTTGCCTTCTCAAGTATTGCCACCCTTGGGGAGGGAGCACATAGCACTAATTGGTTCACAATCCCCATGATAGTTGAATCAACAGTCAAACATCTAATAGTGTCAGCCTTAAAAAAAATCCTTGTAAATAGTTAGTAGTATCTCGAGCCAAATCAGGGTTGCCCCAGTTCGAAGTGTCATCATGCTCAAGTACCAATAAATTTAAAAATAAAAAAACTCACAAAACACAAAAACAACAAAAAACACAAAAAATCCAAAAACATTCGAAACTTTTCAAAAAGCTAAAAAATCAAAAAATATAAAAAACCATGTTAAAAATCCAAACAATAAGGTGTCTGTCTTGTTCAATGAGCCACATGGGTTCGAAGTTGATGTCTAGGATTTTAACATACATTTTGAACTTGTGGGTTTAGAAGAGCTCAATGATGAGGGAAATGATGATCTGACTTCCGAACTTGAGGATCTCCTCAAAAAGTTCAATTCTAAAGCCAATGTCCCACTCATCAACTTTAAGATGCTTAGTCTTGAAACTCTTGAGAATTCTTAGGGAGTACACATTGGAAGGAACCTGTCACCTGATGATAGGCAGAAGATGATTGAGTTCTCGAAACCATGATTGTCAAATTTTTCCTTCTCTTACGAAAACATGCCGGGGCTCAATGAAGATCTAGTTATACATCATCACCCATGAAGCCTAAAATCAAGTTGGTTAAGTAGAAATTAAGAAGAATGTGACCAGAATGGATCTTGAAGATACAAAAAGAAGTGATTAGGCAATACAACACGGGTTTCTTGTTAGTGTTTAACTATACAAAATGGCTCGCCAATCATCCTTATCCTCAAGAAAGATGGCAAGGCCTGAATGTGCATCGACTTCCAGAACCTTAACAAAGCTAGTTTGAAAGATGACTTCTCACTGCCTCACATTGATATCCTGGTCGATAACACAACATGGCATAAGCGGTTTGATCCAAGTACCAAATCTTGAGCGCTTACCAATGAACTCAATGACCTGATTAAGTAGAAGTTCGAGACTCACCTGGAATGGATGATACTAAAGAACTCACCGACCTGGCCAGGTAAGAGTTTAGTGTATCAGGATTAGCCATACTATAACCATTTCTGTGTTGCTCTGAAACACCAACAACAAAAAAAAAAGAAAATAAATTACTCTGGATGTGGGGAAAAATAATATATGAATTGCTATAAATTTAATACTTAAATAGATAAAATAAATATATGCATATAAATCTCAGGGTCGAGATTTTTATTTAAGTGGGGTAGATTGTAGCGTCCCGACTACATGTATCCAATTATACACGCACATATACATATATATCTACCTTGCAAGGAATACATTGAAAACTTAAACATAATGAATCATGAGAATGATAAAAGTAATTAAATTTTGTGGATAAAATTTAGTTTAAGGGTGGTAGATTGTAACACCTTAAACTTTTCAATACCCGAGTATTGAAAGTTCTCGAGTGTTAACATGAAATTTAGTTTAGTATATACATATGTATGTCAACAATTTATCATATCCTAACCTTGCATTTATTCTCCAACATGAATCTGACCATTGAGAGTGATCTTCATCCATAGATCAAGCCATCTGATCATTGATTTTAAGACAAGATCATCATATGTCCAAGTATTCTCACTTGTCCATCATAACCAACAGTTCAGCCAACTATCCACTGATAGGTAAAGATATATGACCGTCCACTTTGAGTTCGGATGACCCGATCATATTAAAGTAACTACTTGATATCTGCATTCGCTCATACACATCGAATTAAGATTCTGATCCGTTCATCGTGTTCACCACTTATGAATATGCTTAACCCACTATCAAAATTACAATTTGAAAAACTTACACATGTGAACAAGTCACTCGAATCTAACAGTATACATGCCTTTTGATCACTCCAAAAACTCACTTGTGATCATCTGGTTACAAAACTGACCATACACCCACTTACATACGTGATCAGAGTGTTGACCATCAATTTTTTCTATTTTTAACATGCCATCTGACCATCCATTATGTTGGTTGATATATATAGATTTCCTTAATTAATTTGGTGAATAATTCTTTATTAATAATGAATTAGATATAAGTTCTTTTTTAAGAATTACTTAGAAACATGCCTATAACCATGCATTACTATTAGATTTTCCAAAACTCTCATATTAGCAATAATTATGAAAATGCCATTAACCTAGACCCTTGAATTCTAGATTACATGGTTCCCACAATCCGTTTATTGTAAAATTTTATACCATACTTATATATCATAAATTAACTATACCTGTCAAATTTCAGCCCTTAGATCATTGTAAAAGTGACCCAATTGACAAATCAACCCCTTAACAGTTGATTTTCGTGTCCATCGAGGGAAGAAACCTCGTGGGTAGTCGTAATAGGATATTTTCCTTTATATGAATGACTTTGATTGCCCAGAATATAGACCAAGACCTCAATTTGTTAGGCTTTTCCTTAGGCACGGAGTTATCCTTTCGAGGCTAACCAACTCCTTATAAATCCGGATCTTCCGATTAAACCACTTTCTGCCGTCCATCACAACTCAAATTTGGACCATACTTTAGTCTCATATGACTACAAGGTTATACTAAATTTAAACCTCGATCTATGATCATATATCATTGAATGTTGAAGCCAACTCCTTCATTTTAGTATAAGAGGTGAAAATTTAAATTTAGTCTTTTTCCACCATTGATCAACCACCAAATTTTGTCCAACCGTTTACCTATCCTTACTACATATTTTTTTTCCAAAATTGGGCCCTGATCATTAATTGTAGACCATTAATTGAAAACAAGTTTGTTTTGCCACCTGTCAGGAGAATTTTCAAGATAGGTCAATCTAAATTTCGAATCACCAAGAAAATCATATACCCCAACCTTATTCGACAACCCCGACATACTGGATGAATTAAATGTAAAGAAAGATCGCTAGAAAATGTTAAATTGGAGAAACCCAATATAAGTGGGATATTGTAAATGCTACATTGTATATCTATCACCTAGAGTTCTCAAATTTTGTTGTACTAAATCATTTAGAATCTGTATCATGTTTTGATAAGATGATTAGATCAACTTCGTGCATTTTAAAGTTATCCAAGTCTTCGTCGAACTTCTCTATGTATTCAAGTTGAAGAAGCGTTGTCGAAGTTCAAGATTTCAAGCTCAAATACAAGTACTAGTTCAAGGCTCAAGTTTGAGTATAATCTTCAAGTTTAGTACTTTAAAGACTCAAAAACTCATGTCTTTACTCAAGCTCAAGTTCACGATTTAAAGACAAGCTTCAAGTATTTCAAGTGTGTGACTTTGCAGAGCAAATTATGTTTCAATTGTTCAACCTTACAAACAAGGTATGGATGACGCTAGATTAACAATAGTTTAGGTCACATTCATTGCATATGCTATGTGGGTCATTTCATAAGTTTATAGGTCATTTCCTCGACTAGTCCTATACTTAGTCTTTGTTCGACTAGTCTAAGCTTCGGCTCGACCAGTCCAAGATTTGTTGCAAAATTTTAGAATTTTCTGTTGGACCCTCGACTAGTCGTGGAGACTACTCAACTAGTCATGTGAACAGTGCTTAATCGGTCGTGCTGGCTCGACTCAAAGTCCAACAAGGGTTTTTGGTCTCACTCGACCATTCGAGTGCATTGCTCGACCAGTCGAGTAACGACCTTATCATATCGCGCCAGAAATTTTGAAATTTGGTTGGTTCTTCGACCAGTCGAACCGACCTTTGGACCAGTCAAGTGAATAGTATTTTCACCTATAAATAGAGGATGAATCTCAGAGTTTTTCATTGATTCCAAGATATATCTGAAAAGGCCAAGCTATATGTCCTAGAGGATGAGGAGGAGGGGGGGTGAATAGGACTATGCCAAATTAAAACTTAATAGCGAAATTTAAATAAATTAAATACAAATAGCAATAGACAATCCCACAATGTTGAATTTAAAGACAACCTCAAATGTACGAGTATTGAGAAGTTAATATAGATGTTGTTCTAAGGACAACCTTACACCATAAAAACTAAGGGTTTATGGCAGGACAACCGTACTAGAACGGTTTGTGTATCAAAAACTCAAACTTAATACAGAGGAATAAATAAATAAATAGCAAAGAAAGAAATTTATGCTATTACAATATTCTCCACATTTGCATAAAAGAAATTACAACATTCTCGACAATGCAAAAAGAAAATTACAATCATCCACAAAAAGAAATAAACAATCAATCCACAAGACCAGAAATTATAGTGGTTCGCTTGTGTGTACACCAACTGTTTAGAAAAACAGCCACATAACTACTCCACTCCTAATATCCTCACAAAGTGGATATTAGTGTTCACTATGAAAATAGGTTTTTCCAGGTTCACTTAAAACCCTCACAATTGTCTCTTTCAAGTGGGCTTACACAATTCAAAAAACCCCACACTCTGAGTTTTCTAGATTACCTCACACTAACCAAAACAGAGATTTTTCTGGCACAATCTCAAACACCAAAACTGAATTTCACAATAATGTAAAATACCTAGATATTCTCTTTTTGATGCCGCCCGGAAGAACCAAATCGGAGTAGAATTTCATCGTAGAAGTTCAATGTCCAAACTCACTTATGAAATGGTTCTAGGTTCTAAATTGATTTTAAATTAATTCAAGTTGGGCTAGCTTTTTTGATTTTGATTCCAAAGAAAAGGGTAATCCTCAATCCCTTCTTTAAATATGAATGCAATATAGAATACAAAATCAAATATAACAAAGCTAAATTAAGAGAATATTAAATGAGCACAATATAGGTTAAAAAGAACACTAACTTAACTCTTAGAGTAGCGTATTGATTTATCATGAATTGAATGAAAAACTTTGAAATTTATGCTCTATTTATAAGTGAAGAAATCGTGTTCATGACTGGTCCTGAGGACACCACGACTGGTCGTAGGACCAATAAATTTTTAAAATTTGGGAGTGATTAGATAAAGCCGTTCCACGACTGGTTGTAGGCACTACACGACCGGTCGAGGGACCTCCACGACTGGTCGTGACCTTTCCACGACTGGTCATGTGGAACCTGAAATAGTTGCTAGACTTTGAGTCGTAGCTGCAGGACTGGTCGAGAACGAGTCGAGCATTGTTCACACGACCGGTCGGGTAGTCTCCAAGACTGGTTGAGACTTAACAAAAAATTCTGAAAATTTGAATCAAACTTAGGACTGGTTGAGCCAATGCTAAGACTAGTTGAACAGAGTCCAGGACTAGTCGAAAAATAGTCTATTCACTTATAAAATGATCTAATTGAATTATGTATTCAAAATGACCTACCCTAAGGTCAATCTAAGGTCATTCATACCTTATACATGAAGAATGAACATTGAAAACTTCTTTTCCTTCAGTTGATAGTCGTTCTTTGAAGTTTATGAAGCTTGATGTCTTGTCATATAGAGAATCTTGAACTTGAGACTTCTAAAGCTTGAAATTGACATTCATTGAAGTGAGAACTTGAGATGTATATTGCCTTTAGATGAAGTTTGACATCTTGTACTTTAAAACTTGAAGGAGTGAAATATCATATGGTGTTGTATACATCACTTGATGTATAATGAAGCTTGAAACTAAAGAACTTGACTTGCATTATCTCTTGAGGTAAAGACTTTTACTCTTGTACATGAGATGCACAGACCTGGATATATAGAGGTGCTGAACAAGACAAGAATCCCAATAGGTTTTGACACGACTAAATTTGACAATCAAAGGAGCTAGAAAACATTGCACTTACAATCTCCCCCTTTGTCAAATTTGTGACAAAAAACACTTCATCAAAATAGGATAAGCATTACATCCTCAATAAAGAATCATGCACCATACATACAGAATAAAGAAATATGTATCGGTTATAAAACAAAGCATTTCACTCCCCCTTACTTACTCCTCTCCCTTTCTCAAAGAAAGGCTATCCATGATCCATCCACAATCCACATGCCAACCAACCATATATATATCACAATCACCAATCACCATATATTAAGCATGACAAAATTCTCCCCCTTTTTGTCACAATATGACAAAGGAAGAAACTAATACGTGTAATAGGAGGTAGATAAATAAAGATGAATAAGATGAACAATGAGGAATAATGCATCAAATTAAGCAAGATATTATAGATATAAGCAAGTAATGTTCAAGCAACATTAATTAACATCATCCAAGTTTAACCAAAGTTAATCCCACAAACCGAAAGAAAACAAAGTATCATAAGAGTTATTACAATCTATATACGAAAATACTAATCAGATCCTTATTAATGCGCTTCATATATTTACGCATATAAGCAAATTGCGAATCCTGGGTTACACGAATCTAAGCCACCTATTCCTCAAGAGAATGCAACCTCTCAACGAAATCAGAAGGCTGATAATCAGGGTCAGCCTCAGAATCTGATTCAAGCTCATCAAAGATATCATCCATGTTTATGTCATCAGGAGGTAAATCGCCTTCTTCTTCATTTATTACTTTAGATCCACCACCACCCACATTAACCTGGCCTGCGGCCAACCTCAAATTCATCTTGTTAATATTGGAGTTGTTGAAGATGAGGTGTTGAATGGGTGCCTCTCCAATAGGCATAACCACTAACATATGGGTGGCCAACACAATCATAAGATATGCAAAAGGGATATCAATATATCTAGGATGGAGACAGAATTGTATGATGGAATGACAAATTAAAGAAGGAAGACAAACATTAGTACTAGAGATAATGGAATGCAAAATTTGAACCATGACAGAGGTGAGTTCGGTTTTGTTACCAGAACGAGGATAAAGATTTGAAATAAATATCCTATGAAGGACCATGTATCTAGGTAATAAGTACTTTGAAGTAAGCACATTCCCATTTTAACTCCATTACGCATCTATATTACACAATGCTCTAGTAAGCATACGTTTTTTTGATTCAGATGGTTTAGCTACTAGAGTGCTAATTGGAATACCTTCATCATTGATAGGTATGTCTATTAGGCTAGAAATCAGATGTCAGTCTACTTCAAATGGACCTTCTCTAGTTGCTATAATAAAAGTTAAATTTTCAGTTAAAAAATCAGAAATACATGCATACATAGCTTGTGCAATAGACTGGTATGCCAGCCCATCCCAATGTAAAATGTTGGCCCATCATACAGATTGGAGAAGAGAAAGGAGTTCAAAAGGAGCAAGATGTTCAACATGCACAGGTCGTTCAACTAAAACATTATGCAACCTTAAATCCCGCACATAGGAGGGATCATCTTCGGGTGACCGAAGGTGGTGCCTTGTGATAGGTGTCGATCTAGATGTTGAAGGACCATGAGAACTTTTCTTTTTGCCTTTACCTTCCATTTGGCAACTAGGAAATCAAGGAATTAAAAGGTTGTAAAAGAGATAGAGTGAGTTTTCTCAAAATCAGATTTTGGAGAAGAAAATCCCAAAAACCTCAAGGAAACAAGAAATAAATCACTCCAAAGATGAAAAAGAAGTGATATGTACTTGAATCTATAAGGAATATGGAAATGAAGTACTAACCTTGAAGAACAATGAAGATGGGTTTGACCGGTCGTGCCAAGACCTGTTGGAGAAGAAGCCCAAATAAAGAAAAGAGGGATTTTTTTTTTCCAAATAAAGGTCAAACCCATGATACCATGACTGGTCGAGTACATGCTCGACCGGTCGTGCCACGACTGGTCAAGCATGTACTCGACTGGTCGTGCACAACCAAAAATGTGTATTTTTCATTAAATTTTAAAATTTAAATAAACAAACTAACAAGTATATACATTATAATATAGAAATGCATGAATAATCAATTGAAATTGCACATACCAAGATCAAATTTCAATTTAGAAAACTTCCTTTTGTCGAGCGATTTTGTAAAAATGTCAACAAGTTGAGTCTCAGTCAGAATATATTCCAAAGAAATTATCTTTTCTTCCACTAATTCACGAATGTAATGATATGTAATGTCAATGTGCTTGGTTCGTAAATGCTGGATTAGATTTTTAGATATATTAATTGTACTGAAATTATCACAATATAAAACCATTGAATCCTGTGTAATTTCGTAATCGCTTAATATTCTTTTCATCCATACAATTGAGTACATGCATTACTAGCTACAATGTATTTAACTTCAGCAGTTGAGAGTGATACGGAACTTTATTTCTTACTTTGCCAAGAAACTAAACAGTTCTTAACGTAGAAACAACCACCACTGGTTGATTTCCTATCATCAACATTACTAGCCCAATCAGCATCAGTGTAACCAGTTAATTGAACACTAGTATCATGTGGATACCAAAGGCCCAGATTATCTGTACTTGCGACATATCGCATAATCCGCTTAACAGCAGTTAAATGTGACTCTTTAGGGTCAGATTGATATCTAGCGCAAATTCCTACGCTAAATGCAATTTTAGGTCGGCTTGCAGTTAAATACAACAAACTAGCTATCATATTGCGATACAATTTAGGATCCACTTTCTTACCTGTCGAGTCCTTTAAGAATTTTAGAGTCGTACTCATAGGAGTATCAAAATTTTTCCCATTCTCAAATCCAAACTTTTTAACTAAGTTCAGAGCATATTTGGTTTGAGAAATGGAGAAACCATCAGGTTGCTATTTAACTTGCAACCTTAGGAAATAATTCAATTCCCCAACCATGCTCTTTTCGAACTTAGATTTCATAAGATCTACAAACTTAACAGTCATGTTAGCATAGGTAAATCTATAAATAATATCATCAACATAAATCTATACTATTAAAATGTGATCATTATGTTTCTTTACACACAAAGTCTTATCAACACTTCCCATTATAAAGTTATGACCAAGTAAAAATTTAGTCAATTTTTCATACCATGCCTTGGGAGCTTGTTTTAAACCGTAGAGAGCCTTTTTTAGATGATAGACATGATCAGTATTCTTAGGGTCTTCAAAACCCATTAGTTGTTCAACATACACTTCTTCGTGCAAATCGCCATTTAAAAAAGCACTCTTTACATCCATTTGATAAATTTTGAACTTTCTAAAATAAGCAATGGATATAAATAGTCTAATTGATTCAAGACGAGCTACTGGGGCAAAGGTTTCATCATAATCGATGCCTTTAATTTGAGTGTACCCTTGTACAACTAGTCTAGCCTTGTTTCGAATTATATTACCAAGTTCATCAGACTTATTTTTAAAAATCCACTTAGTTCCAATAACATATGTTTATCTTTAGGTTTAGGAACCAAGTACCAAACATCATTTCTAACAAATTGATTAAGCTCTTCTTGCATTGCAAATATCATATTTTCATCAGTAAGAGCTTCTTTTACGTTAGCTGGTTCTATTTGGGATGTAAAGCATATATAGTTACACACATCTTCTAGTTGTTTACAAGTGCATACACTAGTGAGAGGGTTTCCAAGAATTTGATTAGTTGGATGATCTTTAACAGTTCTTAGTTCATAGTTGTTATGATTAGATGAAGAATCTGGTTTATCAATTAGAAGTACTTCATCATTATCTGAACTTGAGACAAGTGTATTCAAGTAATCATCAATAACCACATTAATGGATTATTGACTTACTCCGGTTCTCTTATTAAGAACCCGATATGCTCGACTATTTAGAGTATACCCTAAAAATATCCCTTCATCACTTTTGGTGTCAAACTTACCCAGATTTTCTCGATCACGCAAAATATAGATTTTGCTGCCAAAAACTTGAAAGTATTTAACAGTAGGCTTCTTATCAAACCATATTTCATAAGCTATTTTATCGTTTGATTTTCTAGTATAAACACGGTTAATTATATAACATGCAGTATTTATGGCCTTTATCGCATATTTGAGAAATGCTTAATAAGTTGTGTTTTAAACCTTCTACATATAAAACATTCTTAAATAAAGAGAGGTTAGAAAGTTGAACCGTACCTTGGCTAATAATCTTGTAGTTACTACCATCACCAAATGTGACCGAACCATCAGTCATGTCTTTAAGATTGGTGAACAAACCTTTGTCACCAGTTATGTGCCTGGAGCATCCATTGTCTAGGTACCACTTTGAATGGCTTAAAGCTTTGAAAGCCGTGTGGGCAACCAAGCAAGTAACCTTAGGAACCCATTTCATTATAGTTTTGAGTTTAGGAGTATAGTTGGTCTTCTTGTATTTGTAGTTGATATAAGACCGACCATTTGAGTTAGATTTTAAGAGCTCCTTAAGTAAATCAACAATTTTCTCAGCTAAAGGATTACGATTCTGATTTTTATAGTTGATATGGTTGCTTTTAGGTTTTAAGGATTGAAAAGTTTTAGTATTTTTAGAATAATTTTGATTTGAACTTTTTCCTTTTGAGTTTGAAGACTCTCCTTTCACAAACTTAGGACTATTCTTATGTTTAGGAGGAATATTTTTATCGTAGCCCAAACTGGATCGGTCGCCACATTTTCTGGACCCGGATAATAGTTTTTCTAACTTAGGATCACCTTGGGCATACCTCCATGTATCCTTTAAACTTAAAAGTGAAGAGACTTCAAGTTTTAGTTTTTCATTTTCAGATTTTAGATTTTCAATAAGAGAGGTTTTGAAATCTAAATTGCATTTAGTTTTTTCAAAACAATCTGAAATGTGGGATTTTTCTAAAACAAGAGTATCAAAATTTTCTTTAAGTTTCAAAAACTCTTCTTTCTGAAGTTTTAGTTTTACTGCAATCTTACAACTCTCCTTGTATAGGGCATTGTAAGCATCTTGAAGATCTTATTCAATTTCATGATCACAATTCAAATTTTCTTCACTAGTTGAATCATCATGATCTGAAAAAGTAAACTTGGCTAGAGTCATAAGAGCTTTAACTTCATCGCCCGACTCAGTTTTAGAATCTTCTGATTTAGAAGAGGCTTTAGTGCCAGAAGATTCATCCCAAGTAGCTAACATACCTTTCTTTTTTAGGTTTGTCCTTTTTAGGACACTTGTTCAATAAATGCCCTTATTCATGGCAGTTGTAACATTGATTATCTTTTAAAGATTTCAAAGTTTTAGATTTAGATCTTTTCTTACCATTTGATTTTTGAAAATCAATTCTCTTTCTACTTTTGAAAATCTTATTAAACTTTTTAGGTAAAAGGGCCATATCATCTTCAGAATTTCTAAATCAGAATTACTATTTTCTTGAGAAACACATTTAGAAGATTTAAGGGCGATGGATTTACCTTTAGGAGCTTTAAAGTTTAACTCATAGGTTTGTAAAGAACCAACTAACTCTTCTACCCTCATATTATTTGTATCACGAAGTTCCTGGATCGCGGTCACCTTTGAATCGAACCATGTAGGTAGTGAACGTAGTATCTTTGCATAGACTTTACTTTCTGAGATTTTATCACCGAGACCCGAGCTATATGTCCTAGAGGGGGGGGTGAATAGGACTATGCCAAATTAAAACTTAACAGTGGAATTTAAATAAATTAAATACTGATAGCAATAGACAATCCCACAATGCTGAATTTAAAGACAACCTCAAATGTACGAGTATTGAGAAGTTGATACAGATGTTGTTCTAAGGACAACCTTACACCATAAAAACCAAGGGTTTATGGCAGGAAAACCTTACTAGAATGGTTTGTGTATCAAAAAGTCAAATTTGATATAGAGGAATAAATAAATAAATAGCAAGGAAGGAAATCTATGCTATTACAATATTCTCCACATTTGCATAAAAGAAATTATAACATTAACCACAATGTAAAAAGGAAATTACAATAATCCACAAAAAGAAATAAACAATCAATCCACAAGACCAGAAATTATAGTGGTTCGCTTGTATGTACACCAACTGTTTAGAAAAATAGCCACATAACTACTCCACTCCTAATATCCTCACACAGTAGATATTAGCGTTCACTATGAAAATAAGTTTTTCCAGGTTCACCTAAAACCTCACAATTGTGTCTTTCAAGTGGGCTTACATAATTTAAAAAACCCCACACTTTGAGTTTTGTGGATTACCTCAGACAAACCAAAATAGAGATTTTTCTGGCACAATCTCAAAAACTAAAACAGAAATTTCCAATAATGTAAAATACCTAGATATTCTCTTTTTGATGCCGCCCGAAAGAACCAAATTAAAGAAGAATTTCAACATAAAAGTTCAATATCCAAACTCACTTATGAAATGGTTCTAGGTTCTAAATTGGTTTTAAATTAAATCAAGTTGGGCTAGCTCTATTTGATTTTGATTCCAAAGAAAAGGGTAATCCTCAATCTCTTCTTCAAATATGGATGGAATATAGAATACAAAATCAAATATAACAAAGTTAAATTAAGAGAATATTAAATGAGCACAATATAGCTTAAAAAGAACACTAACTTATCTCTTAGAGTAACGTATTGATTTATCTTGAATTAAATGAAAAACTCTGAAATTCGTGCTCTATTTATAAGTAAAGAAATCACATTCATGACTGGTCTTGAGGACACTACGACTGGTCGTAGGACCAACAAATTTTTGAAATTCAGCCGCGATAAGATAAAGCCGTTCCATGACTGGTCGTAGGCACTGCACTCCGATCCAGGGACCTTTACAACTGGTTGTGACCTGTCTACGACTGGTCATGTGGAACCTGAAATAGTTCATGGACTTTGAGTCGTAGCTGCAGAATTGGTCGAGTACGAGTCGAGCACTGTTCACACGACCGGTCAAGCAGTCTCCAGGACTGGTCGAGGCTTAACAAAAAAATTTAAAAATTCGAAATGAACTTAGGACTGGTTGAGGAATTTCTTGAACTGGTCGAGCCAGTGCCAGGACTAGTCAAGAAATAGTTTATTCACTTATAAAATGATCTAATTGAATTATGTATTCAAAATGACCTACCCTAAGATCAATCAAAGGTCATTCATACCTTATACATGAAGTATGAACATTGAAAACTTCTTTTCCTTCAATTGATAGTTGTTCTTTGAAGTTCATGAAGCTTGATGTCTTGTCATATAGAGAATCTTGAACTTGTGTAACACCCCGTGTTTTTAGGACCCGAGTATATGACTCGTTTCCCAAAAACCCGAGTGTTATCTTTAAAGGATGGTCAAATTCACGTATATTTTTTTTTCTCCTTATCAGAGTAAGCAGATGAGCGTAGAATGGACAAGTAAGCTAAAAGGGAAGTTTAAATTTTCATTTAGAATATACAAGTGGTTGCCCATAATGACTTATACAAACCAATGTCCCCATTCTCACGAATACAAAATGAAATATTATTACATGTGAAACAAGGTAAACTGCAATAATCTTAAACTATGAAATCCTGTAGCAACCCTTAGCAAATAGAATCATGCACCCTTGTCAACCATAGCCTGCTCCTCACCAATATACGGGGCCACCTGCACTACCTGTACGGTTGTATATTTGATGGATGAGTGGCCAGCTCAGTGTGAATTCCCCTCAAGATTACACACCGCCGCATTAGGTAAGCATAGTTATAAAACAACAAGGCAATCAAAACAATACATGATGCAATCTTTTTAAATGCATGGATGCATGAATGCACATCGGCCTGGGGATGCACATCCAGCCGGACTTGGGCTCGTCACCCATGCAAATCATCGACCTGGGAAAATCATCCAGTCGGACAGGGGTCGATAGTCGGTGGTCTGGGAGCTAGCGAAACAATACCCCGAAGATCCTAAGGGCACGTGCTACAGCATCCAGATTAGCCACCCGTCATCGCCAACATGCTATGGATGCATGATTAGCCAAACGGTTATTAGTCCAGTTACAATCAGCCAATTTAGGTAAGCTCAAGGTCACTACGGGGAGCTCGGAGCCCAGCGTAGGCCGACAGCTCGGGCATAGTGTCCCATTACCACCATCCCCGGCCCATGAGGCTACCACCTTAGGATGTTTAATGGAAAACCGTCGACTAGTGGTCAATCATATTATAACATATGAGGCTTGCCATCGCATGGTTGCACAGTATAAAAAAATCGAGCCCATATAGGGAAAATACCAGGACAAGGACAGATACGGTGATATCAAAGCAAGACAAATATCAAAATAAGCCACATAGGGCGAGTATCAAAATCATGCGATAAAAGACCATCCTTGAAAATCGTTGGACACAACAACCCTGGATGGTAGGCCCACATCACTGGTTAATTTAAACCACCATTTAATAACCACTAAGCCGAAGGTCCATTACTATTACAATCAGTCGGGTTACATCCCAAGTATGGGTGTACACATATAGGTGGGGGTTTCCCACTGGTGTACCAATTCAAGTTCCATGAGTAATCCATAAATAATTCATGAACAAATATATAGGATGAACATTAAACAGGCAATGTAGCAATTCAATTTCCACCAGCTAACACATGTGATTATAAGAGAGAGATATCAAATATAAATTTAAATAAAAACTATAACTTAAGCTAATGAGAAGATGGAAAGCTCAAGGGGAAGAATCATCACCTGAATGGTAGTGTTCTCGAATTCGGCCTGAGTTCTTCTTGAGGCCCGAGGTCACTCAAAGAATCTCCTAAAAATTTCAGTTTACGCTTGTCAGGTATTCTTATGTCTTGGATTAACAGATGTATCGTAGTGAAGTCTCATGGATGGTGCTACACATCGTGAGGTGGGCAGTTTGGATGAATCATGTATAGCAGGGTGGAGTCCACAGATATGGCCTACAGAAGTTTTAAATGGTCAGAAGGTAGTTTGATATCTCGGCCATTGCTGCCCAATCATGGGGGTGTATCTAACGGATGGTTTAGATGGCACTGGCGCCACCCATGACCGTACACACACTCCATGCTGGCCACCCCGCTAGAGGTCGACACCCAAACTTCAGGTGTTGAAACGAGGTGCCTTCACTCAGTCTATCAGTGTCAGTGCAACTATGGATCTAGGTGTTTGGACCCAGCGCCGGATCGTCCACAAATGGACAGTTTGGAGACACCCATGATAGTAGGCCAGGGATCAAAGGTCATTTGTATAGCACATATACTAGTGTGGGGTATGCAGTGAGGTGGGGCACGCTGACCATGCATTTGGTGATTTTTCCAAACACGGTCCAAAGGGACGGTGCAGATGTGTCAACATGGGTCCCACACAGGCCCCCCACATGCATCTTATATGTTATATCAGTGCCAAATGCTGCTACTATACATATTATTGTATCTGGTACATATTTAAGTATATTAACGTCACATGCAATACATATTTAATTATTACATCTCATATGCATCTGATATCATATCACGTGGGTCCCACATGGGCCTTTCATCATATATATACACAATGTATGTGTATATTAACTCAACGTGGGTCCTATGGGGCCCACCACATATAGCATTGTATTATTTAATATTACACACATACCTTTTTCTTTAAACCTGTACAACAGCCGTCCAGCACTGCCTGCCCATTGATGGATGGCCAAGATGAAACACCTCACCAAGGTGGGGTCCACTTACGGGGCCTACTAACTGTGGTAGGGTGGGGTCCACCTGCACTTATACGGGCCCAGAACTAGGGCAGCCCATCGGTTTTGGGTGAGGCCCACCTGCATTTGTGCAGGGCCCACCAAAATTTTGGTGAAGCCCACATGCAGCCCACCTGCATTAGCAACGAGCTTTGCTGACGCGAAACAGCCTCTGTTGTAGCTGTTTTGGAGGCCACTTTCCGGCCCCGATTTTAGCTCAAACGAGGCTCTCTTTAGGGTCGTTTTTCGACCTGCATCGGCGCCTAGTAGTAGCATGGCGGCAAGCGTTACCCTCAGCCCAAGGACGGTCTGAGCAGGGACGTTTTCGCCCTGACTCTTGGGTCGTTTTCAGCCCGATTTTGAGGTGTGCAGCAGCTCGACAGGGCCTGACTTGTAAGCTGTCCTAGAACCCAGTTTCAGCTACTATCTGGGGCCATTTACACGCTACTGCTTGGTCCCAGAACAGGGCCATACTCAGGCCGGTTTTGGCCTTGAAACAGTGCTTGGACGCAAGCCATCTCTTTCTTCAAACAGAGCCTGTTCTCGGTTTTGTGCATGGTTCTGTTAGTGGTTATTTTCAGCTATGATCCGGGTCCCGTCTGGCGGTTTGTTTGAGGTGCGGGTGGGGCATGGCGGAGCTTAGTTTATATTCATTTGAGAGCCTCAAAATAGAAAGAAAGTTTTACCTGTTTCAGTCGGCTCCGACCCAAGCTCGGGTTGACACGCACACACCCATCTCTTTTCCTTTTTCCCCACTTTTCTTTCTTCTCCCTCACTCAAGTGGTGTGGCCGTGGGCTCACACTGACTCGGCTCGGTCCATTTCTCACGGACTGAGTCGGGACAGTGAGTGCTAGGCTCACCTTCCTTCTTTTTCTCTCTCTGTTCTCTCTATTTCCTTCCTTCCTCACCACTCTATCTGTGTGAGATTTGAGAGGGCTGGACCTCCCCATTTATAGGCAGGGAGAGGGACTTTCAATAGCTGGGATTGCTTGGGATTGAACGTCCGAGATTGAGGGTGAGGAGCGCACGCGGATCGTGCCAGCTGGAGTGGACAGTTCCATTTTCGGTATTTTTGTGTTTTTGGGCTGTTTTTCGCTGGTTCTCGTGTGCCCACACATGCCTAAAATTCAGTTCTGTTAGTTGGGTTTTGGTCAGATCTACCTCCTTGATCAAATGGACGGTTTGGATTATTGATATGGCCCCTCATGGTGGACCATTTCTTAATCAAACGGGGGAGGGAAAAACACCACGAACCGTGTTTTAAATGGCAACGCAGCGGGAGGATTCCCATTTTCGGGAAATGGCGGGTCAGAGTCTGGTCTGACCATGCATGCCATTCGGTGTGCTGCTGGTGCACACGTGCTGTGTGCACACTCTAAATCTAGAGGTAGGGTCCACCAACTCCTTGCCAAATCTACTTCATCCATTGAGTTCTAGAAGCTCCACTAACGGACCTTGGTCGTTGATCAGACTGATCTAAGGTCTAGGTGGGCTATACACCAAATTTTCATTTGTTTTTAACTCTAATTGAAAATTCCAGTTAGTTTGATGGTTGGATCACCTCGAAATTTAACATCGATGGTCAAAAGGATTCTAATGATCCTAAGGTGTGTTCGGGTGTGTTATAGGGGTCGATATGTAACTCAAGTGGGCCACCCTTTAATCACCGCGGGACCGTGTTCACGTTGAACCAGGAATTCATTTAGACTTGCATGCAGGGCTAGGAAAAAAAATCAAGTGGGGCCCACAATGATGCTTGTTAAGAAATCCACTCCGTCCACCATCTTTGGCACACCGTGCTAACCCATGGTCCAAAATTTGAAATAAATCCAAACTTCAGGTGGGCCGCACGATCTGATAATGCATTAAATGGTATTTACCATGAAATCCCATGCACGTAGAATTTGAATGAATTGAGATATTTTTCGAAAAGTCCACTTTACTACTTGTAGTTGTACGATCCGCTCTGTTCATTGTTTTTAACATGCTCTATTAGGATTAAGGTCCAAAAATGGGGCAGATTTGTTGATCGGGTGGGCCGCACGGTATGTTTTAGCTTCAACGGTAATATCTAATTACATTCATGAATATTTACTATCTTGCCATTCATTTCTCAACCACTTTCCGACGTCCATTACGTAGGAGTGCGCCGTCCGAATTTCTTGAATTTTGGCAGGTATTCTTTAATTTTTGTGCTCTTTCTCTTAGCCCAATTTGGACCCCGATCTCCCAAGGATGTCCAAGATGCTCCTTTAGTGGCTTGCACACTCCGTAATTCAAAATAATATTTGTACACCTCCAATTGACAAGTTACCAAGTAGTTGGGACTTAAACCCGAAGATCTTCACAATGACTGATTCATCCTGATATTCGGATGACTCATTTGACAGATCCAAACCTGATGGACGGTCAGGTGACTTGTTAAGAATAAGAAAGTTTTATGGTTAGCACTCTAACCATGCATATGGGTGGATGTATGGTCAGTTTTGTGAATAGGTAAGCACAAAGTGGGTTTTCAGAGTGATTAGGGGTAAGACTTATATAACGTTAGATTCGAGTGACTTTCTTATACATGAAAGTTTCTCAGATTCTGATTCTAACGGTGGGCTAAGCATATTCATATGGTATGAATAAGATGAACGGATCAGAATCTTGGTCTGATAAGTGCATGGACGGATGTAGGGATCAAGTTGCTAAATTAATGTGATCTAAGTGCTGAAATTTAAGGTGTACGGTTAATTTATAATAATTAGGCCTGATATAAAGTTTCGCACGAAACAGATCATGAGAACCTTGTGAGTTGGAATTCAGGATATAGGTTGATGGCATTTTCGTAATTATTGCTGATCTAAGAGTTTTGTGGAATCTAATGGTTCTAGATGATTATATGTCATCTTCTAAACAATTCTTACAAAAAGACTTATATTTAAATCATTATAAATAAAGACTTAGTCACTGATTTAGTTAAAGGAAGGTACATGTATCGAACTAAATGAGCAATGGTCGAACAACTAGATTTATGGATGAATATCATTCATAATCGATCAGATTCAAGTTGGAGGATGGATGTAGGGTTAGGTTGACTAGACTGATATCGTACACGTATATATACTATGGTAACACTCGAGGACTTTCAATACTCGGGTATTGAAAAGTTCGGGGTGTTACAACTTGAGACTTCTAAAGCTTGAAATTGACATTCATTGAAGCTTGAGCTTGAGTTGTATTTTGCATTTAGACGAAGCTTTGACATCTTGTACTTTAAAACTTGAAGAAGTGAAATATCATATGGTGTTGTATACATCACTTGATGTATATTGAAGCTTGAAACCGAAGAACTTGACTTGCATTATCTCTTGAGGTAAAGACTTTTACTCTTATACATGAGATGCACAGACCTGGATATGTAGAGGTGCTGAACAAGACAAGAATCCCAATAGGTTTTGGCACTACTAAATTTGACAACGAAAAGAGCTAGAAAACATAACACTTACAATATTAAACCATCACTCTAACAGATAAGTTCCTGCATTTCTTAAGCTATATCATGTTCATTTTAAATTCTCTTAAATAACTTTTTGCATTTGATTTTGTGATCTCCATTCAACTCTATTTCTTTAAAAGAAGGGAATTATGATTTTACCCTCTTTGAGATCAAAATCAAATCAAGCTAGCCCAGGCTGAATTAATCTAAAAATCATTTAGATTTAGAACCTTTCATTTGTGAGACTGGACATTGAACATCTTCGTCTACATCGGATTGGTTCTACCGGGCTTCTTCAGAAGGAGAATTTTCAGATAAGTATCATTTATATTTTGTGTATCTTTTGCGGTTTATGAGGTTGTACCAAGAAAATCTCATTTTTGGTTTTGTCTGAGGTAATCCAGAAAATCTCAGAGTGTTGGGTTTTTATAATTGTGTAAGCCCTTCTAAAGACACAATTGTGAAGGTTTTAAGGTGAACCTTGGAAAACCTTTTTCATAGTGAATGCTAATAGCCCGAGGGAGTGGATATTAGGAGTGGAGTAGTTGTGTGGCTATTTTTTAACAGTGATGTACATGCAAACAAACCACTATAATTCCTGGAGTTGTGGTGGATGATTGAATGTGCTTATGTGTGTGAATGTTGTAATTTACTTTATGCACTTATGGTAAATGGTGTAATTTATTTGATGCACTTGTGATCAATGTTGTAATAACTTAGTTTATTTCCTTTGCCTCTTTATTGGTTTGGATTTTTGATACTTATAAACGTTCTAGCAAGGTTGTCCTGCCATAAGCATTTGGTTTTTGGTGTTAAGTTGTCCTTAAAACTAAGTTTGTATCAACCTCTCAAGACTAGTGCATTTGAGGTTGCTATTTACTTGTGATATTTTATTATTTGTTTATGCTATCTATCTTTGTATTCTGCATTTAGTTTTTAATTTGGCATAGTCCTATTCACCCCCCTCTAGGATGTTTAACTTGCCCTTTTCAAGTGGTATCAAAGCCTAATAGCTCCTTTTATTATTTGGATTCATTTCCTAAGCTAACCGATCTGAGCTTATAATATGTCAAATTTTGATAGCCTCTCAATTACTAGGCCTCCACCTTTTGATGGCTCCAATAATGCCTATTGGAAAGCCAGAATGAGGATATTTTTAATGTCCATAGATGAGAGCGTGTGGCAAGCCACAGTGACTAGATGGAACCCACCCACAACTGAAGTTCTAAGCATTGATAGAACTAAATCTGTTAAAGTTACACCTTATTTTTCATTGACTACACTTCAGAAAAATGAGAGTAGTGCCAATGCAAAGGTTTTAAATGCAATCACTTGTGCACTATCACCGGATGAATTCAAAAGAGTTATATCTTGTGATACTGCAAAGCAAGCCTGAGACATTTTAAAAATGACACACAAGGGTACAACTATTGTTAAGAAATCTAAACTTCAAATCCTCACTACTCGGTTTGAGGAGATACATATGGAAGAAAGTGAAACTTTCCTGGACTTCTATACTAAGTTAAATGACATAGTCAACTCTATGTGGGGTCTTGGTGATAGTATTCCAAAAAGTAAAGTCTATGCAAAGATATTGCGCTCATTGCCTGATAGGTTCAATTTTAAGGTCACTGCCATTCAGGAACTTCGTGATACAGATAATATGAGGGTTGAAGAGCTTGTTGGTTCTTTACAAACCTACGAGTTAAATTTTAAGGCTCTTAAAGGTAAGTCTACAGCCCTTAAGTCTTTTAAAAATATTTCTCACGATAAAGCTAGTAATTCTGATTGTGAAAATTCTGAAGATGATATGGCACTATTAGCTAAGAAGTTTTATAAATTTTTCAAAAGCAAAAGGAGGGTAGATTTTCAAAAACCTTCTGAAAAGAAAAGGACTAGATTTAAAAATTGAAAATCTATTAAAGACAGCCAATGTTTCAAATGCCATGAATACCAGCATCTGGCAAACAAATGTCAAAAAAGGGATAAACCTAAGAAGAAAGGTATGTTGGCCATATGGGATGAGTCATCTTGCTCTAAAGCTTCTTCTAAGTCTGATGATTCTGAACCCGAATCTACTAATGAGGTCTAGCCCATAATTCAACTTATGATGAAAATCTGAGAAGCAACCTTGAAAATGATGATGATTTACAAGATGCCTATAATGCCCTATATAGGAAAAGTTGCAAGATAACTGTAAAACTAAAACTTTAAAAAGAAAAGTTTTTAAAGTTAAAAAAAGATTTTGATAACTTAGTCTTAGAAAAATTGCATTTTTCTGATTGTTTTGAAAAAGCTAAGTGTGATTTAGATTTCAAACCATCCCAACTTGAAAACCTTAAATTAGAAAATGAAAATCTAAAACTAGAAGTCTCTTCTCTCTTGAGTTTGAAGGATACTTGGGGGTATGCCCAGGGTGATCCTAAACTAGAAAGACTGCTAACTGGATCAAGGAAATGTAGCGATAGATCTGATTTGGGCTACGATAAGAATACGCCTCCTAAAAGTAAGTCCACTCCACCTAAGTTTGTTAAAGGGGAGTCCTCTAACTCAAAAGGGAAAAGTCTGAATCAAAATAGTTTTAAAAATCCTAAAACTTTTCAAGCTATGAAACCTAAAATCAACCATATCAATTATAGAAATCAGAATCATAACCCCTTAACTGAGAAAATTGTAGATTCACACAAGGAACTTCTAAAATCTAACTCGAATGGTAGAATATATAACAACTACAAGCATAGAAAAACCAACTATGCTCCAAAACCCAAAACAGTAATGAAATGGGTCTCGAAGGTTGCTTATCTGGTTGCTCACACCACTTTCAAGGCTTCGAGTCAATCAAAGTGGTACCTAGATAATGGTTGTTCTAGACACATGACATGTGACAAAGATTTGTTCACCAATCTTAAAGATGTGACTGATGACTTAGTCACATTCGATGATGGTAGCAATTGCAGAATTGTTGGCCAAGGTACAGTTTAACTCTTTAATCTTCCTCCATTTGAGAATGTTTTGTTTGTAGAGGGCCTTAAGCATAATCTCTTAAGTATTTCTCAAATTTATGATAATAAACATAGTGTCAAATTCACCAACCAAGGGTGTGAGATTTCTAATGAGAATGGTTCAGTGATATTAACTAGTCGCAAAACATCTGAGAACTACTATATAGTTTGTGACTCAAGCTCGTCTAAGTTATTGTGTTACATGGTCCAAACCAATGAGATCGAACTATGGCATAAACGCCTACGACATGTACACTACCGTAATCTTTATAGACTGAGCAAAGGTGAAGTAATAAGAGGTCTACCCAAGTTAAAGAAAGTAGATAAAATTTGTGGTGTATATTAGATTGGAAAACAAACTAAGAGTGCTCACAAGAAAGTGAACTCCAATGCCACATCCAAACCCCTTGAACTCCTCCATATGGATCTCGTTGGACCGACTAGAACAGAAAGTCAAGGTGGTAAGAAATATATTCAGGTAATAGTAGATGATTTTACTAGGTATATATGGGTAGTTTTCATGAGAGAGAAATTTGAAACTCTCGATGAAGTGAAAAGGGTACTCAAGCTTATCCAAACTGAGAAGGAATCACATGTCTCTAAAATCTATAGTGATCATAGTTCTAAATTTGACAATAGTAGTTTTGAGAAGTTCTATAGTGATCATGGTATATTGCATGAATTTTCTACTCTTAAGACACCTCAACAAAATGGGGTTGTTGAAAGAAAAAATCGTGTGCTTCAAGAAATGGCAATGTGATGTTAAATAGCATGAAACTTCCTAAAAATCTTTGACCTGAAGCAGTGAACACGACTTGTTATATTATTAATCTTGCTTATACTAGAAAGTTAAATAATAAGACTGCATATGAACTGTGGTTCGATAAGAAGCCAACAGTCAAATACTTTCAAGTTTTTGGCAAAAAATACTATATTCTACGTGATTAAAAAAATCTGGAAAATTTTGACACTAAAAGTGACGAAGGTATTTTCCTAGGATATGCGCTAAATAGTCGAGCATATCATGTTCTCAATAAGAGGATTGGTGTAATTCAGGAATCCATTAATGTGGTTATAGATGATCACCTGAATACACTTATCTCAAGTTCAGAAGATGATGAAGTCTCTTTATTTGATAAATCGGACTCTTCATCTAGTCAAAATGATGCTGAACTGTGTCAGTTAAAGACCATCCAACTGATCAAATTCTTAGGAACCCTCTCACTGGTGTGCGCACTCATTGACAATTAGAAAACATTTGTAATTATGTGTGTTTCACATTGCAGATTGAACCGGCCAATGTAAAAGAAGCGCTTGCTAATGAAAATTAGATAGTAGCTATGCAAGATGAACTTAATCAATTTATAAGGAATGATGTATGGTACTTAGTTCCTAGACCTAATGATAAACATATTATTGGAACTAAATGGATCTTTAAAAATAAGTCTGATGAATTAGGTAACATTATAAGAAACAAGGCTAGACTAGTTGTACAAGGGTACACTCAGATAGAAGGCATCAATTATGATGAAACCTTTGCCTCAGTAGCTCGTCTTATATCTATCAGACTATTCATATCCATTGCTTATTTCAAAATTTTCAAAATCTATCAAATGGATGTTAAGAGTGCTTTCTTGAAAGGTGATCTACATGAGGAAGCATATGTAGAACAACCTGCTGGTTTTGAAGACCCTAAACATACTGATCATGTTTATCGCCTAAAAAAAGCACTCTATGGATTAAAATAAGTTCCCAAGACATGGTATGAGAAATTGACTAAGTTTCTACTGAGTCATAACTTTGTAATGGGGAGTGTTGATAAGACACTGTTTGTAAAGAAACACAATGATCACATACTGATAGTACAGATATATGTTGATGACATTATCTATGGATCTACTAGTTCTAACAAGTTTTTTGAGTTTGCAAATTTGATGATGTCTAAGTTTGAAATGAGCATGGTTGGAGAACTGAATTATTTTTTAGGTCTGTAAGTGAAATAGCTTGAAGATAGTATCTTCATTTCTCAAACCAAGTATGCTCTAAACTTGGTAAAAAAGTTTGGATTTGAGAGTAGTAAAAATTTTGATACTCCTATGAGTATGACACTTAAGCTCTCTAAGGATTCAACAGGTAAAAGTGTAGATCCTAAGTTGTATCGCAATATGATAGGTAGTTTATTATATTTAACTACGAGCTGACCTGATATTGCATTCAGCGTAGGAATCTGTGCTAGCTATCAATCTAACCTTAAAGAATCCCACCTGATTGTTGTTAAGCGTATTTTGAGATATGTCACAAGTTCGGCCAATCATGGTCTTTGGTATCCATGTAATACTAATGTTCAATTAGCTGGTTATACGGATGCTGATTGGGTTGGTAATATTGATGATTGCAAGTTTACTAGTGGTGGATGTTTTTATGTCGAGAACTATCTTGTTTCGTGGCATAGTAAGAAACAGAGTTCTGTATATCTTTCCACAGCTGAGGTTGAGTATATTGCACCTGGTAATGCATGCACTCAGCTTGTGTGGATGAAGAGGATGTTAAATGATTATGGATTTGCGTAATATTCTATAGTTTTGTATTGCAATAATTCTAGCACAATTAATATTTCTAAAAATCCAATCCAGCATTCACGAACTAAGCATATTAACATTAGATATCATTATATTTGTGAATTAGTGGAAGATAAGATTATTTCATTAGATTATATTTAAACAGAAAATCAACTTGCAAACATTTGCACAAAACCACTTGATAGAAACAGGTTTGCTAAATTAAAATTAGATATTGGAATGTGTAATGTGATTTGAGTTAATTGTGTTTGCTTGTATTATATTGCATGTGTTTATTTTTAAAAAAATTTTAAAATCAAATATTGTTAAAAAATGAAATTTTTTTAAGGTTGCACGACTAGTTGAGTACACACTCGACTAGTTGTGGCACGACCAGTCGAGTAGCTCGAGTTTGGGGGTTTTAAATGGGCAAAAAATAATTTTTTTCTTCATTTATCTCATCCTCTCCAACAAACCCTTCCACGACCGGTCGAACCCGCCTTCGATTGCTACTTGGTTAGTGCATCTTTTCCATTTTTCTTTTGGATTTAAGATTTTTACACTACTATTTCCTTGATTTTGAAGTTTATTTCAAGTTTTCTTGTGGTTTCTTTAGTTTTCTAGCTTAAAATCTGATTTATGAGAAACCCTCGATTCCTTTCTTGTATTCCTTATGTGCATTGTGTAATGGAGAGTAGATATAAGAGGAGATCCTCTCATGGTCCCTCTTTTTCCTATTCCACACTGATTACGGTGCGTACTTTTCAACCACTTGAAGAGGACCCCAAATATGTGAAGGATATTCGTCTCCACAATGTAATTGTTGAGCAGACAGTTAACACCAATCATTTGAGTCCTTTCAATATTGTTCCCCTCCTTAAAGCTGTAGGATGGGCTAACATTTTGAATTGGGGTGGTCCTACATACTAGTCCATTACACAGGCCATGTTTACTTGTATAAGTGACTTCTCTGTTGAAAATTTAACATTTACTGTGACAATTAGAGAAGGTCTGGTTGATGTAGACCGTCAGTTAATATTTGGCTTGATGGATATTCCTACGAATGATGAAGGAATACTTATTTCTACGTTAGTTGTGAGACCATCTGAATTTGAAAAACGTATGCTAACTAGAGTGTTATGCAACTTGAATGTGGAATGGAACTCTGGTATTACACTCAGTTCCAAAAATATGTTACCCAGATATAGGATTCTTCATCGTATTTTCATTTCTAATCTATATCCTCGATTTGGTAACAAAATTGAGTTAAGTTCTTTCATGGCTCGCATACTTCACTCAGTTGTTTTTGGTGTTCCAATATGTCTTCCTTCTCTTATTTGCTATATCATTATTCAGTTTCGTCTCCATCCTAGCCATAGTGATATTCCCTTTACATATCTGATGGCCACACTTGCTATTCATAGTCTTGTGGTTATGCCTGTTGGAGAAGCTCTTATTTCCCATTTACCCTTCAACAACTCTAACATTAACAAGATGAATCTGAGGTTCGTACCCACCCAAGTTGATAGGGATGATGTAGGAGTTGCTGAAGAAGCTAGAGAGGAAGATGCTTTACCTCCTGATGATGTAAACATGGATGATCTATTTAATGAATTAGAATCTGATTCTGAGGCTGATCCTGACTTTCAACCTTCTGATTTTGAAGCATGGTTGAGAACCTTAGAGGAAAAGGTAGAAGGTTTACATGTATTCCAGGAGACTCAATTCAAATATATGCGTAAATACCTTAGACGCATTAACAAGGGATTGCATCAGATTGATCCTTCTATCCCTGCTTCTTCTGGTTCTGATTAGACTTTTTCTTTGGGCATATATTAACTTTTAACTTGGATATTATTTAGGCTTGTGAGCATGACTTTATGTTTCCTAAATATATTTTGCTTAACATGTTTATTATTTACTCTCTTATTTCTTATACTTCTCATCTCTCTTTGATTATATCATCTGCTTGTATTTATTTCCTTTGTCATATTGTGACAAAAAGGGGAAGAAATTGCGGCTTGATTTTAATGCTTTATGATGATTGGGGTCGTGTGATAGTAGATATGGTGCATTTTTTTTGGATTGGACATGTATTTGATTTATATAGGTTTTACGTATCACCTCGCCTGGATTGAGGGGGAGAGTATTTGTTGCACATTTGGTGCATGATTCTTTATTGTGCATGATTTTTTTGTGGTAACTGATGCATGATTCTTTATTTAGTTTTGTCACAAATTTGACAAAAGGGGAGATTGTAAATGCTACTTTCTATATCTAGCACCCAGAGTTGTCAAATTTTATTGTGCCAAATCATTTAGAATCTGTATCATGTTTTGATGAGATGATTAGATCAACTTCGTGCATTTAAAGTTATTGAAGAAGCATTGTAAGACCTGTATCCTAGCTCGTACAGTTCCGTAGGTTTCTACGGTCATCCTGGTCGAATTCCGACGATTATCGGTATTTGCATGCGACCCTGAGATGTGTCCCGTATATTTGAGTCAGCTCGACCCGAGACTTGTACCAGTGCGACCGCACCGTCGCCATGATTCTGATGCCGCGTCTTGCACGCTGATGCGATACACTGGCCAGGAGATGTGGGCTCGCGTTTAGTTCGAGGAAAACGCTGCACGTTGCAAATCCTGAGAGAATCCATCACATTAATCACCTCACTTGTCAAAAGTACACCGATCACTCAACCCATTACTCTCCCCATTCATAAGTACAAAAGCAATCTCAAAAGTCAACTTTCCCATCACCTCACCATCCTCTCCCATCACTTCTCTTACACCTCTCTCTCATCTCTCTCTCTCACTCTCATTTTTCAAACTCCATCTCTCTCCAAGCAACCCACGTCCATGGCTTCCAAGGGGAGAAGCTAGTGTGGCCCACCTTCCTAACTCTCATGTCCACCATCCATGATCCATCTCAACCAGTGAAGTCCGTTCATTAGGATTCTAGCTAGCATGCATTGGCGGAAGAGGGAAAGATCTTGAGGTGGGTGTTTCTCTCTCTCCTTCCTCTATTTGTGGCCCATTTAATGATTGTATTTGGTATCCAAACCGTCCATCAAATGAACCCCATGGCCATGCAAGTCATGTGGGCCCTACTGTGTGGTGAGAAGAAAACACAAATATTGGATTGATCCAAATCAAGTGGGCTGTCCATATGGGACCCACGTTGATGAGATAATTCACATCGTCCGTCCAGCATCTCTAGACGCTAGATGTGCTTCAGTGAAGCTTGAATAGACAAGTGTTTGCACGTGAAAAACAAAATAAAAAAAATATCAGCTTTATATGAGATTTTTAGGTGGGCCACTCATGCAGGCCCCACCTTGATGTATGGATTTAATCCACACCATCCATTCCATTCCTTGGATCATTTTAGGTGTTGAGCCGAAAGATGAAGGCAATCTGACTATCTGGCGGGCCATAGCATAGTGTTGTTACCGTTGGAATATACCCTAATGTTTCTATACACCAAAATATGCAATATTGGGTTTGTTTGATTTGTTATGGGCTGTAAAATCTAATGGGTGGGGTGGATTCTTCTAATGCGGGCCCCGCCTAAGAAAAACCTCAGAAAAACCAAAATTTATAAAAATATGTTAGCGTGGGGCTTCCTTCTGTTGACGTCCAGCGTCCAGAGGATGCTGCAGTGTTCATTGCTGGATGTATGTGGGATGGTAGGCCCCACTACAAACTCCACTGTGATGTGTGTTGAACATCCACTCCGTGCACCTGATGGGTCCCCTTTAATTAGTGGGTCACCCCAAAAATTAGCCATGCATGGGACTCAGGTGGTCCACATTTCAAAGCAATAAGGGTTGAATGCCTACCCTTGAAACCTTTTTTTTTGAGTCCAAGAAGTTTTTGATGCTTATGATATTTATTTTTTTCACCTTTATCAAGGTCTGTGCGACCCTATCAACGGATGGGATGGAAACTAAACGTTATGGTGGGACCCACACCATAACGTATATGTTATGTCCAGACCGTCCATCTGATGGACGAGCAACATTAAGGTGGTGCTGTGCTCGGACGTCAACACATGGGCCTCACCACGAGGTATTGTTATATCATAACCGTCCATCCACTGGACGTGGTCCCACTTGACGTAGGTGTTTTCTCCAAAACCGTCCCTTAGGATGGTGGACCTTGATGAAGCATGTGTTATATCCTTCACCGTCTAGACATATCTGGACGGTGCTGAACTGATTAGGACGGGGCTGTAATGGGCCACCCAATAAATGTATATATTTTATATCTAAATCGTCCACCCATTAGACGTGGACCCCACCATGGTAGCGTCTGTTCGTCCTAGTTTGAACAGCTGAAAACCAATCTTCGCAATCTTTTACAATTTTTCCACCTAGGCATGGGTTGCTGCTGCCCCATGAGACACCTTGGACGGTCCAGATCATGAAAAGTGATGATGGGTGGGGCCCACTATCAAAACTCAGTAGTAAGCACGTCCGTCACTAGACGTTTTATGCCAGAAGGGAACTGTTTGGATGCTTTGTTAAAAAAATAAAATAGGTGGGGCCCACTTTTGGTGATATTCTTAGGGATCTACTTCGTTCATCATTTTCTCAGTAACGTGTAAGCCCATGGGTCAAAGTATGAAGTAAATCCGAATTCTATGTGGGCCACACTATCCACCTATGATGAGGCACTACCCACCCTTGAAGCAAACCTCTGTTATCCTTTACGTGCGTGCATATGGAATTTTGCTTATTTACAAATTTGCCACTCTCCCTTCTAGAATAGTCTGTCGTTCGTTCCTCCCTACTGCACCATCCAAAAGAAGTGAAATTTGGTGAATATCCACCATTTTTCGTGCTCTTTCCATCGGTTCAGTTTGGGTTCCGATTGCCTAAGGATATTCAAGATACTTTCTTAATGGTTATTGTCTGATCTTACCCATCGAGTCACTCATACACAGATCCAAGGGATGACTTTGACGTGTACGGCTAATTTGTGGTCATCGGGCCATATATAAAGTTTCAAGCTAAACGGATGGTGGAAACCTTGTGATCAAGCATTCTGGCTGACTTTCAGGCCACTTGAGCTTCAATTTATTGAAAATTTTGGATCACTGGCGTGTAAATCCATCGATCTTGGTCCCCTAGGGTTCGTCCTTTGGTGAATTATGAGCATTAAATCCATGCTTTTAGCACCCTTTTGTAGTCCATGCTCCTAAATACACCTTGCATCACAAACCTGATTAAAGCAGGGTATTAAACAGTATCATGTACATAAAATCAGGTAATAATTGGGGACCTAATATGTAATATTCGACCCTCATCAGCAGCGTGTGGGGCCCACCTTGTAATGATGTAGGTGCACACCCAACCGTCCATCTGTTGTGCTATTGTGCAAGGACCACCATGATGTATTTGTTCATCCACACCGTCTAGATGATCTAGAAGGTGCTGGACATGTCTGGACGGTGATGAGGACTCCACCATGATGTATGTATTTTATGTCCACGTCGTCCTTCTACTGGCCCCACCTTTATGGATGTGATTCATCCACATCGCCCAACCATGTGATAGGACCCACCTGTAATGTATATTTGAGGCCCACTTGTTGTATATTTGAGGCCCACTTGTTGTTTTATGAGAACCATTGGTGCGGCCCATTGATGCGGCCTAACTTGATATGACGAGGCCCATGTGTAGAGCCGACTTGTTATGTATATTAGGCCCATGTGTAGGGTTCGTCTGTTATGTATTTGTGGCCCTTTTTGGCGTGGTCCATTGAGTTGTATTCTAGGTCCATATGATGCGGTACAATTGATGTATATTGGCCCATTGGTGCGAACCATGTGATGTAGCCCATTTAATGTATATGAGGCCCATATAGTGCGGCCCATTTGATGTATATGAGACCCATGTGTTGTGGCCCACTAAGATGTATTTTTGGCCCATATGTCGTGGGTCAATGTGATGTATTCAAGGCCCATGTGATACGGCCATCATGATGTGTATTAGGCCCATGAGATGCGGCCCACCGTGACATGTATTAGGCCCAGGAGATGCGGCCTACCATGATGTGTAATAGGACCATATGATGCAGCCCATAGTGATGTGTATGTAGCCCTTATATGAGGCCCAAAGTGATATATGTTGGCCCACATGACGAGGCTAATGTGATGTAAATGAGGCCCATCGTGATTGTATGTGAGGCCATGGGCCCACAATATGTTTGGCCTTATGTAGGTCACTCCTTAGGAGCAATGTTGGTTAGATGTCCACATTGATGGGCAATGATAGTTAGATGTCCTCATTGTGAGCTTCCCTTAGGCCTTCTTAGGCTATTCTCTTCGTGGGTTAACCCAAATAAGTGGGCCCCATTCGCCTTAGGCGTATGGCTTCATACTATCAGATTTGATATAACCACGGCTGAGAGCCGATCTTTACATTATGGTTGATTGGTTGTCCATCTATGGACCCCGCCTTGCTTATATATGCTGGTTGTCAGTGCCGATTATCGATGCTAATCGTCAGTGCTGATCATCGATGTTGATTATCGGTTCTAAGTATCGAGGTCGATTCTGAGTGTTGATTCCGATGGTTGAGGCCGATTTCGATTGCCAAGGCCGATTGTCGAGACCTATATGATGTATATATGACTTGTAGTTGAGGCTCATTGTGATATGCATTCGGCATATATTTGAGGCGCGTTGTAATGCATATTCAGCACTTGAGTGAGGCCATGGTGTTGTATATTTGGCCCTTTTGTGAGGCCAAGAGTCCACTATATGTTAGGCTCTATGTGGGCTATTCTACGGGGGCAATGTTGGTTAAATGTCCACATTGTCGAGACCGATTGTTGATATCAGTTATTGATACTGATTGTGAGTATGTGATAGCATAACATCATGACACATGCCCATATGCATCATCTGCATGTTTGTTATGAGATGTGGTTGACCATCACATATGTCATTAGGCAGGTTGTTATGAGACTCCTTGGTAAGCGTAGGTTATCTCACATGAGCGCACAGAATGTGCAGGATTGATGCATGACTGGATTGTATGACTCATGCATCTTGCATTGTGTTGTGATTACTGTACGCCCTAGCGACATCAAGGCCGTAGCCTCTACAGGCATGTCATGGATGGCCAAACGGGACACCAAAAATTTGTTCTAGCATCAGGCTGCCATAGATGGCCCTAGGTGAAAATCCCTAAACCCTCTTGGTACTAGAGGACTCCCCAACATTAAGACCAAGTGGATGTATATGAGCGCATAAGGGCTGAATACCAGGAGGCCGCGTCTCCCACTGTATCGTGGTCTGTTGAGAGGGGGTGTGACCTTACCCGCCTGAGTGAGGGGTCAATATTTAGGTTAAGTTTGACCAGCTTGAGGAATGGGTCCGCTATTGACGAGCCGGGCGGGATATTGGCAGGCAGATAGTGAGGTCTCTTCCACTTACCTAGTTGTGCGCTCGGATAGGGGCGGCAAGCTGGCGTAGAGTGTGATAGATCTCGGTGATGATCTCAGAGAGGAACTGTACTGATATGTGGACTTATTGAGCAGGAGTTGCATAATCATTCATTCATTCAATCACTATCTACTCTGGCTGGCGGTGCACAACTATTTGTTATATGTACCTTCGCAATGGCCAAGATTTCAGTTGGGGCGTACGACTAACTTGAGATCAGGAGTTTACCACATTGAGTCTAACTATCCAAATTTAGTTATGAGACCGGTTTGGATAGAAGTCCCTTGTGATGGACCCCATAGCCTGCGATACTATGTACTATCATCCCGACTTCACACTCCGGCATGATCATTCCATCCACACCGCATATGCCATTTTGGGTTACTGTGTTCTACATTTATATGGTCTAGATACGGCTAACGCTATTCGTGAACTCATCAGGAATTGTATATTGCATTGCATCTTCGGCATCTGATATTTGGCTTTTTATAACTCCTTATTTACATAGCTGTTCTATATTGCTTACTCTGTTATCTTATGATTTATGACCTTATCAATATTTCTATTTACTCTGATAATTCCTACTTTTGTCAGTGTTTCTGTTTACTCTGATAATTCATGTTCTTCTTAGTTTTTCTGCTTGTTCTGATAATGTACGATTTATGGATTACCAGTATTTTCGGTATTGTATGATGATGGCATTGTATTAAATACTTGGCACTTACCTTGTGCACACACTTACACCACCCTCTAAGCTTTCTATAAGCTTATGCACGATAGATGCGTATAGATGATGATAGGTTGCAGCAGTGTCGAGCTTGGAGTGTGCAGCGGTCTTCTGGAGCTTGACTTTCGATTTATGTATTTCCCTTCCAGTATTATACTCAAATGTTTATATTAGTGGATATGTGATGATGATGTTATCTTTGTAATTTAGGTATACTTGTGATTATGCTTAATACGAGTTAAATGTACATTGAAAAAAAAATCCTCCATGTAGGATCCCAGGATTGGAATCTGGCGTATGGACGCTAGGAGCCGAGAATGGGGTACTACGGAGGCTGTCGGCACCGGATTTGGTGATCAGGATTCCTGTGAATCTGATTTTCGGGTTTGGGGAGTGACAGAAGTTGATATCAGAGCATAACTTGAGAATACTTGAAGAAAACATTACATATCTGCTGATAGCTGCCCTGCACTGTATGATTGTTGAGAGCTTAGAATGGTTAGGTCCCCAACTTCGAATAACTTAGAGATTTTCTGACATAGCCCCCTACCGTTGAGATTGCGAGACTGCATAATCCGAAGATTAGTAGGGTCACCATAGGGTCGATGATGCGTTTTAGGGGTGCGAGGTTGAGATTAGAGACTGCTATCTTCATCCCTTTGCAGATTGATTGTGCCTTCACATATATACTCGATGATGTTTCCTCTTCCTTTATCTGTTCTGTAAATTTTGAGGATGAAATTTTTATTTGGTGGAGAGAGCTGTAAGACCCGTATCTTATCCCGTACTGTTCTGTAGGCTTCCGCGGTCATTCCGGTCGAATTTTGGCGACCCGCGATTGGTTATCGACATTTGTGCGTGACTCTGAGATGTGTCCCGTATATCTGAGTCAGCTCGACCTGAGACTTATACCAGTACGACCGCACCGTCACTGCGGTTCCAATGTCACGTCTTTCACGCCGATGCGGTACACTGGCCAGGAGATATGGCCTGTGTTCAGTTCGAGGAAAACGCCGCGCATTGTAAATCTCAAGAGAATCCATCACAATAATCACCTCACTTGTCAAAAGTACACCCATCACTCAATCCATTACTCTCCCCATTCCCAAGTATAAAAGCAATCTCAAAAGTCAACTTTCCCATCACCACACCATCCCCTTTCCCATCACTTCTCTTACACCTCTCTCTCTCATCTCTCTCTCTCTCTCTCTCTCTCATTTTTCAAACTCCATCTCTCTCCAAGCAACCCACGTCCATGGGTTCTAAGGGGAGAAGCTAGTGTGGCCCACCTTCCTAACTCTCATCTCCACCATCCATGATCCATCTCAACCATTGAAGTCCATCCATTGGGGTTCTAGCATGCATTGGCGGAAGAGGGGAAGATGTTGAGGTGGGTGTTTCTCTTTCTCCTACCTTTATTTATGGCCCATTTAATGATTGCATGTGGTATCCAAACCGTCAATCAAATGAACCCCATGGCCGTGCAAGCCATGTGGGCCCTACTGTATGGTGAGAAGAAAACACAAATATTAAATTGGTCCAAATCAAGTGGGCCGTCCATGTAGGACCCACGTTGATTAGATAATTCACGTTGTACATCCAGCGTCTCTAGACGCTGGACGTGCTTCAGTGAAGCTTGAACAGATAGGCGTCTGCACGTGAAAAAGAAAATAAAAAAATAAAATATCATCTTTATTTGAGATTTTTAGGTGGGCCACTCATGCAGGCCCCACCTTGATGTATGGATTTAATCCACACTGTCCATTCCATTCCTCGAATCATTTTAGGATTTGAGCCGAAAGATGAAGGCAATATGACTATCTAGCGGGCCATAGCATAGAAAATAGTGTTGTTACCATTGGAATCTACCCTGATTTTCTATACATTGAAATATGCTCAATATTGGGCTTGTTTGATATGTTATGGATTGTAAAATCTAATGGGTGAGGTGGATTCTTCTAATGTGGGCCCCACCTAAGAAAAACCTCAGAAAAACTAAAATTTATAAAAATATGTTAGTGTGGGGCTTCCTTCTGCTGACTTCCAGCGTTCAGAGGACGCTGTAACGTCCGTTGCTGGATGTAGGTGGGATGGTAGGGCCCACTACAGACCCCACCATGATGTGTGTTGAACATCCACACTGTGCACCTGATGGGTCCCCTTTAATTAGTGGGTCACCCCAAAAATCAGCCATGCATGAGACTCAGGTGGTCCACATTTGAAAGCAACAGGGGTTGAACGCCTACCCTTGAAACCTTTTTTTGGGTCCAAGAAGTTTTGGATGCTTATAATATTTGTTTTTTCACCTTTATCAAGGTCTGTGTGACCCTATCAACGGATGGGATGGAAACTAAACGTTATGGTGAGACCCACACCATAACGTATATGTTATGTCCAGATCGTCCATCTGATGGATGAGTAGCAGCAAGGTGCTGCTGTGCTCGGACATTAACACGTGGGCCTCACCACGAGGTATTGTTATATCATAACCGTCCATCCACTAGATGTGGCCCCACCTGACGTGGGTGCATTATACAAACTGTCCCTTAGGATGGTGGACCCTGATGAAGCATGTGTTATATCCTTCACCATCCAGACATATCTGGATGGTCCTAAACTGATTAGGACGGGGCTGTAATGGGCCACCCAATAAATGTATATATTTTATATCTAAATCGTCCACCCATTAGATGTGGATCCCACCATGGTAGCGTCCGTCCGTCCTAGTTTGAACAGCTGAAAACCAATCTTCGCGATCTTTTACAATTCTACTACCTAGGCATGGGTTGTCGCCGCCCCATGGGACACCTTGGATGGTCCAGATCATGAGAAGTGATGATGGGTGGGGCCCACTATCAAAACCTAGTAGTAAGCACGTCCATCATTGGATGTTTTGCGCCAGAAGGGAACTGTTTGGATGCTTTGTTTAAAAAAATAAAATAGATGGGGCCCACTTCTGATCATATTCTTGGGGATCTACTCCGTTCATCATTTTCTCAGTAACGTGTAAGCCCCTGGGTCAAAGTATGAAGTAAATCCGAATTCTATGTGGGCCACACTATCCAACTGTGATGAGGCACTACCCACCGTTGAAGTAACCCTCTATTATCCTTTACATGCATGCATATGGAATTTTACTTAGTTACAAATTTGCCACTCTCCCTTCTAGAATAGTTTGTCATTCGTTCCTCCTTACTACACCATCTAAAAGCAGAGAATTTTGGTGAATATCCATCGTTTTTCGTGCACTTTCCATCGGTTCAGTTTGGGTCCCGATCGCCCAAGGATGTTCAAGATACTTTCTTAATGGTTATTGTCTGATCTTACCCATCGGGTCACTCATACACTAATCCTAGGGATGAATTTTGACGTGTATAACTAATTTGTAGTCATCGGGCCATATATAGAGTTTCAAGCTGAATGGATGGTGGAAACCCTGTGATCAAGCATTCTGGCTGACTTTCAGGCCACTTGAGCTTCAATTTCTTGAAATTTTTAGATCACTGGCATGTAAATCCGTCGATCACTGGCGTGTAACCTTACCCGCCTGTGTGAGGGGGCAATATCTAGGTTGAGTTTGACCAGGTTGAGGAATGGGTTCGCTATTGACGAGCCGAGCCCGATATTGGCAGGCGGATAGTGAGGTCTCTTCCACTTACCAAGTTGTGTGATCGGATAAGGGCGGCAAGCTGGCACAGAGTGTAATAGACCCCGGTGATGATCCTAGAGAGGAACTGCACTGATATGTGGACTTATTGAGCAGGAGTTGCATACTCATTCATTCATTCATTCACTATCCACTTGGGCTGGTGGTGCGCAATTATTTATTACGCGTACCTTCGCAATGGCTAGGATTTCAGTTGGGGCGCGTGACTAACTTGAGATCAGGAGTTTACCACATTAAGTCTGACTATCCAAATTTAGGTATGAGATTGGTTTGGATAGAAGTCCCTTGTGATGGACCCCATAACCTGCGATACTATGTACTATCATCCCGACTTCACACTCCGGCATGGTCATTCCATTCACACCACATATGGCATTTACAATTACTGCGTTTTTGCATTTATATGGTCTAGATATAGCTGACGCTATTCGTGAACTCATCAGAAATTGTATATTGCATCGCATCCTCGGCATATGATATTTGGCTTTTTATAACTCCTTATTTGCATAGTGTTTTATATTGCTTACTCTGTTATCTTATGATTTATGATCTTATCAGTATTTCTATTTACTCTGATAATTTCTACTTTTGTCAGTATTTCTGCTTACTCTGATAATTCATGATCTTGTCAGTCTTTCTGCTTATTCCAATAATGTACGATTTATAGATTACTAGTATTTTCGGTATTGTATGATGATGGCATTGTATTAAATACTTGGCACTTACCTTGTGCACACACATACACCACCCTCTAAGCTTTCTATAAGCTTATGCATAATAAATGCGTGCAGATGATGATAGGTTGCAGCAGTGTTGAGCTTGGAGCGTGCAGCGGTCTTCTGGAGCTTGACTTTCGATTTATGTATTTCCCTTTCAGTATTATACTCAAATGTTTATATTAGTGGATATGTGATGATGATGTTATCTTTGTAATTTAGGTATACTTGTGATTATACTTATTACGAGTTAAATGTACATTGAAAAAAAAATCCTCCTTGTAGGATCCCAGGATCGGAATCTGGCGTATGGACATTGGGAACCGAGAATGGGGTACTACGGAGGCTGTCGGCACCGGATTCGGCGATCGGGATTCCTGTGAATCCGATTTTCGGGTTTGTGACATGATAAGCATTGTCAAAGTTTAAGATTTGAAGCTCAAATACAAGTACTAGTTCAAGGCTCAAGTTCGAGTATAATCTTCAAGTTTAGTACTTTAAAGACTCGAGAACTCAAGTCTTTACTCAAGCTCAAGTTTAAGATTTGAAGACAAGATTCAAGTATTTTAAGTGTGTGACTTTGCAGAGCAATCGATGTTTCAATTGTTAAAACTCACAAATAAGGTATGAGTGACCCTAGATTGACCATAGGTTAGGTCACATTCATTGCATATGTTATGTGGGTTATTTCATAAGTTTATAGGTCATTTCCTTGACTAGTCCTAGTCTTTGTTCGACTAGTCCAAGCTCTGGCTCGACCAGTCTAAGAGTTTTTCGACCAGTCCAAGATTTGTTGTAAATTTTTAGAATTTTCTATTGGACCCTCGACCAGTCGAGTGAACAGTGCTCAACCGATTGTGCAGGTTCGACTTAAAGTCCAGTAAAGTATTTTGGTCCCCTCAACTAGTCGAGTGCATTGCTCGACCAGTGGAGTAACGACCTTATCTTATCGTGCCAGAAATTTTAAAATTTAGTTGGTTCTTCGACCAGTTGAACCAACTGTAACGCCCTGAAATTCGGGGGTCGAGCATAACTCAGCTCCCGAGTTCCAAAACATCACTTATGCAACATATTTAATGATGGATGTATGTTGACTGTATTAGTGCATAAAACATGGAATAGATTAAGCCAAAACACAGATATGATTCAGGGATAAGGAATAAAGCAAGCGGAAGACTTATAGAAAAATATGTGTACAAGTGTAAATCCCTGGAGTACATATATAAGTCAGGTCACATGAAAGTGTTACTTAACAAAATTATAAGTATCAAGTTACATCATTTAAATTTTCAAAAATAATCCCAGCATCCCGCGCATTAGACTAAGGCTCGCTAGAACCCGTCTGAAAACTGCATATAGGAGAATGCAGCCTCATCATCATCCATCTCCCGCTCTGCCTCAGAAGTCGTATCAACATCTGCAACATCAGAACCTAAGACAGAGTCTGGTGGATGTTTAACACTGCCCCAGAACGTGGGAGTGAGTGATCAACTCAGTAGAACAATAAGGCACTGGTTAACATGTTATCAGTTCAATCAAACAGTAATGATAAAGCAGAACAATTAAATAAATCCTAAGTACTCTTGTTAATGCAAGGATGTATGCAATATAATGTGTGCCCTCACGCGTATACCCTCAGCGTCTTCATCTTACGTTATGAATGACACCACCTCAAAGTGCGCCACATCTACAAAGCACATGCAAATGTGGTGCATGGATATGATTACCAAGTTGTTATTAGTCCATTTCATACAGCAGGATTAGGAAGCTAAGATACCTTCCTCATATCACCATCCAAACAGTGATCCATACTAGGGTCGTCAATCCTAGACATCTCATACGATCATATATTTGAGGTTGTAGCAAAGGGCTCGTCACCAATCAATGCATGCCTTTTACACCTTTACTACCACAGTTCGGCTCGTCACCTCCTTGCAGTATCCAGGTATGCTCGAGGTCACTACAAATGGCTCGTCACCAATCAATGTAGGCCGACAGCACGAATATAGTGTCCCATACCACCATAATCGGCTCACGAGTTTAGTTGCTCACTGGTCACTACGGGGAGGCTCGTCACCCAGCATAGGCCGACAGCTCGACCACGGTGTCCCATACCACCATGTCCGGCTCATGAGTCTTAGCGGATCAAGGTACCATGGTTATTAGGATTTCACTGGTAAGTTCGGTACCCTAGATTCAAGCAGTAGCGTCCATACATGGTGAACATACATCAGACAATCGGGTTACTTGACGAACTCGACTAGCACGAGCGCACGTTGGGTTGAGCGACATAGAGTGCGCAAATACTCCGCGTGGCCAAACCACTGCCGACAACTCTAATACGGCTCGGGTTCATCTAATACGTCCTACGTGGCGAAAGCAACCTCAACCACGAACATAGGATCGATTACCGATTTCCTGGACTAATGCATAGTCCCAAACACATTACACTACTACAGATGTTCGTATAGAATGTAAAACAGTAATGGAACAACAACTTAAATCATGGTACACAAGCACTTGAGTAATATCAACTTAACATAAATGTAAGCATAAGTAATGCTTGAATTTAAATAACATGAAATGTAACTTGCGTAAAGGAAATCATGCACATCAATAGGAGTGTTGAGAATCACTTCTCAACGCCCCCAATTAGTGTAATAAGTTACACCATAGGTCATTCAGGCATTTCTACAAACACTTAGAATACATGGTACAACATACATAACGTATGTTGGAATACATGCATTTAGACAATTCCTTTTACCAAGGAGTTGTCATGCATACATCTAGCATACATACATGACAAATAATCATGGCAAACACAAGTGCATATTTTATACGTATACGGTACTTTATACATACACATAGAATACACAAATCTCAATATAACACATGCATATCAGGAAAGCAACGTAAACACAACATTTGGCATGCGAAATCTCATCCATAACAAGAATAAGTCATTAACTAGCATTGAAAGCCTTGGAAACCATAACCTATACACTTAAAGTCCGCACCTTAAGCAAGGAAAGAAACACCGAACTGATTTAGACGAGTTGTCTTCGTCAACGGCGACAAATTACCCTAAAACAAGGATAGAAATGAGATACAACAACACCAAGACTAGCTCCAACACAGATTAGGGTTAGGTTAACTTACCCCAAGATGAACTCAGAACCGTCAGAATAACGATTCAAAGTGAAGGTTCAAAGATGAAGAAGAACAAGAAAGAATCCAGGATGATTCACCAACTTATCTCTCACTATCTCTCTCTCCAAGCTAGGGTTAGAGAAAATTCGTATGGAAAAGAGAGCTAGGGTTTAAGGACTATAAATAGGCCTATATTGATGAAAATAACCCCAGGATCAAGGTATACTTAGGTTATAACCAAAGCATGCCTTTCTCAATCCAACGAAGCACTTCTGGTGGGCCTATAACCACGAAAGGTCGGACTTAAGCTCACTGACCATGGATCTAGGTCAGGCTGAGTTTTCGTACCGACTGGCTCTTCAAATCAGCCGTGGCGGACCACACTCAATTCAACGGTCACAGAATCTCGATCAGGTCCACAAGCACAAGGATATGCCTGGGCCACCTTCCCTGATCAGAGGGTGAAATTGGGTCAGAATCCAACGGTCAGATAGCTTAAAATCATCGCGCAAGCGACACGACTCAGATTTCATAAAAACTTATTAAATATCCAACCGTTCTCACACTCTTCACTCCGAGCTCAAACAAATCGACCCAGAACATCACATGGACTTGATTTCAGAGGTGATGGTCAAGCCCAACATAGTGACCACAACAGCCTAAGATCATCGCTATCGGACTTTCGACGCGCGGTCCAGGTCCGATCCAGAACTTCCAAAAATTTCCCAGAACAACTGAAGCGATGGATCCCAGATTTTAGAGTAACGTAGCGCTAACTAATCTATAAGTTTAGAGCCATGCAGATACAATTTAAAGTGATTGATGTGAATTTCACAAGCAATCGAGTATAGCGCTAATTACCCCAAAAATAACTACTTAAGGAAAGATTAGCACAAAAATTTCCAAGGTCGCTACACCAACCCTTAGACCAGTCGAGTGAACAGTATTTTCACCTATAAATAGAGGACAAATCTCAGAGTTTTTCATTGATTCCAAGATATATCAAACCATCACTCTGAGAGATAAGTTCCTGCATTTCTTAAGCTATATTGTGTTCATTTTGAATTCTCTTAAATAGCTTTTTACATTTGATTTTGTTATCTCTATTCAACTTTATTTCTTTAAAAGAAGGGAATTGTGATTTTACCCTCTTTGAGATCAAAATCAAATTAAGTTAGCCCATGCTGAATTAATCTAATAATCATTTAGATTCAGAACATTTCATTTGTGAGATTGGACATTGAACATCTTCGTCTACATCAGATTGGTTCTACCAGGCTTCTTCAGAAGGAGAATTTCCAGATAAGTATCATTTATATTTTGTGTATCTTTTATGGTTTGTGAGGTTGTGCCGTGAAAATCTCATTTTTGGTTTTGTCTAAGGTAATCCAGAAAATCTCAGAGTGTGGGGTTTTTATAATTGTGTAAGCCCTTCTAAAGACACAATTATGAAGGTTTTAAGGTGAACCTTGGAAAACCTTTATCATAGTGAATGCTAATATCCTGAGGAAGTGGATATTAGGAGTGAAGTAGTTGTGTGGCTATTTTTTAACAGTTGTTGTACACACAAACGAACCACTATAATTCTTGGAGTTGTGGTGGATGATTGAATATGCTTATGTGTGTGAATGTTGTAATTTACTTTATGCACTTATGGTGAATGGTATAATTTATTTTATGCACTTATGGTGAATGTTGTAATAACTTAGTTTATTTCCTTTGCCTCTTTATTGGTTTGGGTTTTTGATATATATAAACGTTCTAGTAAGGTTGTCTTACCATAAGCCTTTGGTTTTTGGTGTTAGGTTGTCCTTAGAACTAAGTTTGTATCAACCTCTCATGACTAGTGCATTTAAGGTTGCTATTTACTTGTGATATTTTATTATTTTTTTGCGCAAAATATCTTTGTATTCCACATTTATTTTTTAATTTGGTATAGTTCTATTCACCCCCCCCCCCCGTCTAGGACGTTTAGCTTAGCCTTTTCAAATGTGAAACACACCCCCGGTCACACGCCCATGGTCCTACCTCGAAGAAAGAGAAAAAAAAGGAAAAGGGAAAGAGAGAGATAAAGAGAAAGAGAAAGGGGAAGGGAAAGAGAAAGCCTAGTCGCTGTTCACAACCCCAAGTGTAGGGTCATGATGCAGTAATAATCTCTGTGAGACCGAGGTCGAATCCACAGGGACTAATCTTATGTGTTTTCTGAAAGAGAATAGAATCAAATATAGGAGGAGAAATCTAGAGTAATGGAAATAATTGTGAATACGGTGAAACTATCAATTAAAAGGGAATAGAGTGTCAAGGATCTACTTGTAAGTTCTCAGGATGCTACCTTGCTTGATCTAAGGACACAACTGAAATTAGAGTCTTATCTTATCCAATTGGTAAGAAGAGATTTGTCTGATCTCTGAACTTCTCATGGATCTAATCATCAATGAATAAGAGTTGTGAGGATTTGGAAGTGATTCCATCACCTAACCATGCCCAGGAGACAAGGCAAACAACAGAATTTACGAATCCCACAACCAATCATAAGAGAATTGTGAAGGTTAGGAAGGATTCCATCATCCTACCATGCCCAAGGGATGATGGTGAATAATGGGACTTGTTAATTTCACAATCTCAATCTAGGAAAAGAAGATATTCAAAGCAATCGTAGATCTATTGTAATTTATCACAATAAACCATTAAAAATAAAAAATATTCCTTATAATCAAACTAGAATCCAAAAGAGTTCAATGAAACATGAATCAAAGCAAAGCTAACATCCCAATTACGCTATAAGCTTCACCTCTTAGCCCTAGCTAAGAGGTTTAGCCAACCATAGACATGATTGAACTAAAATCTCTTAAAAAAACATAAAAACAACTAAAAACAACTAAGGAAAAGGAAGAAAGACTCTTGGCGGTGGCTCTCCATGCTTTTGATCCACTCCTCAAACCCTAGATGATGCCTAGGAATGTCCTAGGGACTCCTATTTATAGTTGTGTATCCCCCTCTTATGCACCGACTTGAAAATTTTGAAAACTACTTGCGAAAGGCCTTAATTTACGTAATCCGTGTTGGCCCTGCGCAACAACTCTACACGATTTCGTTAGTACCGAAGTTGGTTTCGGTAGCATCGAAGTTGTATCCAAAATTGTATGTGCAAAGTGTTTAGGTAGCAAAATGTGCTACCGAAGTTGCTACCGAAATTGACCTTGGTGGTACCGAATTAAGCTTAGGTAGCACCGAATTAAGCTCTTCTCTTACTAGACTATTTTGTGCACTTTAGGTAACTATCAAAGTTGGCTTAGGTAGCACCGAAATTGGTTGTTTTTCTACTGTTTTACATGTGCTCTTGCTAATCTTTTCTCCATCCTTTGTACTTGGTTTCCTTGGACCTTTGACATGAGAATTCTTCGCTCTTGGTCTCCTAAGATCCCTCCTTTACCTTGGTGATTCTTGAGCATTAAATCCATGCTTTTAGCATCATTTTCAATCAAAGCTCTTAAATTCACTTTGTAACACAAACATGATTAAAATAGAACATTAAGCATTATCATGATCATTAAACCAAGTAATAAATGAGGGATAAAATGCCCTGAACACAATCCCCAACCAGCATTTTGTTAGTCCTGAGCAAAGCATGTGAAAAAATATTTTGAAAACCATTGTATAATTTCCATAAGCTCAAGAGGTTTTGAAAATAATCCAGATAATAGAGTTTCAAAATACATCAATGTTGAGCATTATTCTCTCCTAAACTCTAGCACTTGGTAACTTCATAATCAAGTTCAAAGTAGTAATCCTCCAATTAGAACCTTTCCAAACATTGAGTTCTATAGGTGCATAATGAAGTCTAGACTTATCACAATCAAAGGTTCAATTCTTCATTTTCATGATAACACTGATAATCAAAAGAGCATTCAGGACAACCAAAACCTAAAACGAAACTTGCCTTAAAGTTCAACTTTTAATTCCCCCTTTATTCCTCCAGCTTTTGATTTTTCCATCGATGGCTTTCATGTTATGTCAACCTTTTTAAAGATCTTTAATAGATGGCCTTTTTGAAGACAACTGTTTTTTTAGCTAGGTATTATTGTTATATATCTTTTTTCAAACGTGATGGACGAATTGCCCAAGTTAGTTCCTTTCATGCTAAATAATCACCCATTTAACAATTCAATGTTGACTGAAACTTTAATGTGAAAGCTAGATGTGACATATGACATCATGACTCGATCAATGTTTAAAACTCCTAATCATGAATTAATAATTCAAACTTACTTTAAAATCTCTAAATAACTAAATTCAAGAAACATAAATCATCAACATTAAGCATCTTAGACTTCATTTTTTTTTTAATTTTCGGCAATTTTTTCTCAAAGACTAAGAAAACAATTGATTAGTTTACCTAATCTCCCATTCCCAGCCTAAAATCTACATTATCTTTAATGTAAAAGAAATAAGCATGTAATACGGAAGAGGCAATAAAATGACAAGGGAAGTGATAGGAAGATAGTAACTGAAGAAGGAATTTTGATGCTTTTCCAATGATCTCAGTGTGAAAAATGGGTTATCACAAAATACTTAAACATATAATAAACAAACTATCCTAAAACAACAAAAAACAAACTATCCTAAAACAGTGGAAAGCAATAAACCTACCTACACCTCTGTTAGACTAGGAGGTCAATCCTGGTAAACATGATCATTTAGAGGTATGAACATACCCTATGAATCAAGTTTCTAAACAAATGGCTTCAACCGATGTCCATTTACTTTAAAAGCATTACCATTGTTCAGATTCTCTATCTCTACGGCTCTATGAGGATAGATGTAAGACCTATATCATAGTTCGTGCCATTCTATAGATTCCTGCGATCCTCCCTGTCGAATTTCGCTGACCCATGACCTGTAATCGGCTTTTGTGCACGATCTTGAGTTGCACCCTCTCAACCTGAGTCGACTCAACTCGAGACTTGTACCCTAACGACCGCATTGTCGCCGCTGTTCCAATGCTGTGTCTCACAGACCAAGGCAATGCCCAGGCTAGGAGTTGTGGGCCTACGCATATCTCAAGGAAACGCCGCGCATTTGTAATTTTGAGAAAATCTTTACCCAATATAACCCATCAATCCCATCAATGGTCAAGTACATGTCAAGTACACACATCACTCAACACATTATCCAACACATCACTCACCCATCACAACCCATACCTCTCTTACACAACAATCTCAAAAGTTAACAATCCCTTACACAAGCCATCCCTCTCTCCCATCCATCACTCCATCCCATCTCCTCTCTCTCTCTCTCTCTCTCTCTCTTATTTCTCCCTCCTCTTCCAAGTAACCCCAAAAAAAAAAACCCAACATCCAAGCATTTCTAACCTCCAAGAGAGTTTTGAGTGTGGCCCACTTCCTACCCCTCTTATCTTCCATCTCAACCCTCCATACTTCATCATCTTCCGTTGAGATTAAAGCTAAGGAGACTACCTTTCCAAGGAGCCAAGAAGAAGAGGACAGTGGGTGATCTTGGATCCACATTTTCCTTTTTATTTTTTTATGATTTAAGAGCCCACATATGGTGGGACCCACCTTGATGTATGCTTTGTATCAAAGAGGGGCCCCATAGTGGCAGGGCCCCTCCATCAACGTCTCTCTCTCTCTCTCTCTCTCTCTCTCTCTCCTTCTTCCTATATTAGTGGCCCATCTACGGGCGATCTAGACCATCCAGCAGGTGGGATGGTCCTGCTGTCCACCCTGTTGGACTGGCGGTCCAGTGGGACGGCCTGGATGATGGGGAAACACAAATATCAGCTTGACAGTGGGCCACACTACCTTGGACCCCACCTTGCATGCCTTGTATATTCAGACCATTCGCCATCTGGATGGTACTGTGGAACCCACTATGAGCAGCATGTTTCATCCCAGCCGTCCATCCAACTCCCTGGCCATGGGCCAGGGAATGAGGTAGATTCAAACCTCTGGTGGGCCACATGTGTGGAGCCTCACCATGATGTTTGTTTTTATTTTAAAAACCATCCACCCATTTGAAGGCATGGGCCCACCCCACACGTGTGACACGTGTGGGGGTGGGACCCACCTTGATGCATGTATTTTGAATCCCCACCGTCCAGAGATGTCTGGATGGTGCAGTGGATTCCAAAGTGATGTATGTGATTCAGATCCTCTGGACGGTGGGTCTGGTTGTGAGGTAAGTGTTTAGTCCAGGCCGTCCATCTGCCAGTGGACCACACCCTTATGGGTGTGCTGTGATCCAAACCATCTAGCCTAACTGGACGGTGGGCCCCTACCTCGATTGTATGTGTTGCATCCCACCCTCCATCTGGATGGTGGAGACCTTGCAGCTGGGAGCTACAGTGTCGTCAACAAGCTCCCGTGGGGCCCACTGATGTATGTATTATATTCCACACCGTCCAAATGGATGGACGGTGGGACCCACCATTAATGTATTTATTCTATATCTGGGCTGTCTATCAGGTGGACCACATTGCAACCAGTGAAGGGTTGAACATCTACCATTGAAACCCCTCTTAGGATGTGCAGAAGTTTTGGATCAGTATGAAATTTGTTTTTCCACTTAATCCAGGTCCTTGTGACCGTATGGACAGATTGGATGGAAAATAAACGTTATGGTGGGCCCCTTGTGGATTTTAAACAGTGGAAATCGTTATCTCCCTCACTATTTAGGGTGCGGTCCAGATGATATTTCGATATGATTCATTTTTGGTAATGCTCTAAAATGACCTCTCATTGATGTGTGAGCCCCCCCTTAATGTGATGTATTCGAGGCCCATGGGCAAGGCCCATTATGATGTATTCGAGGCCCATGGATGAGGCTCATTGTAATGTATCTGAGCCCCATGGGCAAGGCCCAATGTGATGTATTCAAGGTCCATGGGCGAGACCCAATGTGATGTATTCGAGGCCCATAGGTGAGGCCCATTGTGATGTATCTGAGGCCCATGGGTGAGGCCCAATGTGATGTATTTAAGACCCATGGGTGAGGCCCATTGTGATGTATCTGAGGCCCATAGGTGAGGCCCAATGTGATGTATTCGAGACCCATGGGTGAGGCCTATTGTGATGTATCTGAGGCCCAATGTGTGTATTTGAGACCCATGGGTGAGGCCCATTATAATGTATCTGAGGCCCATGGACGAGGCCCATTAGGATGTATTCGAGGCCGATGGGCAAGGCCCATTATGATGTATTCGAGGCCCATAGGACGTGGCCATTGTGTTATATGTGAGGCCCATGAGTAAGGCCCAATGCAATGTATGTGTGACTCGTTACGTTGCGTATGAATCCTTTGTGTGGGCCACTCCTTGGGAGCAATGTTGGCTAAACGTCCACATTAATGGGCAATGATGGTTGAAAGTCCTCATTGTGACCTTCCTTTAAGCCTTGTTAGGCTTATTCACATCATTCTCTAAGTGGGTTGACCCTAGTCATTGGGCCCCATTTGCATGATCCATCTATTCTCATTGGGCTATCCTAAGATGTTGGGCCCCATTAGTTGTTAGTAGGATTGCTTCTTTCATTTTGGAGTCCATCTAGGACTCATTTGGGCCCCTTAGGGCATTTAATGGGCCATGCAATACTATGGTGAAGGAACCCTTTCCGGATCCTTAGGATTGTGGGTAGGCCGCTTAGGCCTAACCTTGATATAAGGGGGAGTACATCATCATCATATAATATGCTTAGTAAGCTCCATGATCCATGCCCATATGCATCATATGTATGCTTGATGTGAGGAGTGATTGATCATATCACATGCCATGAATATTATGGGACTCCTGATGGGGGGAGTTGGCCATATGAGCGCGCAGTACACGTAGGATTGCTGCATGAATGGATAGTATGATTCATGCATCTCACATTGTGTGACATGACTCTGTACACCCTAACGACATCAGGGCCATAGCTTCCATAGGCTTATTGTGGTTGGAAGGATTGGACACCGAAAATCTTGTTCTACATGGGGTGATATATATGTCCCTGCGTGAAATTTCCTAAACCCTTATGGTACCAGGAGGTTACTTAAACATCTGGATCGAGTGGATGCATGAGCACTGAGTGCCGATTATCAGAAGGTCACGCTTTCCACTGTATCGTAGTCGGTTTAAAGGGGGTGCGACCTTACCCGTTGGAGAGGAGGGGGCAAAGCCAGGCTCCATTTGACTAGCTCGAGGAATGAGTCCATTATCGACAAGCCGAGCCTGATATTGGCAGGCGGATAGTGAGGTCTCTTTCACTCATCATGTTACGCGCGATTGGGCAGAAATTTGGATTGGAGTGTACTAAACCACGATGATATTCCAGAGTTAAGCTGTATTGATATGTGAACTCAGATGAGGATTGGTATACTTGAGTTGCATCTCGCATCACATAACCTTGGTATGGCCGACATCATTCATGCCTTGCATCGCATAGCCTTGGCATGACCAATAGTATTCATGTATTCATCAGCATATTCCGCATTACTCCGATATTGCATAATTGTATTACTACATTGCGCACACACTTTCACCACCCTCTAAGCTTTTCGTAAGCTTATACATGACCGTTGCATGCAGGTGACATTGGATCACTGTAGTGCTGAGGCAAGAGCGCATAGCAGATCATCTTGGAGCTTTTGTCTATCATCATTGTATTTCCCTTTATGCGCATTGTACTTATAAGTTTTTTATCATAGTGAAAATGTGATGGAGTTTTTTTATTGTTGTGTGTGGGTTATGCTTTTGGTTATGCGTATTATAAATTAAACTGATGTTGAAAATCCTCTTTGTAGGATCTCAGAATTGGAACCTGGCTTATGGGCGCTGGGAGCCAAAAGCGGGGTACTAAGGAGGTTGTTGGTACCGAATTCGACAATTGAGAATTTTGTGAGCCTGGTTTTCAAGTTTGGGGCATGACAGAAGTTAGTATCTGAGCATAACTTAGGAATAACTGAGAATACATTACATGTCTGCTGTGAGTTTAGAATGATTAAGTCCCGAGTTCAGATAGCTTAGCAATCTTCTGTTACAGACCTTTAACGTGTGTGCCTTTGAGAGTTTTCAAGATTGATAGGTGTCTTTGCTCTTTCCTGTAGAACATGCCGCCCAGGAGAGTGACCCGAGCGACTCCAGTGCCACCACTTGAGGCTCCCGCTCTACCACCTATGACTCCCACCCCACCACCAGAGATCCTTGTCCCCTAGCCTGAGGATGTCGTTCCTCCACTAGAGACTAGTGCAGATCAGATCGTACTCGTGAGTGCCTCCCAATTACAGTAGATGTTGCAGGCTGTGACGGTCGCCCTTCAGGGGTAGGGGAGGCACCCCGTTATTTCGCCAGCCCAAGCAGAGCAGGAGCGCGTGAGCGCCCTTCTTTAAGAGTTCCAATAGCTCGATCCCCCACATTTTCAGGGCGAGCCAGACCCGACAACAGCCGAGATGTGGCGCTCTGATGTGGAGAAGATTTTTGATACGATGGGATGTACAACCTAGCGACAGTTTTTGTTAGCTGTATTTCTCTCCAGGGAGAGGCTAAGCACTTGTGGGCATCAGTCTCCCGAGCAGCAAGTGCCAATTTTGAGTAGACCTGGAAGGATTTTGTAGACCGGTTTGACTAACAGTATTTTCCTGATCACATCTAACGACAACGAGCATTGAAGTTTGAGGCCCTAGTGCAGGGAGATATGACGGTAGCTCAGTATACGGCTCGTTTTATAGCATTGTACATATTTACGTCGTACTGGGTGGATGATGAGGAGTGAAGAGCCTGCCATTTCAAGGACAGCTTGTGTTACGGTCTTTGAGGTTGTGTGATTGGGCATAAGCTCCCGACTTTTGAGGAGGTGGTATGGAAGGCCCAGATTTTTGAGGCTGAGTGAGCTGGTTCTCAGAGTCATTGCAGTCACAGGAGAGACCGAAAGAGGCAGGCTCCCTCTAGTGACTCCCAGGAGTGTCAACCACAACAAAGGCACACAAGTCGCCCAGCTTTCCGAGTGCTAGCACCACCTCCAGCACCACCTCCGAGGCAGTTCACCAACACCTGTTTTGGGTGTAGTGCGATGGGGCACCCTATCTGGGAGTGTCCCCACCCCCAATAGCAACAGTAGTAGCTAAGAGGTTCACAGCAGCCTCCACCGTAGCAGCAGTAGAGACCCCCATAGTAGCAGCGATAGCAGCCCCCACCACCAAGGCCCCCTCAGTAGCAGCATCTGCACCAGCCTCCGAGGCCGTAGCAGTAGAGGCAACAGTTTCAACCACCTCAGTGACAATAGTAGCAGCAACACACTCAAAGGGGACAAACACCTCCCCAGTCAGCTCAGGCTAGGTTCTATGCGGATCGGCAGGACCTGCAGTCATTCGGAGGGGTCATTGAGGGTATACTTTTAGTCTCTGCATACATTGCACGTGTGTTGTTTGATTTTGGTGTATCACATTCCTTTATGGCCGAGAGTTTCTACCGATCAACTGGCTTACCGTTGGAGTCTGCTCGTGAGGGCTTGTCGGTATCGACTCCCTTGGGGAAGACTGCAGTGTTGGGCCGATTTTGCTCATCTTACCCCGTTCTACTTGGGGATATCTTTTTGCCTGCCAATCTGTTTGCATTGCCTATGTCCGAATTTGATGTTATCTTAGGGATGCTTGAGGATGTGGCCCCTTGATGCAGGCATTCTATATCTAGCCGTCTATGTGTTTTGGACATGGGGCCCACCTCACACGTGCTGCACGTGTGGGGGTGAGGCCCACCTAGATGTATGTATTTTGTATTTACACCTTCCATCCCTAGACGGTGCTGTGGGATGCACCATGGTATATGTGTTTGATCCCAACAGTCCGTCCATCCAGGGATGGGACGTGGGACCCCACCATTGATGTATGTATTGTATATTCACACCGTCAATCTCTGGACGGTGTGCCATGTGGGGCCAACCCTAATGTATGGGTCTTATTTACACCATCCAGATCACTGGACAATGGGACCCACCTCTAATGTATGTGGTTTACAGCCTGCTGTCCATCTGTTTTGGCTACCACATGGGGCCTAGATGATGTACATCCACCCCGCCGTTTGCTGGACGGGTGGGGCCCACCTTGTGATGTGTTGTATATTCACACCGTCCATCCACGTGGCTCCCATGTGGTGTACGTATTTGATCCAAGCTGTTCATCTGCTGAGGCCTAATTGGAATGTGCAAGGCCCACCTTAATGTGATGTTTTTGTGGCCCATTTAGTGAGGCCCATTATAATGTATTTGTGGCCCAATTGGTGAGGCCATTGTGATGTATTTGTGGCCCAATTGGTGAGACCCATATGATATTTTTGTGGCCCATTTAGTGAGGCCCATTGTGATGTATTTGTGGCCCAATTGGTGAGGCCCATGTGATGTTTTTTGGCCCATTTGGTGAGGCCCATTGTGATGTATTTGTGGCCCAATTGGTGAGGCCCATGTGATGTTTTTGTGGCCCATTTGGTGAGGCCCATTGTGATGTATTTTTGGCCCATTTGGTGAGGCATATTGTGATGTATATGTAGCCCATATGATGAGGCCCGATGTGATGTATTGGAGGCCTTTGAATGAGGCCTAATGTGATGTATTTGAGGCCCATATGATAAGGCCCGATATGATGTATATGCAGCCCATGGGATGTGGCCCATTATGATGTATATGTGGCCCATGAGTGAGGCCCATTGTGATGTATTTATGGCTCATATGTGCAGCCCAGTATGATATTTGTGTGGCTGATATGTGCGTCCCATTGTAATGTATCAGAGGCCCATTTGGTGAGGCCTAATGTGATGTATATGAGGCCTTTATGTGAGGCCCAATGGGATCGTATTAGACCCTTATGTGAGGCCATGGGCCCACTATATGTTTGGCTCTATGTAGGTCACTCCTTGGGAGCAATGTTGGTTAAATGTCCACATTAATAGACAATGATGGTTAAATGTCCACATTGTGACCTCCCATAGGCCTTTGTTAGGCCCATCCTCATCGTTCTCTAAGTGGGTTGACCCTAATCATTGGGCCCCATTAATATTTGCATGATCCATCTATTCGTATCAAGCTAACCTAAAATTTTGGGCCCTCATTGGTTGCTTGTAGGAGTTTTTCTAATCTTGGAGTCCATTTAGGACTTATTTGGGCCCTTTATGGCATCTAGTGGGTCATATGATAGTATGGTGAAGGAAGCCCATTTTGGATCCTTAGGATTATAGGTAGGCCACCTAGGCCCAACGTTGATTTAAGAAGAGTTCATCCTCACTGTAGACAGAGGGATCCATGCTATCGGATTTGGTATATCCACAGTTGAGGGCCGATCTTTATGTTATGGTTTAGATCGGTTGTCTATCTATGAACCCTGCCTTGTTTATAGGTCGGTTATCAATACCGATTATGAGTATGTGATAGCATAGCATCATAATACATGCCCATAGGCATCATCAGCATGCTTGTTATGCGATGTGGTTGACATTGCATATGCCATTGGGTAGGTTGTTTATGAGACTCCTTGATAGGTGGAGTTGTCCCACATGGGCGCAAAGTATGTGAAGGATTGATGCATGATTGGACTGCGTGATGATTATTATTACTGTACACCCTAGCGACATCAGGGCTATAGCCTTCACAGATATAGCGCGAATTACAGGATTGGATACCATAAATTCTTGTTAAGCACGGGGGCACGAAGGATGTCCCAGGGTGAAAGTCCCCAAACCTTTATGGTACCATGGAAGATGATCCAATGCCTAGATCTAGTGGATGTATGAGCCCATAAGGGCCGAATAGCAGGAGGTCGGTTGGAAGGGGGTGTGGCCTTACCCACCCGAGGGTAGGAGCAATTGCTAGGCTGAGTATGATGAGCTCGTAAATGGGTCCGCTATCGATGTGCCGGATAGATATTGGCTGACTATTGACCAGGCGGATAGTGAGGTCTCTTCCTCTTGCAAAGTTGTGCATCCAATGTAGGGCGGCAGTGTGGTGTATAGTGTATTAGACCCTGATGATTATCCAGAGAGAACCATACTTATATATGATACTCCAAAGATGAGCTGGATTGATATGTGGATTGGTATGCTTGAGCTGCATTTTGCACATGGCATTGGCTATGTAGGCCTTGCATCGTTGGCTTTAATGTGGCCGATAACATTCATGCCTTGCATCACATAACCTTGGTGTGGCCGACAACATTCATGCCTTGCATCGCATAGCCTTGGTACAACTGTTAGCATTCATGGACGTATGAGCATGTTTCCACATTACTCTAATATCGCACTCTTATATTTCTACCTTGCACACACACTTGCACCACCCTCTAAGCTTTCTATAACCTTATGCAGGATAAATGAGTGCAGGTGTCGCTAAGACGTAGACGTAGCTGAGTAGGAGTAGGAGTATGCGGCTGAGCTTCCAGAGCCTTATGTTATCTATTGTATTTTCCCTTTATGCGCATTGTATCTAAAGTTTTTTTTATCATAGTCAATTTTGTGATGGTGTTCCGGTTATTGTTTGTGGGTTATACTTGTGGTTATGCTTGTTATGAAACAAATTTATCATGAAAATCCTCCTTATAGGATCCTAGGATTAGAACCTGGTATATGGGTGCTAGGAGTCGAGAATGGGGTACTACAGAGGTTGTCGACGCCGAATTTGGCGATTGAGAATTTTGTAAGCTCGGTTTCTGAGTTTGGGGCATGACAAGAGTTGGTATCAGAGCATAAGTTGGTAATAATTCAAGGGCAACATCACATATTTACTTCGAGCTTAGGATGAGTAGGTCCCAAGTGCGTAACTTTCTAATTTGGTTCCCTACCGTCTACGCCTTTAAGGGTTCTCAAGGCTGATAGGCCCCTTTGTTCTTATTGTAGACCATACCACCTAAATAAGGCACCCGAGGCGCCCAAGCGACTCGAGAGGCCCCTTATCCACCACTCTAGGATCTTGTTCCTCTGCTCGAGGTTCGTATTCCACCTCTTACAGTTCCCGTTCCCCCGCTCGAGACTCCTGCAGACCTCGCACCTCCATCCGACACTAGTGCAACTCTTACTGTATCAGTCAGTGCTGACTAGTTGTAATAGATGCTTCATGCTATGACAATAGCCCTCCATGGGCAGGGCATGCATCCCATTGAGACCCCAGAGCAGGCCCAACAGGAGCGCGAGTGCTTTGTTACGCGACTTCCTTCGTCTCGATCCCCCTAGATTCAAGGGTGAGCTTGATCTGACTGAAACAGAGAGATGGCGCTCGCAAGTGGAGAAGTTGTTTGAGACCATGAGATGTACGACCCAGCAGCGGGTCCCCTTGGCTATGTATTTGTTCAAGGACAAGGCCAAGCATTGGTGGATCTCAATTGCCCGTGCTGAAGGAACCGATTTCGTCTAGACATGAGAGGATTTTGTGGACTAGTTCGACTGACAGTACTTTCCCGACCACATTCGACGATAGCGAGCACTAGAGTTCGAGACCCTGGTACAGGGAGATATGTCTGTGGCTCAGTACGCGGCCCGTTTCATAGTGCTATCGAGGTTCGCGCCGTATTTGGTTGATGATGAGGGGTGGAAGGCCCACCATTTTAAGAACGGCTTGCATTATGGCCTCCGAGGCTGTGTTGTTGGGCATGAGCTCCCGACCTTCGAAAAGGTAGTACAGAGGGCTCAGATTTATGAGGTTAATTGGGTCGGGACGCAGAGCGATCGCGATTGGAGGAGAGACCGGAAGAGGTGGGCCCCCTTCGGTGGCTTCCATCAGTAGCAACGCTGACAGCAACAGAAGCGCGTGAACCGCCGAGCACCAGCGGCACTTCCAGTGCCACCCCAAAGGCCGTTTGCTGGGACTTATTTTGGGTGCAGTGGAGTTGGACACTGTGTAAAGGAGTGCACCTGTCCTTAGCAACAACAGCAGCCAAGAGCACCTCAGTAACCTCCATAACAGTAGCAACGACGACAAGCACCTCACCACAGAGGCCCCATCCGCAACCGAGACAACAGTATAGGTCGCCACAGTGGCAGTAGCAGCAGTAGGGACCTCCTAAGGGACAGGCACCTCCCCAGCTGTTTCAAGCGATATTTTATGCAGCTCAGAAGGATCCACAGTCATCCAAAGGAGTCATGAGGATATTCTTCTAGTCTCTGCATGCATTGCCTGAGTCCTATTTGATTCTGGTGCTTCGCACTCATTCGTATCTGAGGATTTCTGTCATTCAACCGGATTGCCAACAGAGTCTGCCCATGAGGGATTAACCATATCGATGCCCTTGGGGAAGATATCAGTACTAGGTCGATGTTATTTTTCTTGCCCCGTCTTGGTCAAGGAGACTTTCTTACCTGTCAATTTGTTCGTATTGTCGCTGTTAGAGTTTGACGTCATCCTAGGCATGGATTGGCTTACCAAGTTCCATGCCATCTTGGGACAGCCACATTTTGTATACCCGGCTTACCATAGTTCCAGTTCATTACCAAGCCCAAAGGAGAGCCACTGTCTTGTTTGATGTCATGTGTAGTAGAGGAGCCCGTAGCAGTGAGTGTTAGTCAGTTGCCAGTGGTTTGTGATTTCTCCGATGTATTCTAAGAGATTTCGGGATTACCGCCTCGTCAACATATTGAGTTCCAGATTGATCTTGCGTCTGGTACCACACCTATCTCAAAGGCCCCGGATCGTATGGCACCGATGGAGTTACAAGAGTTGCAGCGGCAGCTGGACGAGTTACGTGAGTTGGGTTTCATTTGTCCTAGCAGTTCACCGTGGGGAACGCTGGTACTATTCGTCAAGAAGAAGGATGGCTCATTGAGGCTCTGTGTGGATTACCGTGAGCTCAACCAGGTCACGATCAAGAGCAAGTATCCACTCCCAAGGATTGATGATTTGTTTAATCAGTTGCAGGGTGCTCAGTTCTTTTGGAAGATTGACCTATGTTTTGGTTATCATTAGATTTGAGTCCGATAGGAAGACATCCCAAAGACGGCTTTCAGGACGCGCTATGGTCACTTTGAGTTTCATGTCATGTCCTTCGGACTGACCAATGCACCCGTGGTCTTTATGCAGTTGATGAATGAGGTCTTTCATCCTTATCTCGATCAGTTTATTGTGGTCTTTATTGATGACACTCTGATATATTTGAGGACCCTTGAGGACCATGAGCAGCATTTGGAGATTGTCTTATAGACCCTCCTTGCCCACCCGTTATATGCGAAGCTGGAGAAGTGCGAGTTTTGGCAGGAGGAGGTGAAGTTTCTCAATCACATGGTGATGAGGGAGGGTGTCATAGTGGACCCATCAAAGATTGATGCAGTACGTCAGTGGGGCCAGCCCATAAACGCGTTCGAGATTTATCGATGATTATCGATGATTTGGTGGGATATTATTGATGATTTATCGAGGGATTATCCTGTATTGTAGCACCACTGATCAGGTTGACCCGGAAGGACGCAGAGTTTGTGTGGAGTGATGCCTATAAGTGAGCATTTATTGAGCTGAAGGACTGCCTCACGTCTACTCCTGTTCTCTCTTCCCTCTATGAGTGAAGGCTTTATTGTATTTTTCGATGCTTCACATATTTGTTTGGATATTGTCCTAATGTAGCATCGGAAGCCTGTAGCTTATGTGTCTCGCCAGCTCAAGGTCTATGATCTGAAATACCCCACGCATGATTTAGAGCTGACAGCAGTTGTCTTCGCATTGGAGGTGTGGAGGCACTATCTTTATGGGGTCAGGTTCGAGCTCTTCTCCAACCACAAGAGCTTGAAGTATTTATTCTCTTAGTTTGATCTGAACACAAGGTAGAGACGTTGGATGTAGCTCCAGAAGGACTATGATTTTGATCTTCAATACCACCCGGGTAAGGCGAACATGGTGGCGAATGCCCTTAGCCGTTAGTCACGAGGCCTAGTGGCGCACATGATGATTCAGGAGTGGAAGATGCTTGAGGATGTGTAAGCGTTCGACTTCGATATTGGCCTATAGTCTTCTATTGTGAAGTTATTGAGTCTGTCAATTCAACCCTCTCTTGTTGCAAGGGTGATCGAGGCTCAGTAGGCAGATGAGTCATTGCAGAGTTATCAGGCAGAGGCAATATCTGAGAGTCGGTTAGATTGGTAGATTGGTTTTAATGGTGGACTTCACTTCAGAGGCCGGTTATGTGTCCTAGATATTCTAGAGTTGCGCAGAGATTTTATGACCGAGGCACATCAATCGCGATTTTCTATCCTCCCTTGCTCGACGAAGATGTACCGTGATATGAGACGTCAGTATTTTTGGGCAGGGATGAAGCGCCAGATTGCCAGTTTTGTGGTTGAGTGTAACACTTGCTAACGTGTCAACGTCAATTATCAGAGACCCCCAGGTCCATTCCAGCCGTTAAACGTCTCATATCCACCAATTTTATTATGGGCTTACCGAGGACTCAGCGTGGTCATGACATCATATAGGTTGTCGTGGATCATCTGACGAAGTTGGCACATTTTCTTGCGATTTGTGTGACTTGTCCTTTGGACTAGCTTGCCAAGATATTTGTTGATGAGATCGTGAGGCTGCACAGTATTCCAGTTTCGATGGTTTCTGACAGAGACCCGAGGTTCACATCTTAGTTTTGGAGGAGCTTCTAGAAGGCAATGGGGTATGCCTTGCAGTTCAGCACCGCGTATCATCCGCAGACTGATGGGCAGACCGAGAGGGTCAACCAGATTCTTGAGGATTGTTTTATGCTTGCGTGAGCAACTTCTCGGGTAGCCGGGATGAGCATTTACGCTTGGCTGAGTTCGCATATAATAACAACTATCAGGCGACTATTGGTATGGCTCCCTTCGAGGCTTTATATGATGGGTAGTGTAGATGCCCCAGTTGTTCCGCCGATGTTGGAGAGCACCATCTCTTAGGCCCTGAGCTTGTGCAGTAGATGTCAGAGGTCATCGATATCATCAGGCAGGGGATGTGCACAACTCAGAGCCAGTAGAAGAGTTTTCTTGATCATCGACGTTGTCCCTTGGAGTTCGCTGTTAGGGACAGTGTATCTCAAGGTCTCACCCATGAAGGGCATAGTTCGATTTGGAGCGAATGACAAGCTCGCCCCGAGATTTATTGGACCTTTCAAGATCACTAGGCACGTTGGCGCCATGGCCTATAAGCTTGCCTTACCTTCTCAGTTGTCTAGCATTCACAATGTTTTTCATGTTTCGATGTTGCAGAAGTGTAGGTTAGGCACCATTCCTGTGATTAACTAACAGCCTCTTGAGGTCCGTGAGGATGCTTCTTATATTGAGCAGTCGATTCGCATCCTTGATCGGAAGAAGTAGATCTTCTGGACCAAGGTCATTCCTTTGGTGAAGGTTCAGTGGGGTCATCATTCTGTTGAGGAGGCATCTTGGGAGCGTGAGGCTGAGATTAGAGAGCGTTATCCCCATTTGTTTGTAGATTGATTATGCTTGTATTATGTATTGTATTGCATTGATTGTTATATATGTGTGTGTGTGTGTGTGTGTGTGTGATGATGCTTTTTCTTCCCTTACCTTGTCCTGCATGATAGTAAATTTTGAGGACAAAATTTTTATTAGGAGAGGAGGGTTGTTAGGCCCGTGTCCTAGTGTCCATTCCGTTCCTTAGGATCCCACGGTCCTCCCAGTCAAATTGCGACCTATAGATTGTATTTGTGTGCGACCCTAAGTCACATCATGTAAACCCGAGTCGACTCAACCTAAGACCCATGCCATTGCAACAGCGCTGTCACCGCGGTTCTGACGCCGCATTTCATGCGCCAATCCGACGCTTAAATCAAAAGTTGTAGCCTGTGCATTATCCCGACCATTGATCGCATGTTACGGGACCCACCTATTCCAAATTGCACATTTTCCTAGAGATCATCATTAAGATGATGTCACCCTATGGGTGACATCACCCTATCCTACCCTGGTTCTAGCCACCCTAGCCCCTAGCCTATAGACCACATGCTTCTCTTACATGAAATGATTGCTAGCTAGGAGAGAGAGAGAGAGAGGTTAGCTATCATCATTACCTCTCTCTCCCTCTTATCTCTCTCTTCCTCCTTCCATCTCCATTGTTAGAGCTTGGAACGTCCAAGCAACCGCCAAAATTCAGCCATCTTCCACCCTTTCTCCCCACTAATCTAGCCCTCCAAACCCCATCTTAGCTGTTAAATCTCATCCCTTGGAGCTCTAGAACATAGTGGTGGAAGGTGGAGATCAAGATCTTAAGTGGGTGCTTCGCTCCCTCCCTCTCTCTCTCTCTCTCCCTCCTTCTCATTTCATTTTTTTAATGATGATGATGTGTGTGGCCCATCTGATGTGTCTAACTACCTAGACTGTCCAGATTTTCTAGATATCCAACGAATGGGGCCCGCCTTGCTACTGGTTTTTGGGCCAACCAGGATAAAAGGAAAACACCAATATCAGCTTGATCTAAATCAGGTCGGCCACGTTCACGTGGGACCCACATGTGATGCCTATATTTTATCTACACCATCCATCTACTGGATGCTGGGCCAGCAGCCCAGCATTCCTACAGCACGGCTGCTGTGTTGATGTCAACAAGTTCTGGGTCTGATCATGAGGTATGTGGTACATCCCATACTGTCCATCCATTTTTCCTTAGGTGGGACCCACCCCAAACGTGCTACACGTGTGGGGGTGAGGCCCACTAGATGTATGTATTCTATATCCGCACTGTCCATCTGCTAACAACGGTGGGCCCCTTGATGCATGCGTTCTATATCCAGTTGTCCACCTATTTTGGATGTGGGGCCCACCCCACACATGCTGCACGTGTGGGGGTGGGGCCCACTTAGATGTATGTATTTTGTATTTACACTGCTCGTCCCTGGACGATGCTGTGGGATGCACCATGGCATATGTGTTTTATCCCAGCCGTCTGTCCGTCCAGGGATGGGATGTGGGACCCCACTGTTGATGTATGTATTGTATATTCACACCGTCCATCTCTGGACGGTGTGTTAAGTGGGGCCAAACCTGATGTATGGGTCTTATTTACACTGTCCAAATCGCTGGGTGGTGGGACCCACCTCTGATGTATGTGGTTTACAGCCACACCGTCCATCTATTTTGGCTGCCACATGGGGCCCAGATGATGTACATCCACCTCGTCTATTTGTTGGACGGGTGGGGCCCACCTTGTGATGTGTTGTATATTCACACCGTCCATCCACGTGGCCCCCACGTGGTGTACATATTTGATCCAAGCTGTCCATCTGGTGGGGCCCAATTGGAATGTGCAGGGCCCACCTTAATGTAATGTTTATGTGGCTCATTTGGTGAGGCCCATTGTGATGTATTTGTGACCCAATTGGTGAGGCCCATGTGATGTTTTTATGGCCCATTTGGTGAGGCACATGTGATGTTTTTGTGGCCCATTTGGTGAGGTCCATTGTGATGTATTTTTGGCCCATTTGGTGAGGCCCATTGTGATATATTTGTGGCTCATTTGGTGAGGCCCATTGTGATGTATTTGTGGCCCATATGATGAGGCCCGATGTGATGTATGAGAGGCCTTTGAATGAGGTCCAATATGATGTATTCGAGGCCTGATATGATGTATATGTAGCCCATGGGATGTGGCCCATTATGATGTATATGTGGCCCGTGAGTGAGGCCCATTGTGATGTATTTATGACCCATATGTGCGGCCCAATATGATATTTGCGTGGCCGATGTGCATCCTATTGTAATGTATCAGAGGCCCATTTGGTGAGGCCCAATGTGATGTGTATGAGGCCTTTGCGTGAGGCCCAATGGGATGTGTATTAGGCCCTTATGTGAGGCAATGGGCCTGAAAAGGCCTAGCTATATGTCCTAGAGGGGGGGTGAATAGGACAATGCCAAATAAAACTTATAACAGCGGAATTAAAAAGAATATGATAGCCAAAATAAATCACAATGCAAGAAAGTAAAATAACCTCAAAATTCAGATCTTGAGAGGTTGATACAAATGTTGTTCTAAGGACAACCTTACACCAAAAACCAGAGTTTATGGTAGGACAACCTTATTTCTAGAAAGATCTTTGTATCAAATCTCAAACTGAAGAAGAATACAGAAATAAATACAAACTGAATTAAAATAAATTGTAATCACAAATGTATTGTTCTAGGGACAGCCATACACCATAAAAATGGCAGGGCAACCTTGCCGGAACAACTTTTAAAGGAAATTGAATATCAAGTTGATAAAGGAATAGCAGAAAATAAATTCTAAACTATTACAAAATTCTCACAATGCTTGAATTAAATGATTACAACATTCACCCCATACATACATCCCACAAAAGAATAATTAAAGATCAGAAGTATAAATCATTCAACCACAACACAAGGGATTATAGTGGTTCGCCTGTGTGTTCACCAACTGTTAAACAACAGCCACACAGAATGCTACTCCACTCCTAATATCCTCACACAGGGGATATTAGCGTTCACTAACAAAATAGGTTTTCCCAGGTTCACCCAAAACCTTTACAATTGTGTCTTTGTCTGTGGGCTTACACAATTAAAAAACCCCACTTCTGAGTTTTCCTGGCTCTCCTCAGATAACCAATACAACAAGATTTTTCTGGCAAATCTTGAAAGAAACCAAAACAGAAAGGAATTTACAATTAAATGTAAAATACCTGATTATCTCCTTCATTGTAGCAGCCCGGTAGAACCAAATCAGAGTAGATGATTGAATGTTCAAGTTCAATGTCCAGTACTAAATTACAATGGTTCTAATTCTAATAGATTTTAAATTAAACCAAATAGGGCTTGCCTTAATTGATTTTGATTCCAAAGAAAGGGAATAACAATTCCTCTTATCAAATTAGATTGGAATAGCAGAAACAAAATCAATTAAATAAAGCTGAGGAAAGAGAATATTAAATAAGCACACTTAGCTTAGATGGAGCACAGAATTATCTCTCAGAAGTTTGACGACGATTGACTTGAATGGATTAATTAATTCGATAATTTCTTCTGAGATTCGTGCACTATTTATAGGTGAGCAGATCGCGTCTTTGACTGGTCTAGGGAGCTCTTCGACTAGTCGCAGCAATAACAGATATTTGAAAAATCAGGCGCGATAAGCTTTGACCGTTCTATGACTGGTCGAAGGTCTCCTTCGACTGGTCGTAGAACCTGAAAAACATTGCTGGATTTTGAGTCGAAGATGCAGTCGACACTGTTCCTTCGATTGGTCGAACAGATTCCTGGACTAGTCGAAGCCTAACAGAAATTATCCGATTTTTGTAACAAACTCACGACTGATCGAGGAATTTCTTAGACTGGTCGAAGCAACTCTAGGACTAGTCGAAGAAGGCCTAGGACTAGTCGAAGAACAGACCAAACTTATGTAAAATAAACATTCGATTTATGTATCCAAAGTGACCTACTTCTAAGGTCAACCTAAGGTCAGTCAAACCTCAACCATGAAGTAGGGACATTGAAACATTAGGAACTAGTGACCTTGAAGTATGAGCCTTGAAGTCTTGATGTAGTTCAATCTTGAAATCTTGATGTAGCTCAATCTTGAAAGTGTCTTGAGTTCTTTACAAACTGCCTTGTACTCTTCTTGAAGTCTTGCAGCTTGAATCTTGTCTTGTGAGCAGTTCTTGCATTCAAGATTGATCCTTATACTTGTGAGCTTTGCTTGTTGTGAGCTTAGCTTGTTTATGAATGTTGATCCTTGAGAGAGCTTCACTTATGCAAGTTATATATAACAGTGATTTTGGCACCACAAATTTGACAACAAACAGGGATATAAATATAGCACTTACAGGGCCCACTATATGTTTGGCCTTATGTGGGCCACTCCTTGTAGTAATGTTGGTTAAATGTCCACATTGATGGGTAATGATGGTTAAATGTCCACATTGTGACCTTTCCATAGGCCTTTGTTAGGCCCATTCTTATTCTTCTCTAAGTGGGTTGACCCTAATCATTGGGCCCCATTGATATTTGCATGATCCATCTATTCATATCAGGCTAACCCAAAATGTTGAGACCCCATTGGTTGCTTGTAGGATTATTTATTTCTAATCTTAGAGTCCATCTAAGACTTATTTGGGCCCTGTAGGGCATCTAGTGGGCCATATGATAGTATGGTAAGGAAGCCCAATTCGGATCCTTAGAATTATAGGTAGGTTACCTAGGCCCAACCTTGATTTGAGAAAAGTTCACCCTCACCGTAGACGGAGGGATTCGTGCTATCGGATTTGGTATATCCACAGTTGAGGGCCGATCTTTATGTTATGGTTTAGATCGGCTGTCTATCTATGGACCCCGCCTTGTATATAGGCCAGTTATTGATACCGATTATGAGTATGTGATAGCATAGCATCATGATACATGCACATACACATCATCTGTATGCTTGTTATGAGATGTGGTTGACCATTGCATATGCCATTGGGCAAGTTGTTTATGAGACTCCCTGATAGGCGGAGTTGTCCCACACGAGCGCACGATATGCGCAGGATTGATGCATGATTGGACTGCATGACTCATGCATATTGCATTATGTGATTATTATTACTATACGCTCTAGCGACATCAGGGCTGTAGCCTCCGCAGATATAACGTAGATGGTAGGATTGGATACCATAAATTCTTTTTAAGCACAGGGGCACGAAGGATGTCCCAGGGTGAAAGTCCCCAAACCCTTATGGTACCATAGAAGATGATCCAATGCCTAGACTGAGTGGATGTATGAGCGTATAAGGGCCAAATACTAGGAGGCGGTCTCTCCCACTATGTCGTAGTCGGTTGGAAGGAGGTGTGGCCTTACCCACCCGAGGGTGGGGGCAATTGCTAGGCTGAGTATGACCAGCTCGTAAATGGGTCCATTATCGACGTGCTGGATAGATATTGGCTGACTATTGGCTAGGTGGATAGTGAGGTCTCTTCCACTTGCATGGTTGTGCATTCAGTATAAGGTGGCAATGTGGTGTATAGTGTATTAGACCATGATGATTATCCAAAGAGAACAGTACTGATATATGATATTCCAGAGATAAGCTGGATTAATATGTGGATTGGTATGCTTGAGTTGCATCTTGCACATGACATTGGCAATGTAGGCCTTACATCATATGGCCTTGGTGTGGCCGATAGAATTCATGCCTTGCATCACATGGCCTTGGTGTGACCGACAGCATTCATGCCTTGCATCGCATAGCCTTGGTACGATTGTTAGCATTCATGGACTTATCAGCATGTTTTCACATTACTTTGATATTGCATTCTTGCATTTCTACCTTGTGCACACACTTACACCACCCTCTAAGCTTTCTATAAGTTTATGCATGATAGATGCTTGCAGGTAACGTCAGGACGCAGACGTAGCTAAGCAGGAGCGGAGTGTACAACTGAGCTTCCAGAGCCTTTTGTTATCTATTGTATTTTCCCTTTATGTGCATTGTATCTAAAGTTTTTTTTATTATAGTGGATTTTGTGATGGTGTTTTAGTTATTGTTTGTGGGTTATGCTTGTTGTGAAACAAATTTACCTTGAAAATCCTCCTTGTAGGATCCCAGGATCGGAACTTGGTATATGGGTGCCAGAAGCCAAGAATATGGTACTAAGGAGGCTGTCTGCGCCGGATTCGGTGATCAGAAATTTTGTAAGCCCGGTTTCCGAGTTTGGGGCGTGACAATAGTCGCCCATCATCCTCCTCCTCCATACATGTAGTGTCTCCCTCTTGTTCAAGTGATGTCATGATTCATGTAAAAACTTTATACATCGAGATCTACTTAGGGTTTAGATCTAAGGCTAAGGTGAGGGATTCCTTTAAAGCTTACACTAATTTGAGTTGATATGATTTATCTTATTTTTGCATACTTTCATATTAATGTATTTTTTCATGCAATTGCTTGGTTTACCATTATCAATTATTTATCCTTTTGAAAATTATGGTTAAGGTATGATTTTAATTATACGCAATTTTTATGAATTTATGTGGGGTAATGGATACAAGACTTACCCTTTACCAATTTGAGAGCGACGCGTACTTCCACTCTATATTGAGTTGGCCTTTTTCTCCACTCCCCTTATTTTTGTTGAGTTAGCCTATTTGCTACTCTTCTCTTTTATTGAGTCAGCTTATCGCTACTCTTCTTTTTTATTAGGTCAACCTTGTGCTACCTCCCTTTATGGCTTGGGCATGTCTTGAAATTTTAAAACCCTCATGGTTTGACTTATTTCTCTATTAATGTAAGTGATGTATTATAGGCCTCATATATAGTGGTTCATATATATTATCGTGGACATAATGCATTTCAGATAGTGGTCTTCTTGGTCGGCATGTAATCACGTGGGTTGGTGAGTGGTGCACAATCGATGTCAGTAAATTGCCATGCGTGTTACATCACTTTTCGGGATTGGATATCGTAAATAGTCACTCCATGAACACATCATGTCATGTAAATCTCTCAATCGTGTTGTTGTCTCACCTTGAGATGTTCACATAAATCCATGTTAATGTTGGACACGCCGGCGAATCTCCGTAGTGTGAGAATGTGGGGTGAGCTAAATTTTTTTATGAATTATATTTCATATTGTGATGATTACTACGTATGATAGACCACACATACTTTGCTAGGCGTGCATTCATATATATATATATATATATATATATATATATATATATATATATATATATATATATATGGGTTGCGCATAATGATACTACTCGTAGTGGTGGAGTACGATACCTATCAGAACCCTCACATTATTCATATGAATCTCTTGAATTATTGTTAATCTTAAAGGATAACCATTACTATGAGTAGGGCATTGACCCTCTCAACCATACAAATATTGCAGGTAAATTACAGGTTGATGATACGGCTGATAATCATTCTACGAAAGATTCTTTCTATAAGAAAAGAATAAAGATAACACCATGAATTATTTTATTTATTTTTCATTACAAACTTTGATAATGTAATAAGCTCCCATTGAGATGACATTAAAGAATTATTTGTGCACTTTTTATTCTAATGAAATAATAAATATAGTCGATTTTATTCTCACGAAGGTTACCTTTGTAAATGTAACTGATTTATCTAAAAAAACAAGGTGTGATTTTGAAGCATCCAATTTTTACATTATTAACACTCAGAATTCTCGGGTCACGAGTATGTACTCAGGCTACGAAAATTTGAGATGTTACAATTTAAAATTTGAAGGTAAAGCGTGAAAACCCTAACATTTAAGAACTTTCAACTTAGCCTAGATTTAAGAAGGAACTTCTACTCTATACTTCTAAGGGTTATCCAAAACCCTCGGGAATCAGCACAAATCTCATAGAGGACGGACGTTAGAATAGTTTAGTATCTGATCCCTGTAATCCGAAGCACCAAAACCCAAACTACGAACCGTATAAACAAGACTAACATAAAAAAGATTTTTGTTTCATTTCTTTCATAGAAAGTTATATTTGCCTTTTAAAAAAAATAAAAAAATATAAAATGAGTGCACGTAGATGTATATCAACAAACACCCAACCAAATATATATATATATCCCTCTTTGTAGGTTATATCACTCAAAGTCACGAGCATCTCTTCAAAACGTCCAATCAGACAATAACCTCAACCAATTGTTTAGGTGAGTCTCTCTCTCTCTCTCTCTCTCTCTCTCTCTCTCTCTCTCTCTACTCTAACTCTCCAAACATACAATTAAAGCAATCTAATTTCTCTACAGGTACAAAAGTACCCTTGATAATGAAGAGAAGATTGTTACGTCGACTAATAACACACCAGAAGTTGGACACCGAACAATGAGCCCGTCTTGATCGCATTGACCAGACTGTGAGATGATGTGTTAGATTTATTTTAAAAAATCTTTGCAATAAAACCAACTCTAATCGCGACTGTTGCAATCCCCTATGGAAATGAGAACAAGTCGGATTTATTAAAAAAATCCAAAAAGGGGATGCAAAAAAAAAAAAAAAAACTGCCTGACGATGCCCACCTGCGAGATTGGGCAAATATCTTTAAAATAAATGGCCTAGGAAAATCTTTCAAAATTTTTTTTGTAATAAAAACCTCATGGGACAATGTTCTACAGGTGGGGATCTTTCCAAAATTAAAGAAAATTAAAATTTTCAAAAATAGCAATGTGCACGACATTCGAGGCACTATGCGGTGTTCCATACTTCTTGGTGGGTGTCGATGCAATACTAATAATTAATTTTTAGTTTTCTCTGACTTGTCAATTTTCTCCGAGATCATATGCGAAACATGGGGTGCCCAGTGTAAACTTTCAGTGTCAGTTTGATCATCTCCAAATACAGAATGATTATTTCTGGATTAGCGCAACCGCACCTTTAGCTATGAAAAGGCCTATTACAAACCAAAGTGATGAAATCAAGAACTCAAATGGCAAAATATTAACCGGGTTGGCTCTAGTCCAAGAAATTATAAACCTAATACATTGTAATATGGGAAATCTATTGCAGAATGCGCGGACAACTACCCAGTACAAATGACCTATCTTATAAGTGATGTTAGGGGATCAAGCAGCATCGAAAACTATATTTCCATATCAAAGTGTGTTATCCTCATAAGGCCATAAATTGCATGGGCTCTAACCACCCATAATTTAGACTTGTAGACTCCTTCGATGTACACATGTCGATCACGACATGAAAGGGTTGCAATTTGATGACCTGTAAAGCCATAAAATATGCAGGAACAAATTGCAACGTTTTTCCCAACCCTCATGATCACATCTACATCTAATCTAAAGGTTGGGTGGACACTTTGACATTATATTGTACCTCAACCTTTGCCAAAGAGGGGCATCTGTAGATACCCCTCCTTTAATGGGATTAAATCCAGCCCATAGACTTTAGTGGGCCCCAACTGAGGCAGTTATACGGTTAAAAGTGTGCCCTGAAGATATCCCTCGGATCGGATTGGCCAGGGTCAGGGTGTATGAGTGCTAGAGCAGTTAAAGGAGTACTAGCCTATGGTTCACTCAATGATTGAACCCAAGGGTTGACAACCCCAAGTGCAGGGCTGTGATGCAGTAATAACTCGGTGAGACTGAGGTCGAATCCTCAGGGAATGGGAAACACAAATAGAACTAGTCTAAAGGTAAATGACTTGTCTGGGTTTTTAATCTAGAGAATTAGAACGAGTTTTAAAACAAATAATAAAAATGACTAAGGATTTAGGAATCCATTTATTGCAATCATAATATTTAATTCACTTATTTAACTCTTAAAACTTAATTGGAATTGAAGTCCTATCCTATATAATTGGAGAATAATTTTGTTAAAGCAATCATCAACACTAATAAAAATATGATTTTAATTGAACGATTCTCTCATGAAGCACTCAGACATCAATCACAAGGAATTAGATTATCTATTATGCCCAAAGTCTATAATAGATCAAGGAATTGTATAGATTGATTCATTCTCTAATCAAGCTAAGCAATTGCTCATTCAAAACATCTGATGTAATTAGAGTTCACAACGAATCAAAGAAATAAACAACTCAAAGACTTTTAATGAAATAAATTCTTACCAATTCAATCTACTATCATCAATTAAACCATTGTTGTTGAATCAAATAAACTAAATATTGTAATTAATTACAAGCTTCATCCCTTAGTCTTAGCTAAGCTTAACATGTCTAACATCCTAAAATAAAAGAAAACATGTAAAAAAATAAAAAAATAAAAAAAAAATAATAATCTAGAATTGAAGGATTGGAGAAGGACAACTTCATGGAAGCTCCACCACCCCTTAGTTTCTCTCCCAAGCAATAATTCATATTTAGAATGGCTTAAAACACCCATTTAAATAGGAAAAATCTGCACTGATGATAACCTTCGATCGAATCGAAGTCGCATCGATTTTAGCTGAAGATGCCTTCGTGTATATCCGAATTTCTTTAAAATATGTCTAAAGTCTTTGTCTCCTCTAGGTCACACCGACCATGTGATAATTATTAAATATTACATATTTATCCCCTTAATTCCACTTGTTTCGGTTGTATATATGTATTAAATTGATTTAATAAGATATGTTTTCTACATGCAATATAATTTTGGATCCAAAGATGAAATTGTGCTTAAATGAATGAAGTAAAGCTTAAAGAATTATGAAGTGAAGAATTGGATGTTTGGAGAATAATATTTAAGATTTCAAGTGCCAAAGATCCAAGAAAACCAAGTACCAAAGATGGAGAGAACTAAGAAGAACCACACAGTACAATAACAGAAATAACAGAATGTTCGACCCCACCTAAGGTAGGTTCAGTCTGACCGAAAGTGTAAAAAACAATCCAATAACAAATAATAATTTTCAGAGTAAATTCGGTTCGAATGTTAGGTGCGACCGAAGTGATGTTCGGTGCCACCAAAGGTATGTACAGTGTGACCTAAAGGAGACAGAGACTTCAGACAGATTTTGAAGAAATTTGGCTGCAGTAGAAGGCAAGCTCAACTCGACTTTGTTGCAACCAAAGTTTAATAAAAGTGAAAAAATTTGAAGTCAGTCCAAAGTTGGTGCAGATTTCTCTTATGTGAAGGGGTATTTTATGCTATTCTAGATATGAATTAGGGCTTGGGAGAGGGACACAAGGGGTGGCGAAGCTTCAATGAAGCCATCCTTCTTCTTTAATCCTTCAGTTCTAGTTTGTTTTTCATGTTTTCTTTTATTTTAGGATGTTAGCCATGTTGAGTTAATATCTTAACTAAGGTTAAATGATAAAGCTTGTAGTTAATTATGGTATTTAGTTTATTTGATTCAACAACAATGGTTTGAATGATGATATTATATTAAATTGGTTCAAATTTACTTTATGAAAAGTCTTTGAATTGTTTATTTCTTTAATTTGTTATGAACTCTGATTTCATCGGATGTTTTGAATGAGCAATTGCTTAGTTTGATTAGAGAATGAATCAATCTATACAATTCTTTAATTTATTGTAGACTTTGAGCACAATAGATAATCAAATTCCATGTGATTGATGTCCAAGTACTTCATGAGAGAATCGTTCAATTGAAATCATGTTTTTATTGGTATTTATGATTGGTTTAATAGAATTATCCTCCGATTGGATATGATATGACATTGATTCCAATTGAATTATGAGAGTTGAATTAGTGAATTAGATATTGTAATTATTATAAGTGGATTCCTAGATCTTTAGTCATTTTTATTATTTTTTTTTTTAAACCCATTCTACTTCGCTGGATTAAAAACCTAGACAAGTTGCTTTACCTTTATACTAGTTCTAGTTGTGTTTCTCATTCCTTTAGAATTCGACCTCGGTCTCATCGAATTATTACTGCATCGCAACCCTGCACTTGGGGTTGTCAACTCTAGGGTTTGATCAAGTTTTTGGCCCCTTATTGGGTAGTGGTGTTGAACACAACTAAGTTTAGGTTTTCTAGGTTTGATTTCTATTTTAAGTTACATTTTTCTATTTGTCTAAAGTTTTCTAACCTAAAGTGTTTTTAGGTTTTCTAATTTATTTTTTTCTTTTCTTTTAGGGTTTGTTCTATTTCATATTTTCTAACATTACTAACACTGGTTGTTTATTTCTATTTTGTAGGATTCGCAAGTATTTCCTCTCTTTCGGTAACACCGTTCCCCTCTCTTCTTAATTGCCTTTCATAATGATGTAGAATTTTGATTTTTTTAGGTTAGGTTTAAACTCTAGTTGTTGTTTGTGTGGTTCATGCCCAATTGGGTAAGAGATCATGCATTGAGACTTCTAAGTGAAAGAGGTTTGGTCGAAGGGCTCACAATCCATTGACGAGTTAGAAAACATATAAATACTTCTGAAACATCATCTAAAAATATGGTTGAAACTAAACAGAATTTTGATGAGAATCTTATGCGGAACACACCACTAGTTAGGACGGTGTGTAACGAGAATGAGGCACACCAAGATCCACCAGTCCGGACTCTACGTGATTATTTACAACCGATGAGAACAAGCACACCTTTTTACATGATTTTCCTGAACAGTATAGGAGAAGTGGATTTTAAACTAGGGGTTATCAAATTACTCCATAAATTCCATGGACTTGATTCAGATAGTCCATACTTGTACCTAAAAGAGTTCGAAAAGATTGTCACAACCGTACACTTTAACAATATTCTTACTGATGTAATTAAACTAAAACTATTTCCATTTTCTCTCAAGGAGAAGGTGAAATCATGACTCCACTCCTTGGGGCCAAGATTTATTGGCAAATGGGCGGAGTTCCTTAAAAAGTTCTTCTCGATTTATAAAACCAACACTCTAAGGCGCGACATTATGAACTTCTACTAAAAGGGAGATGAAACTTTTTTCTATTGTTGCGAATTGTTCAAAGACTTCTCACTTGCTCAGACTAGGTTACGAGATTTGGCAGGTGATTAGTTTTTTTATGATGGACTAAGCTTAAACATGCCCCAATTCGTAAAGATGATGTGTAACGACTAATTTATGAGTAAGGATCCGGAAGAGGCCTGCGATTACTTTGAGATGTTAGCTAAAAATGCCCAATCATGGGACACATCTAACCAAGCTAGTAATCCCAAGGCAATGCCAAGAAAGAAAAGAATACATGTGCTCAAAGAGGAGGACGATATTAGTGTAAGATTGGCGGGTCTTACAATGAAGATTGAGGCCATGAAACTTAGGAAGGAAGCAATCCAACTCATTGAGGTCGTTGAAATCATATGTGGTACTTGTGAGAGCGATGCTCACCTAAGGATTTTCCTAAAGTCCCTGCTTTTTAGAAGGTGTTGCATGCTCAAGTGAATTCTATGAACGCTTATCAACACCCCTTTAGTGCACCAAATTCTAACATGTACACTCCTGATTAGGTGGAAGCATCCAAATCTCAGTTGGAGGAATGAACCAACTACGAATGCAACCAATAATCCCCAAAGGCCATCTACTAGTACACCACAAGTACCCCCACCAAAGAGTCACCTTAAGGATATGTTGAAGGCATTCATACAAAGGCAAAGGCAATGTAATCATATTACTATGCGGGCCATCAATGAACTTAAAACTTCATTTGCAATAATTGGGACAAAATTAAGTGTTAGGGGCAATTTGAGATAAGTGATCTCAATTCTTCAACCCAACATGTGGAACATGTTAAATCCATCACCACCCAAGAAGTGGCAAAAAGATTAACAAGAATTTCCTAGGAAGGTTGAGCAACCTGAGGAATCCAGAAATTTGAAGGATGATGGTGAATTTAGAAATGCTTTACATGAGAAGGAACCAGGACATAAACCTAAGCCCGTGGCTCCATTTTCCCAATGTCTTACCTCATCAAAATGATCAAGTGAGAATCAGGATATTTTAGAGGTTTTTCAATAATTCAAGATCAACGTTCCCTTATTGGATGCAATTAAATAGATTCCATCTTATTTCAAATTCCTAAAGGATTTGTATATGATAAAGCGCAAGCTAAACGTACATAATAAAGTCTTCTTGATAGAAAATGTGAGTGCAATTATTAATCAAAACACTTCCCAAAAATATAAGGATCCCGGAAGTCCTTCGATCTCATGTATAATAGGAAACTTTCAAGTTGAAAAGGCACTTCAAGATCTTAGGGTGAGTGTTAATTTGATACCACACTTGGAATACTAGCAATTAGGCATTGGTAAGTTGAAACCCACCAAGACGATGTTACAATTAGTTGATTGCTTGACTAGTATTGAGAGGAGTGGTTGAAGATGTGTTAGTTCAAGTTGACAAGTTCTACTACTTAGTAGATTTTATTGTCTTGGATGCACACCCGATTATAAATGTGAGCATTCAAATCGTTGTTATGCTGGGTCGACCATTCCTAGCTACTACTAATGCTATAATCAATTGATAGAATGGAATTATGAAGATATCCTTCGCGAATATGACCTTAAAGCTGAATGTGTTTAATTTACACAAGCCGCAAGAGGATGAGGATATGATCCATGAGGTTAATTTGATCAATACATTTGTGGATAATGAGTTTCCATAAACTGAATTTCCCGAACCTCTAGAAGTCTACTTGGCACACTTTGCAGATTCTGATAATCTCATGATTAGAGACATACTGAATGTGGGATAGTACCCCCGTGCCTAACACTAACCAGAGAGAAAATTATTCTTAAAAGCCCTTGTCCACCAATTCTGAATGTTTATCATCAAAGGTGGGGGAGCTGGAATTTGATTCGAAGACTGAAACTTCGGATTTATTTGAGACTATGCTGACCAAAGATAACTTTATCAAATTTCAATTATTTGTAGTCTCTTATTCACCATGGTCCACTAACACAAAAAAAATTTCTGTCACAGGTGAATTTTATATTCTTTGGATACCTCACGACAAAAATAAATAAATTTTTTGATAAGGTTCACAGATTTCTCTAGGGATTGATGTTCCAAGACATCCAAACTTATTACAAAGTAGGTTTATGAATGATCTTGTTGAAAAGTTTATTGAGAATTTTTCCACGATACTTACTAGAGGAGGATCCCATGCCTTGGGATGATCCTTTTTATTCAAGATTGATAGTTTAGAAATAGGAGTTAATTGCTTTCTTAGGATTAGTTTACTTTGTTAGTTTAGTTTAATTGTTGAAACACCAACTGATAGGAGGTTCACACTAGCACTTATATGTTATTGCCTTTCAAGTACTTTTCATATACTCCTCTTTATTTTTGTTGTTCTCATATTACTCTTATTGTATATGTTCATACATTGAGGACAATGTAAAATTTAGGTTGAAGGGTAGGGTTTTCTTTGGGAATTCTTTAAATTGTACTGAATTTTTAAAATTTTGAGCTTTTTTTTTTTTTTTTAATTTTTGAATTTTTCTGTGAATTTAAGTGATTTTGAAGATAATTTGAGAGTTAAATGACAAAACACCAATGTTGAGGATTTTTTAAGCCCGAATTCTAGTTATTTGATATATTTCAAAGTTGAGTTCGAAGTTATTAATTCTTAATTGAAAAGTTTAAATATTGATTAAGTCATGTAATTCACATGTCACATCTAGCTTATACATTACAATCTAAGTTTGATGCTGAATTATTAACTTGATGATTATTGAGAATGATAGGAACTAAGTCTAGAAAAAATTTTCATCATGTTCAAGTGAAAAAGAAAAATAATACCCAACTAAAAAAAATAGTTGTCGTAAAAAAGGATACCTATTAAAGTGTCCATGAAAAGAAAAACAAGAAAAAAGAATATTTGAATGGATAGAAAAGAAGAAAGGCTTGATAATAGTACAAAAGCCGTCAATAGAAAAATCAAAAGCTGGAGGAGTAGAGTGTTGAACTATAAGGCAAATTTTGGTCTAAACTTTGGTTATCCTAAATACCCTTTTGATTATCAGTGTTATCATGGAAGTAAAAAGTTAAACCTTTGATTGTATTAGGTTTAGATTATACTATGCACCTATAAAAATCAATGTTTAGAAATTTTCAATTATAGGATTAATGCTTTGAACTTGATTAAGATATTTACCTAGTGCTAGAGTTTAGATGAAAGTTGTGCTTTACATTAATGTACTTTAGATTTCTATAATTTGGATTGGAATTGCTTGAGTTTATAGGAATCCATTCATTTGGTTTCAAAATATCTTTCACATGTTTTTCTCGATACTAGCAAAATACTAGTTGGGTATGATAATATCTAAATATTGCATATTTATCCCCTCAATTGTACGTGTTTCAACTATATTCAAGTACTAAATTGATCTAATAAGAAATGTTGTTACATGTGAGGTGATTTTGGATCCAAAGAATGAATTTTATTTACATAAAATCATGCTTAAATGAATGAATTAAAGCTCAAAGAATGATCAAATGAAGAATTGGATATTTGAAGAACACTATTGAAGATTTCAAGTGTCAAAGATCCAAGAAAACCAAGTACAAAGGATGGAGAAAAGTATATATCAAAAATTACGAAGTTCAATAATAAAAATAACAGGTTGTTCGGTCCCACCTAAGATAGGTTTAGTTCGATTGAAAGTGCAAACAACAATCTAGTAATAAATAATAATTTTTACAGTAAATTCGATTCGACTGCTAGGTGCAACTGAAGTGATGTTCGGTGCCACTAAAGGTATGTTTAATATGATCTAGAATAGACAGGTCTTAAGACAGATTTTGAAGAAAATTGACTGCAGCTGAAGGCAAGTTTGGCTAGACTTGGCTCAACTTTGGTGCTACCGAAGGTTATCGTTGGTTCTACGAAAGCGTAACAAAAGTGTATAATTTTGAAGTCGGTCTAAAGTCGGTAAGGATTTTTTTTTTCTATTTAAATGGGTGTTTGAGACTATTCTAAATACAAATTAGGGCTTGAGAGAGAGACTAATGGGTAGCGAAGCATCTACGAAGCCGTCATTTTTCTTCAATCATTCGATTTTAGTTTGTTTTCATGTTTTTTTTTTTTTTTTTTTTTAGGATGTTAGCTATGTTAGACTAATCTCTTAACTAAGGCTAAGGGACGAAGCTTGTAGTTAATTATAATATTTAGTTTATTTGATTCAACAACAATGGTTTGAATGATGATATTAGATTGAATTGATTCGAATTTACTTTATAAAAGTCCTTGAGTTATTTATTTGATTCGTTGTGAACTCTAGTTACATCGGATGTTTTAAATGAGCAATTGCTTAGCTTGATTAGAGAATGAATCAATGTGTATAATTCTTTGATCTATTGTAGACTTTAAGCACAATAGATGATTGAAATCCAAACAAGTAATTTACCTTTAGACTAGTTCTAGTTGTGTTTCACATTTTCTTGGGATTCGACCTTAGTCTCACCAAGTTATTACTACATCATAACCCGGCACTTGGAGTTGTCAACCCTTAAGTTCAATCACTCAACAAGCATGATAGATTTAAAAAAGTGACCATGATAAAATTTAAAAAGTGAGTATCAATCCAGACTCACATGTGGAGTACGTGAATTTAACCACCTGGATGCGATGGTACAGGGACTGCATCCATAGATGCAGATTACCATCCATCGCATCTAGGTTTGGCCAATTCATGCCCACCACCTCTTGTTGACATCCGTACTTCTGGCCAATTTGGTTCACCACAATACCACTGCAACATACCATCAGCTTCAACTGACTGTGATGCATAGGTATCATTCATTAATTTAAACAACCCCCGGGGCCCAGTAAAGGGGAAGGATCTAGAGAGGGGAGATGATTTAGAGAGAGGATTTTAGAAGGGTGGAGAAGCAGAGGGAAGTCCGAAGAGGGCAGGGCGTCGAAAGAATGATGTGGGGCAAAACATTGACCAATTCTTCAGGGCTAGTCTTAGCTATGATGCATGCTCTGTCCTTTGTTTATTTGCATATACTCGATGCTCATGTAACCCCTTGCCACCTTTAGAAGTTCCTCTTTCCTAGGTCATCGTGTTAGCCAAAGTAAAAGCTGAAAGAATCATTGAAGTCAACGAGTAGGGGCAAAATCCAGAACATTTGGCCATCTCTTTTGACTGAAAAGTGTGTCCGATTTTTTCTTTTTACTCTCACATCTCGAATCAAATTATATTTCACTTTGCACATTCCCTGTACACTTACCATGTCTATACCCACTCACGCTTTTATTCTGCTTCCGTTTTTCTTTAATATTTTGCCAACCCGTACTCTAAGACACTTGTGAAGTAAGGCTTAATTATGCCCGTTCTCTTTGCTTTACTATTGTGCTTTTCTATTTTGCCTACCTGATCCTTAAATAGCTTGCGAAGTATGATTTGATTTACTTAGCTTTTGAAGTTCCCCTAAATCCCTTGGTAAACCGTACAATCTTATAAAGTAAAGATGATGCATTGCACGGGTAAAAAATAATGCCTAGTTCTTTTCTTTTCCGTAGCAGGGCCTCTCACCCAAAGTTCACGGTGTATGCTAACAGTAGAAGTCATTGAGTTAGGGAATCTTATAATTCTCTTACCATTAAACGATTCTACAATTTCCAACCAACCGTGAATTCCAAACTTGATTTAGCTCATGTCAACTTCAAGTAAAATACACTTTTTTATCTCCAAGTCAACTCCACGTTTCAATCAAATCAAAGGCAAAAATAAAATTAAAAAAATCGTATGGGCATCATTCCAATTCCACCATCTGGCTTCACCAGCGGGAGTTCGCTTACAATTACTCGTTATTTTATCTTATACCATTCCCTTGAAGGCCAAACTCGAAAAGCCAGGATCTTTCTAGCAGCGCTGTCCCTTCACACGGCGCTGGATGCAAATTGCATACTAAGTAAGGTCGGTTATGATGTGTATATGTATCTTATTAGCTCATTTTTACGGCATGATACCAAAATCGAATAATATCGAAAACTCAAGTGAACAACACCACCGGTAAAACGCCTACCGTTGAAAACTGCTTTAGTGCCACAAAAGTTATTGATAAAACAGATATTTATCCCTTCTTCCACGTCCGTGTGACCTTCCGAACAGATTCGATGACAAATAAACCTCGCTTTGGACCCGAGGAAGGTTTCAATGGTGCATTTCATTATCCCAACTCTTTTTCCTATTGTCTAATTGGGATATGCTTCGATTTTGGGATCCCATCCTAAAATGAACTGATAAAACGGATGGACGGCGTGGATAAGACACGTACATCACGGTGGACCCCACGGAGTTTCCTCACTACAGTAAGTGTCTATAACGTAGTGAGTTGTTCAGTACCCAGAGGAACGGATCATTGAAAGGTGTGGCCCACCGCTAGAGACAGCTGGGCTAGAAAAAGCTGCTGATTGAGCCCGGTCATCGTAGATTGGCGAGTTATACGAAACTCAGGCAGAGTATGACCGTTGATACACAGGCACTAACAAATTATACATATGTCATAAGTTAAACTCAAATTAAAACCGACTAAAATGTGGAATTCAGTTCCCCTATAGTCGAAATCCCAAAATCAGTTTCGCTGAATAATCCTTACCTCTCATTCGTGGACATTGGTTAGTGGAAATAGGATTGCTGATATTTTTCACTTTTAACCGTCCAATAATTGTCCACTAATCCAATGGTTAGATAATCAAATAAGCATGATTTTTTTTAAAGTCATGGTATATGTAAATTGATAATCATAATTTGGATAGCTTAATTGAAATCAATTGTATTCCAAACTTGCAATTTCTAATTAATTTCTTATGTGCACGCGTATCATCCATCATACTCTGCCAGAGCATCAACGATCCATATCAAATATTTTGCCGGCACGTTAGGGAGTGGCACCCATGTTGCTGTTGTACCCTGACTGCAATCTCCCCACGATTATTAAAAGAGGAATCTTATGATCTTTATGCACAGTATCCTCGGGCGTTGAGTTGGGGCAATTGGGCCAGATGGATCGATAATCTAGGCCGTTGATCTGATGGGCAGCAATGTGGATAGAAGTACGGCACAATTCTCCAGATTAGAGAAGCATGCATCCATCCAGCCTTTGAATTTTCTTACTGTCGACTTTGGGCTGTTGCTGCAGTCCATCCTTAACAATCTATTTTCCAGATCACTGATAGAAGGGTCAGGATTGTTAAATAAGGAGTATTTTTTTGGGACTGGCCCATCCACCGCGGATAGCATCAGATAAACTTACTGGACCACTTGAAATGGGCCCCACTTGTCCAAACTTATGGCCCTAGCACACGTATCAGCTCGAGGATCACATGTCGTTTTATTACTAAAATAGGTCCCTTATGTCTAGGCTCCTCGTTCACAAGGTTCGATACCATGCAGCATAGTGACAACATCTCGTTCTCGGCTATTTATCGGCTCAGGAATTTCTCGAATGATTTTCGAATTTTGAGATTCTTGGGAAATTATCTGGAAAATCTCACTAAAATATATATATATATATATATATATATATATATATATATATATATATAAGATTAAAAATAGCGAGAAATTAAGATATGTTGAATCATTTGTCGATTATTTCCTGAAAATATCAGTAGATTTTTATAATATTGGCGGTATTTGTTACAGTGGCAGGCAACGGTTCATGTGAAGATGCAGGAAAAGTGCCATATAATTTGAGAGAAAAATGAGTAATGTCTCCCATCAAAGGACACCACATTTACAGGTGGGGATTGCAATGGATTGGGTTTCTTTCATATTCACGTGAAAGTGGGCCCCACTAGGTAATCTTTATGTTTATGGCCGTTAAATCGAGTTGGATCATTATTTTTAATCATGATTAAAGGAAACATTCTTATATTGCTCCTACTAAAATGTGCTTGGGCTAGTTGTAACCCTATCATGATGATCTGAACCGTTCATCCATGAGGAAACTTGTGTTGGCTGAAACATTAAAAAATGGTAAACGAAAATATATTATATTTGGTTAGTGATTTTTGCATGACATTTTTCTAAATGGTGAGTATTGTTTTATCATTGTGATTTATTTATTTATTATCTACTGCTCATTTACGGAGGAACCAATTGGATCATCATATGCATAAGCTAGCACGTGTATGATATAAACTTTAGATGACAAAAGACTCCATGCATGAACCGTATAGAAGGATTTGGTTTGTATTATATGAGTAAAATGGCACAAATGCATGTGGAGAAAGGAAGTGGTCTGGGACGTGGATTGCGTCCTACCTCGTCCGTCTCTGGCTACGAATGGACAGTTCTGTGGGTGGGCCTACCGTTGTGTATCTGTTTCTCCACACCGTCCATCCCTTCTCTCATATCATTTCAAGGTATGTTCATAAAAGTGAGGCAGATCTAACACTCAAGTAGACTACACCAAAATAATAAGCTTAGTTGCATTAAATGCACAAATCAATAGATGCAAGAGTCATCTGTGGTGTGGTCCACTTGAGCATTGGATTGACTCAATTTTCTGCTCATACCTTAACATGATATCAGGAAAGGGTTAGATGGTGTGGGGCCTGCCCACATAACTGCCCATATGTGATTATTAATTTTAAGAAAAAAACAATCCTGCTTATTGCTTAACGTGTGATTTTGAGAGATGAAATTATAAAAATACCCTTATTGATTTTATTTTATTTTATTTCTTAAAAATAGTGAAGTTCAAGACTTATACATGGTGACCACATGATATGTGTCTATGTGATAGCATCCAACTTTTTAAGGGTATGTACCACACCATGGTCATAACACGAATACCATCTATGTGATAGCATCCAACTTTTTAAGGGTATGTACCACACCATGGTCATAACACGAATACCATCCATGTGATAGCATCCAACTTTTTAAGGGTACGTACCACACCATGGTCATAACATGAATACCATCTATGTGATAGCATCCAACTTTTTAAAGGTATGTACCACACCACATGGTCATAACATGAATATCATCTGTGTGATAGGGTAAGATCACTAGCAGAAAAGGCTACGGATTTAATCCGTAGCCATATCTTAAAATAGCTACGGATATAATAATCCGTAGCAAATATTTCTGTAGCCAACAGCACCTATAGCTATAGATATTATTGGTAGCTAAAAGTAGTGTTGGATTCGTAACAATATGCCGAATTTTATAACAGCTACGGTTGTCAGATTACCAGCTACGGTTAATATCCATAGCTATTTCCTATATTAATTTTTATTAATTTTTTATTTTTTTTAATCATTCATTCATTTAATTACCACTTGCATAATCATTCATTCATTCAGTCAATTACAATCATTCATTCAATAATGAATCAATTATATTAATCCTTCATTCAATCAAAAGAAAGTGAGCATAGAGAGTGTCTTGGTAACCAACACATTTTCATTTGCCTCTTGGAAAATCAAATCCTCAAATTTCACATGGTAGAGAGGGCTGGCAGATAATAGTTGCCCACATTAGAAAAGAACAATAGAAAACGCTTCCACCCTCATTCTTCATAAGGCCATGGGCTATAGTTGGGCGCTATTCCTTATTCTTCATCTTGAAGATCTCTGTGTTTTGCTGCTCAAGATAGCATGCAAAGTGAACATATGATGCTAAACTTAGGCCACTTTCATATGCAGCACTGATAACAACCATCTTTTCATGTTGTTGTGCCCATTTTGCAATCATTGTTGCATTTTCAAACCCCCTCAACAACACTTGGTTTAATAACCTGACAGGACCATCATAGTAAAATCAGGTCATGTTCACAATACAATATATTGAAGTCATTAGTAACCTCTTCTAAGTTGTAACTTCATAAAGATTAGCTTTTACTTACAACAACAACTATTCCTGGGTGTACAAATGCCATAAGCTTATTGAGAGGATCTCCTTGAATATGGTCAATAGTTTCATCTAATGCCACAGGTAAACTAGTTTCTTCACAAAACTTTATGATATCATCTTTAGAATGCACAGGTTCCTGAAAATTAGAAAGGTTATATATAAAGAAATTAGCAAACACAATCCCAAAGGATAACTTTAAGAAGGCATCCATTAATCTTGCTAATATGATTTGACAAATCTAACATATCAATTCCAATAGTTCCAACAGTGGGACATAATAAACATGGCATTTTGCAGTGCAATAGGACAGAGAGACTCACCTATGGTGAACTTGTGGTAATGCAGCATATCCATCACGCTGACATGTGCAAGAGCACATGTAGCAGACAAGCTGCACCTTCAAAGAACGAACTTTAATAGGATTGAACTTCTTGTAGCAGACAAGATACATTATTTACTAACCTAATCTACTTCACTCAAAATTTAAGCACCATACACAACATTTGGAACTAGGCAACAACAAAATTATGAGTAAGAAATGGCATGCAATAAATCATGCTCATAAGATTTTAACATAATCTAGAGAGAGTCCACATGAAAATGAAAAAAAGAAAAAAGAGGACTTGTCGAGTACTCAACCACTTGATTGATTTTTCCAAGGATTTCAAAGAATAAAGTTTCACCTTTCAAAAATAAAAATAAAAAAAAAAAACAAAGTTTTGCCTTTAACTACTCGTTCATATTATTGAGCACTGATATAAGATATAGCAACAAACATTACATAATATGATATCACTGGCAATGACCAAGTCCAAATATGGATCAGTTGTTAGAAAGAGGTCGCTCCATGAATCTGGGAAAAAAAATTGCTGAATGCACACCATTAATCATCAGGGGTAAAGACAAAACAGTTTTGCAAAAAACCAAAAAGAAAAAAAAAAAAAAAAAGAACAAAAAACAAAACAAAACAAAAATAAATAGATCGGAGCATTTGAAACCAATAGAAATTTCAAAAGGCCAAGAGATTGTGCTACCAATCCGTTCAACTTTCCTGTTGAACTATGTACAAAATTCACTTCAGGTAAGAGCTAACCATAAATGATACAAAGTCAACTTGTTCCCTGGACAACAAAAGCATGCAAGGAAAAGTCCAACAAGCACACTAACCAAACAAAGGCAACAAACATCTAACCAGTTTTCATGAAGAAACTGATTTGATTGTAATTAGCTAACCAAATATGGGGTCTTTATCCATGATCCAAACAATCTATTTGATTTATTTTATAAATGTAGGACATCAAAAAAATAAACATGACTTGTGATTTAGCTGCAAAAACCGATACTTCAAAGTTAGAATCCAAATGGGATTGGGACAAGTAATATGGTGAGCTAGAAATTTCTAAAAATGCACAAAAGAAAGAGAAGTCTATCCTATTTTCCATAATCTGGGTTGGGTGGTCTCATAGCTAACTAGGTACTCAAGACCAATACCATATGATATTTTCAATGTTTCCATGACTTACATAAACAAAACTTCACAAATAAATGATGACAAATAGGCATACAATGAGTTAAAAGAATAAGGCAGTGGAAAGAAACCAACAACCATTCGATCATGCTTTCTAATAACCTGGGTTGTTCATCATTAATGTAACCTGACAATGGAGGTTAAAGTCTTATGATAGTTCAACTTATCCTAGAATTACCTTGACTATATCAGCAGTCTTAGAGCATGGAAAAAGGAATACTTCTATAATCCTAGTGTTTTAATTGTCTGCCTAGTTGCCTTCAAGGATTGATGTTGATCACTAGTATAGATAGTGATGCTCATACAACATCTAAAGAGATGAATGGGGATATGAAAAGTATATTAACCAATTAAAGTCTAATCATGCAATGGTAATGTCAAGCAAATGGAAATAAGGAAAAAATAGATAAATTGACATAACGGTCCATTTCTTAGAAATATAACAACTATGCAATGGCAATTCCGCCTTCAAGGTTTTTGAAGAGTCCCCATCCAAGGTAGGATGCATCAGATCATTGGTCTAAATACTTGGATGAAGACCATCCATCCACCGAACTTGGAAACTCATGTCCCAAAAATAGAAACCAATGCTTCTCTACTTAAAAGGATACCTGGATTGATAATGGGTTCGGTTTTAAAGGTCTACGTTGCTTTCATCACACCGATTACTGCATTTCCTGCTATGGGTCAAGGAAACAGCTACCATAGCTAACATCGGAAGTTGACAAGTGAGTGAAGAAGATATTAAGTAAACTACATCACCCACACATATATGATCGTGCCTAAGCTAAATTCGGCATTGTTCATGGGCTGATTGGTCAGTAACATAATGAAATAGAAAGTCACGTCTCCAAAAGTTTATTACTATTTTTAGAAAGGATACTTGCATAATGGGGAATATTTGGAGCACAATGAAACAACTCCCCAATACCATGACCATAGTATGATTTGACCTGATCATAAAAGATCACCAGAATAGTAGTGAAAAAAACATCACCAGCGCACTTGGACTGTCCAACCAATCGATCTATTTTGAAAATTCTAGACATCTGATCCAAGAAGATAAAATGGATGATCTACCTCATTTATTGGAAGATATATCCAATTAACAATTTGAGCCATTTGTTTGTCTGTGTGAATTTTACATGGTCGCCCGGTGTGTTCTTAATCTAATAAACCAATTTGGTTGAACTGTCCAAGTGTCCCAATGGGCTCATTTACACCATATAAATGACCATCATTTCCCCACACACTTAGTAGAGAGAGAAAGAGAACATAGAGAAATGCTCCCATAAAACTGTTTTGACCAGTCCAATTTGTTCAACATGAGAATCTCACGTATATACAAGTACACACGCAACGTTACAATTCGGGCTCAGTAACCTAGGCCGCTAATCTGCTGGGTTAAATCATGGGATGGGCCACACTAGTATCTTCCCTAGCAGAGGCTCCTCTTCATCCAATGCAAATGGATACTAGCAAGTTCCAACCACTGGCTAGAATATGGGACCATATGATGAGGAAGATCTTTATGGTAAGCATCTCCCATCCATTGGATCACCAAAAGGTGTCCACTGCACAGTTCAACGGCTTGAGCAAATGCTCGATTCTCCTAACTATTGTATAATTGTTACAGAGAAAAACAAACTCACCTCGCCATCCATGTAGATAAGGCACTACTAGCAGACTCATCACTGGCAAAATTCACAAACCCAAATACCCTCTACCTCCCAGTGTCTCTATCGGTGATAACCTTTGCTCCATCACAACCAAGGACAACCAGATACAAGGTTTATAGGCATGCAGAATTCCTTGTTGTCATTAGGCCGTGGTCATAAGCCAACCTACTACAATGAGTTTGTGTTAAAATTTAAATTTATAGGTACATAATGTTACTGTCACGCCCCAAACTCGAAAATCGGGCTCACAAAATTCCCGATCATCGAATCTGGTGCCGACAGCCTCTGTAGAACCCCATTCTCGACTCCCAGCGCCCATTCACCAGGTTCCAATCCTGGGATGCTACGAGGAGGATTTTCAACACCAATTTGATTCGTAATAAGCATAACCAAGGGCATAACCCACAAACAACAACCAAAAACTCCATCACATTTCCACTATGATCAAAAACTTTAAAAGTACAATGAGCATAAAAGGAAAATACAATGATAATAAACAAAAAGCTCTAAGATGATCTCCAAAGCGCTCCTGCCTCAGCGCTGCTGCGCTCCAACGTCACCTGCACGCAACGGTCGTACATAAGCTTATGGAAAGCTTAGAGGGTGTAAGTGTGTGTACAAGGTAGTAGTTATGCAGTATCAGAGTAATGCGGAATATGTTGATAAATCCATGAATGCTAGTGGCCGTACCAAGGCCATGTGGTGCAAGGTATGAATGATGTTGGCCGTACCAAGGCCATGCGCTGCAAAATGCAACTCAAGCATGCAAATCCTCATCTAAGTCCGTATATCAATACAGCTTAACTCTGAAATACCACCGGGGTCTAGTACACTCCAACCAGATTGCCGCCCCATCTCACGCAATAAGGTGAGTGGAATAGACCTCACTATCTGCCTGCCAATATCGGGCTTGGCTTGTCAATAGCGGACTCATTCCTCAAGCTGGTCAAACTCAGCCTAACTTTGCCCCCTCCTCTCGGGCGGGTAAGGCCGCACCCCCTTCCAACTGACCACGACACAGTGGAAAGCGCAACCGTCTGGTAATCGGCACTCGACACTCATGCACCCACTCAGTATAGATGTTGGAGCAACCTCTTGGTACCATAAGGGTTTTGGGACTTTCACCCAGGGATATCTATAGCACCCCATGCAGAACAAGATTTTCGATATCCAATCCTGCCAACCACGATACGTCTGTGGAGGCTACGGCCCTAATATCGCTAGGGCGTACAGTAACCATATCACTCAATGCGAATGCATGAATCACACTATCCATTTATACAGCAATCCTGCACGCATCGTGCGCTCATGTAGGGCAACATTGCCTATTCGGGGGGCCCTAAATAATTTGCCCGAAGGTATATGCTATGATCAGTCGCTTCTCATATCAAGCATACATATGATGTATATGATTATGAATCATGGAACTATACTAATCATGTTATATGGTAATGGATGTAGTTCATAACGAAGATGGGCTTAGATGGCCTACACACTACATGTACGGACCTATCAATGGGCCCTAGGGAGAGTCATAATGTGGACATTTAACCAACACTATACTTGCAATGTGGACGTCAAACCAATATTACTCCCAAGGCATAGCCCGTCATAAACATCATTACATAAACTATGTTGGGATCACACGTTGCAATGGACCTTAGGTACATCCCATTGGGCCTTCAATATATCGAATAGGCCGTATCACGTGGGCCTTACATTCATTAAATGGGCCGCATTAATGGGCCTCACCAACAGGCTTTACGTACATTGCAATGGGCCATAGCCCATGGGCCTTAAAAACATCACGATGGGCCTTATGTATATCAAATGGGCCGCACCAATTAGGCCCCATGCACATCTAATGGGCCACACCCAACAAAAGTGGTGGTGATGATTTCCACCATTAAAATTCCTTAGGCCCACCATGAAATATGTTTCCCATCAACCCCTTTCATAATTTACATAGTGATAGATGGAGTGGGGTCAATATCAACTTGATGGGAAACTGCTATGGCCCCTTGGAAATTTTGAACGGTGGGCGTCATTGACCACTACTTTGAATGGTGGGGTCCACTTGAATTTTAGATCTGGCCCATTCCTTAACTCTTAACATAAAATGAGCTTTTGAAATGGTTGGGTGGAAGGGATGCAGCCCATGCATCATGGTGCGGGCCCCACCAAATAGTTGGATCTGACTCATTTTTAGCTCATGCATAAAATGAGCTCTCAAAATGGATGGATGGTTTTGGATGCAACACTTGCATCATGGTGTGGGGGGGGGGGGGGGCCCATCATCCAGTATATTATATATAATATAATATATAATTTATATATAGTATATACAATATTATAAATATAATATATATATATATATATATATAGACACACACATGCCCACACACACACACGCACATGCACACACCCACCATCCCTTGGACGGTGGGGATAGAACACATAAATCACCGTGGGCTCCACCGTCTGCCTGGACGGTGGGAATGAAACACATATATCACTGTGGGCTCCACGTGGGGCCCACCATAATGTTTATACACCACCAACCCATTGATAGGGTCACGTAGACCTAGATGAAGAGTGAAAACAAATTTCATCCTGATCCAAAACTTCTGTGGACCCAAAAAGGATCTCGAAGGTCGCCGTTCAATCCCACTGTTTCTTATGATGTGGGCCACCTGAGCTTTAGATTAGGCTGATTTTTGGAGTGGGCCCACTTCAGGGAGTGGCCCACCCAATGAATGGTGTGGATATAAAATATACATCATGGTGGGGCCCACGACAGGGACCTTAGGTTCTTGCTTTCCGCCGCTGCCTGTGCCTCTGGCAGCAGCAGCGGCTACTACTTGTTATATTTTTATAAAAGAAAACCAATTTTTTTTACGATTTTTCATGTGTAGGGCCCACATCGGATGAATCCAACCTCGCCATTGTTTCCTATATCTCAATACAAGCCAAAAAAGCCCAATATTCAATATCTTTTGGTGCACTAAACATCAGGTGAATTTTTAACGGTAACAACCACCGTTTGCTATACTGTGGCCCACCAGAACATCGGATTGAGTTCAGCTTTCAACTCAACGTTTAAAATGAGCTAGGGAGAGGAATGGACGGTATAGATCAAAAACATACATCAAGATGGGGCCTATATGAGTGGACCACCCCATGAGCTTGAAAACAAGCTAATATTTATGTTTTACCAGTGACGTCCAACGTCCCTGGATGCTGGACGGATCCTCACAGCACATGCATAGAGGGCTTTGCTCAAGTGGGCCACCTCATGATGAATGGTGTGGGTACAACACATAAAAGGTGGGCCCCACTTCTAGATATTTTGGATAAAAAATACATACCTCATGGTGGGGTCCATCCAGGTGGGCGACACAACCACATCATCATCACATAAAAAATTAGGAAAAGAGGGAGAGAGAGAGAGAGGAAGAAAGAGAGAGTGGGACACGCGTGATGGAGGGCTCCACCACTATGAGCCCTCCCTTGCACTAAATCATACATCAAGTGGGTCCCATAACATGTGGGCCCAACAAATCAAAGATCAACGATGGAGATCCCTTCTCCACCAAAATAGAAGGTCTAGATGACCTCTAGCTATGCAAATAAAATAAACATCATGATGGGGTTCATGGAGAATGGCCCCATCATGGAATGATCATGTGGATCAAGGTGGGCCATCGGCCACACCTAGGGTCCAAAGCGAGATCCATACCATCGATTGGTATGCCTCACTTGGCCCATCATGAAAAATAAGAAAAACTAGCCTATAGAAGCACCCACCGTTTGATCTTCTTGCTCCCTTGGCTTCCTTTGCTCCTTACCTTCGATCTCAATGGAAGAGATGAGGTTTGGATGGTTGAGATGGGAGATGAAAGGGTAAGAAAGGTGGGCCACACTTGTGGCTCTCTTGGAGTGGAAGAACTTGGACGTATGGAGGTTTTTGGGTTGCTTGGATTGTGATTTGAAAATGAAGGAGAGAGAGAGTTGTAAAGAGAGATGAGTGATGGAGTGATGGAGTGATGGATGGGAGAGAGAGGGATGGGTGTGTAAGAGACTTTTTGGACTTTTGTGTTAAATGGTGTAAGAAAGGTATGGGTTTGTAAGAAACTTTTGACTTTAGGGGTTGCTTGGGAAAGGGTGGGAGGTGATGGTGTACTTGACATGATGGGATGGATTGATTGATTGATTGAGGTGACATCTCGTAGAGATTTTCTCAGAATTCCCACGCGCGGCGTTTTCCTCGCACCGAACGTTGGCCCACATCTCATGGCCAGAGTATCGCATCGGCGCACAAGTCGCCGCATCAGAACCACGGCGATGACGCGGTCGCTAAGGTATCAGTCTCGGGTTAAGTCGACTTGGATTGATGGCATGTGAATCAGGGTTGCGCGCAAATACTGGTTAAGGGTCGAAGGTTGTCGAAATTCGACCCGGAAGACCGCGGAAGTTGACGGAACAGTACGGTCTAGAATACAGGGCTTACAGCTCTCCCCTCCTAATAAAAATTTCATCCTCAAAATTTACACAATCATGGCAACTAGTCATAACTCAAGAGGTAGAAGAAACATCGCATCACTATATAAAATCAGAGATAACATATAAACTACAACACAATCAATCATCAAAAAGATAGGGATAACGCTCTCGAATCTCAGCTTCGCGCTCCCAAGAAGCCTCCTCCACAGAATGGTGACCCCACTGAACCTTCACCAATGGAATGACCTTGGTCCGGAGGACCTGCTCCTTCCGATCAAGGATACAGATGACTGCTCAATATAGGAAGTATCCTCACGAAGCTCTAACGACTGTCAATCGATAACAGGAACGATGTCTGACCCACACTTCCTCAACATAGAGACATGAAAAATGTTGTAGACGCCAGACAACTGAGATGGTAAGGCAAGCCGATAGGCCACGACGCCAACGCGCCCAGTGATCTCAAAAGGTCCTATGAATCTCGGGGCAAGCTTAGCCTTCGCTCCAAAACGAACTGCGCCCTTTATGGGCGAGAGCTTGAGATACACATGGTCCCCTACATCAAACTCCAAGGGACGACGTCGACAATCAGCAAAACTCTTCTGCCGGCTTTGAGCTGTACGCATCCTTTTCCTGAAGATATCAATAGCCTCTGACGTCTCCTGCACAAGCTCGGGACCTAGGAGACGATGCTCTCCAACCTCGGTTCAACAACTCAGTGATCTGCAAGGTCTACCATATAGTGCCTCAAAAGGAGCCATGCCGATGGTTGCCTGATAGCTGTTATTGTATGCGAACTCAGCCAATCGCGGATGCTCATCCCAGCTACCCCCGAAATCAATCGCGCAGGCCTGAAGCATATTCTTAAGGATCTGGTTGACCCTCTCGGTCTGGCCATCGGTCTGTGGATGGTATGCAGTTCTGAGCTGCAAATCAGTCCCCATCGCTCTCTGGAAGCTCCCTCAAAACTGAGACGTGAACTTCGGGTCACGGTCAGAAACGATCAAGACTAGAACACCATGCAGTCTCACAATATCCTCAATGAATAACCTCGCAAGCCGGTCCAAAGGCCAAGTCGTACGAATCGGAAGAAAATGCGCCGACTTCGTCAGACGATCCACAACAACCCAGATGGTATCATGACTGCGCTGAGTCTTCGGCAAGCCCATAATGAAATCTGTCAACACGTGCTCCAACTTCCACATCAGGACACTCAACGGCTGCAATAGATCAAGGGGTCTCTGATGATGGGCCTTGACACATTGGCATGTGTCACACTTGGCCACAAAACTAGTGATCTGGCGCTTCATCCCCACCCAAAAATACTGTCGCCTCATGTCACGGTACATCTTCGTCGAGCCAGGATGGATAGAAAACCGCGATCGATGTACCTCGGTCATAAGATCTCTGCGTAACTCAGGAATATCTGGGATACATAATCGGCCTCTGAAGCGAAGTCCACCGTCTGAACCAATCTGCCTGACTCTCAGATGCTGCCTCTGCTCGGTAATCCTGTAACGACTCATCTGCCTGCTGAGCCTCGATCACCCTTGCGACAAGAGAGGGTTGAATCGACAGGCTTGACAACTGTACAATAGAAGACTGCAAGCCAAATTCAAAGTCGTACTCTGCTATATCCTCGAGCATCCTCCACTCCTAAATCATCATATGTGCCACCAGGCCTCGTGGCTGAGGGCTGAGGGCATCCGTCACCACGTTCGCCTTACTCGGGTGGTACTGGAGATCGAAATCATAGTCCTTCAGGAGCTCCATCCAGCGCCTCTGCCTCATGTTCAACTCAGACTGCGAGAAGAGGTACTTCAAGCTCTTATGGTTGGAGAAGAGCTCGAACCTAACCCCATAGAGATAGTACCTCCACACCTTCAGTGTGAAGACAACTGCAGCCAGCTCTAAATCATGCGTGGGGTAGTTCAGCTCATGAACCTTAAGCTGATGAGACGCGAAGGCCACTGGTCTCCCGTGCTGTATCAGGACAGCACCTAAACCAATATGCGAGGCATCGGTGAATCAATAAATCCATCACTCCCAGAGGGAAGAGTGAGGACAGGAGCGGACGTGAGGTGGTCCTTCAACTCCATAAATGCTCGCTGGCAGGCGTCGTTCCAAATAAATTCTGTGCCCTTCTGAGTCAACCTAATCAGCGTGGCTGCAATACGCGAGAAGCCCTCAATGAAACGTCGGTAGTAGCCTGCTAAACCAAGGAAACTGTGGATCTCGAACGCGTTCGTGGGCTGGCCCCACTGACGCACTGCCTCAACCTTCGAGAGGTCCACTGCGACACCTTCCCTCGTCACCACGTGGCCGAGGTACTTCACCTCCTCCTGCCAAAACTCGCACTTCTCCAGCTTCGCATATAACTGATGTGCGTGGAGGGTCTGCAACGTAACCTCCAAATGCTGCTCGTGCTCTTCACGGGTCCTCGAATAGATCAGAATGTCCTCAATGAAGACTACAACAAACTAATCGAGATAATAGCGAAAGACCTTATTCATCAACTGCATGAACACTGCGGCGCATTGGTTAGTCCGAAGGACATGACCTAAAACTCGAAATGACCATAACGCGTCCTGAATACTATATTCAGAATATCCTCCTCTCGGACCTGAATCTGATGATAACCGAAATGCAAGTCAATCTTCGAAAAGAACTGTGCACCCTGCAGCTGATCAAATAAATCATCAATCCTCGGGAGTGGGTACTTGTTCTTAATCATGACTTTGTTGAGCTCGCGGTAATCTACGCAGAGCCTCAACAAGCCATCCTTCTTCTTCACAAATAGTACTGGCGCTCCCCACGGCGAATTGCTCGGATGGATAAAGCCTAACTCGCGTAACTTGTCCAACTGCTTCTGCAGTTCTCGCAACTCCAACGGTGCCATACGATACGGGGCCTTTGAAATAGGCGCGGTACCGGGCACGAGATCAATCTGAAACTTGGTGAGTCGGCGAGGCGGTAATCCTGGAATCTCCTGGAACACATCGAGAAAATCACAAACCACAGGCAACTGGTCGATGCCCACCGCTATGGGCTCCTTTATGGCACATGATATCAAACAAGACAATGGCTCTCCTCTGGGCTCAACAATGAACTGGAACTGTGGCAAGCCGAATATACAAAACATGACTGTCCTCGCAGAGTAATCCAATATGGCGTGGTACTCGGCAAGCCAATCCATGCCCAGGATAACGTCGAACTCGGACATCGGTTAAGCAAACAGATCGACAGGCAAAAAGATATCCCCAACCAGAATAGGGCAGGACGAGCAAAGTCAGCTCAACACTGCAGTCTTTTCCAAGGGAGTCGATACTGACAAACCCTCACGAGCAGACTCCAATGGTAAACCAGTCGATCGGCAAAAACTCTCGGCCATAAAAGAATGCGATGCACCAGAATCAAACAACACACGTGCAATACATGCAGATACTGGAAGTATACCCTCGACGACTCCTCCTGATGTCTGCGGGTCCTACTGAGTTGCATAAAACCTAGCCTGAGCAGGCTAGAGAGGTGCTTATCCCCTCTAAGCATGCTGCTGCTACTTCTGTCGCTGAGGCGGTCGAAACTGTTGCCTCTGCTACTGCGGTCTCGAAGGCTGGTGCTGATGCTGCTGTTGAGGTGGCCTCGGTGGTGAGGGCTACTGTCGCTACTGCTGTGGGGGCTTCTGCTGCTATTGCGGTGGAGGTTGCCGTGGACCTCTCTGCTACTGCTGCTGCTGGGGGCGAGGACACTCCCACATACGGTGCCCGATCTCACCGCACCTAAAACAAGAGCCGGTGAACTGCCTCAGAGGTGGTGCTGGAGGTGCTGCTGGCGCTCGGAAGGCTGGGCGACCTGTGCTCCTCTGCTATGGTCAACCCTACTGGGAATCACTGGAAGGAGCCTGCCTCTTCCGGTCTCTCCTCTGACCGCGATCAGACTGAGAACTGGCCCACTCAGCCTCAAAAATCTAGGCCTTCCGTACCACTCCCTCGAAAGTCGGGAGCTCATGCCCAATAACACGGCCTCGAAGACCGTAATGCAAGCCGCCCTCAAATCGGCTGGCTCTCCACTCCTCATCATCCACCAAGTATGGTGTAAATCTAGATAGTGCTACAAAACAAGTGGTATACTGAGCCACCGTCATAAGACCCTGCACCAAGGCCTCGAACTCCAACGCCCGCTGTCGTCGGATGTGATTAAGAAAATACTGTCGGTCAAATCGATCTACAAAATCCTCCCAAGTCCATACAAAATAAGCCCCCGCTGCTCAGGAGACTGACGTCCACTAGTGCTCGGCCTCACCATGGAGGAGAAATATGACTAATCGAACTCGCTGCTCAGTCGTGCATCCCATCGTCTCAAATATCTTCTCCACATCAGCGTACCATCTCTCAGCTACCGTCGGGTCTGGCTCACCCTGGAAACGCCGGGGATCGAGCCGTCGGAACTCTCGATGGAGGGCACTCGCGGGCTCCTGCTCTGCCTGGGCTGGGGAAATGACGGGGTGTCTGATCTGCCCCTAAAGTGCTGCCGTCATAGCCTGCAACATCTGCTGTAACTGGGAAGCACTCACCGATATGGTCGAATCCGTACCGGTCTCTGGTAAAGGAGCTACATCCATAGGCTGGGCAGTAGGAATCTCTGGTGGTGGAGCGGGAATCATAGGTGGTAGTGCCGGGGTCTCAGGTGGTGGTGCAGGAGTCTCAGGTGGTGGTGCGAGAGTCGATCGGTTTACTCTCCTAGGCATTTTGTCCTACAAGCAAGAGCGAAGGCGCCTATCAACTTGAAAGCTCTCAAAGGCACTCATGTTAAGGGTCTTTAACAGCAGATCACTAAGCTATCCGGACTTAGGACTTAATCATTCATGGCAGACATGTAATGTTGTTCTTGGTTATTCCCGAGTTATGCTCTGATACCAACTTCTGTCACGCCCCAAACTCAGAAACCGGGCTCACAAAATTTTTGATCGCCGAATCCGGCGCCGACAGCCTCCATAGAACCCCATTCTCGGCTCCCAGCGCCCATTCACCAGGTTCCAATCCTAGGATACTACGAGGAGGATTTTCAACACTAATTTGATTCATAATAAGTATAACCAAGGGCATAACCCACAAACAACAACCAAAAACTCCATCACATTTCCACTATGATTAAAAACTTTAAAAGTACAATGAGCATAAAAGGAAAATACAATGATAATAAACAAAAAGCTCCAAGATGATCTGCAAAGCGCTCCTGCCTCAGCGCTGCTGCGCTCCAACATCACCTGCACGCAACGATCGTGCATAAGCTTATGAAAAGCTTAGAGGGTGGTGTAAGTGCACAAGGTAGTAGTTATGCAGTATTAGAGTAATGCAGAATATGCTAATAAATCCATGAATGCTAGTAGCTGTACCAAGGCCATGCGGTGCAAGGCATGAATGATGTCGCCCGTACCAAGGCCATGCGGTGCGAAATACAACTCAAGCATGTGAATCCTCATCTAAGTCCGCATATCAATACAGCTCAACTCTGAAATACCACCAGGGTCTAGTACAATCCAACCAGATTGCCGCTCCATTGCGCACAATAAGGTGAGTGGAATAGACCTCACTATCCGCCTGCCAATATCGGGCTCGGCTCATCAATAGCGGACCCATTCTTCGAGCTGGTCAAACTCAGCCTAGCTTTGCCCCCTCCTCTCGGGCGGGTAAGGTCGCACCCCCTTCCAACCAACCACGACACAGTGGAAAGCGCAACCATCTGGTAATCGGCACTCGGCGCTCATGCACCTACTCGGTCTAGACATTGGAGTAACCTCTTGGTACCATAAGGGTTTATGGACTTTTACCTAGGGATATCTATAGCACTCCATGTAGAAAAAGATTTTCAATATCCAATCCTGCCAACCACGATACGTCTGTGGAGGCTATGGCCCTAATATCGCTAGCGCGTACAGTAACCATATCACTTAATGAAAATGTATGAATCACACTATCCAGTCATACAACAATCTTGCCGCATCGTGCGCTCATGTAGGGCAACACCGCCTATCCGGGGGCCCCTAAATAATTTGTCCAAATGCATATGCTATGATCAGTCACTTCTCATATCAAGCATACATATGATGTGTATGATCATGAATCATGGAACTATACTAATCATGTTATATGGTAATGGATGCAGTTCATAACGAAAATGGGCTTAGACGGCCTACACACTACATGTACGGGCCAATCAATGGGCCCTAGGGAGAGTCATAATGTGGACATTTAACCAACACTATACTTGCAATGTGGATGTCAAACCAACATTACTCTCAAGGCATAGCCCGTCGTAAACATCATTACATAAACTATGTTGGGATCACACATTGCAATGGACCTTAGGTACATCTCATTGGGCCTTCAATATATCAAATGGGCCGTATCACTTGGGCCTTACATTCGTCAAATGGGCCGCATTAATGGGCCTCACCAACGGGCCTTACGTACATTGCAATGGGCCATAGCCCATAGGCCTTAAAATACATCACAATGGGCCTAATCACATGGGCCTTATGTATATCAAATGGGCCGCACCAATTAGGCCCCATGCACATCCAATGGGCCACACCCAACAAAAGTGGTGGTGATGATTTCCACCATTAAAATTCCTAAGGCCCACCATGAAATATGTCTCCCATCAACCCCTTTCATAATTTATATAGTGATAGATGGAGTGGGGTCAATATCAACTTGATGGGAAACTGCTATGGCCCCTTGGAAATTTTGAACGGTGGGCGTCATTGACCACTACTTTGAATGGTGGGGTCCACTTGAATTTTAGATCTGGCCCATTCCTTAACTCCTAACATAAAATGAGCTTTTGAAATGGTTGGGTGGATGGGATGCAACACATGCATCATGGTGCGGGCCCCACCAAATAGGTGGATTTGACTCATTTTTAGCTCATGCATAAAATGAGCTCTCAAAATGGATGGACGGTTTTGGATGCAACACTTGCATCATGGTGGGGGGGAGGGGGGTCCACATGAAGTCCCACCACCCAGTATATTATATATAATATAATATATAATTTATATATAGTATATACATTATTATAATAATATAATATTTATATATATATAGACACACACACGCACACACACACACGCACACGCACACGCACACACCCACCGTCCCCTGGACGGTGGGGATAGAACACATAAATCACCGTGGGCTCCACCATCCGCTTGGACGGTGGGAATGAAACACATATATCACTGTAGGCTCCACGTGGGGCCCACCATAATGTTTATACACCATCCAACCCGTTGATAGGGTCACGTAGACCTAGATGAAGAGTGAAAACATATTTCATCTTGATCTAAAACTTCTGTGGACCCAAAAAGGATCTCAAAGGTCACCGTTCAATCCCACTGTTTCTTATGATGTGGGCCACCTGAGCTTTAGATCAGGCTGATTTTTGGAGTGGGCCTACTTCAGGGAGTGGCCCACCCAATGAATAGTGTGGATATAAAATATACATCATGGTGGGGCCCACGGTAGGGGCCATGGGTTCTTGCTTTTCGCCCGCCCGCCTATAACATAGGCACTGCCTGCGCCTCTGACAGCAGCAGCAGCTGCTGCTTGTTATATTTTTTTAAAAGAAAATCAATTTTTTTATGGTTTTTCACGTGTAAGGCCCGCATTGGATGAATCCAACCTCGCCATTGTTTCCCATATCTCAATACAAGCCAAACAAGCCCAATATTCAATATCTTTTGGTGCAATAAAACATCAGGTGAATTTTTAACAGTAACAACCACTGTTTGCTATGATATGGTCCACCAGAACATCGGATTGAGTTCAGTTTTCAACTCAACGTCTAAAATGAGCTAGGGAGAGGAATGGACGGTATAGATCAAAAACATACATCAAGATGGGGCCTATATGAGTGGACCACCCCATGAGCTTGAAAACAAGCTAATATTTGTGTTTTACCAGTGACGTCCAGTGTCCCTAGACGCTGGACGGATCCTCACAGCACATGCATGGAGGGCTATGCTCAAGTGGGCCACCTCATGATGAATGGTGTGGGTACAACACATAAAAGGTGGGCCCCACTTTTAGATATTTTGGATAAAAAATACATACCTCGTGGTGGGGTCCATCCAGGTGGGCCACACAACCACATCATCATCACATAAAAAATTAGGAAAAGAGGGAGAGAGAGAGAGAGAGAAGAAGAAAGAGAGAGTGGGACACGCATGATGGAGGGCTCCCCCACTATAAGCCCTCCCTTGCACTAAATCATACATCAAGTGGGTCCCAGAACATGTGGGCCCAACAAATCAAAGATCAATGGTGGAGATCCCTTCTCCACCAAAATGGAAGGTCTAGATGACCTCTAGCCATGCAAATAAAATAAACATAATGATGGGGTCCATGGAGAATGGCCCCATCATGGAATGATCATGTGGATCAAGGTGGGCCATCGGCCACACCTAGGGTCCAAAGCGAGATCCATACCATCGATCGGTATGCCTCACTTGGCCCATCATGAAAAACAAGAAAAACTAGCCTATAGAAGCACCCACCGTTTGATCTTCTTGCTCCCTTGGCTTCCTTTGCTCCTTACCTTCGATCTCAATAGAGGAGATGAGGTTTGGATGGTTGAGATGGGAGATGAAAGGGTAGAAAAGGTGGGCCACACTTGTGGCTCTCTTGGAGTGGAAGAGCTTGGACGTATGGAGGTTTTTGGGTTGCTTGGATTGTAATTTAAAAATGAAGGAGAGAGAGTTGTAAAGAGAGATGGGTGATGGAGTGATGGAGTGATGGATGGGAGAGAGAGGGATGGGTGTGTAAGAGACTTTTTTAACTTTTGTGGTAACTGGTGTAAGAAAGGTATGGGTTTGTAAGAAACTTTTGACTTTAGGGGTTGCTTGGGAAAGGGTGGGAGGTGATGGTGTACTTGACATGATGTGATGGATTGATTGATTGATTGAGGTGACATCTCGTAGAGATTCTCTCAGAATTCGCACGTGCGGCGTTTTCCTCACACCGAATGCTGGCCCACATCTCCTGGCCAGAGTATCATATCGGCGCGCAAGTCACAGCATTAGAACCGCAGTGACAACGTGGTCGCTAAGGTATCAGTCTCGAGTTGAGTCGACTCGGATTGACGGCGTGTGAATAGGGTCGCGCGCAAATACCGGTTAAGGGTCGAAGGTTGCCGAAATTCGACCAGGAACACCGCAAAAGTTGACGGAACAGTACAGTCTAGGATACGGGGCTTACAGTTTCAATATTGTGAGAGATCTTCCAAATAAAAAAGACAGAAGATGGCATCGAGTTAAACTTATTACCTTATTGCTTTAAAGTAAATGCTGGAACATCTCAAGAATCAAAGCATCAAATTTGAGGTCCATTCAACATCATACACATAAACGTTGACCTTCGCGTCCATCAATTCCTTCCACTCGAAGAATTACACCTACTATCCTGTTTAACCAGCCTACGAATTCTAAAGGATTCTGATGGCTATTGAAATCAGGCACATCAACTCTTATCCACATCAGTTGGGTCGTAGTTTACAAAAAAAATGTATGGCTAAAAAAGCATTACTGAAGTTTCCTTACCTGTCAAACTGGTTATGACAATACGGCCCACCTGCTGAATGGATCAGATTATTTTTGGGAAGGACATCTACAGGGTCAGACATAATTGATGGATGGCTAGGATGCTCCAAATTCTCATTGTGTTCATTTCAAGTTGGATCCCACAGAAATGCGATTGCAATCTAATGGAGAATAGGAGAAGTGAAATGGTGGTTCCAGACACCTTGATCATATGGAAGCCCAGCTGAGCACCAAGTCAATATGCACCCAAATATGGAATAAATATTGGTACTTGTGGCTCATGTTCTAAGATATCAATAGATTTTTGGGTTTTTTCTCTTTTTACCAAATAACTAAAAGAAAGCAAAATCATGTTAAAAAAGGATACAAATGGTGTCTAAAATGGCTTGGTTGTTACATGCCATTTCTTTACTCTCTCTCTCTCTCTCTCTCTCTCTCTCTCTCTCTCTCTCTTTCTTTTTTTTTTTTTCAGAAACATTGGCAAAATAGAGTTCAATTTAAAAAACAAAGAGTTTTAGAAAAACACTTTCTCCTTCCAAACAGTTGCTTCCATAAGTAATACAGCCTACATTCCTATCAACTTCATTTCTAATATGCTTATGCTTTCTCTCATGTTTGCACAGGGAAACATCATAAGAACCTCATTTCCAACAGTACTGTCAAAAAATAAAATCCAATTAATTCCATTATCAATTGCCAAAAACAACACACGCATGCACGGCCATTACTTTTGAAAACATTTTTACAATTTCAATAATCCAAAACCAAAGGATCATTGTGTTAGGAATAAGGAATTATAGCAACATGCGTGCATTGCCGGTGTTCCTTTCTAAACGGAAACCAACTAAATGGTTGTAAAAGGCAAATCAGAAAACAAAATTTTAACCTTCATCATCTGAAGGAGGGATAGATTTGGTAATGGGAGGAAGGTGCATGGTAGTAAAAGATTCAAGAGAAGGGAATGCCAAGGGAATACGTACATATATATATATATATATATATATATATATGGGTCCTCATCTTCAATAAAAATACAGTCTTTGGTAGGAAGACTATTGATCTGATGGACCCTGTGCCGATGGGAGGCATACAAAATGCCCATAGATTGGAAGATCCTACCCATTTGATTGGTGAGCTAGAAACAATGTATAATCATTAGAAAGAAACAAGAAGAGTTCCTTCTTAGTTTTTTGTGCTCTACTATCTCAGCAGTCCCTTTGTTTTTTGTTTCTTTTTCTGTTCTTAGTTCTTAATACAAGCCCGTTACTTCTTTAAAAAAAAAGAAAAAAAAAAAAGAAGAGTTCCAACAAATCAGGTTTCAATACTATTCCTAATCAGCATCTATCTCTAAAATGAAATGCCAAAGAACTATAAAATAATTATAATAATAATAAAAAAACAAGAGAAAAAAATGAATAAAACATATTCCCCACATTTGCAACAAAACCACACAAGGGTGCTCCCAATAAACCTCCTGAATTTCAAGTGAGACTGAAATGACTCTATAATACGTACGGTTGAGAAGAACAGAAACATTTCCAGGTTAAATAAGCAAGACATAACAGTATGAAATTCTGTAAAACACAAGTTCTTCATCAGTAGTCAATTGGTGAATCAAGATGGCTCTCTCAATGGAATATGACTCTTACCTGTATGTAGTGGGACCTGTTTGGTTTAAAAACCACATAGAGGTGAAGTTGATGGCCAATCCAAGTAATCCACTGGCTGTTGCCACCATCCAAAACATCAATGTCCTAATCACATGTCTACAAATGGAAACTACGAAGACATCATAATCACATCAACAATGATTCTAAAAAGGTGAAAAGATACACACAGCTAGCAAATTTTTGTTGAAGGGGCCGATGGTGATACATCAGATTCCATCCGGCTAACATGGGTAGACACCTTGGAGGAATGAGTGTTGTGAGAGTAATTAAATGGAGGGGTAGATGAATCACCTTGGAGGAATGACAAATGGATGGGGATAAACTACTTCAAGAACTCTAAGATGACGTTGGTTTTCAACCTCCACCTATTCATCGAATTTTCTTAAGAACAAGTAGAATAGAACAAACCAATACACATGCTTTAATTTCACATACCCTTTGAAGTCGATCTTCTAGTTGGTCTTTCATTCTTCGTCTCTCGATCTCTCGTTGATGACAGACAGACTTGGCCACTCGTCGTACCTACATCAACTCCACAATATCTTCACATGAGTTAGATATTTTAGTTAAGTTCAGATTAACATTTACAAGCCATGATTTTTAGGGTTAAATGGTATAAAAATTTTGAGATTTAAGAAATTGAAATAACTTACACTCTCTGAAAACTTTGGGCTTGGAATTCCCTCTGCGAAGGTCTGGAATGGTGGGATCATTTGAAGTGGGGAGCTGAACTCAGTATTTGTTAAGGAAGACATGATTCCATCACCATCTTTTAGTTCATCAAAAGATGGAAGGACTGCCATTGCAAGCTCCTTAATACATTGTGACTAGCTGAAGCAAAAAAAAAATGCCACAAAGCAGCCACTCCTCTAGCCCCATTCCAACTATACTTGAGAACAAAATCGCTCTCCCGAATCTGGAAGGTGAAATCCCTAATTCTAAAAATTCTCAAATTTCTAAAATCCTAAAATCCCCAAATCTCCAATTTGTAAAATTAGAAAAACCCAAATTCAGGGTCCACATTCAAATCTATAAGCCCTAAAATCCCCAAATCCCTAAATGAGGGCCCACATTCGAATTGGAAATCCATAAAATACTAAATCCCCAAATTCATAAATCAACATTGAGATTGAGAGACATTGAGAGGGAGAGAGAGAGAGGGAGGGAGGGAGGGAGGGAGGGAGAGAGAGAGAGAGAGAGAGAGAGAGAGAGAGAGAGAGAGAGAGAGAGAGAGAAATACCTCGAGTTCGTGAATCTAATTCAATCGAGCTTCAAAGAGAGAGAGAAATGGAGGTCATGATTGAGAGAGGAATGAAGGTGGTGCGTGCGTGGGGAGGGCCTTGGACCACCACTCAGCCAACGTCAGCCATCCGAGGGAGTCCCTCACACGGTCGAGGATGGGCAGGGAGAGAGAGAGAGAGAGAGAGAGAGAGAGAGAGAGAGAGAGAGAGAGAGAGAGAGAGGTGGGGAGAAGATAGAGAGAAAGGAGCGAGAGGGAGAACTATAATTCCGTGTGTGGGCGCAAGCGGGGTTTTATTTTTTTTTTATGGGCGCGGAAGCCGAATTTAGATGAACGGTCATGTTAGAGCCTCCGTGTGGCCCACTATGATGTATGTAATTTATCTATACCTTCCATTCAATTCAAAGAATTTTTTTAGGGATTTATCCCAAAAAAGGAGGCAAATAGAAGACTCATATGGACCACACCACAAATCAACAAAAGGCACTTAATCTCCATTGTTTCCTATGGTGTGGTCCACTTGAGCTTTACATTTACCTAAAATTTTGAGCTAATGCGTTAAAATGATCTTTCAAAATGGATGAACGGCTTAAATTAAACACAAAAATTGTTGTGGGCCCCATAGAACTTCTAAGGGACCATCAATTCGTACCTTTAGGGTGGTGGGGTCAAAGTATTTATCTACGGATTTAGCTATGGATTAAATCCATAGTAACATAGCTACGGTTTATATCCGTAGCTAAATACTTGAATCATCTATAACCTTTGCTTGTTTTTTTTTGGTAGTGGATGAATAAAACATTAGGTTAATTAAATCATCAGATGAATTGAGATATTTTGAATGGTGTACATTATTTTTTATGGATTGGTTCATATTGCAATAATAGTCCCTTATAGAATTATGTGATATTTTCCACTTTTAATCCCAAGAAGGAAGGATGGTATTCATTATTTTTTCCCTTTGTTTTTCAACCAACTTCTTTCAAGTAGAAATTCTTCAACTGAATGGCTATGCCTAGTGTGTTGTAGGTTGAAATAATACAAATAGAATCACTCTTAGATGGAACAAAAGAAAAGGTACTGATGTTGGAGTTGTCAAATGTCACATGGATATCCACTGACGCCAAACTATCTAATCATAATCATATTCGAGTCCAAATTTGGAGCCAAAGTAATCAGACGTAGACCCAACCATTCGGATTAGAATAAAATTTTGATTTAGTCCAATACTCTTCGAAAATTCAAATACATAATTATTTAGTTCTTTCCATCCTTTATCAAATGATGAAGGCAGCTTCAGTGGCATTCGTACTACCATATCTTATAGTGGCACCGGGCTATTGTGGGGCTCATGTGATGTTTGCACGGTTACATCTAACCTGTCGAATGAATCACCTCATGTCACTCTAAGGACCAAAAATCATATTAATCCATGAACATGGTGGGCCACAACATAGTGATAGAGTTGGGAGGGGACGTCCACCCTTGATTTTCACCTAGGCCCCGCCTAATTTTTGGCTTGGCCTTTCATTCAAACTAAATGATTAATGGTCCGAATGACATCGATTCCATGTAAATTTTTTTTAAAAATGGTGACGTCATGCAAAAAACAATGGTGGGTGTCTACAGCCAAGCTATTCTTGGTGGAGTAGCCACCTAATTTTGAATTGACCTGATTTTCAAGCTTTAATGCCAAAGTTGAAGGAACACATCCAATGGACAAAGAGGATGTGATGCACACATCATGTAGGCCTTGTTGTACTGTATTTCTTACCATTTTTTTAAAAACTCAGCTAAAATGGACACATGTTATAGTAAGGGAAAGATATAGTAGATCGGTATGACAAGACAAAGAGTAATTGAAAGGAATTTAAAAGCAAAGTAAGCGGTTGATAGTCATCCAAGAGGTCACGGTCGATTAAGCAACCGATATTCATCTAAGCAGCCCACCAAGCGACCGATATTCATTTAGGGGGTTGATCAAGTGGTCGATATTTATCCAAGAAGTTGATCAAGCGATCGATATTCATCTAGGAGGTTGATTAAGTGGCTGATAGTCATCCAAGAGGTCAATCAAGTGGCTGAGTGAACATAGTCATCCTGGAGGTCGATCAAGCAATTGATAATCATCTAAAAGGTTGACTAAGTGGCTAAGTTGAATGTGATCAAATCAATAAAGAGACCCTGAGTGTCACGCCCCAAACTCAGAAATCGGGCTCACAAAATTTTCGATCGTCGAATCCGGCGCCGACAACTTCCATAGTACCCCATTCTTGGCTCTCGGGACCCATATACCAGGTTTCGATCCTCAGATCTTACAAGGAGGATTTTCAACATAAATTTGTTCCATAATAAGCATAACTATAAGCATAACCCACAAACAACAACCAACAACATCATCACAAATCCACTAAGATAAAAAAATTTGAGTACAATGCATAAGGAAAATACAATATTAATAATCAAAAGCTCCAGAAGTCAGCTATACGCTCCAAGCTCAATGTTGTTGCAGCGTCCTAGCGTCACTTGCATGCATTAATCATGCATAAGCTTATGGAAAGCTTAGAGGGTAGTGAAAGTGTGTGCGCAAGTAGCAATGCAATATGCAATATTAGAGCAATGTGAAAATGCTAGTAAGTCCATGCATGCCATCAGTCGTACCAAGGCTATGCGATGCAAGGCATGAATACTATCGACCTTATCAAGGCCATGCGATGCGAGGCATGAATGCTATCGGCCATACCAAGGCTATGCGATGCAAGGCCTAGGGCCAATGTCATATGTGAGGTGCAACTCAAGCATACCAAATCTCATCAGAATCCTTATATTAATACATTGTATCTCTGGAATATATATCAATGGGGTCTAGTACACTATACATCATATCGCTGCCCACTGGATGCGCAACCATACAAGTGGAAGAGACCTCATTATCCGCCTAGAGTATCGGCCCGACCCGTCGATAGCAGACCCATTTACGAGCTGGTCAGACTCAGCCTGACATTGCCCCTACCCTTGGGTGGATAAGGCCACACCCCCTTCCAACTGACCACGACACAGTGGGAGACGTGGTCTACTGGTATACAGCCCTCGTGCGCTCATGTATCCACTTGGTCTCGACGTTGGAGTCATCCTCTGGTACCATCAGGTTTAGGAATTTTCACCCAGGGACATCTATGGTGCCCCGATGCTAGTAACAGTATTTTTGGTGTCCAATCCTGTCATCCAAGATATGCCTATGGAGGCTATGACCCTGATGTCGCTAGGGCATACAGAAATCATATCACATAAATACGAGATGCATGAATCATACTATCCAGTCATGCAGCAATCCTGCGCATACCACACGCTCATGTGGGACAACTTCGCCTATCAGGGAGTCCCATAATAATCCGCCCAATGGCATTTGCAATGATCAATCACTCCTCATATCAAGCATACATATGATGCGCATGGGCAGGGATCGTGAAGTTATACTAAGCATGTTATATGATGATGATGTACTCTCCTCATATCAAGGATGGGCCTAGACAGCCTACTCATATCAAGAATGGGCCTAACGATCATGGGGCCCAACGGTTTGGGTTAGCCCACTAAGGGGATGTGAGAATGAACCTAACAATGGGCCCTAGGGAGAGTTATAATGTGGACATTTAACCATCATTGCTCTTACAATGTGGACATCAAACCATCATTGCTCCCAAGGCATGGTCCATCATAAATATTATTACATATATCATGGTGGAAGCACACATCACATCGGTCCTCATATACATCTCTTTAGGCCTCACACAAGGGCCTCACATACATCGCATTGGGCTTCACTCATGGGCCTCACATGCATCACATTGGGCCTCATACAAGGGCCTCATATACATCGCATTGGGCCACGTCCCATAGGCCTCAAATACATCATAATGGGCCACGTCCCATGGGCCTTGAATACATCACAATGGGCCTTGAATACATTACATCGGGCCTCACTCATGGGCCTCATATACATCACATTGGGCCTCATCATATGGGCCTTATATACATCACATCGGGCCTCACTCATGGGCCTCATATACATCACATCGAGCCTCATCATATGGGCCTTATATACATCACATCGGGCCTCACTCATGGGCCACATATACATCAAGTGGGCCGCATCACATGGGCCTCGTATACATCAAGCGGAACCTACCATCCTAACTGGACTATCTGCACCATTCATCTATTTTTAAAGGTCGTTTTAGAGAATTGTCCAAAAAAAATGGATCATATCGAAAGATCATCTGGACCATACCACAAATAACAGTGGAGATAATGATTTTCACTATTAAACAATTCACAGGGCCTACTATAACATTTATTCCCATCCAATCTGTTCATAAGGTCACAAAGACCTAAATTAAGAGGAAAACAAATTTCATATTGGTCTAGGACTTCTATGACCCCAAACGGTTTTAATGGTAGACGTTTAATCCCTCACTGATTTTTACAGTGTGGTCCACCTGATAGATGGATCTATCTTATTTCTGTCTCACGCCTTATGACGAGCTCAAGAAGTGGATGGACAGTTTGGATCTAACACATAACTCATGATCAGGCCCACACTTGCTAACGTCGCTACAATAACTATATACCTGGTGTGACCCAGTAGATGGATGGTTTGGATGTAACACATACATCATGTGGGACCCACAGAACTTGTTAACATTAAATACAGTAGCTGTATAGCTGGTATGAGGTACACCAGTCGGTCCGTCCCACCGTTCAGGGATTGGACAGTGAGGATACAACACATCCATCATGGTAGGCCCCACACCCCACACGTGCACACGTCTAGGGTGGGTCCCACTGTCCCAGACAATGGACGATATGGCAATACAATACATATATTAAGGTGGGTCCACGTCCCTGCTGGATGGTGGAGATCCCACACGTGCAGGGTGGGTCCACCATCCCAGGGATGGACGGCTTGGATAAAATACAAAAATCAAGTGGGTCCACACGTGTGTGACCCACCAGCTTGAGGTATCAAGCTGATATCTGAGTTTTCCATTCGTCTAGGCCTACTAGAGACTGGACGATGCCAGCTCCAGCAGCCAGACCCAATCAAATCAGGGCCTACTGATGGACGGCCTGGATATACAGCACATACGTCCAGGTGGGGTTCACGTCAGTGTGACCCACCTGGTTTGGATAAAACTGATATTTGTGTTTTCCACCAATCAGGCCTGTCCAAATGGACTACAAGGTGGGCCCACTCGGTGGACAGCATGGATAAAATACATTTATCATGGTGGGCTGCAAAATATGGAAGAGAGAGATAGAGAGAGGGAGAGGGAGAGAGAGACAGAGAGAGAGAGAGAGAGAGAGAGAGATGGTGTAGTGGAGGGACCCCGCCACTATGGGCCCCTCTTTGTTTACAACATATACATTAAAATGGGTCCCATCACAAGTGAGCCCTTAAATGAAAATCAACGGTGGATATCTTAAAATCACCCACTGATTGCCTTCTTCTTTAGCTCCTTGGACTCCTTAGCTCCTAGGCTTTCCCTTTGATGGTGGATGATGAAGATTGAAGGGTGGGGATGAGAGTTTTGGGGTAGAAAGCGGGGCACACACTAGGCTCTCTCTTTGGGAAGCTTGGTTATCCACTCTCTCTTGGTTGTTTGGAAAATGGTTGAGAGAAACGAGAGAGAGGAGATGGTGTTGTAAGAGAGAGGTGGAGTGATGGGTGATGTGTGTAAGGAAGGGATGGGTGGAGAGAGAGAGGGAGTTGACTTTGGATGAGAGAGGTATGGGTTGCCATGCCTTGTTGGTGAGAGAGGGATAGGCTAGGTATAGGTTGTACTTTGATTGATTGATGTGATGGATGGTAGAGATTCTCTTGGAATTTGCAACGCATGACGTTTCCTTGAGATATACGTGGGCCGACAACTCTTAGCCTGGGTATCGCATCAGCACGCGAGACACGACATTAGAACCGCGACGACAACGTGGTCACTAGGGTACAAGTTTCGAGTCGAGTTGACTCAGATATACGGGATGCGACTTAGGGTTACAAGCAAACGCTGTCTATAAATCGTGGGTTACTGGAATTCGACGGGGAGGATTGCGAGAGTCTAAGGAATAGTACGGACTAGCATACGGGCCTTACACTGAGCGATTACTAGGACAAGTAGCAAGAAAGTCTCCAAAAGGCCATGTAGTCCTGAAACAGTTACATCAACCGTCAGAACATAGGAAACATCCAAAAGATCAGTAGTGCTGAAATGGTTATAAGAACTATTAGAATGTGTGAAGCATCCAGATGGTTAGGTTAAGGCTATAAGTAACAGATAGATTCAACAAAAGAAATTGTCTCATACCAACCCAATATATCTTTTAATTACCCGTCATTTATATTCCTTAGTGTAATTAATTCACCTTTTTGTCAATCAATTACATTCTTAGTGTAATCCTTTATTTTTCGCCTACTGTTTACATTTCATAGTGTAATACACAGTGTTAATCAAGTGGCTAATAACTTTAGTTATAATTTGGGTATACGCTCATATGCTGGATTTAATTCTCCATCTAGGAAGGTTTTTTACAACTGCTCTTCACAACTGACTATAAAATTTTATTTCCTATTTTTTAAAATGTATTGAAAAGTCCTTACATACAGAAGGCAAATGTGTAACCCATCATTAGAGGACAAACCCTACCCTCTTAATATTACCTGATCTTATTTACATACTGAGCAAGTGACTGAATAGGTGACTGATCTCATTTGATCTTGGTCATATACTATGTATCGGTCTATCTCAACACTTGGGATCATAGTTGTTCAGTTTGAATTGAGCCACAAATTCAATTATGATATGCCTACACTTATCACGTGACTAGAACCAAAAATCGAGCACCAACATGTTTTTGGCTTGCGCAATGGACTCAAAAAAAAAGCTTGTTGCCATGTATTCATTGAACATCGACTGTGCAATAATTTTGGTTAGTACCAAAACAATAGGTTTTTGGCACGCCCGGTGGGATACTAAACAACTTGTTATAAATATTTATTGTGCACTGGCCATACACCGACAGGTTTTTAGCACGCCCGGTATGACAACAAACTCATCGTTGCATAAATATCTATTATGCACCGGCCTGCAACCACAACAGGTTTTTTTGCACGCCCGATGGTATAGAAGAAAACTACTTAGTGGTTAGAAATATTCATTAAACACTAGCCATGTAAGTATCAACAGGTTTTTTGGCACATCCAGTGGGACTCTGTCTCTAATTTATCGGTGTGACATTGCTAATCGAAAATATGAATAGGACTAATCAAATCGCTAAGGTCGAACCTTCCACACTAACCGCACCACCCCCGACTAAGGACATGCTAGTTCAAGTGACCATTGAAGTTTTAAATTTGAATAGTAGTACAACACTCAGCACCAAAAATCAAGAATGAGTCTTGACCTCTCGGACCGTTTCTCCTAAAGAGATAACGATCGCACTCTGAGATATAAATTGAGTATCCAACAAGTTCAAGAATATGGGAGAACTTAGGCTGAACAATTTCTTATTTAAACTGAGAACACTAACAAATATATGGATAGCTAGACTGAGGCCATGTATTGATTGATGGCTATGATGGTCAAGAGATTGCCTGCAGTAATGCAACATAATGCTGAGGGAAGTTCTATCGGTAATGCTGTTTAATCGCTATCAATGCCTCCTCCACAGAGGAACCCATTGTCAATTCTAGTTCAAGAGGTATGGAATGTTTTGCTACCCACTGAATTCACATGACCAGAGCAGGAAGCTAGGAATTTCGTTCTTGAAGTTCAGAACTAGGATATACCTAGGGGATAACCCTTCCTTGGGAATTTATCATATCATGGAACATGAAACTAGGTTGGCCCTGAACCACCTCCAATGGTTGAATCATGCTGTTTGAACCGTAACCAAATTATTCAAATGGTTAAGTAAGTAGCAAGATAAGTTCTTGGCCATATTACTACCTTAGCCAACCATAAGCTTGATTTAGAATGGATTGACCAACAATCTCCATTGTCACAAACATTTTTGTTCTTTGTCGATCAAGATGATTAAATTCAACTAAGATGGCCGAATTTGTTATTTTTTGACCAAGATGGCCGAGTTCGACCAAGACAGATGAATTTTTTTTCTCTCGACTAAGACAGCTGAATGCGACCAAGATGACTGAATTTACTGTTTTTTGACCAAGATGGTCGATTCGACTAAGTTGACTGACTTTGATGTTTTTTGATCAAGATGGTCGAGTTCGACCAAGATGGTTGAAGTTGATGTTTTTACACGGCCAAACAATCACATTTATTACGCCAAAAAATGAATTAACATTGCATTCACCTTTTACCAAAGGTGAAGTGATATGGGGAGCAGTGTTGTATCATATTCTTAACCATTCTTGGGAAACTCAGTTGGAAACGACATGTGTTATAACTAGGAAAAGATATAATAGGTTAAAGATCTTCAAAGATACTTGGAGTGTTTTTTATGGAATCATAACTGATAGGATGACAAGACATGGACGAGTTGAAAATAAATCAAAAGTAAACCAAGCGGCCAATAGTCATCCATGAGGTCGATCAAGTGGCCAATATTCATCCAAGCGGTTGACAAATGCTGATAGTCATCTAGGAGGTTGATCAAGTGGTCGATATTCATCTAAGAGGTCGACAAGCAGCTGGTATTCATCTAAGAAGTTGATCAAGTAGTCGAGATTCATCTAGGAGGTCTATGAAGTAGCCAATGGTCATCTAGGAAGTCGATCAAGAGGCCGAGTGTAATGTCTCAAAAAAATCCGTACAAAGACCCGAGTACCACCTCAGGCAGAAATCCTTAATGACTGAATCCTTTAGAAATTAGATGAAAATTAGTTAAGTACTAAGATAAATTAATCGGTGAATTAGCTTGAACCACTTTCTATACGAACTACAAGACACAAAACCATTAGAATCGCTAACTCAACATTACCTAAAGACCTAGGAGCAATCTCAAAACCTAGTTGCTCTCGAGAGCACATTGAAACTCCGTATCGGATCTAGAACGCGCATCGAAAGTCTGATTACCGTGAAACTATGAGGTTATGACCGCCATATTAGGCTTGACACGCGTCATAGGAATCAAGCCCAAATAGTATCAAGAAGTGCACAAATTGAGCCCGGAGTAAGGTGTGTGAGAAACGTGAATATCTTTAGAAAATGAACTCAAACTTAAGTGAATTGGACCATTCGCTTATAGGAAAAATTGAAGACTTCGGACCGTCAGATTTTAACCAAACTATACCCTTAGATCAGGGAAATTTCCCTGCATAGGTCAGTATACTCGTGGCCCTGATCGAGTGACGATGACCGTTGAATTGATATGGGTCCTCCACGGTCGATCCACGACTCTGATCGGACCGAAACCTTAACCTGGCTTAGATCCATAGTCAGGGAACTTACTCCATGACATAGATAGGTAATGGACCTCCAAATGAGCTCCGTTTGCCCGAAACAGATGCCTTTCGGCTATAACTCAAGTATACCAAGGCCCTAGGGCCATTGACATCACTTCTGAGCCTATATAAGGCCCTTAAACCACCCTATTCCTATCCCATACGAATTTTCTCTAACCCTAGGAGAGAGAAGAGAGAAAAGGAGAGAAAAGAGTAGAGATCGAAGGGAGATCCTTGGAGTTTGCTGTAGTACTTCTGTTCTGCCACTCCACGTGTCGAATCGCCTTCACATCTAGTTACTCAACTCGTTTCAACTTTGTTTTAGGTAAGAAATCATAACCCTAATTCTATTTTACAGATTCAAATAGAGGAAATGATGAAATAGCTAACCTATCTCGTGATATAGGTAGCCATTGTGTTGTAGACGGGGACGTAGTGTACGAACCGAGTTTGTAATGGGCGTACCGACGAAAGGTGCGGACTATAAACATTTAGGTTATGGTTTTCAAGGCCTTCAATGTCAACAATGGTTTATGTCTGACTTGATTACTGTCATATGATCTTAGTTATGATGTATTCAGTACATTATACGTGTGTGTAAACTATGCAAATATAAAGTGCATTCCATGTGTTTGTTGAAATGTTTGAATGAAAGAAAAATTATGACTTATGCTTGCCATGACTATAAATCTAGAATACATGTGTGTTGTGTGTATTACAACTCCTTTGTGAAAGGCTTTGTCATAATATATGCTATAGCTAATTTAGTTTGTATATATAGTATTATGTAGTCTAAGTGCTTGATAAAATGTCTGAATGAGTAATTATTTATGAAATCGCTTTTAACAAGGGTGTTGAGATAGGATTCTCAACTACCGTATCCATATTAGTAGTTTCCATAGTATAATCTAATTTTTTATTATGTGATTCATGGATGAAATGCATGTGTATAATAATTTGTCTAATGTGTTTGATAAAATGCTCAAATGAGATTTATGTTTACATTGTGTGAAAAATGTTGTTACGAGTAAAATATATAATTCCTTATTGCATTTGAGTATGTTTGGGACTACCATTTAGTCCAGGCAATCGGTAATGACTCCTTATTGAGAGGCCGAACTAGCTTCACCACGTTAGATACGTTCGAGGAATCCGAGTCGTACGGTGATTGTTGACAGTGGTTAGGCCACGAGGAGTGTTTATGCACTCTATGTCAATTAATTCAACGTATGATCGTACCAATCACACTTGTCAAGTAACCCGATTGGCCTATTGTGTATTTACCATGTATGGAAGCTACTGTTTGAATCTAAGGTACCGCTTACTAATGTAAAGCCCGTTCTAACCATGGTACCAAGATCTGCTAAGACTCATGAGCTAGACATGGTAGTGTATGGGACACTGTGGTCAAGCTGTCTGCCTACGTTGGGGTGATGAGCCTCCCCGCAGTGACCAGTGAGCAACCCAAACTTGTGAACCGAATATGGTGATGTATGAGACACCGTACTCGAGCTGTAGGCCTACGTTCAGGTGATGAGCCTCCCCGTAGCGACCTCAAGTGTAAACTTATGAACTTATCTATCCACTGCTTTTCATCAGGGGCGATGCCCTGAACTTGCCTATTGTATGTGTTTAACTAGGATTGACGACCCTAGATGGATCATTGTTTAGGTTAGTGATATAAAAGGAGGTACCTTAGCTTCCCGAATCTACTGTATGAATAAGCCTAATAAATTACTTGGCTAACACAACCATGCACCGCATTGCATATGCTTTGGCGAGGAAGGGCACGTTTAGGGATTTGCCATGCGCGACCATGAGATGAAGTCGCTAAGGGAGTGCAGGCGAGGGTATGCATCATTACGTATATCATTCTTGCATTAATGAGAGTACTTAGGACATGATTGTTGTATTGCTTTATCATTACTGCTTGACTGAATTGATAACATGTTAACCTTTACCTTATAGTACCACTGAGTTGATCACTTCCACTCTGGGACAGTGTTTTAAAACACCAACCAGACTCTGATTTAGATGCAGGTAGTGATGCGACTTACATGACAGAGCCGGACTTCATGGATGAGGAGGAGGAATTCTCCTATATTCAGCTATTAGTCGGGTCTCTGTAGACTTTGTTCTGATTCGATGAGATCACAGGGATACATGGATTAGTTGGACAATTACATTTTGAAATTTTGTAAATTTTGGAACAAACACTTGTATATATTCAGTCTGGAACAGATTCATACTCCGAATGGTGAAACACTTTCATGTTATAATTCAAGTACTTAAGTCTTCCACTTGCTTAATTTAATTGGACTTGGAGTATGATATGTTATTTTACAATAATCCCACTCATGTTTCATGCACTAATATGGACAACATTTAAACATCATTATCTATGTTGCATAAGTGATGCATCGGATCTCGGGAGTTGAGCCTTTGCTCGACCCTCGATTTTTGGGGTGTTACAAGTTGGTATCAAAGCATGATTTGGATTAAAATGGACCTGGGTTATGATAATACGATGTATACTGACATACTTTGACTTAGGTAGGGGCGATAAAATGTAGAAACAAACGTAGGATTCCAAGTTTCACCGACGGGTGAAACTGACAGCTGAAATGCACCCCATATGCGTCAAAGATCATGTGAAATGATCCATGTCCCTTTTTAGACCGTCAATCGACAGGTTGGGGCGATAAGTCGGCCAATCTCACACCAAAACACGTCAAAAAAAGAGTGAATACGTGCGAGTTGGAACTCGAAAGCACCTCAAATGGGTGTGGGGGGCCACACCATAAAATGTAGTGGGACTTAGGGGGTCCCACACATTTTCGGCATCTTGGGAGGGAGTGGCCACCGCCCCATGGCAGAGCCACTACCAGAGGTCCAGAAAGGGGGTGGCGGCACCCCCGGTTGGCGACACACCACTCGCCTTCACAGCGCTTGGGCAGCGGCACCACCCGGTCAGCAGCGCACCGCCCACCACCCGGCCAGGTGGGCCCTAGCACACATGTGGGACCACCCCACCATCCCTTTAAATCCTTTCTGGGGTTGTTTTGACCTATTGCAAGCCTTTTCCACTTCATTTTCACTCCCAAACCCCCCAAACCTTCCTTTTCCTCTCAAATTCTTTCATCCATACCTTTCAAACCTTAAAATCTTCTTCCTTATTCATCGTTACTTCACTATTCCTCAATTTCATCTCCCCATCTTCACTATTTCCACCCCTTTGAGCACAAAAGCCCTCTTTTATTTCCCATAACTTTCCAAATCTTCTACCCATTACATCTACCCACCTCTATTGCCTTGAAACTATCAATTTTATCTTTCTAGCTTCCCTATTTCCATCTATTGAGCACAAAGGCCCTCCTTTTGTGTCTCAAAACCTCCAAAGACCCACCAACCCATCTCATCCTTCAAGCATTTCCACTTCCAATGGCTCTTTTTGAGTTTGTCGTCACCATCTTCTCTATCCCTACGCTCCTTTCTCTCATGGGAAGGAAGTGAGCGGCCCCGGATGAGCCCGGGCCGAGCCGACCATGCCGTATTATGAAGAGGATGGGCGCCGAAGCAAGTACGAGTGCCGAGCATGAATGAAGGTCCAAGTGGGACCTCGATCCTTGAATTTCGTAGGAAAGATCGATACCGCCGAACGTCAATCTCGGTAAGTTCCACAACCGCAAGGTCGTATTTGAAGCACACGTCGATGAGAAGTTGTTTGGGACGTATCCCATCATCGACTTTCTCCTGGAAAATGGGTGGGGTCCCATATTTGAGGGAAACACTCATGCAAATGAAGGCATTATGCGTGCCTTCTATGCCCACATTCGGAACCCATTGTTGAAGCCTCCCGAGTTTACTATCCCTTTGGGAAGGCATGAGACTATAGTTGGCATAGACGAGATTGCCCGCATTATGGGAGTTTAAAGAGGTGTAGTACACACTAGTGAGAAGAACCTCGCTAGTGAGGGAAAGAAAAGAGCCACACACATTTTCTATGTAGCTAGCTTGAGCGTTGGAGGCGGGGAAATAGCCTTGCTTCATCCAAGATGACGAACGACTTCCGCCTACTCCACCACATATGTACGTATAACGTGTATCCTAGGTGGAGTAACCACACCGAATGCATAAGGTTCATGGTGGATTTCTTGTTAGAGTCCGGCAATGAGAGAAAGTATGTCTACCTACTCTTGTCCTATCTTAGATAATCTGCGTTGCACGGTCTACTAGGGAAAGCTCCTCGCTATCTTTTGGTCGACTTATTTATAAAATTGCTCACCACTATAGTTTTAGAGTCAGTACGGATAACGTTGCCCCGATCCACATTATCAGCTTAAACACGCTCAACAACATGGGCATTGGCCTTAGGCGATGTCAAGCCCGACTTGAGGAGCAGAGCGATGATAAAGAAGAAGAGAGTAAAGATGGAGAGGGAAGTGAAGGTGAGGAAGAAAGTGGTGACAGAGAAGAAGGAAGTAGAGAGGAAGGCAGTGAAGATGAGGGCAGTGATGAAGAGGGAGATCGGGAAGAAGAAGAGGAGTCTCGAGACTCTGATGGGGGCCCTCCTCCAACTACACATGAGCACCGCCGTGATCGGCCACCTTAGAGGCCTGCTTTGCTCAGATTGAGGAGAGCCAAGCCGCCCTGAGACAAGAGGTCAAAGAGACCCAGGCTGAACTAAAGCTAAAGCTTGAAGAGAGTCAGGCTTACATGAAGCAGAGATTTAAGAAGATGTCCCGCATTCTGAAGGCCCTCATGTGCTGTATGCAGGACAAGGGTGCTCCTCCACCATCACCAGATTTGGACGGCTAGTCATGCGATGTAGTCGTCTTTTAGTTTGCTTTATTTCTAGCTTTCTTTTGTAATAGCCTTGGTAGGCTTGGTTGGTTGTTAGTATGTTTTAGTATTTAAACTTGTGTTAGAATAGCTCACATGCATCTTCTGTCATGATCCATGTAAGACTACATCTCATGTATTGTGACGATTTTGGTTAAATGAAATGCATGAAGCTTCTTTTGATTTAGAATGTGAATGATGTTTGGATAAGCGTGTATTATTATATTAAATCTTACACAAGTTGCACCCTATGTTGTATATAGGGAATGCCGCCTAAGATCACTCGGAGCACTGCACATCTCATACTTGGCGGATCGTTTGACGGGGCACCTCCCTTGAGAGATAGTCACATAGACCCTACTTTGGGCCTTAATAGTGACGTTATGCCAGATTCTCACCCGGCCACTGGCCCCACAAATGGGACAACACCTAGTGCACCACTGGTTCCAGAATAGACCGTGCATCTACCTCGATGTCATACATGCCTCAGGCGACTCCTCCTCCTGATAGGTTGGAGCAGATGATGCTCCTAATGCAGCAGCAGCAGTAGATTTGGACTACGATTGCGAGGGCCCTTGCCCAAAGCATGAATGTGGTCCTGTCTGAACCACCTATGCAGCCTGCTAGACATATGAATGCCAAAAGCTTATTTGAGCGCTTTCAGTGTTTTCGACCTCCCACCTTTGTGGGCACTCACAGACCTGAGGAGGCCGAGTACTAGCTTGATCGTATCTCTCACTGAGGCAGAGCGGGTTGAGCTGGTCACCTATATGTTCGAGAAGGAGGCCAGTCTATGGTGGGATAGTATCTTACGGACAGTTCCCATAGGACACGTGTGGACCTGGGATGCATTTGAGACGCGCTTCCATTGGAAGTACTTCCCCATCACTTACCGTAATGAACAGGAGGGTGAGTTACTTCACCTCCGACAGGGAGGGATGACCGTAGCCGAGTATGAGAACAGTGTAAGTGCTATGATCTCATACTCCTTTGGTTGTAAAATTTTATTGTGCCAAAACTCTATTTGTGTCTTGTGTTTGTATGTTATTAAATGTGTTCCAGACACTGCTTCACAAGTGCTTCAAGTTAAGTACAATGATCGACTTCAAGCCAAGTCAAGTCATGTACTATAAACATCAATGTTCAGAGCTACATCAATAAAGAGTACAAGACTCAAGTACATTTCAAGACTCAAGAGCAACTCAAGTTGAAGTTTGATGTCAAGCTTTCGAAGATCTCAAGATCAAGCTACATCAAGTAGAGATCTTAAGCTTTGTAAAGTTCAAAGGTCAACAATCATTTGATAGAATGGAGTTTCAATGTTCATACTTCATGTCCCAGGTATGATTGACCTTAGGGTAGGTCATTTCGGATACATAATTCAAACTGTATGTTTATATATAAATTTGGTCTGTTCTAAGACTAGTCCTAGATCTTGTTCGACTAGTCCTAGCACTGGTTCGACCAGTCCAAGAAATTCCACGACCAGTCCTAAGTTGTTGAAGATTTTTAAAATTTTTTGGTTAGCCTACGACCAGTCCTGGAGGTCCTTCGACCAGTCGTAGGTGTGTTCACGACTCGAACTTTGACCAATCGTGGGTCCTCGATACAAACTACAGTGACCTACTCATGCAGTATACGACCAGTCCTAGGTCATCTACGACCGGTCGTAGGTGGTCCACGACCAGTCGTAGACACCCCACGATCAGTTGTAGAATGGTTTTCAATGATCGCGCTTAAAAATTCAAAATGCCGCTGAAGCTACGACCAGTCGAAGTTTCCCTAAGACCAGTCGTAGACGTGATTTCTGCTTCTATAAATTGAGCATGAATCTCAGAATTTCATAACTCAATTCAAAGAAATTCAAGGCTCCACTCTGAGATAAGTTAGTGTTCATTTTAAGCTACTTTGTGCATAATTAATATTTCCTTTTATTAGCTTATTTTTATTTGATTTTAATCTACATTCCAATCTGATTTGAAAAGGGGAAATTCTGTAATTCCTTCTTCTTGGAATCAAAATCAAATAGAGCTAGCCCATTTGATTTAATTTAAAATCAATTAAAACTTAGAACCATTTTAAGTGAGTATTGGACATTGAACGTTGATTCAAACTTCTACTCCGATTAGTTCTTTTGGGCTGCTACGAAAGGAGAAATCCAGGTATTTTACGTTTATGTAAAATTTCTATTCTTTTGATTTTTGTTTGAGATTCACTAGAAAAATCTCATTGTGTGGTTATCTGAGGAGAGCCAGAAAACTCAGAAAGTGTGGGTTTTTAGATTGTGTAAGCCCAAGTTAAAAAGACACAATTGTGAAGGTTTTAGGTGAACCTGTGAAACCTATTTTGTTAGTGAACACTAATATCCCCTATGTGAGGATATTAGGAGTGGAGTAGCATTCTGTGTGGCTGTTGTGAAACAGTTGGTGAACACACAGGCGAACCACTATAATTCTTTGTCTTGTGGTTTGAATGCTTGCTTAAGTTTTATATCTTTTATCATTCAAGTTTATGGGATGTATGTGTGGATGTGAATGTTGTAAAATTTACATTTCAAGCAAGTGTGTGGAATGTTGTAATAATTTAGATTTAAATTCCTGTAATTTATTTCAATTCCTTACTATTTATTTATTTATCTTCAGATTGAATTTTTGATACGAAGGACATTCTAGAAATAAGGTTGTCCTGCCATAAACCTTAGTTTTTATGGTGTAAGGTTGTCCTTAGAACTGAATTCGTATCAACCTCTTAATACTTGTTTATTGAGGTTGATTTTATTTCAGCATTGTGAATTTATTTATTTTATTTGGCTGTCTCTTTATTTTATTCCGCTATTATAATTATAATTTGGCTTAGTCCTATTCACCCCCCTCCCCTCTAGGACGTATAGCTAGGTCGTTTCAAGTGGTATCAGAGCCTAATAGCTCGCTCTTATTGCTTTTTATTTGGATTTATTTCCTGAGCTAACGATCTAAGCTATATAAAAGATGTTAAATTTTGATAGCCTATCAGTCACTAGGCCTCCACCCTTTGATGGCTCCAACTATGCCTATTGGAAAGCCAGGATGAGGATCTTCCTCAAATCAATGGATGAGAGTGTGTGGTAAGCCACAGTGACTGAATGGAATTCTCCTACCACTGAAGTGATTGGAATCGATGGTTCAAAATCAATGAGAGTAACTCCTTATTTTTCTTGGACCACCCTTCAGAAAAATGATAGTAGTGCCAATGCAAAAGCACTAAATGAAACCACTTGCGCACTATCACCGGATGAGTTCAAAATAATCATATCCTGTGATACTGCAAAGCAAGCATGGGATATATTAGAAATGACACACGAGGGTACTATAGTTGTAAAAAAATCTAAAGTCCAACTCCTCACAACCAAATTTGAAGAAATTCATATAGAGGAAAATGAAATGTTTATGGACTTTTACACAAGATTAAATGACATTGTAAACTCAATGTCGGGTCTTGGCGATAAAATCCCAGAAAGTAAAGTGTGTGCAAAGATACTACGCTCTCTTCCTGAACGGTTCAACTCTAAAGTAACCGCGATCCAGGAACTTCATGATACGGACAATATGAGGGTAGAAGAACTAGTTGGTTCTTTACAAACCTATGAGTTAAATTTTAAAGCTCCTAAAAGTAAATCCATTGCTCTTAAATCTTCTAAATTTATTTCTCAAGAAAACTTGGATTTAGAAAATTCTGAAGATGATATGGCTCTTTTAGCGAAAAAGTTTTACAAGATTTTCAAAAATAAGAAAATGTTATATTTTCAAAAATCAAATGATAAGAAAAGATCTAAATCTAAATCTAAAAATTGGAAGTCTTTGAAAGATAGTCAATGTTACAACTGCCAAGAGTACAGGCACTTAACAAACAAATGTCCTAAAAAGGACAAAGCAAAAAGGAAGGGTATGTTGGTTACTTGGGATGAATCGTCTGATCCTGAAGCTTCTTCTGAATCAGAAGATTCTGAAACTGAGTCAGCCAATGAAGTTAAAGCCCTTATGACTCTAGCCAAGTTCACTTTTTCAGATCATGATGATTCAACTAGTGAGGAAAATCTGAACAGTGAATGTGAAAATGAAGAGGATCTTCAAGATGCTTATAATGCCCAATACAAGGAAAGTTGTAAAATTGCTGTTAAACTTAAACTTCAAAAAGAAAAGTTTTTTAAACTCAAAGAATGTTTTGAATCACTTATTTTAGAAAAATCCCAAATTACAGATTATTTTGAAAAATCAAAATGCGATTTAGAATTCAAAACCTCCCTGATTGAAAATCTAAAATCTGAAAATGAGAAACTTAAAAATGAAGTATCTTCTCTTCTGAGTTTAAATGACACATGGAGATATGCAGAAGGTGATCCAAAGTTAGAAAAACTATTATCCGGATCAAGAAAATGTGGTGATCGATCCGGGTTGGGCTATAATAAGAATATACCTCCTAAACAAAAGAATACTCCTCCTAAGTTTGTGAAATGAGAGACCTCAAACTCAAAAGGGAAAAGTACTTATCAAGGTTTTTCTAAAAATACAAAAACTTTTCAAAAACCTAAAAGCAGCTATGTCAACTTTAAAAATCAGAACCGAAACCCACTAGCTAAAAAGATAGTTGATTTACTCAAGGAGCTCTTAAAATCTAACTCGGTAGGTCATTCTTACAACAACAGACAGAAGAAGACCAACTATACTCCTAAACCCAAAATAGTTCTGAAATGGGTTCCTAAAGTTACCTACTTGGTTGTCCACACTGCTTTTAAAGCAACAAGCCATTCCAAGTGGTACCTAGATAGTGGATGCTCCAGGCATATGACAGGCGACAAGGCTTTATTCACTGATCTAAAAGATATGACTAATGGGTCAGTCACATTTGGTGATGGTAGCAATTGCAAGATTATTGGCAAAGGTACAGTCTAACTCTATAACCTCCCTTTATTTAAAGATGTTTTATATGTTGAGGGGCTAAAACACAACCTGTTAAGCATATCTCAAATATGCGATAACAACCATAGTGTGAAAATTTTCAATCAAGGTTGTGAAAATAATAAACAAAAAGGGTTCTGTTATATTAACTGGTCGCAGAACTTCTGAAAACTGCTATATTGTAAGCGATGGTAGCTCATCTAATCAATCGTGTTACATGGTCCATACCTAGGAGACAGATTTATGGCATAAACGCCTTAGACATGTACACTAACGGAATTTATACATATTGAGCAAAGGAGAACTAATTAGAGGTCTACCAAAGTTGCTAAAAGTAGGCAAAATATGTGGTGAATGCCAGTATGGTAAACAAACTAGGAGCTCTCACAAAAAGGTGAACTCCAATGCCACATCAAGACCACTTGAGCTGCTCCACATGGATCTTGTAGGACCAACCAAAATGGAGAGTTGAGGTTGCAAAAAAAACATCTTGGTTATCGTAGATGATTATACCAGATTCACTTGGGTAACGTTTTTAAGGGACAAAGCAAAAACCCTTGATGAAGTGAAAAAGATCATCAAACGAATCCAAATTGAAAAAGGTTCTCATGTTAGTAAGATCCGTAGTGATCATGGATCTGAATTCGAGAATAGTAGTTTTGAGAAATTCTGTAACGATCAGTGAATATCACATGAATTCTCTACGCCCAAAGCACCACAACAAAATGGAATTGTGGAAAGAAAAAATAGAGTGCTTCAAGAAATGGGAAACATAATGTTAAATAGTATGAAGCTCCCTATAAATATTTAGGTTAAAGCAGTGAATACCGCGTGCTATATTATTAACCGGGTTTATACTTGTAAATCTAATAATAAAATGGCTTACGAACTTTGGTTTGATAAGAAGCCTACTGTCAAATACTTTCGAGTTTTTGGTAGCAAGTGCTATATTTTACGTGACCGTAAAAATTTAGAAAAGTTTGACACTAAGAGTGATGAAGGGATCTTTTTAGGATACTCTTTAAACAGTCGTGCATATCGTGTGCTAAACAATAGGACCGGTGTGATTCAAGAGTCCATTAATGTGGTCATTGATGATCAATTGAATACACTTGTCCCTAGTCCAGATAATGATGAAGTTCTTTTAATTAACAAACTAGATAATTCATCAAATCAAGTTAATTTTGAATTAAGGACTGTTAAAGATCATCTAACTACTCAAATTCTTAGAAACCCTCTCACTGGTGTGCGCACTCGTTGACAATTAGAAGACATGTAATTATGTATGCTTTACATCCCAAATTGAATCGGCTAACATAAAAGAAGCTCTTTCTGATGAAAAATGGATAGTTGCCATGCAGGAAGAACTTAATCAATTTGTTCGTAATGATGTCTGGTATCTCGTTCCTAGACCTAAAGATAAACGCATTATCGGAACAAAGTGGATTTTCAAAAATAAGTTTGATGAACTTGAAAATATAATTCAAAACAAGGCAAGACTGGTTGTACAAGGGTACACTCAAATTAAAGGCATCGATTACGATGAAACCTTTGCCCCAGTTGCTCGCCTTGAATCAATTAGACTTTTTATATCCATTGCATGCTATAAAAAAATTTAAGATTTACCAAATGGATGTAAAGAGTGCCTTTTTGAATGACGATTTACATGAAGAGGGATATGTTGAACAACCTACAGGGTTTGAAGACCCTAAGTTAACTAATCATGTATACCATTTAAAAAAGGCTCTCTATGGTCTAAAACAAGCTCCTAGGGCATGGTATGAGAAATTGACTAAGTTTTTACTCAGTCATAATTTTCAAATGGGTAGTGTTGATAAGACGCTTTTTGTTAAGAAACACAACAATGATATTTTAATGGTTCAGATCCATGTTGATGATATTATTTATGGATCAACTTGTACTAACATGACTATTGAGTTTGCAGATCTAATGAAATCTAAGTTCGAGATGAGCATGGTTAGGGAATTAAATTATTTCTTAGGGTTGCAAGTAAAACAACCTGATGGAATTTTTATTTCTCGAATCAAGTATGCTTTAAACTTGATTAAAAGGTTCGGATTTGAGAATGGTAAGAATTTTGATACTCCCATGAGTACAACTTTAAGACTCTCAAAAGACTCTATAGGTAAAGATGTAGATCCTAAATTGTATCGTAGTATGATTGGCAGTTTACTTTATTTAACTGCTAGTAGACCTAATATTGCTTTTAGTATTGGTATTTGCGCTAGATATTGGTCTAATCCTAAAGAATCTCATTTAACTGTTGTTATGCGAATTATGCGATACGTCGCAAGTTCTGCTAATTTGGGTCTTTGGTATCCATATGATACTAGTGTTTAGTTGGCTGGGTACTCAGATGCTGATTGGGCTGGTAATATAGATGACAGAAAATCAACCAGTGGTGGTTGTTTTGATATTGGAAATTGCTTGGTTTCTTGGTTTAGCAAGAAGCAAAGTTCTATATCGCTTTCCATTGCTGAGGTTGAATACATCACAGTAGGAAATGCATGTACTCAGCTTGTTTGGATGAAACGTATGTTAAGCGATTATGGAATTGCACAATACTCAATGGTTTTATATTATGATAATTCTAGTGCAATAAATATTTCTAAAAATCCAATCCAGTATTCACGTACCAAGCACATTGACAATAGGTATCATTACATTCGTGAATTAGTGGAAGAAAAAACAATATCTGTGGAATACATTCCAACCGAGACTCAACTTGCTAACATTTTCACTAAACCGCTCAACAAAAGCAAGTTCAATAAATTAAAGTTTGACCTTAGTATGTGCAATTTATAGTGAATATTCTTGCATAATTGTAACATATTGTATATATGTTTATGTATTTTTATGGTTAAATTTTTAAATTCACAGAAAAATGTAATTTTTGGCCGGTACTCAACCAGTCGTGGTATGACCGGTCGTGTATTTCCCAAGACCAGTCGTGCAGTGCATTGACTTCTTTAATTTAGGGAAATCTCTCTTCTTCCTCATTTTTAATTTTCTCTCCAACAAGTCGAGCTACGACTAGTCGAACCCGAGTGTTCGATTCAACCAGGTCAGAGCATTTTGCTTGTCTTTCTTGTAGATTCATGGTTTATTTTCTTCAATTTCTTCATTGGAGTAGTTGATTTCAATTTGCCATGAGCTTTTTGGGGTTTTCTTCTCCATTTGCTGATCTAGAAAAACCCATCTCTTCTTCTTTGAGATTTCTTATTTTTATTCAAGAATATGGACTCTAAGGGAAAAAGAAAAATACTAGAGGTCCATTGTCATCCAGATCAACTCCTATTACAAGACGACATCTTCGGTCTCCTAAAGATGATCCATCTTATGTGCATGATTTGCGTCTGCGTAATGTCATTATGGAAAAACCGTTGATTTAGATTACATTGCTCATTTCGGTCTCCTTCCTCTTCTCCAATCTGTAGGTTGCGATAACATCTTACGTTGGGGCGAGGCGGCATACAAATCCATTGCGCAGAGCATGTTTGCATGCATATCTGAATTTTCTACTAAACAATTAACTTTCTTTATTGCTACTAGAGAAGGGCCTTTTCCTGTTGATCGTTATTTAATTTCAGGCCTTATGGATATACCTGTTAATGATGATGGTATTCCACCTAGAAGGGCCTTTAACATTCATGATGATGTTATTTAATTTCCAACATCTCATTTTCAACAACTCCAACTTAAACAAAATGAAGTTGCGATTGGCTGAGGGCCAAGTAGATGTTGGAGAAGGTGAAGCAGCAGGTGTGAATGAAGAAGAGGGTGATAATCTTCATCCAGACGATGTTAATATGAATGATTTATTTGATGAAATAGAATCTGATTCTGGAAATGATCCTGACTTTGTACCGTCTGGCTTTGATGAGAGATTGTGTTCTCTTGAGGAACAGGTGGCTGAAATATGTGTAACCCAAACTTCTCAACTTTCTTATATGCGTAAGTATATGCGGCGCGTTACTAAGGGTTTGCACAAAATTGATCCATCTATTCCTGTTCCTTCTTCAGGATCTGACTGAATGTTTTTATTTGTTGGTCTGTAATAACTCATATACTATTTCGCTTTATCTTAGTTTGTATGACTGTTTTTATTTATCTTTGGACCTGACTGATTTTTTATATTTGGATGTATGGACTTTATTTCATCTCTTGCTTACTTTGCTCTCCTAATTATCATTATTATCCTTGTGTTCTTCCTTTTTCATTTTGTGACAAAAAGGGGGAGAAGACTTTTTGAAGCTTAATTGGTTATGGATTAAGTAGCATTTTTTTTATTTTGAATATCTATGTGTGCTACTCAGGAAGAGTACTAAGTATAGAGGAGTATAGAGGAGACTTGCCTCTAAATGAATGTGTGTGCGTGCTAGTTTATGATAACTGGTGCATGATTCTCTGTCGAACATGTTGTGCTTCTCTTATTCTCTTTGAGAGTGTTTTGTCACAAATTTGACAAAGGGGGAGATTGTAAGTGCTATAGTCTCATACTCCTTTGGTTATCAAATTTTGTTGTGCCAAAACTCTATTTGTGTCTTGTGTTTATATGTTGTTATATATGTTCCAGACACTGCTTCACAAGTGCTTCAAGTTAAGTACAATGATCGACTTCAAGCTAAGTCAAGCCATGTACTGTAAACATCAATGTTCAGAGCTACATCAATAAAGAGTACAAGACTCTAGTACATTTTAAGACTCAAGAGCAACTCAAGTTGAAGTTTGATTTTAAGCATTCGAAGATCTCAAGATCAAGCTACATCAAGTAGAGATCTCAAGCTTTGTAAAGTTCAAAGGTCAATAATCATTTGATAGAATGAAGTTTCAATGTCCATACTTCATGTCCCAGGTATGATTAACCTTAGGGTAGGTCTTTTCGGATACATAATTCAAAATGTATGTTTATATATGAATTTGGTCTGTTCTAAGACTAGTCCTGGACCTTGTTTGACTAGTCCTAGCACTGGTTCAACCAGTCCAAGAAATTTCATGACCAGTCCTAAGTTGTTGAAGATTTTTAAAAAATTTTGGTTAGCCCACGACCAGTCCTGGAGGTCCTTCGACTGGTCATAGGTGTGTTCACGACTCGAACTTCGACCAGTCGTGGGTCCTCAACTCAAACTACAGCGACCTACTCATGCGGTCTACGACCAGTCCTAGGTCATCTACGACCGGTCGTAGGTGGTCCACAACCAGTCGTAGACACCCCATGATCAGTCGTAGAACGGTTTTCAAAGATCACACTTAAAAATTCAAAATGTTGTTAAAGCTACGACCAGTCAAAGTTTCCCTAAGACCAGTCGTAGACGTGATTTCTACTTCTATAAATTGAGCACGAATCTCAGAATTTCACAACTTTATTCAAAGAAATTCAAGGCTCCACTCTGAGATAAGTTAGTGTTCATTTTAAGCTACTTTGTGCATAATTAATATTTCCTTTTGTTAGCTTATTTTTATTTGATTTTGATCTACATTCCAATCTGATTTGAAAAGGGAAAACTCTATAATTCCTTCTTCTTCGAATCAAAATCAAATAGAGCTAGCACATTTGATTTAATTTAAAATCAATTAGAACTTTGAACCATTTTAAGTGAGTATTGGACATTGAACGTTGATTCGAACTTCTACTCTGATTGGTTATTTCAGGCTGCTACGAAAGAAGAAATCCAGGTATTTTACGTTTATGTAAAATTTCTATTCTTTTGATTTTTGTTTGATATTCACTAGAAAAATCTCATTGTGTGGTTATCTAAGGAGAGCCAGAAAACTCAGAAAGTGTGGGTTTTTGGATTGTGTAAGCCCAAGTTAAAAAGACACAATTGTGAAGGCTTTAGGTGAACCTGTGAAACCTATTTTGTTAGTGAACGCTAATATCCCCTATGTGAGGATATTAGGAGTGGAGTAGCATTCTATGTGGCTGTTGTGAAACAGTTGGTGTACACACAGGCGAACCACTATAATTCTTTATCTCATGGTTTGAATGCTTGCTTAAGTTTTATATCTTTTATCATTCAAGTTTGTGGGATATATGTGTGGATGTGAATGTTGTAAAATTTACATTTCAAGCAAGTGTGTGGAATGTTGTAATAATTTAGATTTAAATTCCTGCAATTTATTTCAATTTTTTACTATTTATTTATTTCTCTTCAGATTGAGTTTTTGATACAAAGGACATTCTAGAAATAAGGTTGTCTTACCATAAACCCTTGGTTTTTATGGTGTAAGGTTGTCCTTAGAACTGAATTCGTATCAACCTCTCAATACTTGTTTATTGAGGTTGATTTTATTTCAGCATTGTGAATTGATTTATTTTATTTGGCTATCTCTTTATTTTATTCCGCTGTTATAATTATAATTTGACATAGTCCTATTCACCCCCCCTCTAGGACGTATAGCTAGGCCGTTTCAAACAGGTTCACAGAACTAGCCAGATATGCTCCTTTAATACTAGCAGACGAGCCGATGCGAATATGACGATTTTCTGAGGGTCTCTGGCTTGAGATACGTACTAAGATGTGTTGCGCTAGCATTCCCTACTATGCTGAGCTAGTAAACATGTCCCTGCGAGCTGAGCAGGATAGGGATAGACTATCCTGTACATGTGTACCCATAGGTCCGAGGCCTTGACCTGATTTACCGAACAAACCGTTCCTTGGCAAGAGGCCACGTGTAGATTCACCTCATAGGCATACGGCTCCATCGACCTAGCTGAGGCAATTAGATTTGTGGCGTACCTACTGCAAGAGGTTGGGCCATATAGATACTTACTACTTTACCAAGATGAGGGACAATGGCTTCTCACTGCCTCAGAAGATCAATCGCCAGCTTCCTCCAGCTATCTCAGCTCCACCTCTATGATCAGCGTCACCAGCATAGCCTTTCTATAGGCCAAATGTACCTCATAATAGGCCGCCTCAACAACCTATGATAGCGTAACCAAATTGTTCTCAACAGGCGTGAGTACATGCGCTCATAGATGAAGTGTCTGAGTCAGTAGCTACAATGCCTTTAGCATTCGAAGTCACTACCCACATCCAAGGTACACCCATATTTTTTTTGGTGGACATCAGGTCCACTTTTTCGATCATATCATGTGCAGCAATTAAGCAATTAGTGTTGGAAACTACTCCTACGGTTGGGGTGAGACTCCTTACCGCCACAGGGACTTCTCAGACTCCACCAAGATTTATAGAGGTTGCTCGATAGACTTAGGAAGTAAAACAGTGCTCGTTGACCTAATTGTTGCTCCATTATGTCATTATGATATCATTCTTGGTATGGATTGGATCACCGAGATGAAGGCAGAGATCGATTGTGATACTAGATTGGTGACAGCCCATGGACCTGAGGGCACGACCTTTACTTTTCTAGTGCAGGTCAGTTGGTACTACCGTATTAGTTGTTATGCTAGCTTACTAGAAAACGTTGATGGTCCGACACTTGGAAACAAGCCTGTGGTCTAAGATTTCTGGGAAGTGTTTAAGACGATCCCTGGACTACCTCCTCGACGCGAGATCAACTTTACTATCGACATTGTGCTTGGTGCGACACCCATTTCTCTACCAATGTATTGCATGCCTCCATGTGAAATGGAGGAATGGAGGAGACAGATTGATGATTTGTTAGATTCAGGTTTCATACGACCGAGTGTATCTCCTTAGGGAGCCCCTGTGTTGTTTGTGAAGAAGAAGGGTGGATCGCTGCAATTGTGTATTGATTATCGCAGGTTGAACCAAGTGACAACCAAGAATAAGTATCCTTTGCCCAGGATAGATGATCTGTTTGACCGGTTGAAAGGGGCACAGTATTTCTTGAAGATCGACTTACAGTCCGGGTACCATCAGTTGCACGTCAGGGATGAAGATGTGCAGAAGACAACATTTAGAACCAGTTTTGGGCACTACGAGTTCCTCGTGATGTCGTTCAGACTTACGAATGTACCAGCAGTGTTCATGGACCTCAAGAACTGGGTATTTCGGCCGTACCTATATCGGTTCATCATCGTATTTATAGATGGCATTTTAATATACTCCAAGAGTCGAAAGGATCATGAAGAAAACTTGTGAGCAGTCTTTGATACTCTCAGGAAGAATTAGTTGTTTGCTCAGTATAAGAAATGTGACTTATGGAAGGAAGAAGTCAAGTTCCTTGGACATGTGGTGTCCAAGGAAGGTATAGCGGTGGACCTTGCTAAGGTGACCGCAGTTCAGGACTGGGAGCAGCCCGGTTCGATTACAGAAGTGAGGAGTTTTCTAGGATTTACTATCTACTATCGCCAGTTCATTAAAGATTTTTCCAAGATAGCCAGACCATTGTCTCAGCTTACTCAAAAGGATCTTAAGTTTGTTTGGAATAAGAAGGCAAAAGCAGCCTTTCAGGAATTGAAGGACAAGTTGACATCCGCACCCGTACTAGTATTGCTAGAGCAAGGGGTCAGATATATGATATACACCGACGCGTCTCGTGTTGGTTTGGGTTGTGTTCTTATGCAGAAGGACAAAGTGATCGCTTATGCCTCGTGACAGTTGAGGAAGCACAAAGAAAACTACCCTACGCATGACCTAGAATTGGCAGTAGTTATCTTCACATTAAATCTCTAAAGACATTACCTCTATGGAGAGGAGTTCAAGCTCTTTTGCAACCATAAGAGCCTCAAGTACATATTTACGTAGAGGGACCTGAATACGAGACAACGACGATGGATGAAAACCTTGAAAGACTTCAAGTTTGAGGTTTCCTACCATCCTAGCAAGGCCAACCTTATGGCAGACGCGTTGAGCCACAAGAAGATAATAGAATTTGCGGCTTTGCTAATGATAAAAGAATAGAACATGGTAGAGTTTGTATGAGACTTCGAACAGAAGCTTACGGTAGAGGAGCCATTCATAAGCGTCACACATATTTATATATAGTCACTCATTGATGACCGGATCATTGTGGCTCAGAGAGAAGAAGAATGGTTGGTGAAGATGACAAAATGAGCTAGTGACGATGCAGACTCAGAATGGAGAGTTAGTTTGGATGGAGGTTTACGTTATCCTGACCACCTATGCATCCCGAATCTTCATGACTTGAGAAAGGAGGTTCTCGAAGCTAAGCACAATTCGAAGATGGCGATGCATCCTGGTAGTACAAAGATGTATCGAGATATGAAGCGTTCGTACTAGTGGGACAACATGAAGGCCGACATAGTCGACTTTGTATCCCGTTGTCTTACGTGCCAGCAGGTCAAGGTCGAACATCGCTGACCTCCTGGATTGCTTCAGCCCATGCCCATAGCTAAATGGAAGTGGGACTTCATATCTATGGATATCATTTTCAGGTTACCAAAGACAAGAAAGGGACACGACTCCATTTGGGTGATTGTAGACCGATTGACGAAATCAGCTCATTTCCTCCCGATTAGAGTCTCAAACTCAGCAGATGATTTAGCCAAGTTGTACATTAAGGAGATAGTACGGCTGCATGGAGTGCCTATGGAGATTGTGTCAGATCGAGATACGTGATTCACCTCTATCTTCTGGACTCGAGTCCAAGAAGCAATGGGTGTGAAACTAAAGTTCAGTACCACGTTCCACCCACAAACTAATAGGCAGACGGAACGGGTAAATCAGGTGTTAGAAGACATGTTCGGGCATGTGTGCTCAATTTCAAAGATAGTTGGGATGACTGTCTTCCCTTTGCAGAGTTCACTTATAACAACAGCTTTCAAGCGAGCATTGGCATGGCTCCCTATGAAGCACTATATTGGCATCCATGTCAAGCACCACATTGCTGGGCAGAGGTTGGTGAGAAGAGTTTGATTGGCCCAGATTTAGTATAAGTGACCTCAGAGAAGATTGACATTATTAGGCATCAATTTCTTACAGCACAGAGCAGACAAAAGAGTTACGCCGATACGAGACGACAACAGCTAGAGTTTGGGGTTGGGGACCACGTGTTTTTGAAAGTTTTCCCAATGAAGGAAGTCCTTCACTTTGGTAAGAAAGGGAAACTTACGCCACAATTTATTGGTCCATTCCAGATTCTAGACCGAGTGGGAGTGGTAGTGTACCACCTTGCTTTGGCCACACCACTTGCAGGCATGCACAACGTATTTCATGTATCGATGCTGAAGAAATACGTTCCTGATCCTACTCACATTATTAAGTGGGAGCAGGTGCAGCCGAGTGAAGATGCTACATACGTACTTCGGCCAACACGTATTCTTGATAAGAAGGAACAAGTGCTACGCAGCAAAGTTATCCCGCATGTGAAGGTATTATGAACACACCACACTGAGGAAGAGGCTACCTGGGAAATGGAAGCCAAAGTTCATAAGAACTTACCTCAGATTCTTGAGGAGTACAAAAAGGTATTAATTTCGAGGATGAAACTTTTCTTTAAGGGGGGTAAATTGTAACATCTTGGAAAAATCCGTACAAAGACCCGAGTACCACCTTAAGCAGGAATCCTTAATGACCGAATCCTTTAAAAATTAGACAAAAATTAGTTAAGTACTAAGCTAAATTAATCGGTGAATTAGCTTGAACTGCTATCTATACGAATTGCAAGACCCAAAACCATTAGAATCGCTAACTCAACATTACCTAAAGACTTAGGAGCAATCTCAAAACCCAGTTGCTCTCGAGAGCACATTGAAACTCTGTATCAGATTTGGACCGCACATCAAAAGTCCGATTACTGTGAAACTATGAGGTTATGACTGTCATATTAGGCTTGACACGCATCACAGGAATCGAGCCCAAATAGTGCCCAAAAATGCACAACTTGAGCCCAGAGTAAGGTATGTGAGAAACGCGAATATCTTTAGAAAATGAACTCAAACGTAAGTGAATTGGACCATTTGCTTACGGGCAAAATTGAAGACTTCGGACCATCAAATTCTGACCAAACTATACACTTACATCAGGAAAATTTCCCTGCACATGTTAGTGTACTTGTGGCCCTGATCGAGTGACGATGACCGTTGAACTGATACGGCTCCTCCACGGTTGATCCACAAATCCGATCGGACCGAAACCTTAACCTGGCTTAGATCCATGGTCAGGGAACTCACTCCATGACATAGACAGGTAATGGACCTCCAGATGAGCTTCGTTTGCCCAAAACAGATGCCTTTTGGCTACAACTTAAGTATACCATGGCCATGGGGCCATTGACATCACTTCTGAGCCTATATAAGGCCCTTAAACCACCTAATTCCTATCCCATACGAATTTTCTCTAACCCTACGAGAGAGAAGAGAGAAAAGGAGAGAAAAGAGTGGAGATCGAAGGGAGATCCTTGGAGTTTACTGCAGTACTTCTGTTCTGCCACTCCATGCGTCGAATCACCTTCACGTCTAGTTACTTAACTCGTTTCAACTTCATTTTGGGTAAGAAATCCTAAACCTAATTCTATTTTAGGGATTCAAATAGAGGAAACGATGAAATAGCTAACCGATCTCGTGATTTAGCTAGCCGTTATGCTGTAGACGGGGACATAGTGTACGAACCAAGTTCGTAATCGGCATACCGATGAAGGGTGCGGACTATAAACATTTAGGTTATGGTTTAGAAGGCTTTCAATGTCAGTAATGGTTTATGTCTGACTTGATTGCTGACATATGATCTTAGTTACGATGTATTCAGTAGATTATACGTGTGTGTGAACTATGCGAATATAAAGTGCATTCCATGTGTTTGTTGAAATGTTTGAATGAAAGTGAAATTATGACTTATGCTTGCCATGACTATAAATCTAGAATACATGTGTGTTATATGTATTACAACTCCTTTGTGAAAGGATTTATCATAATATATGATATAGCTAATTTAGTTTGTGTATATAGTATTATGTAGTCTAAGTGCTTGATAAAATGTCTAAATGAGTAATTATTTTTTAAATCGCTTTTAACAAGGGTGTTGAGATAGGATTCTCAACTACCGTATCCATATTGGTACTTTCCATTGTATAATGTAATTCGTTGTTATGTGGTTCTTGGATGAAATGCATGTGTATAATAATTTGTCTAATGTGTTTGATAAAATGCTCAAATGAGATTTATGTTTACATTGTGTGATAAATGCTGTTATGAGTAACATATATAATTCTCTATTGCATTTGAGTATGTTTGGGACTACCATTTAGTCCAGGCAATCGGTAATGACTCCTTATTGAGTGGCCGAACTAGCTTCGCCACGTTAGATACGTTCGAGGAATTCGAGTCATACGGTAATTGTCAACAGTGGTTAGGCCACAAGGAGTATTTATGTACTCTATGTCAATTAATTCAATGTACGCTTGCACCAATCGCACTTGTCAAGTAACTCAATTAGCATATTGTGTGTTTACCATGTATGGAAGCTACTGTTTGAATCTAAGATACCACTTACCAATGTAAAGCCTGTTCTAACCATGGTACCAAGATCCGCTAAGACTCATGAGCTGGATATGGTGCTGTATGGGACACCGTGGTTGAGCTATCGGCCTACGCTGGGGTGACGAGCCTCCCCATAGTGACCAGTGAGTAACCCAAACTTGTGAGCTGAATATGGTGGTGTATGAGACACCATATTTGAGCTGTCGGCCTACATTCAGGTGACGAGCCTCCCGTAGTGACCTCGAGTATAAATCAGGCCTATGCTGAGGTGACGAGCCTCCCCGTAGCAACCTCGAGTGTAAACTTGTGAACTTACCTATCCACTACTTTTCATCGGGGTGATGCCCTGCAACTTGCTTATCGTATGTGTTTAACTAGGATTGACAACCCTAGATGGATCATTGTTTGGGTAAGTGATATAAAAGGAGGTACCTTAGCTTCCTAAATTTGCTGTATGAATGAGCCTAATAAATTACTTAGCTAACACGACCATGCACCGCATTGCATATGCTTTGGTGAGGAAGCACACGTTTAAAGAGTTTGCCATGTGTGACCATGAGATGAAGTCACTGAGGGAGTGACGCATATTATTCCTGCATTAACAAGAGTACTTAGGACATGATTGTTATATTACTTTATCATTATTGCTTAACTGAATTGATAACATGTTAACCTTTGCCTTATAGTACCACTGAGTTGATCACTCACTCCCACTCTGGGACAGTGTTTTAAAACACCAACCAGACTCTGATTTAGATACAGGTAGTGATGTGGCTTACATGATGGAGCCGGAATTCATGGATAAGGAGGAGGAATTCTCCTATATTCAGCTATCAGTCGGGTCTTTGTAGACTTTGTTCTGATTCGAAGGGATCACAAGGATACATGGATTAGTTGGATAGTTACATTTTGAAATTTTGTAAATTTTGGAATAAATACTTGTATATATTCAACCTGGAACAGATTCATACTCTGGATGGTGAAACACTTTCATGTTATAATTCAAGTACTTAAGTCTTCCGCTTGCTTAATTTAATTGCACCTGGAGTATGATATGTTATTTTAGAATAATCTCACTCATGTTTCATGCACTAATATGGACAACATTTAAACATCATTATTTATGTTGCATAAGTGATGCATCGGATCTCGGGAGTTTAGCCTTTGCTCGACCCTCAATTTTTGGGGCGTTACACCGAGTGATCATAGTCATCCAGGAGATTGATCAAGCAGTCGCTAGTCATCCATGAGGTCAACCGAATGGTGAGTGAAATGTGGTCAAGTCAATAATGTGCCCTAAAGTGGTTACTAGGACAGGTGGTAAGGAAGTCTCCAAAAGATTGTGTAGTGCTGAAATGGTTGCAACAACCGTCAGAACATGGAAAACATCCAGAAGACCAGTAGTGCTGAAACAGCTATAACAACCGTCAGAATGTGGGAAGCATCTAAATAGCCTGGTTAAGGCTATAAAATCAAAGGAAATCAACAAAACAAATTGTCTCATACCAACCCAATCAAAACTAATATATTTTTTAATTATACTTTCAATTACCCATCATTTACATTCCTTAGGGCATGTTTGATTTTCCAAACTTTTGGTAAATACACTGTAATTGGGTAATAATTATTTCACTTGGTAATTACAACATTGTCACCAATGATTGATTTGACACTTACTTTTTAGCTCTAAAACTGAGGACACTGCTAAATATATGTGGGGCCCATCATGATGTTTGTGGCTTATTCACACCATCCATCCTTTATGTCAGCTGATTTTAGGGCTTGACCAGAAAAATGAGGTTGATACAAAGCTCAAATGGACCACACCATAGGATTTCAGGAATCAAATATTTTCCATTAAAAATTTATCGGTGCCACTGTTTCATTTGGTGTGGGCCACTTGAGTGTTGGATCAGGCTCATTTTTCGGTTCTTGCCCCAAAATGTTATGCTAAAATGGATGGATGGCGCGAATATATGATATATATCATGTTGGGGCCCACAAATTTAAACTAGTCATTATGACCCGGTTTCCAAAACAGAAATACAAGTGCATTTTCAAACAAGGTGGATGAGTAATAATTAGTAATTAACAATGCATTTACGTGGGATTTGGAAAATCAAACAAGCCCTTAATGTAATCAATTTACCTGTTCTGCTAGTCAATTACATTTCTTAGTGTCATTCTTTACTTTCGTCAGCTGTTTACATTCCATAGTGTAATCTGTAGCTTTAATGAAGTAGTTGATAACTTTAGTTGTAATTTGGGCCTATGCTCATACGCTATATTCAGTTCACCATCTAGGAAGACATTTTGCAGCTGCTCTTCGCGACTGATTGTAAGATTTCTTTTCATATTTTTTTTCTTTTATCAGTATTAGAAGTCCTTTCGTATGGAATCAAAAGGTGTAACCCATCGTCAGAGGATGAACCCTGTCCTTTGAATATCGCCATCCTATTTACATATTGAATGAGTGGCTGGATATGTGACCAATATCATTCTATCTCGATCACATACTAGGTATCTGCCTATATCCGTGCTTGGGGCCATAGTTTTTTGCTTTGACTTAAGCTGCAATTCAATTATGGCACAACCACACTTATCACATCACTATAATTGAAAATTAAGCATCAACAAAACTCACAACAACATACCAGTACCACTAGAGCACATCTTTATATAACTATCCATGTTATTTAAAAATGTCACAAAAGGTTATGAACTTGGATTTCGACTCGGATTCTCAATTCGAAATGCGACAACCAATGGGACATTTATAACAAAGGTATTGAAGGGTATCTAGAAGGTGCACTAGCAGTTACCCCAACTTGACTTGTTATGGCCCTAGTTTCACATTGCTCTAAACCTAATATTCAAACATTGTGAAATATATATATATATATATACACACCAGTTCCCACCAAACTCATGCGAACTTTTTTTAGAACTCATCATACGTGATGTGACTCCAAAATGTGAATGGTCCATGTGAAGCAGCACCTCATGAAACCCCCCAGGCCCAATTTTTACTTTGATCCAAAACTTTGGTGGGCCATGAAAAATGAAAACAGTTTCCTCCCTTGATTTGCATTTCTCTTTGCTATGGGCCACCAGAATTTTAGATCAAGGTGAAAATTTGTCCCTTGGGGTTTCATGAAATTCTGCATCACATGGACCTTTCAGATTAGACACCTATGATACGTGTGCAAAGGTGCGCATGTGCGTAGGTGAGCATGTGTATATATATAAAATCTGAAGGCAGGATTTTGGCAACTTAGTAGTTGTCCACCTTAGCAGAAATGGTGTAAACAACTTGCTTTATGTTGATCAGCTTGTTGGAAAAATTCATCATTTAGTCAGTTCAATTGGTCTTTGTGAAGAGGGCAACAGAGTTGGACCTAAAGATGATATGTTTAGCTTTTAACAAAAAAAAAAACCCTTCGTCTTGATTGGACAAGTTTGCAACTTCAGTTGGAAGATTTGGAATACGATCAATGGGTTGTGACACATTTCTTACATTAGACCTTTTGTTATCTAGTGTCCATTCACTATTCGAAAATCACATCAATTGAGCTAATCTAACCATCAAATTGATGCATGTCAATGAGACGCAAAATGATTAATGGCCCAAATTCATTGGCAGAAATCAATTAGATAATAATATCATTAGTGTGACTGTGGAATATACTCGATGATGAGTTATCAAACTCTCAAAGTGGAGTTGAATTGCACTGCCCAAGACTTTGGAAACATAATGAAAACTCACACTCAATTGAAAGAAGAAGACACTTGAGAGAAATAAGGAAGAATGATTTTATTTATTCACAATGACAAGCTCTACAACTTGAGCTTATTAGCATAATTCCCTATGCACAATTCAAACAATAACCTTTACTTGCATATAGATGAGAGAACTTTGTTAGCAGATTATAGAATATTTACCATTCATTAAAATGGATTTGTCTGGAGATTTTAAAGATTGTACGAATTTCTACACCTCTTATCTAGATAATTCTAAATATGAAAATGACAATTTTACCCATTGCTAGAAACTACTACCAAATTACAAAAATACTCTTGTAGTAAAAGATTAAAATATTAGTAAAAAAAGAGAAAAATTACAAAACTGCCACGCAATGTTAGCACATACCTTTAAACTTCCCCTTTATGTTAACATGAGGTATAAAACCTAACCATACCCCAAATTCTTCAAATTTAGCCTTTAGTAGCCCCTTGTTGAAGATGTCTATCACTTAGCCATTGGTACTTACACTGATCAACTTGGCATTATTCCAAGCACTTTCCCATGGATAAAATGTTGATGAACTTCTATATACTTTGTTCTTTCATGAAAAGTTGAACTTGAAGCTAGTAAATTGCACTTTAATTATTGCAATGTATCAGTTCTTCAATAGTATGAGAAATATATCTAATGAGCCTTCTCAATCATATCTACTCTTGGATTTTAAAAATTATGTCCATATTGTTTGGCTTGAAATTCAGTCATTGGTACGTGTGTATTGTGTCGGATGTCAGAGCCTTTTATAGCTCGATTTGAATGGAACACTTATGACCCTAAGCTTCGAGATAAACAAAGAGACCATGGGCGATTGTCTATAACCAAGAATTGAGGTAGTTAGCCCCCTCTATTCATAATTGTAAAGAAAATTAGGTGATTTACAAAGGAGAAGGTTTATCATTCTATTGAGTTCTTTTTTGCCTTTTAATCAAAAAGACTTTTTCTCACCATGATTGCAAAGATAACCCAATTCATGTAATGTGATAATCTGATTACACCTAGAGTACCCATCCATAAAGGAAATGACTGAATAGCATGTCATACTATCTATTAGAAGCATTGGGTTAGGAAAAGGAAAATCATCTTTTGGGCATGCCTCGTTGAGGTTAGGATAGTCCACACAGACTCTGATCTGGTCGTTCTTCTTCTTCACAGGGACTATATTGGATATTCATGACAGATATTGGATGTCTCGTATAAATTCAACCTAAATTAGCTTTTTAACCTATTCTTCTATTTTCGGCACAATGTTAGGGTGAAACCATCTTTGGGGCTACTTGACCTCCTTTTTTTCTTTTATAATGTTCAAACGATGCATTGCAATTGTTGGGTTAAGTCCAGGCATCTCGACGCAAGTCCATGCAAAGACATCTTTATTTTCTTTTAGCAACTAAACATAACGATCCACTTCTTCCTTAGGAAGCTTCATACTCATGTACATATTTCATGGCTCATCAGGCATTCCCAAGTTAATTTCCTGGGGGGTCCTTACTCTTACTCCAGTGGTAGACTCTTAGGAGTTTCAACACCTGGTCAAGGGTTCGAGTAACCATAGGTGGTGAAATTCCAATATGGTGTGTGTGTGTGTGTAATTTTTTTTAAAAGTTAATTTCCTGGAGCTCATCAATGGTGGGTTGCACTCCATCTTCAATTTGAGCTAGTGTTGTATTGGGTTGCAACATTTCCATTGACTCATCCAAGTTGGCCTTATCTTCGCAACTCACTACTACCATATTTGCTTGTTGTACATCCGGGCTTGCCCCTAGTCCTTGTCTCATCCTATAGATTCCGGTACTCTCTTCATATGGTGCTTACATGCCTTATCTTATAATCGACCCCAAATATGAGAGCCCCATACCTTGCATGATTTTCTTACTGGCCCTGCTATATCTTTTCAATTCAATAGACTGTAGCTCTTCCTATAATTCCCCCATGTCTTCCTCGTGTCCAAGTGAGTTGTCCGATGCTTAGTAGAATATAATGCTTCGGGGAGCACTAACTTTCGAGAGCACGTGAAATTGATTGGGAATTTTAGGGAATGGTCTTACCCTTTCAAGTTTCACCAGGGGCACTGTGTAGCTCACTTGTAAAATGCTCATCTGTTTGTTAGACATCAGCTATAACAATGACTACCCCAGCTATCACAGTGTTTTGGGACAAGGTAAAACCTTTTCTGATGGGAGGATACATCTTGTGGGTTGCTTCTTTATGAATAACTCGTAGTGTCTCATTTTATTGGCTCCGTGCACTGTCTCCCATGCATGCCTTTAATCTTTTAGTGACCATTTCCTCATGTTTAACTCCTTACTCATCCTCACTATATTCTTGATAATATTGAGCATCTGCTAGGAATGACTTTACGATAGTATATGGCATTGGATCGCCATACTGATGATAAGTCAAAGCGATCATGTCATACTAATGCATTTAAGGTGTGAGGCCCGTATCCTATACCGTACCATTCCGTAGGCTTCCACGGTCCTCTCGGTCGAATTTCGGTGACTCGTGATGCATAAATAGCAGTTGCGCGTAACCCTGAGTCGTATCCCATATTGCAGAGTCGGCTCGACCCGAGACTTGTACCCTAGCAACCGTGTCGTCACCGCGGTTTCGACGCCACATATTACGTGCTGAGGCGATACCTAGGCTAGGAGATGTGGGCCCGTGTTTAGTGCGAGGAAACACCGCACATTTACAATCTAATAAGAAACATGTCAAATCAATCACATCACTAGTCAAAGTACAACACCCATCCCCAAGTACAACCACCCTCCCCAAAGTCAACTCTCTCTCTTACAACCAAGTACAACCATCACTCACCCATCTCTCTCTCTCTCTCTCTCTCTCTCTCTTACAACCTCTCTCTCTCATCTCTCTCTCCCTCATTCTCCAAGCAACCCATGTCCAAGCTTCCATGAGAGAAGCTAGTGTGGCCTACCTTCCTACCTCCCATCTCCACCATCCAAAGATCATCTCGACCGTTGAAATCGTTCCCTTGGAGCTCTAGAGGCTAAAGGTGGAAGAAGGAAGAGGAGATCAAAGATGGGTGTTCATCATCTCAATATTTGATGATTTGAGGGCCCACATGTGGTGGGACTCATCTTGATATATGCATTGTATAGGGAGGGCTCATAAGTGGCGGGTCCCTCCCCTTCTCTCTTCTCTCTCTCTCTCTCTCTCCCTCTCTCTCTCTCTCTCTCTCCCCTTCCTTGTTGATGTGGCCCACCTATTTTGTGCATGCATGATTTAGACCGTCCAGCCATTGGGCCAGCCCTGTTGCCTATCTGGATGAAGGGAAATCACAAATATCAGCTTGATCCTGGCTCAGGTATTGTATGTATTTTATCAACGCCATCCATCTGTTTTATCCAGGCCATCCAGCGGGCCTAGATGATGAGAAAACACAAATATCGGTTTGATCCAAAGATGGTGGGCCACGCTACTGTGGACCCCACCCTGATGCATGGTGTATCCATGTCATCCTACTGTGAGGACCACCATGATGTATGGGTTTTACCTGCACCGTCCAGCAGGTCTGGACAGTGGGTACCCACCAAGGGATACGTGTCTTATTCCCACCGTCCATTTGTTTTGGGTATGGGCCCACCCACACGTGTGACACGTGTGGGGGTGGCACCCACCATGATGTACGTATTCCATATCCCTGCGTCGTGTGTGGCCTGCCATAATGTAAGTGTTATCTCCTGATCGTCCATCATCTAGGCGATGCTATGGACACCACTATGATGTGAGTTTTGCTCCACACCGTGCAATTCTGGACCCCACTTCTTACACGTGTGTGCCACCTGGTATATATGTTTCATCCAGGTCATACAACGTGGCCCACCTTCAATGTATGTATTTCCCACACCGTCCAGCTAAGGACGGTGTGGTCCACTGATATATGTGTCTCATCACGCCGTCCATCTGTGGATGCCCACCATGGTATATGCGTTAGATCCGCACCGTCTAAATTGTTGGACGGTGGGCCACACCCTGACGTATGTGTTTTATCAACACCGTCCATCCATTTTTCCTAGATCATTTATGTGGTGGGCCCCGGTCTGATTTGGCAGGCCTGGGTGCTGCATCTTTTAAAAATAAATAATATAATAATAATAATGATAATATATATATATTATAACATATAATATTATATGGTGGGCCCTACGTGGGACTCACCTTGGGACATGTTTTATCTAACCATCCATCTGATGGTACACCACCATGATGTATTTATTTCATCCACACCGTCCAGGTTGTGTTGGACGGTGCTGGATAATGTTTGGACAGTGCTGATTTATATGGACAATGTTTGGACAGTGCTGATTTATATAGACAATGTTTGGACAATGCTGATTTACATAGATAATGTTTGGATAGTGTTGATTTATATGGACAATGTTTGGACAGAGCTGATTTACATGGGCAATGTTTGGGCAGTGCTGATCGTCACCATGCATTGTGTGCCCAATAGAATTATAGTGTATAATGATACACATGTTACACCTGCAGCTATTGAAATGATTTTTGGTGTAACCCAAGCTCTCACTTGAGGCCCATTGGTGCGGCCCATGTGATGCAGCCCACTTGATGTGTAAGGCCCAGGTGGTGCGGCCCATTGTGATATGTATTAGGCCCATGAGATGTGGCTCATTGCAATGTATAAGGCCCATGTGAGCGGCCCATTATGATGTATATCCGGCCCATATGTGCGGCCCATTGAGTTGTATATGTGGCCATGGAATGAGGCTCATGTGATGTAATTATGGCCCATGTGAAAGGCCCACCTGTTGTGTATTTGAAGACCATATATTTCGGCCCTTGAATGAGGCCCGACTTGATGTATTCATGGCCCATTGTGATATATTTTTGGCCCATATGGTCAGGTCCATTGTGATGTATTTCTAGCCCATTTCGTAAGGCCCAATGAGATGTATTTTCTGGCTCATATATTGCACCCATTTAACATATATGGGGCCCATGTATTGTGGCCCATTGTGATGTACATGAGGTCCATGAGCGAGGCCCAATGTGATGCATATGTAGCCCATAAGTGAGGCCCATCATAATGTATATTAGGCCCTTGAGAGAGGCCCATGGTGATGTATATTGGGTCATTGTGTGAGGTTATGGACCCACTATATGTTTGGCTCTATGTGGGCCACTCCTTGGGAGCAATGTTAGTTAAATGTCTACATTGATGGGCAATGATGGTTAAATGTCCTCATTATGACCTTCCCTTAGGTCGATTGTCGAGGCCGATTCCGATTGTCGAGGCGGATTATCGAGGCTGATTCCGATTATCAAGGCTGATTGTCGAGGCCAATTCTGATTGTCAGGGCCGATTCTGATTGTCGTGGCCGGTCAGTTATCAAGGTCAATTATCGATGCCGTTTATGAGTAAGTGACATCATAACATCATGATACATGCCCATACGCATCATCTGCATGTTTAATTATGAGATATGGTTGGCTATTGCATATGACAGGTTGTTCATGAGACTCCTTAATAGGTGGAGTTGCCCCATATGAGCGCACGGTATGCGTAGGATTGATGCATAATTGGACTGTGTGACTCATGCATCTCGCATTGTGTGATTATAATTACCATACGCCCTAGCGACATCAGGGTTGTAGCCTCCACAGGCATATCGTGGATGGACAGATGGGACACTGAAAATCTGTTCTACATGGGTTACAATAGATATCCCTGGGTGAAATTCTCTAAATTCTCTTAGTTCCAAAGGTTGCTCCAACGTCTAGACCAAGTGGATGCATGAGTGTATGAGGGCCGTATGTCGTTAGGCCGCGTCTCCTACTATGTCGTGGTCGGTTGGAATGGGGTGCGACCTTACCTGCCCGAGAGGAGGGGGCAAAGCTAGGCTGAGTTTGACTAACTCGAGGAATAGGTCCGCTATTGACGAGTCATGCCTGATATTGATAAGAGGATAGTGAAGTCTCTTCCACTCACCTTGTTGGGCATGATGGGGCCGTAATCTGGTTTTGAGTGTACCAGACCCTAGTGATTTTTCAGAGAGGAACCGTACTAATATGTGGACTTATTGAGTATGAGTTGCATACTCATTCATTTATTCATTCACCATCCACTCGGGCAGGTGGTGCATAACTAATTGTTGTGTACCTTCGTAATGGCAAAGATTTCGGTTGGGGCGCGTGACTAACCTGAGATTAGGAATCCAGTACATTGAGTCTGGCTATCTAAATTTAGGTATGGGACTGGTTTGGATAGAAGTCCCTTGTGATGGACCCCATAGCCTGCGATATTACATATATCATCCTGACTTCACTCCAGCTTGGTCATTTCATTCACACCGCATATTGCATTGCATCCACAACATTTAACATTTTGGGTTGCCATGTTTCTGCATTGATATGGTCATTAGCATTCATGTCTTGTATCACATAGCCTTGGTACAGCTGATGACACTTATGGACTTACCAGTATATTTTCGCTTACTCTGATATCATATGATTCATGATCTTGTCAGTATTTCCACTTACTCTAATATCGTATGATTCATGATCTTATCAGTATTTCCGCTTACTCTGATAAAGTATGATTCATGATCTTGTCAGTATTTCTGCTTATTCTGATATTGTATGATTTATGGTATTGTATTGCATACTTAGCACTTATCTTGTGCACCCACTTTCACCACCCTCTAAGCTTTCTATAAGCTTATGCACGATAGATGCGTGTAGGTGGCGGTAGGTTGGAGCAGCGTTGAGCTTGGAGCGTGCAGCGAATTTTTGGATCTTTGATTTTTGACATATGTATTTCCCTTTCAGCACTGTATTCAATGTTTATATTAGTGGATAGGTGATGATGATGTTGCCTTTGTGATTTGGGTAAACCTGTGGTTATGCTTCTTATGAGACAAATGTATGTTGGAAAATCCTCCTTGTAAGATCCTAGGATCAGAATCTGGCGTATGGATGCTGGGAGCTGAGAATGGGGTACTACGGAGGCTGTCGGCACCAGATTCAACGATCGGAAATTTTGTGAGCCCAGTTTCCAAGTTTGGGGCATGACATAAAGCCTTCCCAATAATAAGTTATACGTGGTGAGAGCGTTGATCACCTGACAAGTGACTCTTGTAAGAAGATCCTGGATCTCCAAAACAGTGGTGATACAACCTAAGGGCGTGTTTGGGCAGTGAGATTAGAAGGGATTAGGTGGGATGGGATTCATCTGGTCCTGTGCCAATTCCACTCCATGTTTGGGAAGAATGGAAAAGCTTGAAATAAGATTAGATAGAATTGCATTGGGTCCTGTGCCAATTTCACTCAATATTAGCAAGTTGTGTAGGTCCCACCATGATGTGTGGGCTATATCCACACCGTCCACCCATTTTTCGAGATTATTTTAACTTATGAAACAAAAAATCAAGTAAATCTAAAGCTCAAGTGGACCCCATCATAGAAAGCAACGAGGATTGAATACTTACTGTTGAAAACTTTTTTGGGGCCACGTAAGTTTTGGATCTACCTCATTTTTAGGCCCATGCCATAAATTGAGGTTACAAAACAAATGAATAGTTTAGATATAACACACGTGTGTTATTCTCAGTAATTTCAAATGATGGTGGGTATATCCATTCAATGTACCGCCGTATTACCAACAAAGTATGGCATTAATCTTATCCCATAGCAACGGGGGACAATCCCTGCCATGGGTAATGATTATATTTTTTTGAATCCCATCCCACCTAATCCCTTCTAATCCCACCGCCCAAACAAGCCCTAAGGCCCACTGGTTGTCCTGATTGAACCCTTGAATAATCATGACGTTAGGGTGCAGTTCTAACTACCTGTATCCTAATTTCTACAGTGCTTTTAGTAGCATGAGTATTCAAACAAACCCAAGTGCAGGGCTATAATGTAATAATAACTTGATGAGATCGAAGCCAATCTATAGGGAGTGTGAAAACACAACTAGAACTAGTATAAAGCTAAGGGTTTGTCTATGTTTTTAATCAAGCGAATGAGTTAAGAGTAAAAACAACAAAAATAAAGCACTAAGGATCTAGGGATCCACTTCTAGTAATCACAACGCATAATTCATCGATTTATCTTCCATAACTCAACTAGAATCAAATTCCAATTCATTGTAATCAGAAGATTAAACAATTAAAACAATCTCAATGACCAACAAGGTGTGATATTAATTGAACGATTCTCTCATGAAGCACTCGGACATCAATCGTAAGGAATTCAAGCATATATTGTTCAAATCCTCCTTACACATGAAACACACATAATTAGGACTAATAATTTGATGGATATGATAAAAGCAATGTAAAATAGAGAATAAATATGCAATATTTAACGTTTTAAATGAGGTTCAATGCCAAATCATCATCAAGCATGCACCTCCTGACCTTTACACCCCGAACATATCCTGTGACCATCAACGGATGATTGTGGTCTATAATGTAGATCATCCGATCTTCTTTTGCAATGGAAATAAAAGATGCCAAGTTGACTGATGCCCCACATTCAGGCCGAGGATCTGGTCCTTCGTACTTCCTCTATTCTCCTTTTTTCGCTTCGATCTCTACAATCATCGTCTCTCAGACTTCTTCATTCATCAGCATGTTAACGAGCATCTCTTTGTACTACTCGGACAACCATGAGGAGTCGTAAATGCTCGGTCTCGTAGGTACTCTTTTCAGGTGTCATATCACGTCATACAAAACTGACACTGCCTCTTGGTCTTTCCTTAATTGTTTTACCATCGCTCTATTTTCCATATCCCTTCTGTCCTGGCCTTAATATCCTCCTATAAGCCTATCTGGGGTTACCCTTTTTCTACTCAGCTTGTCTTGTCTTGGTACACGCAACTCTACTAACCACGTCCCCAATCGTAGCACTACTGCGTTGACATCTTCGTTGGGCACTTGGTGACTGTCAAGAGCTGCAAAGACACCATACAGCACTGTGTGTGTACTTGTTTCGGCTACTTTTGCCCCCATACAGGTCTTATTTTTTTTCTTCCTTTTGACTGCGAGCATTGGGCCGAGCCTGACGAACCACTTCTCTTTGATAGCTTCCCCACCCTTTCTTTCCATAAGACTACACTAGTTTTCTAACCTTTTATGGCTATTGATCAATGTCCATGGCTCTTCGGCTTCATGAAATGGAGACGCAGGTGGGGGCATTGCCGCATTTATTCCTGGTGTTGTTGGCACTGGTGACACCACCGCCACTCCTCTCTCTTCAGCCTCTTCTGGATCAAGGTTGATGATTAATTGGTTAATCATCTTTTGGATTATTCCCTTTAATGTGAAATAGTCTTCCATCTTATGGCTGATCATTTGACGAAATCAACAATATCTTGGGTCTTGGACATACCCTACTTCGTTCTATTGTGGTGGCTCAAGCAATTTCAACACACCTTCCTCGACTAGGTGGTCCATCAGAGGAATTAAATTTTCCAACTGAAAAGTATATGACCCATGGCTAGATCCCTTTACTATATTTTCACGGGCGTGCAATCCTGACTATCTTCCTCTCCTTTTCAGATTCAACGACCCTCTTTACCTCTTTCTTGACATGGTTATTTTGTTTCCTATCATTAGAACATGTCCTCTTTACAACGTAATTTGTTGCTGTCATTCGACCTGCTTCCCGTCTTGGTCGCACCATCCTAAAGGACTCCTCCACTAGGTGAGCTTTAGTGGCCAAATTTTGGAACATTGGAAGCTGTTACAGACCAGCCCATATGCTATAGTGGGCTCTATCCCCTCATGCACATTATAACCTGTTGTTCCTCTCTTGGTAATTTTTGGCACATTGCACCCTTAGACCTCTAGCGGTCAATGAATTTTTCTACAGGCTCTTGCAACCTTTGTTGGGCTAAAGCCAGATCCATTAACGACACCTCTCTCTCTCTCTCTCTCTCTCTCTCTGTGTGTGTGTGTGTGTGTGTGTGTGTGTGTGTGTGTGTGTGTGTGTGTGTAGAGAAAAACTTGATTATGAAGGTATCGTGCATCTGTTCCTAGGTCTTGATTGACCCTGTTGGCAACGTGGAGCACCATCAGAAGGCTTGCCCTGTTAAGGTGAACCTGAATAATATGTTCCTCGATGACCCGCGACCATCGAATTTCGTAAAGTTAGGGCGCATGAAGTTGGCAGGGAAGGGTACCTCATCCACCTCGACTAGATAAGGGACGTGATAAGTATATTTCCCATTTCTTTCCTTTTCTCTTTCATTTTGTAGTGTGCTGGATACCGTTTGGGACAACTATTCCCAGGTGATTTGCAATGGCTGAGCGGGCGCATGTTTGTATGGTACCAGTATGGGCCGGACTTGTGGTTCTTCGGGTGGGAGACAATCCGCGGCTTCCTGTGATCCTTCTATGGATTGAAGGGTTAGCAGTGTGATGGCCCAACTGGCATTCTAGGCAAGTATCGCCATCATCGTCTCTTGCGTTTCTTCAAATTTCTTCAGCAAGCTGACCTGAACTTACGACATTTCACTTATCTACCCTTAAATAGATGTCGTGTCATCTTCCTCTACTCCGATCATGTTCACCATTATTCACCGAGTCGGTTGTACTTCTGACGCTAACTTCCCCATATCCGTCAGAGTCTTGGTGACCTGAGCATTAATGAGCACTTTGGGGATTCTTTGGATTGTTAATGTGTTCTCCCTATAGGTGAAACGTGTTGTCTTGTGAAGTGCTAGAAACCATTCGACCATCAAGCGTGAAACTACCATTTCTTTCATTAGTGTTTTGCTTTGGTTCAATGGCTTTTCCATAACACACTGGTCGCCACTATTTGTCAGTCACGCTGCGTGTAATGTTTGTTGTTTTCGTGCGACTGACCTCATTGCTACCTTCTTCAATCCTTGTCTTTCTTTCCTTGAACAAATTTTCAATCCTGCTCCGAAGTTTCCATAACAACCTTAGTGATGTGAGGGAATTTAAACCCTCCTCCAAGTAGGAAGCTACACGTAACAGCTGAGCTGAAAGCCATTGTCTTTATTTCTGCGAACACATGTTTCTGTCAGTGCACCATAGTCATTAAACATTAGTGCAATAAAATAATAATAAACATAGTGAACCATGTTCTTATCGATCGCAGAAATTATATAAAGAAAGAAGTCTCTTTGCCTTAAAGATGAAGGGAAGAATGTTCCCGACAAGATTCGCCAGTTGGGTGCCCTTAAGGGGGTCGAACAGGCCTCCTAGTGATGAATCCATACGTACAAGTTCACGCCATTTATGTATGCCCTGGGAAAATGGCCATGTTTTGACCACAAAACTAGATATTCTGGGTTTAATCCCTAGAAGAGTCGTCAGTTTGTTAACACAAAATTTGTGTGCATTTTTATTTTGTTGCCGGGAGGGGGTGGATGATTTTGTAGGCATTCACAAATGGCACAAATAAGCTTATAAGAACACAACGCAGTGGAAGACATTTAATTTCAGATATTTTGAATTCTTTACATTCTAGGATGTGGTCTAGCACAAGCTTTTAATTGCATCTTGTAAAATACCCTTAATTAAAAGGCAAAAGACCATGTCTATAGGGGACTACATCTCTTTAGGAAGGTCATTTGGGTGTGCCAAGCTAATTGTTTAGACCGCACCATCTCTGAGGATCGAATGTCTATGTCTCATTTTATTTTGGTCATGGGCTGTACGACCATTGGATCTCTGATCAAGTTGTACGACTATGGGTTCTGCCTTTAGGATGGAGACCTTTAGAAGACCAACTACGACTTTGAACCCAAACAATCCAGCCTGCAGATACCGTTTTAGAAGAGTAGGGCATTGATTAGCTTTGAATGATGAAGGTAATTAGTATTTACATGACCCTTGAGAGTGCAAGCTGTTTTAAGGGTTTATTTTGACTAGATGCTTACCATCTTGATTTTAAAGTTTGTAATCTATATAGAGAAGTCCCCTAAAAACAAAGCGATGGCCAATATTTGGGTTTTAGGGATGGATACACGCGTATTTCCTTTACATTCATTGATGGGTTAAGCTTGGGAGCTGTTGTTATAGCTTCAACATTGCCTAGAGACGTGTGTAACTCTCGAACCGAGTGACCTGTGATCCCCTCAGGTTGTTTGGACATCTATTGTTGTCCAGGTCATGCTTGGAGAGGTTTAGAACCAAGCTAGAGCCTCGAATAATTCGTGCCTTGGAGTAAAATTAGACGAGTGCATATTGTTATGCTTGCCCCATCAGGGTGATTGGCCTTCGTGCCAGAGGGTGAGCATTGTGTGGGGCAGCTCAGTCGCCACGCTGAGCGCCTTCACTGTTGTGTAGGATGCATAAGGCACTTTCTTTATTATCTTATTGTCACACCAGGCAACACAGACACCACGCTAGGTAACTTGGCTACCGTGCAGCGAAGATTTGGGCATTATTTTACTTTGTTCACTACCACGTCAGGCAGCATGGCCAACGTGCCAACACTCAAGCCACCACGGCAGACTTGTCTTCTAGACTTCTCTTGCATAGTTTTCTTGTTCTATAGGGGATTGTGTTGATGCATTGGAGCTTTCGCCAGGGTGATCACATAATGCCAAAGGCATATCTCATCTGTCGGTGATCAAACTTCGATGTTTAGAGTTTTGGGATTCCAGCAACGGATTCTGAGATTTACAGTGAGATTTTCCTCATTCCTTCTCTTATCAAGCAATCAAAAGAGATATCCAGTGATTCCACAGGAACTCTAAAAAGTCCATTCTTTAGAGCGAAATGGGTTATTTATAACCGAGAATGTCAGTGGACGAGGGAAATTGGTGATGCCATGTGGCACACACTGTGTGTCAATCTAAAGGGTCATGTGGGGTTTTACATGTCAGCCTTGTCTTTTGCACATTGGCCAAGGACATTAAGTTGCTTGATAGGGTGTGACGTCAGGTGTCTGACCCACCATGCGTGGCGTCCGAACCACCGCGCTAGGCGTCTGAACCGTTGCGTCGAGCTTCCAAGTTTCCATGTTGGGCATCCGAACCACCATGCCGGATGACTTGGCTTCATTTGGTTGCTTTTCTTTTCCCGTGCGACATGCCCACATGTCAATCGGACGTCTTGCACATCCATCAAGACTTAGACTTTTTAGGCCCTAAATTTAAATCTTTAGCGGTCCAATCACTTGGGCATATGCTAAGGAAATTACAATAGTGAAAAGAAAAGAAAAAGTCTTCCCCGCAATCCAGTGCTTACCGTAGATAGAAAGGAGTTACACTACTCCTAATCTAGGTTGGTCTAGTGCAACCATGTAGACAAGCGGGATTGCACTACTCCTATGTTAAAGTCCGTCTAACGTAGCAACATAGATGCTTTGTCCTAGTTTAAGAAGAGCTATCCTAAGATAAGATAAATGATTAAATAGCATTGTGCTATTGATTTGATTTGATTTGGGTTGACGAGCGTCTGGAGCTCTTCAATCTCCCTCATATTTATAGAATTTTGGGACGGTTGCATGAAGATATATTTTCGTAGCCAATTCTCCTGCCAACTGATGTGGAGATGATCGTCTGGACCCCAAAGAATATTGTGGCCTATTAGACAATACCACGTATGTTGGTTGTTCATCATGAGTTGGCCATTAATTGCACTCATGTTCTACTCCTATTACGTAGATGAGAGTTTTTCTTGAGTTGCCACGTGTTAGTAATGGTCATCTATTCTCCGCTTAAATGTGAATAATGGGCTATGGAATTAGGCTAACTTAGCATTATCATTACTCAGCTCCTTAAATATTTTTTGTCATATAGTTGTTGTATGACGCCATGGTGCATCGATCGTGCATCAATCGAATTCATTATTTATCATGACCGTGTTTCGATTAAGACCCAACTTTATTCAAGAGGTTGTTGTGGTGGTTAATTGGCTTTGCCAAGTGACTGAGATACACAATATGAGTATCCTTGTTGTAGCCAGCTAGGCTGACCCTTTTTAGGCTACTCATGACATATGGATTCTATTCTCATTTAGCCATCAAAGTAGCCAAAGAAATCTTCCTTATATCTCTTTTCGATATATTTTCTGCCACGTGACATCATTTGAGTCGCTAGATCAACATGGTCAGATTAGGTGTAAACACATATTCAGCTTTTGTATTAGATAGTGCCTTGGTTGTTTGCTTCTTATTACACCATGTTATAATTGCCGATCCACGTAAATATAAAGTCTCGGAAAATCCATACAAAGACCCGAGTACCACCTCAGGCAGAAATCCTTAATGTCTGAATCCTTTAGAAATTAAATGAAAATTAATTAAGTAATAAACTAAATTAATCGGTATATTATCTTGAATCACTATCTATATGAACTGCAAGACCCAAAACCATTAGAATTGCTAACTCAACATTACTTAAAGACCAATGAGCAATCTCAAAACCTAGTAGCTCTCGGGAGCACATTGAAACTCCGTATTGGACCTGGACCACACGTCGAAAGTCCGATTACCGCAAAACTATAAGGTTATGACCGTCTTATTGGGCTTGATAAGCATCGTGGGAAGCAAGCCCAAATAGTATCCAGAAACGCACAACTTGAGCCCTGAGCAAAGAGGGTGAGAAACGCGAATATCCTTAGGAAATGAACTCGAACTTAAGTGAATTAGAACATTTGCTTGCGGGTCAAATCGAAGACTTCAGACCGTCAAATTCTGACCAAAGTTTACCCTTGGATCAGGAAAATTTTCCTACATAGGTCAGTATACTTGTGGCCCAGATTGAGCAACGATGACCGTTGAACTGAAACAGGTCTTCCACGGTCGATCTACAAATCCAATCGGATCAAAATCTTAACCTGGCTTAGATCCATGGTCAGGGAACTTACTTTATGACATAGGTGAGTAATGGGCCTCTAGATGAGCCCCGTTTGCCCGAAACAGACGCCCTTTGGCTATAACCTAAGTATATCATGGCCCTAGGGCCATTGACATCAGTTCTGGGCTTATATAATGCCCTTAAACCACCCCTCTCTCATTCCATATGAATTCTCTAACCCTAGGAGAGTGAAGAGAGAAAAGAGGAGAAAAGAGTGAGGAGAAGAGAGAGAGATCTGTGGATCATTGCTGGGATTCACTCCCACCACCCAATGGGCTGAATCATCTCTCCTGTTTCGCTACACCAACGATCCTAGCTTCGACTTGGGTAAGAAATCCTAACCCTAATTTCATTTTAGGAATCTAAATAGAGAAATCGATGAAATAACTAACCTATTTCATGATTTAGGTAGCCACTGTGCTGTAGATAGAAATGTAGTGTACGAACCAAGTTTGTAACGAGCAAACTGACGGAAGGTGCAGACTATAAATGTTTAGTTTATGATTTTCAAGGTTTTCAATGTCAGCAATGATTTATGTTTGACTTGATTGCTGCCACATAACCTTAGTTACGATGTATTTGATAAATTATACATGTGTGTGAACTATGTGAATATATCATGCATTCCATGTATATGTTGAAATGTTAGAATGAAATTGCTATATGATTTATGCTCACCATGACTATTAATCTGAAATACATGTTTGTTGTATGTATGACAACTCCTTTGTGAAAGGATCTGCCATAAAATATGCTATAACTAATTTAATTTATGTATATAGTATTATGTAGTCTAGGTGTTTGATAAATCGCTTCCAACAAGGGTGTTAAGATAAGATTCTCAACTGTCTTGTCCACAGTTATAGTTTCTTCCATGTAATGTAAATTGTTACTATGTGATTTATGGTTGAAATGCATATGTGTAATAATATGTTCAATGTGTTCGATAAAATGCTCGAATGGGTTTATACTTAAATTGTCTATTAAATGTTGTTATGAATATCACATGTCTCCACATACTGCGTTTGAGTATGTTTGGGACTACCACCTAGTCCAGGCAATCAGTAATGGCTCCTGATTGAGTGGCTGAACTAGTTTCGTCACATTAGATATGTTTGATGAATCTGAGCCGTACACTGGTTGTCGACAGTAGTTAGGACATGGGAAGTGCTTACGCGCTTCATGTTGATTAATTCAACGTGCACTCGTACCAATCGAATTTATCAAATAACCCGATTGGCCTATTGTGTGTTTACCATGTATAAACGTTACTGTTTGAATCTAAGGTACCGCTTACCAATGAAAAGCCCGTTTCAACCATTGTACCAAGATCCGCCAAGACTCATGAGCTGGGCATGGTGGTATGGGACACCATGGTCGAGCTGTCGGCCTATACTAGGGTGACGAGCCTCCCCGTAGTGACCAGTGAGCAACCCAAACTCGTGAGCCGAATGCGGTGGTATGGGACATTATATTCGAGCTGTCGGCCTACGATGAGGTGACGAGCCTTCCCGTAGTGACCTCGAGTATAAATTTAGGCTTATGCTGAGGTGATGAGCCTCTCCATAATGACCTTGAGTGTGAACTCATGAACTTACCTATCCACTGCTTTTCATCAGGAGTGATGCCCTATAACTTGCCTATCGTATGTGATTAACTAGGATTGACGATCCTAGATGGATCATTTTTTGGGTAAGTGATATAAAGGGAGGTACCTTAGCTTCCCAAATCTATTGTATGAATAAGTTTAATAAATTACTTAGCTAACATGACTATGCACCGCATTGCATGTGCTTAGGCGAGGAAGCACATGTTTAGGGAGTTTGTCATGCGTGATCGTGAGATGATGTCGCTGAGAGAGTGCAGACGAAGGCATGCATCATTACACATATCATTCCTGCATTAACAAGAGTATTTAGGACATGATTGTTGTACTGCTTTATCATTACTACTTGACTGAATTGATAACATGTTAACCTTTGCCTTACAGTACCACTAAGTTGATCACTCACTCCCACTCTGAGGCGGTGTTTTAAAACACTAACTAGACTCTGATTTAGATGCAGGATATGTCGAGGCTTTCGTGTCGGAGCTGGACTTCTTCGACGAGGAAGAGTTCTCCTACATTCAGCTATCAAGCGGGTCTCTGTAGTCCTTGTTCTGATTTGACGGGATTACTGGGTTACATGGATTAGATGGACAGTTACATTCTGATATTTTATAAATTTTGGAACAAACATATGCATATATTCAGCCTGGAACAAAGTTATACTCTGAATGGTGAAACACTTTTATGTTATAATTTAAGTACTTAAGTCTTCCGCTTGCTTAACTCAATTGCACATGGAATATGATATGTTCTTTTATAATAATCTCACTCATGTTTAATGCACTAACATGGACAACATTTAAATATCATTATCTATGTTGCATAAGTGATGCGTTTGAACTCGGGAGTTGAGCTTTGGTCGACCCCCGATTTTTGGGGCATTACAAGTTAGTATCAGAGCATTATTTGGATTAAATCGGACCTAGGTTATGGTAACACAACGCTCATTAACGCATTTTAACTTAGGTGGGGGCGATAAAATGTAAGAATGATCATAGGATACCAAGTTTCACCGACGGGCGAAACTGACCTTTGAAATGTGACCCGTATACATCTGTGATCATGTGAAATGATCCCAATTCCTTCTTAGACCGTCAATCGACGGGTTTGGATGATAATTCAGCGCATCCCATACTTAAATGACCCGAAAAATGTGAATACGCATTCGTTAGGACCTAAAACTACCTCAAACAGATGAAGGGGCCCAAACCACGCAAATTAGTGGGACCCAGGGGGTCCCCCGCACATTTCTGGCACCCCAGGAGGGGGTGGCCACCTCCCAAGGGCGGCGACATCGAGCCCGGACTAGCGGATTGCGGCCGCACCGTGGCGACTGCGGCGCACCGCGGTCCATTCCAACGAGCCGCGGCAGGCCTGCGGGTTCGGCAGCCCGCTACCCTTCTTACATGTGTGGGGCCATGAAAATCTGTGTGGGGCCCTCTATTTTGCCCCCTTTGCCTCATTTCCACTCCATTTCACCCCCTAGCTCTCAAAACCCCTTAAAAACCTCATTTTCCCTCTAAAATCTTCATTCCATACTCCATCTTCTTCTTCTTCTTCTTCAATACACATAAACCCACCACAATTTCCCTCAAAACCCATCTCCTACCACCTCCCATCTCCCTTATTTCCTCTCAGTTGAGCACAAAAGTCCACCATTGTGTCTCATAAATCCTAAATCCCACCAACCAATCTCCTCCATCAAGCTTTCTTCACTTCCATGGCTCTTTTTGAGCTAGTGGCTGCCATCTTTTCACTTTCCATGCTCCTTTCCCTCATGGGAAAGAGAAGCATCCACAGATGAAGCTAGGCGTAGCCGCCCAACCCGTCCAAGGAAGAAGCGGGCGCAGAAGCAAGTACAAGTGTCGTACGAGAGCAACAGACGAAGTGGGATCTCGAACCCTAGATTCCACTCGAAAGAGTTCTACCGGCGGGCATCGAACATAGTAAGTTTCGTGGCCATAAGGTTTTGTTTGAAGCACATGTGGTTGAAAGGTTATTTGGGCTATATCCAGTAATGGACCTCTTGTTGGACTCCGAGTGGGGTCCCATATTTGAAGGTAAGTCTCATGTGTGTGAGAGCACTATCCGAACCTTCTATGCCCACATTCGAGATCCACTACTAGAGCCTCTACAGTTCACTATTCCCATAGGAAGGCGGGAAGCAATAGTCAATTTGGATGTGATGGCTCGAATTATGGGAATTGCACGTGGTGAAGTGCACGCTAATGAATCCCATCTCAAGAGTATGTGAGAAAGTGATCGTTGTACGTGGTTTCTTTATGGCCGACTGGTTCACTGGAAGCGAGGCAATTGCCTCCCATTGACTAAATTGACAGATGATTTCTGCCTGCTCCGCCACATATTCACATATAATGTGTATCCTAGGTAGGGCAACCTTACCGAATGCACTCATTTGATGGTAGACATCCTCTATAGAGCTGGGCAGGGGGACAAGCTGTGTCTGCCTACATTCACCCTACTACAGATAATCCAGACCATACGCTCTGTTAGGAGAGATGTTTCACTTTCATTTGGCCGACTTATATGCAAGATTGCTCGAGAGTTCGGTCACAGACTTAACATGGATGAGCTTGCGCCAATCCACTTCATTAACGATACTATGCTCAACAACATGGGAATTGACCCTCGACAATGTCAAGCCCGACTCGATGAATATGGGGGCGAGACAGAAAGTGAAGAGGAAGAGAGTAATGAAATAGAGGAAGAAAGCAATGAAGAAGAAGAAGAAAATGAGACAAAAGAAGAAAGTGAGGAAGGAGGAAGTGAGGAAGAAGAGGAGGAAGCCCAAGGTTCTGATGAGGGACCTCCTACTGCAACACATGGGCATCATCGTGATCACACTGCCCTAGAAGCCCGCCCGGCTCAGATTGAAGAGAACTGGGCCGCCCTGAGACAAGAGGTCAAGGAGACCTAGGCTGAATTGAAGTAGAAGCTTGAAGAGATTTAGGCTTACATGAAGCAGAGATTTAAGAAGATGTCCCGCACTCTGAAGGCCCTCTTGTGTTGTATGCAGGACAAGGGTGCTCTTCCACCATCACCAGATTCAGACGGCTAGTCATACGATGCAGTCGTCTTTTAATTTGCTTTATTTCTAATTTTCTTTTGTAATAGCCTTGGTAGGCTTGGTTGGTTGTTAGTATGTTTAGTGTTTAAAACTTGTGTTAAAATAGCTCATATGCATCTTCTATCATGATCCATGTAAGACTACATCTCATGTATTGTGACGATTTTGGTGAAGTGAAATGCATGAAGCTTTTTTTTTTTTTTTATTTGGAATGTGAATGATGTTTGGATAAGTGTGTATTATTGTGCTAAATCTTACACGGGTTGCATCCTATGTTGTATATAGGGAATGTCGCCTAAGAGCACTCGGAGCACTACACGTCTTGTACTTGGCGGATCGTTTGACGGGGCACCTCCCCTAAGCGATAGCCACATGGACCCTACTTTGGGCCCTGATAGTGACACCATGTCGGATTCTCAGACGGCCACTGGCCCCATAAATGGGCCAACATGTAGTGCACCACTGATTCCAGAATAGAACAATGCATCTACCTCGACACCACGCATGCCTCAGGCAGCTCCTCCTCCTGATAGGTTGGAGCAGATGATACTCCTAATGTAGCAGCAATAGTAAGTTTAGACCACGATTGTGGGGGCCCTTGCCCAGAACATGAATATGGTCCCGCCTGCACCACCTGTCCACCCTGTTGGGAATATGAATGCCTGCGGTTTATTTGAACGCTTTCAGCATTTCCGACCTCCCACCTTCACAAGCACTCATAGGCCCGAGGAGGTCGAATACTGGCTCGACCGCATCTCTAAGATGCTGAAGCCGCTACACTACACTGAGGCAGAGTAAATAGAGTTGGTTACCTATATGTTTGAGAAGGAGGCCAGTCTCTGGTGGGACAGTGTCCTGCGAACAGTTGTCCCTTTTGAGTTCTTTGTGATGCTTCCCTATTGAAAGATCATAATGATCTGACACTTGGAAACACGCCTGTGATCTAGGACTTATGGGAAGTGTTTAAGACGATCCCTGAATTACATCCTCAGCGTGAGATTGACTTTACTATCGACCTTGTGCCAGGTGCGACACCCATTTCTCTACCGACGTATCGCATGCCTTCATGTGAAATGGAGGAGCTGAGGAGATAGATCGATGATCTGTTGGATTCAAGTTTCATATGACTGAGTGTCTCCTTAGGGAGCACCTGTGTTGTTTGTGAAGAAGAAGGATGGATCGCTGCGATTGTGTATTGATTATCGCGGGTTGAACCAAGTGACAGTTAAGAACAAGTATCCTTTGCCCAAGATAGACGATCTGTTTGACTGGTTGAAAGGAGCACGCTATTTCTCAAAGATCAACTTACAGTCTAGATACCATCAGTTGTATGTCAGGGATGAAGACGTGCAGAAGACGCCATTCAGAACTAGTTTTGGGCACTATTAATTCCTTATGATCTTGTTTGGACTCACAAATGCACCTGCAGTGTTCATAGACCTCATGAACAGGGTGTTTCGGCCATACCTGTACTGGTTCATCATCGTATTTATAGATGACATTTTGATATACTCCAAGAGCCGAAAGGATCATGAAGAGCACCTACGAGCATTTTTCGATACGGTCAAGAAGAACCAGTTATTTTCTTGGTATAAGAAATGTGACTTTTGGAATGAAGAAATCAAGTTCCTGGGACATGTGGTGTCCAAGGAAGGTATCGCTGTGGACCTTGCTAAGGTGACCGCAGTTCAGGATTGGGAGCCACCCAGTTCGGTTATATAATTGAGGAGTTTTCTTGGACTTGCTGGCTACTATCGCCGATTCATTAAAGATTTTTCCAAGATAGCCAGACCGTTGTCTCAACTTACTTGAAAGGATCTTAAGTTTTCCTAGAATGAGAAGGCAGAAGCAGCCTTTCAAGAATTGAAGGACAAGTTGACGTCCACACCCATGCTAGTATTACCAGAGCAAGGGGTCAGATATACGATATACACCGATGTGTCTCGTGTTGGTTTGGGTTGTGTTCTTATGCAAAAAGACAGAGTGATCGCTTATACCTCGCGATAGTTGAGGAAGCACGAAGAAAACTACCCTACACACAACGTGGAATTGGTAGTAGTTATCTTCGCATTAAAGCTCTGAAGACATTACCTCTATAGCGAGGAGTTCGAGCTCTTTTGCGACTATAAGAGCCTCAAGTACATATTCACGTAGAGGGACCTCAATATGAGGCAACGACAATGGATGGAAACCTTGAAAGACTTCAAGTTTGAGGTATCCTACCATCCCGGCAAGGCCAACCTTGTGGCAGACGCGTTGAGCCACAAGAAGACATTAACATTTACACCTCCACTGATGATACAAGAATGGAATATGGTTAAGTTTGTGCGAGACTTCGAACAGAAGCTTACAGTAGAGTAGCTGTTCGTGAGCGTCGCACATATTCGTATACAGCCACTTGTTGATGACCGAATCATTGTGGCTCAGAAAGAGGATGAGCTGTTGGTGAAAATGAGAGAGCGGGCAACTAACGATAAAGACTCTAAATGGAGAGTTGGTTCGGATGGGGGTTTAAGTTATCGTGGCAGCCTATGCGTCCCGAATCTTCATGACTTGAGAAAGGAAGTTCTCAAAACTGCTCACAATTCGAAGATGGTGATGCATCCTGGTAGTACAAAGATGTATTGAGATATGAAGCATTCGTACTGGCGAGACAACATGAAGGCTCACATGGCGAATTTTGTATCCCGTTGTCTCACGTGCCAGCAGGTCAAGGCCGAACATCGCCGACCCCCTAGATTGCTTCAGCCCATGCCCATAACAAAATGGAAGTGGGATTTCATATCTATGGATTTCATTACCGGGTTACCAAAGACAAGGAAGGGACATGACTCCATTTGGGTGATTGTGGACCGATTGACGAAATCAGCTCATTTCCTCCCAATTAAAGTTTTGAACTCCGTAGATGATTTAGCCAAGTTGTACATCAAGGAGATTGTACGGCTGCATAGAGTGCCAATGGAGATTGTGTTGGATCAAGACACGCAATTCACGTCTATCTTTTAGACTCGAATCCAGGAAGCAATGAGGGTGAAACTAAAGTTCAGTACCGTGTTTCACCCACAGACTGACGAGCAGACGGAATGGGTAAATCAGGTGTTAGAGGACATGTTGTGGACATGTGTACTCGACTTCAAAGATAGTTGGGATGACTGTCTTCCTTATACAGAGTTTTCTTATAACAACAGCTTCTAAGTATGCACAGCATGGCTCCATATGAAGTATTGTATAGGCGTCTGTGTCGAGCACCACATTGTGGGCAGAAGTTGGCGAGAGAAACCTGATTGACCCGGATTTGGTACAGGCGACCTTTGAGAAGATTGACATCATCAGGCGTCAAATTCTTGTAGCACAAAGCAGACAGAAGAGATATGCCGATACGTGACGGCAACAGTTAGAATTCGAGGTTGGGGACCACGTGTTTCTGAAAGTATCTCCAATGAAGGGAGTCCTTCGCTTTGGTAAGAAAGGGAAGCTTAGCCCCAATTTATTGGTCCGTTCTAGATTCTAGACCAAGTAGGAGTAGTAACGTACCGCCTTGCTTTGGTCATACCACTCGCAGGCATACACAACGTATTTCATGTATCGATGCTGAAGAAATACGTTCCTGATCCTACTCACAATATTAAGTAGGAGCAGGTACAACTTAGTGAAGATGCTACATACATACTACGGCCAACACGTTTTCTTGATAGGAAGGAACAAGTGCTACGCAGCAAAGTTATCCCGCATGTGAAGGTATTATGGACACACCACACTGAGGAAGAGGCTACCTGGGAAACGGAAGCCGAAGTCCGTAAGAACTACCCTCAGATTCTCAAGGAGTACGAAAAGGTACTAATTTCGAGGACGGAATTTTTCTTTAAGGGGGGTAAATTGTAACATCTCAGAAAAATCCGTACAAAGACCCGAGTATCACCTCAGGCAGGAATCCTTAATGACCGAATCCTTTGTAAATTAGACAAAAATTAGTTAAGTACAAAGCTAAATTAATTAGTGAATTAGCTTGAACCGCTATCTATATGAATATAAGACCCAAAATCATTAGAATCGCTAACTCAACATTACCTAAAGACCTAGGAGCAATCTCAAAAACCCAGTTGCTCTCGGGAGCACATTGAAACTCCATATCGAACCTGGACCGCGCGTCGAAAGTCTGATTACCGCAAAACTATAAGGTTATGACCACATTATTGGGCTTGATAAGCATCACGGGAACCAAGCCCAAACAGTATCCAGAAACGTACAACTTGAGCCCTGAGCAAAGAGGGTGAGAAACGCGAATATCCTTAGGAAATGAACTCGAACTTAAGTGAATTGGACCATTCGCTTGAGGGTCAAATTGAAGACTTCAGACCGTCAGATTCTAACTAAAGTTTACCCTTAGATCAGGGAAATTTCCCTGCACAGGTCAGTATACTTGTGGCCCTGATCGAGCAACGATGATTGTTGAACTAAAACAAGTCCTCCACGGTCGATCTACAAATCTGCTCAGACCGAAAGCTTAACCTCGCTTAGATCCATGGTCAGGGAACTTATTCCATAATGTAGGCAAGTAATGGGCCTCCAAATGAGCTCTGTTTGCCCGAAACAGACACCTTTTGGCTATAACCTAAGTATACCATGGCCCTTGGGCCATTGGCATCAGTTCTGGGCCTATAAAATGCCCTTAAACCACCCCTCTCTCATTCCATACGAATTATCTAACCCTAGGAGAGATAAGAGAGAAAAGAGGAGAAAAGAGTGAGGAGAAGAGAGAGAGAGATATGCGGATTGTTGCTGGGATTCACTCTCACCACCCCATGGGCTGAATTATCTCTTCCGTTTCGCTACACCAGCGATCCTAGCTTCGACTTGGGTAAGAAATACTAACCTTAATTTTATTTTAGGAATCCAAATAGAGAAATCGATGAAATAACTAACCTATTTCGTGATTTAGGTAGCCGTTGTGCTGTAGACGGAAGCGTAGTGTACGAACCAAGTTCGTAACGAGCAAACCGACGGAAGGTGCAGACTATAAATGTTTAGGTTATGATTTTCAAGGCTTTCAATGTCAGCAATGATTTATGTCTGACTTGATTGCTACCACAGGACCTTAGTTACGATGTATTCGATAAATTATACATGTGTGTGAACTATGTGAATATATCATGCATTTCATGTGTTTGTTGAAATGTTAAAATGAAATTGCTATTGTGATTTATGCTCGCCATGACTATTAATCTCGAATACATGTTTGTTGTATGTATGACAACTCCTTTGCGAAAGGATCTGCCATAAAATATTCTATAACTAATTTAGTTTATGTATATAGTATTATGTAGTCTAAGTGTTTGATAAAATGTCTGAATGAGAAATTGTTTGATAAATTGCTTCCAACAAGGGTGTTGAGATAAGATTCTCAACTTCCTTGTCCACAGTTATAGTTTCTTCCTTGTAATGTAAATTGTTACTACGTGATTTATGGTTGAAATGCATATGTGTAATAATATGTTCAATGTATTCAATAAAATGCTCGAATGGGATTTATATTTAAATTGTCTATTAAATATTGTTATGAATATTATATGTATCCACATGCTGTGTTTGAGTATGTTTAGGACTACCACCTAGTATAGGCAATTGGTAATGGCTCCTGATTGAGTGGTCGAACTAGTTTTGCCACATTAGATATGTTCAATGAATCCGAGCCGTACGCTAGTTGTCGACAGTGGTTAGGCCACACGGAGTGCTTACACGCTTCATGTCAATTAATTCAATGTGCGCTCATACCAATCAAACTTGTTAAATAACCCAATTGGCCTATTGTGTGTTTACCATGTATGGATGCTATTTTTTGAATCTAAGGTACCGCTTACCAATGAAAAGCCCATTTTAACCCATGGTACCAAGATCTGCCAAGACTCATGAGCTGTGTATGGTGGTATGGGACACTGTGTTCGAGCTGTCGGCCTACGCTGGGGTGATGAGCCTCCCCATAGTGACTAGTAAGCAATCCAAACTCGTGAGCTGAATACGGTGGTATGGAACACTATATTCGAGCTGTCGGCCTACGATGAGGTGACGAGCCTTCCCGTAGTGACCTCGAGTATAAATTTAGGCCTACGCTGAGGTGACGAGCCTCTCCGCAGTGACTTTGAGTGTGAACTCATGAACTTACCTATCCACTGCTTTTCATTAGGGATGATGCTCTACAACTAGACTATCGTATGTGATTAGCTAGGATTGACGACCCTAGATGGATCATTGTTTGGGTAAGTGATATAAAAGGGGGTACCTTAGCTTCCCGAATTTGCTATATTAATAAGCTTAATAAATTACTTGGCTAACACGACCATGCACCACATTGCATGTGCTTTAGCAAGGAAGCACACATTTAGGGAGTTTGCCATGCGCGATCGTGAGATGATGTCGCTGAGGAAGTGCAGGCGAGGGCATGCATCATTACGCATATCATTCCTGCATTAACAAGAGTATTTAGGACATGATTGTTGTACTGCTTTATCATTACTGCTTGACTGAATTGATAACATGTTAACCTTTGCCTTATAGTACCACTGAGTTGATCACCCACTCCCACTCTAGGACAGTGTTTTAAGACACCAACCAGACTCTGATTTAGATGCAGGATATGCCGAGGCTTTCGTGTTAGAGTTGGACTTCTTCGATGAGGAGGAGGAGTTCTCTTATGTTCAGCTATCAGTCGGGTCTCTGTAAACCTTATTCTGATTTTACGGGATTACAGGGTTACATGGATTAGATGGATAGTTACATTTTGATATTATGTAAATTTTGGAACAAACACATGTATATATTCAGCCTGGAACAAATTCATACTCTGGATGGTGAAACACTTTTATGTTATAATTTAAGTACTTAAGTCTGCTTGCTTAACTCAATTGCACCTAGAGTATAATATGTTATTTTAGGATAAGCTCACTCATGTTTAATGCACTAACATGGACAACATTTAAACATCATTATCTATGTTGCATAAGTGATACTTTGGAACTCGGGAGTTGAGCTTTGTTCGACCCTCGATTTTCAGGGCGTTACAGTAAAAGATGTAAGTAGACCTCCAAGTACTTAGATCGCTTGCCCAATTTACATCATTGAAGCCGTAAAGTAGCATTTTTCTTGTAAATAAGCTATAATCATAAATACTTCTCACATACTAAGAATTCTTTTAATAGCATAAGGATGGGATTTTCTAGGATTTTGTAGTAATTGGTTAACAATTCTAACATCATATGGGATGTCCTATCTAGTGATGGTGAGATAAATCAAGATATAATAATGTCTTTAAGTTCCTTTCCTTCATTTCCCTTGAGCATGTGTTGTTAAATTGGAGTCGTTAATGGCTTGCATTTTCTCATGCCAAACTTCTCAAGCACCTTCTTTGTATATCACCTTTGAGTCACAAATAATCATTCTTTACACATTTTTAAGACCAAAAATATTATTCAAAATTTTAAGGTCTTTCATCTCAAACTAAATTAAGAGTTCTTTACAAAGCCCTGTGGTTTCTTTAACATTGTTTCCCATGTCTATCATATCATCAATGTAGAAGAGTATGTTAGTGTATACATGTGTGGTCTTGCATACCACCATTCCATATTAGCTTGGTTTCTTTTCATATTTGTACATTTCTCTTTCTTATAAATTATTAGAAAAGAAAAGAAAAGAATCATTCAAAAAGATTTGAGAAACTTTATGAGTTTACATGGTATCGAAGCTATCTGATCTAGGTCATTGAACCAAATAGATTCCATTGGTCTCATCATTATTTACGTAGACCCATTTTCCTTGTATAACCAATCAAGCCTACCACCCTTGCCTGGTCACTTTCCCCTTCATGCAACACCATCTCAGCAAAACCCTACCTTTGTAAACCTAAACCCACCATGCAAACCCTACCCTGTTCCAATCTTAGATGCACATGCAAAACTCCTCGCCGTCAAGCATCAAAGACCCAATCGTCATTGCTTGCACCATTCATTTGTCTTCCTTACCACCAATCCACCCCAACGACTGATATTGGACATAGGTGAACCCATCTTTGTGCGTACAACACCACAACCCTCCCTATGTTGCCCCTCCATCACCACCCCAATCCGGCGCCAATCACACTTCCGTGAATCTCCTTGGGTTCATTAATCATTTTACTACCATGTTGGAAGATCCTTTAGGTATATTTTTTTAATCATATCTCTCGTTCATTCTCATCCCATTCTGGTGTGTCATGAATTATTGACGCAGGTGCTACAGATCATGTGTCAAACACCAAAAGTAATTTTCTCATTTATTCCTCATTTCATGATTGAATTAAATTGGTAGATGGGTTCTATTTTGTATCTAGAAAGGGCTTTTGCAAACTTAATTCATCATTAACTCTTCCATTTGTTCTTCATGTGCCTTACTTTTCTTCTTATAACGCCTTGATTTTCGAAACCTGAGTATATAACTCATTTTCTGAAAACTCGAGATAGCCAAATTTTAGGTATTTTTTTCTTTTTCTATTCTTTTTCAGACCTAACAATTTAGTGGAAGAGGAGAAAATCAAGCATAAAGGGAAGTCCAAATATACATATCCAAATACTCAAGTGCCTACCCGAAGGCTTATACAAACTAATTCCTGAATGCTATAAATACATGAAGTAAACAATTTGATACGTGAAACAAAAAAAAAATTCAACTAGTCTTGAACTGCAAGATCACATAACTAGTCTTGGGTAGATACAACCATACATTCTTGGCATTTGTATCATGCTCCTCATCAACCTGAACAAGAGTATCATTTAAACCACCAGCACTACTTGTATGGTTATATATTCAAAGGATTAGTAGCCAGCTCAGTGTGAATTTTTCTCAAGATTACACACCACAATGTTAGTTAAGTATAAGTTTAAACAACAAGACATACAAAACAATCCATGATGTGATCTTATTTAAGTTCATGGATGCGTGAATGCACATCAACTGAGGATGCTCATCCAGTTGGCCAAATGAATGGACCTTTCAAACAATCAGTCCATTCATGTAATAGAATGGGCTTTTTAAACAATTAGCTCATTCATGCACGGGAATGGGTCTTTCAAATAGTCGACCCATTCACGATAAGAGAATGGACCTTTCAAACAGTCGACTCATTTAATTTGCAAAGGAACGGATCTTTCAAACAGTCGACCTGTTTATGTAAGAGAATGGACCTTTCGAACAGTCGACTCATTCAATTTGTAAAAGAACGGATCTTTCAAACAGTCAACTCGTTTATGTAAGAGAATGGACCTTTCAAATAGTCAGACTTTCATGTAAGGGAATGGGTCTTTTAAATAGTCAATCCATTCAAAATGCAAAAAGGGTCGTTCGAACGTTGCACTTATCTTTTAAATAGTTAATCAGGCACCCGATAATGCCCAAGTGGCATGAATGCATGATTAGCCCACCCATTATTATTCCAGTTTGCAAATAACCAATTTAAGAAAGCCCAAAGCTCATTATGTGGAGCTTATTAGCCAGCATAGGCCAACAGCTCGGGCATAATATCCCATACTACCATCCCCGGCTCATGAGACTCTAACATTAGGATGTTTAATGATAATTTCATCAACCAGTGGCTCATCATTTTTTAACAAGTGGGACTTACCATCGCATGGTTATACAAAAATAATCCATCAAGCCACGTAGGACAATTATCAAATCAAAGCCACATAGGGCAAATAGTCCACCAAGGAATGAGATAAAAATGGATTATCCCCAAAAGCCATATAAGCACAATGATCCTCAAGATGGTAAGTCCACACAACATTCCATTTAATCCATTAGTCAAAAATGGCCACTAAGTCGTGGGTCCATTATAATCATAATCAATCAAGTTATATCCCAAGTCTAGATGTACATATATAAGTGTGGTTTTCCACTGATAAATATAGCAATTCAAGTTCCCCAATAATTCACTAACATGAGAGGATATTCAAGTGCAACATATCGGTATTTATACAAGATACATGTTTAAGCATATAATTTAAATATCAATTCCAATAACTAGCACAATTAATCATGAAATATAGATATCAATTATCATTCCAAATTAAAATAGGAACTATTACTTAAGCTAACATGAAGGCGGAAAGCCCAAGGGGAAGAAGTCATCACCTTATATTTTGAACCGCCTTTATTGCCGCTAGGAAACGCATGTGCCCTTAGAGTCAGACCCTGCCATGAATTATGAAATTGTACGATTAGGATTAATGTTAGGGTCCTAATTATGTAGTCTAGTGAACTTTGGACTAAAGTCTCGACTTAAACCAACTCAATCCAATCGACACAACCGGTTAAGGACTCAAACTAGCCTGCACTCAAATGATGATTGAAACTCAGCGAACCAAGCTGAGTCAACTCACCTAAACTGTACCAATTATCCTAACTTGGCCCAAATGACTTGACTCGAACTCGAACCGGATGCGACCGCCCGAATCATATTGACTTAACAGCAAGTCAACTAACTCCCTCTCCCTCTTTTTTTCTTTTTCTTTTTCTCTTTCTCATTTTTTTTCACTTTCCACTCTCTCCTTCTCTCCCCTTTTTTTTCATTCCACTCAGACCCACATGCTAGTAGGGTTGCTAGACTAAACTAGACCGAACTTGACTTGGCGCGTCGAGTCCATTCGACCCGACAATAGCCCATGACCCAAGCTCCCTCTCGCTTTCTTATTTTGCTTGCTCTCTCTCTCTCTCTCTCTTCTTCTTCTTCTTCTTCTTCTTCTTCTTCTTCTTCTTCTTCTTCTCTCCTTTCTTTATTCCTCTTCTTTTGCTAGAAATCTAGCAATACCCAGACCAGACCCAAGCCCATCTTAACCCACCTGGACTCGATGGATTTCAGGCGAGTTGACTCGGTAGTAACCAATAACCCAGTGCCCTCTCTCTCTCTCTCTCTCTCTCTCTCTCTCTCTTCTTCTTCTTCTTCTTCTTCTTCTTCTTCTTCTTCTTCTTCTTCTGCTTCTCTTCTCTTCCTCTAGAGCAGAGAGTGCCTGGACTGGACCAGAATCGCACCCAACTCGGTCCAGAACTCGACTCGGTTCGAGCTAGTGTGGCAACACACTCACACTCTTTCCCTCTTTCTTCTTCTTCCTTTTTTCTTTTTTTCTTTCTTCCCTAGGGTGACCTAGACTGAAGCAAGCTCGCCCCAAACCTGAACTGAGTCAGCGACCTAGTGGGCGGAACAGCAACACGGTGCTATCGCACCACCCCTACTCTCTCTATCTTCATCTTCTTCTTCCTCTCCAACTTCTCTTTTCTTTCTTCTCCTTCTTTCTCTTTCCATTTGCTGAAGGTCTAGCAGCACCACTAGACGACCAGGTTTGACCTGAATCGAATCGCGTCAACTCAGTGCAGCACGAAAATATGAGGAAGAAGCTACTTTTGAATACCCAAGTATTGAAAGTTCTCGAGTGTTACCATGAAATTTAACTTACTATGTACATGTGTATGATACCAATATACCTATCTAACCTTACATCAATTCTCCAACATGAATCTGACCATTAAGAATAATCTCCATTCATAAATCAAGCCATCTGATAGTTGATTTTGAGATAGGATCATCTATACCCAAGTATTCTCACTTTTCCATCGTAACCAACTGTTCGGTCAACTATTCATCGCTAGCTAAAGATATCTGACCGTCCACTCTGAGTTTGGACCACCTAATCATCGTAAACTAACTACTTGATCTCAACATCCACTCGTACATATATTAAATTGAGATTCTGATCCATTCATCTTTTTCACCACCTATGAATATGCTTAACCCACCATCAAAACTACAATCTGAGAAACTTATACATGTGATCAAGTCACTTAAATCTAACGGTATACATGTTCTATCTCTTGATCACTTCAAAAACTCACATGTGATAATCCATTTACAAAATTGACTGTACACCCACTTACATACATGATCAGAATACTAACCATCAAGTTTTTCTATTTTTAACATGTCATCTGACCATCCATTATATTGGTTGATATATGTACATTCTCCTAATTAGTTTGGTGAATAATTCCTTATTCATAATGATTTAAATATAATTTCTTTTGTAAGAATTACTTAGAAATGTGACTACAACCATGTAGAACCATTAGATTTCCCAAAACTCTGATATCAACAATAATTACGAAAATATCATTAACCTAAACCCCTAAATTTTAGATCAAACGGTTCCAAAGATCCATTTGATGTGAAATTTTACACTATGCCTATGTATCATAAATTAACCATATGTCAAATTTTGGCACTTAGATCATTGTAAAAGTGATCCCAATTGACAAATCAGCCCCTTAATTGTTAATTTTGGTATCCATCAAGTGAAGAAACCTCGTGGGTAGTTGTAGTAGGATATTTCCCTTCATATGAATGACTTAAATTTCCCATCATATGTATCAAGTTTGAAGTATAAAGAACCCACTTTGGTAGCCATTTCCTTAGGCAGGAAGTTATCCGGTCAAGGCCTACCAACTCCTTATAAATCTGGATCTTTCGATTTAACCACTTCCTTCCATCCATCGCAACTCAAATTTGGACCACACTCTGATATCATGTGACTATGAGGTTATACAAAATTTAGGCCCCGATCTATGTTCCTACACCATTGAAGGTTAGCCAGTTCCTTCCTTTTGGTACAAAAGGTGAAATTTTAGATTTAGGCTTTTTCCACCATCGATCAACCACCAAATTTTGTCCAACCATTTACCTATCCTGATTACATATTTCTCCCAAAATTGGGCCCTGATCATTAAGTGTGAACTGTTAATTGAGATCAAATTCATTTTGGCACCTGTTAGGAGAATTTTCAAGATACGTCAATCTAAATTTTGAATCACCAAGAGAATCATATACTCGGCTCTATTCGATGACCCTAACCTAATGGATGAATTAGATTTAAAGAAAGATTGTCAAAAAAGGAAAATTTGGAGAAACATATTCCAAGTGGGATGTGAAACACACCCTTCTCACACGCCCACTCCTTTTAAAAAGAAGTGTGTTCCCCTCTCCGCTCATACCCAATCTCCCAAAGCCCAAGGAAAAAGAGAGAAAGAAAGAGAAAGAGAGAGAAAAATAAAGAGAGAGAGAGAGAGAGAAAAAAGAAAAAGAAAGAAAGAGAGAGAAGGAGAAAGAGAAGGAGAAGCCTAGACGCCCTCTTCCTTCTCCATATGTATGGTGTCTCCCTCTTACTCAAGCAATGTCATGATTCATGTGAAAACTTTTCATGTAGAAGCTTTCTTACATGGATATCTACCTAAGGTTTAGATCTAAGGTTAAGGTGAGGGATTCTTTTAAGCTTACATTAATTTAAGTTAATATGATTTATTTTGCCTTTTACATGTTTTCATGTTATTATGATTCTCTCCCTGTAATTGTTTAATTTACCACCAACAATATTTATCCTTTGGGAATTATGGTATGATGTTAATTACATATGATCTTTATTAATTTATGTGGGGCAATGGACATAAGCCTTGCCCTTTCCTTTACCAATTTTGTTAAGTTATTCCTTGCTACTCTCCTCTTTTGTTAAGTTAGCCCTTGTTACTCTCCTCTTTTGTTGAGTTAACCATTGCTACTCTCCTCTTTTGTTGAGTTGGCCATTGCTACTCTCCTCTTTTGTTAAGTTAGCTTATTGCTACTCTTATCTTTTATTATGTTAGTCATGTGCTACCACCCTTTATGGCTTGGGCATGTGTCTTAGAATTTCAAAACTCCCATGATACAAATTATTTCTTTATCGATGCAAGTGATGTGTTAAAGGTATCACAACTAGTGATTCAAATATTTATAGTGGACTTAATGCGTTATAGGTAGTGGCCCTCTTGGTTGGCACATAATTCCATGGCTTGGTTGGCATGGTACACAATCGATGTAAGTAATTAGTCATATGTGTTACATCAATTTTTAGGATTGGATGTCACAAATAGTCGTTTCACGAACACATCATGTCATGTATATCCCCAAATCACGTTATTGTGTCACCTTGAGATGTTCGCATAAATCTATGTTAACGTTGGACACTCCGCCGAATCTCCGTAGTTATGTGATGCGAGGTGAGTCGGGTTTTCTATGAATTATATTTCATATTGTGATTATCACTATGTATGATGAGCTGCACACACTTTGCTAGGCATGCATTCATAAATATATTAATTACGAATACTGAGACCTCTCGTAGTGGTGGAGTACGAGACGTATTAGAACCCTTACATTACTTTTATGAATCTCTTGAATTATTATTAATTTTAAAGGATAACCATCACTATGAGTAGGGCATTGACCCTCTCCAACTGTATAGATGATGCAGATGACGTACATATTGAAGATCTAGAGGACCATCTCGCTATGAAAGATTATACTAAATGAATAAGAAGATAATTTTATGATTTAGTTTTATATTTTCGCTCCAAACTCGATAATGTAATAAGCTCCCATTGAGAGAGCATTTGATAATTTATTGAATTTTATTACTCAAATGAAATAATAAATACAGTTGATTTTATTCTCGTGAATGGTTACCTTCATGAATGTAACTGGATGTGATCTAAATGAAAAAAAATATGGTGCGACTTTTAAAGCATCCAATTTGTACATTATTAACACCTAAAATTCTTAGGCACGAGTATGTACTCGAGTCGCAGAAATTTTAAGATGTTACAGTTAGTATCGGAGCATGAGAATGAGATTAACTAGGCTTGAGGGAGTGGACCATCATAAGTTTTACACGATTAAGATAGGATCATGAATTAGATACATATACCTAATTGGATTCCCAAAGGAATTAGGAAGTTGAGCAATTAGAAACCCATATTCAGGTTCCCCATCGAAAATATTAAGTTAGATGTGGAATTTAAAGACTATGAATCTATGAACCTTTAGAAAAAATCCTCAAAATCCCAAATAAACTTGTTATGAACTAAAATTCATACTTAAATGAATTTTCAAGTAAGAAAAACTAGTTTCCCAAACCGGAATTGGATATTTTCCAATTTTCCTAAATTTTGTTATCATTTGGATGAAAACTGACACGTTAGGAACCTTCTGTTGGTCTCAGTAGGTATACTTATTGAAAAATTTTGAAAATTTTCTGGTACCTCAATTAGGCCCTAGAAATCTCTTCCTAAAATTTCAACCCAATTTGATCTGTACAAAATTCTATAAAAATCTGATAACAACAAAAATAGATACGAATTACTGCTAGATAGAAAGCTTTTACACACCTCACAAGCGTGAAACAACCCCCAAACTGTGGAATGTTACCTTAGGAATTTTTTTTGTAACTTCAAGAATAAGTCAAGGACTTAATTTCTAAATTTCTTATAAATTGGACGCACGGATCATAAATTAAAATTATGAGAGTGAAAGGCTGTCAATATAAAATAATTTTGAGAATTTACAACCCTTTATATAAAGGATACACTAAAACTTAGGTTTAACAATGAATAGATAATTTGGGCCTATCCTTTATGAAACTTAGGAAAATTTTATGGTGGAATGAATATATATATATATGTGTGTGTGTGTGTGTGTGTGTGTGTGTGTGTAAGACTCGACCCGAGTGCATGTGTGTGTGTGTGTGTGCATTTCTCTTGGTCCCGTGGTCCTACCGGTTGAATCCCGGTGACCCGCGACCCTTGGATAGTGTTTGCGGTCATCCTCAAGTTCGGTCACATTGACCCGACCTGAATCGACCCGAAACCTATGCCATCTTGTTTGCATCATCGTTGCGGTTCCAATGCCGCCTCCCGTGCGTCCATTCGACGTGTAGATCATAAGTTGTAGGCATTTCATTTCTATCCCTTTGATCATGATCATGTGGCCCACCTAGAGAGATATGCACATTTTCCCAAGATGCCCTACCCATTTGCTCAATTTTCAACACACACTACCCACACCACCTAAAGTTTCACCTCCCATACCACCCACATCTCTAACACCACTCATCCCTAGTCTATAGCCACCATTTAGGTCTTCTTTTGCTTGCTCATGATGAGCTCTCTATCCAAGCCACCCTTCCCTAGAGAGAAACCATCATGGTTGCTCTTTTCTAGCCATTTGCAATGGTGGACTTTCTACAACTCCTCTCTCACTCTTCTCTCCCTCTCATTTCTCCCTTCTCTATTTTCATTCTCTCCTTAGCAAGAGGGTGGGACATCCCCACCATCCTCTTATATTCTAGCCCCCTTCTCCTCAATTTCCCCTCAATCCATCCATCCCAAACCCATCTCAACTATCAATCTTGCATCCTTGGAGCATTAGAAGCCTAGAGTTGGAGTTTTGGTGGAGATCAAGAGGTGGGTGTTCCTCTAGATGTATAAATCTGATTTCAATAGTCTAGATCTTCTCATTTCTTCATGAAGGAGGTGTAGGACCCACCAATCAATGGTGGAGATCCTACACAATCCCTTGGATGTGGCCAAATGGCCTATGTTATGCATTCATGATCCATGCATGGGGTTTCTCTTCTATGGACCCCATCATGGTGGTATCCTTTAATTTCATAGCATGATGGGTCATCTAGACCTTAAAATCAAGGTTGGGATGACATCTCAACCATTCATCTTGATTATAGGACATGCATGATGTAGATCTATTTTGTAATCCTATATCAATGAAGATGTGTGGGTGAGATTGTTCTTGGGAGGGCTCATTAGTGGCGGAACCCTTTCCCTATGGCCGGATTGTTCTTCTCTTTCCCTTTTTTCCTTATCTTTTTCATAATGAGTGTGTGTGGCCCATTTGGTCGGCTTGGGACGTTCAGAAAATCCAGCAATGTTGGGACGCCCCTACCACCCATTTCTTGATTTGGGGTGTCCTATTTGCTGCATATTTGATACATGCAAAGTGTTTTGGCTTGAGGCCTTGATCTAGACATTTGTGGGGCCCACTAAGGAAGGCCACACCACCCTTGATTTAATGAATATTTTCAGTTATGGGCTGGTATGTTCAGCCATATATGGCTGTCCAGAAATTCTGGACTGTTGTTGCTAATTTTTAGCTTGGTTACCCATGTATTTCATCCCTTTTGTTCCTGATGTGAGGTGTCCTTTGGAGGAGTGGACCTCACCTTGAAGTGTGATGGACCACACCTCAAATTGTCCATGCAATGGCACCTAAAAGGGGAGGCCCATAGGGGTGGACGGTCCACCTTGCTGGATCGTCTAGCCTTAAAGAAAGAAGGGAAAACACTTATATCAGCATGATTCCTTGAGTGGTGGGTCACTTTCGTGGACCCCACCTTGCTGTATTTTATGGAAAAAATATTAATCACACACCCCTTCCCTTCTAGTCAAATCTGGGCCCCACTTTATTGGGTGGACAGCAGCATTTTTTTTATGCAGCAAAATTTCTGTTTCAACCTTGATGTCTATGTGTTTCCTTCATGTTTTGCTTGGGTTTATGATTTAGTAATTGGCCCATCATATTGGGACCCATCTTAGGGGTGTGAGCCACCATTGTTTCACCCAAATAGGGGTGCATTGCTGTTGGACTGGCAGCCATAACTGGACATCCCAGCTGGGCTGGCCGTCCACCATGTTTTGGCCCACCTTGATGTATGGTTTTAACCACGTTGTCCCTCTATAGCATGGCCCACAATGCCATGGCCCACCTCCCAGTCGTACATCCACATGTGGGGCCCACTTTTATGTTTTGGGGCTGCCGTCCCAGCCCAATGGACCATCCACCCTAGGACGCTAGCCCTATTGGGCTGCTGCTGGATGTCCAGTCCAGCAGCTGGCCCACTTGATGTATGTGTTATATTCACTCCTTTCATCTGTTGGGACTCACTGTTACATGTGTGGGTCACCAGGGAACAAAATATTTTATATAAATTAAATTATTGTTCGATTCTAGCAGGCCCAGAAAATGGATGGGCTGAAATTTCAGTAATAGGCCCAAAGTTGCTGCCCATAATGGTATGTTTTGGGGCAGCATGGCCCACCAGATTTGGGGATATTTTTACACACATCTTGCCCTATTTCGTATCATGCTTTGGGCTTAATTAGTGCACATTTGAGGCCCACCCCAGTTGAATTTTTTATTAGGTCCACATTTTTTTAGCTAATTGTTGGATTTTTTAGGCCTTATAGGCTGGAATTTTCTCAATTGGCCCATTAGACCTTTGGGCCTATAATTACCATATTATTTTGATGGGTTTATGGGCCAAATTACACAAGTATTTGGGCCTTTTGTTGCCCACTAAATTAACCTTGTTCTTGGGTTAAGTTGTAAGTCCTGATTCACTTGGTTTAAGCTTAAGGATTTGCCCATATGGTTGGAATAACAAGCTGCCCATTAGGCCCACCACAATGTGTGGGTGTATGAGCTTTATGATTGGGCCCAAACCTTGTTTATGGGACCATAATATTGCCTATGAGTTGGGCTTTATATGATTGCCCACTAGGCCCATGATTGGTATAGGCCTTGGGCCATGATTCCTATTTGGTTAGAGGCGGGCTACCTCTTGGGAACTAGTTAAGGTTGGATGTCCTCCTTGGTGATCCTAAGGTAGGCCCATGGGTTTTTTATAGGTAGTTAAAGGCCCATCATAGACCCTTATTAGGACCGTTTATCCTTCTATGCTCATATATTGTATTCCTTAGCCTAGTGGGCTACCCCAATCTATTGGGCCCTCACTTGAGGATTTCTCCTTAAGAGTATCTGTTTATATATCTAGACTTTAGTCCCTCCTTGGGAAGGAAGAGTGTATTCCACGACATCATCGCTGTATGGCACACCTATTTCACCCTCATGACCCATGGGCATCATTGTGTGCTTGGATTGCATTAGTGTGGGGTCATTGGGTTGGTATGATAGAGGGATGGAGTTTTCCCCTCTTATGCACATTGAGTGCTGGGAGCTAGTACATGATTGGTATGCATGATTCATGCATCTAGCATCGCATCTTATGGATATTATCGCCCTTGCTTCCCCAGGGCCTTGCCTCCACAGGTATATTCGTGGATAGCCATATGTGGACACCAAAAATATATTATTTAAGCATTCGAGGTACATAGGATATCCCTGGGTGAAAGCCTCTAAACCTTCAAGGTACCTAGAAGATGCCTCAATGCCGTGACCGAGTGAAAATTATGAGCGCCCGAGTGCCTTACACCGTTAGGCTGCGTCTCCCACTGTCGTGTAGTTGGTTGAGATGGGATGTGGCCTTATCCACTTGAGTGAGTGGGCATTACTAGGCTGAGTCTGACCAGCTCATGAGTGGGGTCCATTACCATCGAGCCTCACTGGTGATTGGCTGTCCACAGGCGGGTAGTAAGGTCTCCTACGCTCGTTTGACTATGCAGGTCTGTAAAGCAGTAATTGTCTTGCAGTATATTTAACCCCAATGGATTCCTTATTATGAAACTGTACTTGATATGTGGATTGGATATGAGGACTGGTATTACTTCACATTGCATTGGCATTGGGTCTATAAGCCTCATGTTACATCGCCTTGGCATGGCATCCAATACTCATGTATTACATTGCATAGTCTTGGTATGGCTTACTGCATTCATAGTGTAGCCTTGGTACAGTTAGTGGCATTGGTATCATTCCTGTTCCCTTCTACATTCTCCCCTATCTTCTTCTGAGCACCATTATCATACACCTTCACCGCCCTCTAAGCTTTCTATAAGCTTATGCACGATTGATGAGTGCAGGTGATTCTAGGTCGGCACAATAGCAGTTGGGGCATTGGATCGGAGCGAGCTGAGGACCTATTACAGACCTTTCCATCCCGCTCTCTACATTATGTATTTCCTTTTGAACCTCGTACCTGTAAAAGTTTAAATTCTTAGTGGATTTTGTAGTGTGTTCCTTGGTTTATTTCTAAGATTACTTACTATGATCTTGGGTATGCTCTATTAGATTGGAATTATGATATGAAAATCCTCCTTGTAGGATCTCAAGATCAGAATCCTGTCTTAAGAGCAGAGAATGGGGTGCTACGGAGGCTGTTACGGCCGGAGCTGGCTATCGGGTTCCTTATGAGTCCGATCACCAAGTCTGGGGCGTGACAATATATGTATATATATATATATATATCCCCAAGGATTTAAAATGATCGAGACCACAGATTTACGAAATCATATTCATGCAAGTTAGAAACGGTTTGATCCGATTACCAAATCTCGGACACTTACCAATAAACTCAATGCCCTGATTAAGCAAAACTTTGAGACTCACTCAGAATGGATGATACCAAAGAACTTACCGCCCTGGCCATGTGTCAGGATTAACCGTATTATAAACGTTTTCCATGTTACCCCGAAACACTAAGAACAGAAAAAAAAAATATAGAGAGAGAAACTTTTCTCTAAATAGTGGGGGAACTAATGTGTGAAATACTATAAAGTTAAATACATAAATAAATAAAATAATTATATGTATATAAATCTCAAGGTCGAGATTTTCATTTTTTTTTTTTGGGGGGGGGGGGGGTAGATTGTAACGTCTCGATTTCATATAGCCAATTATATGCACACCTAGACGTATATATCCCCCTCACGAGGAATATAGTGAAAAATTAAACCAAATGAATCAGTATAACTGATTCAAGTAATTAAATTTTGGGGATAAAATTTTGTTTAAGGGGGATAGATTGTAACATCCTGAACTTTTTAATACTCAAGTATTAAAAGTTCTTGAGTGTTACCATAAAATTTACCTTACTATGTACATGTGTACGATACCAATCTAACTATCCTAACCTTACATCTATTCTCCAACACCAATCGGACCGTTAGGAATAATCTCCATTCATAGATCAAGTCATCTGACCGTTGATTTTGAGATAGGATCATCATATACCTAAGTATTCTCACTTGTCCATCATAACCAACCGTTCAATCAACTATTCACCACTAAGTAAAGATATCTGACCATCCATTCTGAGTTTGGACCACCTGATCATAGTGAACTAGCTACTTGATCTCACCATCCACTCGTACACATATCAAATTGAAATTCTGATCCGTTCATCTTGTTCACCACTTATGAATATGCTTAACCCACCATCAAAACTACAAACTGAGAAACTTATACATGTAAACAAGTCACTTAAATCTAACGGTATACATGTTCTACCTCTTGATTACTCCAAAAACTGACTTGTGATAATCCATTTACAAAACTGACCATACACCCACTTACATACATGATCAGAATATTAATCATCAAGTTTTTCTATTTTTAACATGTCATCTGAAGAAACCCAATTGACAAATCAGCCCCTTAACCATTGATTTTGGTGTCCATCTAGTGAAGAAATCTCATGAGTAGTCGTAGTAGGATATTTTCCTTCAAATGAATGACTTGTATTGCCCATCATATTGACCAAGTGTGAAATATGAAGACACCACTTTGGTAGGTTTTTCCTTAGGCGTGAAGTTATCCTGTCAAGGCCTACCAACTCCTTATAAATCTGGACCTTCCGATTTAACCAATTCCTTCCGTCCATCACAACTCAAATTTGGACCACACTCTGGCTCACATGACTACAAGGTTATACAAAATTTAGGCCCCGATCTATGATCATACACCATTGAAGGTTGAAGCTAGTTCCTTCCTTTTAGTATAAAAGGTGAAATTTTAGATTTAGGCTTTTTCCACCATCGATCAACCACCAAATTTTATCTAACCATTTGCCTATCCTGACTACACATTTCTCCCAAAATTGGGCCTTGATCATTAAGTGTGGATTGTTAATTAAGATCAAGTTCGTTTTAGCACCTGTTAGGAGACTTTTCAAGATAAGCCAATTTAAATTTTGGATCACCAAGAAAATCATATACCTTGGCTCCGTTCGACAACCCTGACACAATGGACAAATTAGATTTAAAAAAAGATTGTCAGAAAAGGAAAAATTGGAGAAACCAAATCTAAGTGGGATGTGAAACACACCCCTCTCACACGCCCCTCTCACACGCCCACTCCTTTTAGAAAAGAGTGTACATTTCCCTCTCCTCTCACACGCCCAATCTCCCAATGCCCAAAGAGAGAGAGAGAGAGAGAGACAGAGAGAGAGAGAGAACAAGAAAAAGAATGAAATAGAAAGAGAAAGAGAAAGAGAAGGAGAAGCCTAGATGCCCATTTCCTTCTCCATATGTATGATGTCTCCCTCTTATTCAAGCGATGTTGTGATTCATGTGGAAACTTTTCATGTAGAAGCCTTCTTACATGCATATCTACCTAGGGTTTAGATCTAAGGTTAAGGTGAGGGATTCCTTTAACCTTACATTAATTTTAAGTTAATATAATTTATCTTGCCTTTTTCATGCTTTCATATTATTATGATTCTCTCCCTACAATTGTTTAATTTACCACCAACAATTATTTATCATTTGGAAATTATGGTATGATGTTAATTATGTGTGATCATTATTAATTTATGTGGGGTGATGATACAAGCCTTGCCCTTTCCTTTACCAACTTTATTGAGTTAGCTCTTGCTACTCTCCTATTTTGTTGAGTTAGCCCTTACTACTCTCCTTTTTTATTTAGTTAGTCATTGCTACTCTCCTCTTTTGTTGAATTGGTCATTGCTACTCTTCTCTTTTGTTAAGTTAGCTTATTACTGCTCTTATCTTTTATTATGTTAGTCGTGTGCCACATCCCTTTATAACTTGGGCATGTGTCTTGGAATTTCAAAATTTTTATGATACAAATTATTTCTCTATCAATGCAAGTGATGTGTTAAAGGTATCACAACTAGTGATTCAAATATTTATCGTAGACGTAATGCATTACGGGTAGCAGCCCTCTTGGTCGACACGTAATTTCGTGGGTTGGTTGGCGTAGTGTATAATCGATATAAGTAAATCATCATACGTGTTACATCACTTTTCGGGATTGGATGTCGCAAATAGTCACTCCATGAACACATCGTGTCACGTAAATCCATCAATCACGTTGTTGTGTCGCTTTGAGATGTTCATATAAATCTACATTAACATTGGACACGCCGATGAATCTTCGTAGTTATGTGATGCGCGGTGAGTCGGGTTTTCTATGAATTATATTCCACATTGTAATTATCACTACGTATGATGAGCCGCACACACTTTGTTAGGCATGCATTCATATACATATTAGTTGTGCATACTGATACCTCTTGTAGAGGAGGAGTACTAGACATATCATAACCATTACATTACTTTTATGAATCTCTTGAATTATTATTAATCTTAAAGGATAACCATCACTATGAGTAAAAAATTGACCCTCTTCAACTTTATAGATGATGCAAGTGATGTACAGATTGGAGACCTAGAGGACCATCTCCCTATGAAAGATTATACCAAATGAATAAGAAGATAGTTTTATGATTTAGTTTTATATTTTCGCTGCAAATTTAATAATGTAATAAGCTCCAATTGAGGGGGCATTTGATAATTTTTTGAATTCTTTTACTCAAATGAAATAATAAATACAGTCGATTTTATTCTCGTGAATGATTACCTTTATGAATGTAACTGAATGTGATCTAAATGAAAAAAAAAATGGTGGGATTTTTAAAGCATCCAATTTATACATTATTAACATCTGGAATTCTCGGGCATGAGTATGTACTCGGGCCACAGAAATTTCGGGATGTTACACTTGGGGAAGCTCTAAACTGAAGCTCCATTGAGATTTTCTTGGTGGGTTCGAATGAAGATGGGAAACAACCGATTTTTCTCGAGTTGCTACAAGAATAGGAGAGGAGATGTGTTTGCTTGATCCTCTCCCTTTTTTATTGTTTACCCTAACTCCAAGAGCCATTGGATTAACACTAAATGGTGAGGATTTGATCTGCTTGCAACCACCTCCAAATACGGTCGGTAATGCAAAACCAGTCGTTGTTTTCGTTTGGTTATGGAAGAGAGCCCTAGGTTGAAAGGTTGTGATTGCTTGAATTCTAAGGTTTAGCCGGAGGAGGAAAGACACACGCGGATCTCCAACGTGGCAGGGAGAAGTGGAGAGTTCCATTTTTAAAAATTCCCAACCACGTGCACTCTACTTGCACCTGTCTTTATGCAAGTGCATGTGTGCATGGACTTATGCAGACAGCGTGGTCTTAGTCGAAGGTGGCTCCCGGACATGATGGACAGTTTGGATCATCTAGGTAGATGATCATGGTGGGCCACAAACCTCCTAAACGGACATTGTCTGTTCATCTGAGCACAGGCAGAAAAACTCAAAAGAGAGGAGGATTCCTTCTTAATTCATTAGGTCAAACTCGATTGACCAGGTCTCCCAGTTCAGTGCACAACGGATGCATGCCCCCTGGTCCACTTGTAGTTCTAAAAGTGGGGTCCACATTGATGCCTCACAAAATCTGATCCATTCATTAGATTCTATGGGTCTAAGTAGGACCCTTGGCCATAGATTAGGCATATCTAAAGCCTAGGTGGGCCATACATTTAGATTTTTATCCTTTATGTGTAGATTTTCCTTGATCCGATGGCCAGATTATGTTCAATTTAATCATCAATGGCTACAAGGGCCCTAGAGTCTGCCTAAATGAAATTTAAAGGTTGGATTAGCCGTCTGATGCCCTAAATATGATAATCAGGTGGTAAACCATTTAATTTGATGTTGTGGATCCGATGAATGGTGAATTTACTGAGTTGGGTCCCAAAACTAATGATGTACGGTTTGATTGTTCTAATAGAGTATTGAGTGAAATTTCATTGCAATCAGATTCCCATAATTAAGTCCTTTGATGTTTGGGATCGATTTCACTAAGGTGCGATGGTCCATCTTTAAAATTAACGGATGGATCACTTGATTTAAGGATGTGGATTTCTTCTAACGGTCCAAAGGGTCCTAGCCCAAATTTGGATGGTTGAGAGGTCATTAGGGATTCAGGGAAAATTAAACTCAACTCTAAAAGGTTCATTGTGGGTCATCTTAGTCCAAATTAAATGGCTAAGATGGATAGATTGTGAATCACTTGAGGATGATGTGTCGTAATCTATGTGTGTTACCACACACATGTAAACTAATTTAGGCTACATGGCAACACTCGTGTACTAAAAATTATGGGGTGTTACACTTTTAACCTCCTTTTTATAATTAACAAAACAACTACTGTATTCAATCAAATTTTTTCAACTATTATGTTGTCCATGATTTATAGACTGGGAAGAATATTGGTTTGGGACATGAGTCTGACAACTTATATGTATTTAATGTAAAAGATTTTCCTTCCTCTCATGTGGCAGCATCCAACTCCTTTTAAAGGGAGTCTCTACATCTTTGGTATGATCACCTATAACATGTCAGCATGTTTGATTGCTTTTTTATTTTCTAATTAATTATATATATTTCATCTTTTTCAGTGTGAAACTTGTCAATTATCATAACACATTTGTACTACCTATCCATATAGTGACAGTAAATATGAAGTGCCATGGTTTGTCAATTAGCATGTGCATTGAGTTAGCTAGACAGAAGAGCCCCATAGGAAGATTGATCAAGCGTCTGCCTCAACTAGATGTGTGCCCAAACTCACCACAGGTAAATCTTGAGCTTCACATCCTGTGTCCCAAAACACCAGGTAATTAAAACCCTTAAAATTAGTTAGAACACCCTAAGGGATTATGGTTAGAAAACTTTTTTCAAACTCAAAAAAATCTCTGAGTTTTCTGCCTTTGTCGATTTATCGACAAGTGGCTCGATGAAATCGAACATTGTTGTTGATGTCCTCGAAGATCACTCGATATTATCGAAATGTGGAGATAAGATGTCCAGCAACCACAAAGATATTTCAACGGAATTATCGATGTATCAATAAAGGGTTCGATATCATCGAAATTTCAATCTCGAGTCCATCAAGTAGACTTGATAAAATCGACATCAGCTCTGTTGTGTCCAAAGTTCTGATAAGACAAATCATGTAATCTTTGATATATCGAAGAGCTTCTCGATATCCTCGGAATTCAAATCTCGATGATATCGGAAGTCCTTCGATGATATCGAATTAGGACACATTTATTTCTAACAAGTTTTTTAGGATATTTTTCTCGGATAGAGGATCACTCGATAAAATCGATATTCAAATATCGATCATATCGAGGCATGGTTGATGTCATCGAAAGTGGACAGAAACTGTCCAGAAAGCTTATAGGAAAAATCCTTAGAATTATCGATGAATCGACACTGCCCTCAATATCATCGATATTCAAATTCCGATGATATCGAGTGATGCTCAATCATATTTGTTTCCTGAAAAATCTTTAAAGGCAAGTCTCTCTCATTTTCAAAATGTCAAGGAATCGAACCTCGTGTTGATAAAATCGGAGTTTGAAATCCGATGACATCGACGCATGTTCGATTTCCTTGACCAGCTGGCAAAATATTTCAAAAGCGTTTGACATTTGAGTTCATTTCATCGAGTAGCCAGTCGATGCTATCGAGCATATACGCTCAATGATATCGACCCTGCTCGATGATATCAAACTCTATAAAAAATTTGACTGTTTTATATCCGTTAGAACTTTTTTCCTATTTAATGAGAGCTTGCCCTTGGTTGTTCGATAGAGAGAAAAAAAAAAGAAGAATGCTTTTATGTGTTTAACCCTAGATCATATACCCTAAGCTTTTTTCTCTCATGGGTGTTCATCCTCCAATCTACCCTCATCATTGACATTTAATAGAGTGGATTAGGGAATGAACTTCCACATTCAAGGATCCTCCAGCTACCACCTTAATGACAAATCATTAAGCTAGGATGTCTTGAATGCATAGATGATTGGAATCGCTCTATCTCCCTTATAGGTAAACATTTAATAGAGTAGGATTCCATTATAACCTTGACCGAACCCGTCACCATGTATTAGTACATCTTCTGAGTTGTGGTTCAAGGAAGCAGAAGATTCTTCGTCACCAAAGGAGGAGATCTTCGATAACGCACTGAACGGGGCTCATTTATTTATCTGTAAGTCATTAGAGTCCAGAGGACCCTTGAGATCATTCCTTTTGTAGGATTGGGTCTAAAGTATTTCTCACCCCTTGCAAGTCCTCATACGAGGCCTCCAGTGGGAGTGTACATAGGGGTGCTTTGAGAGGACCCTTGCTCTGTGTAAAGCATAAACTGGTTAGAGGTGAACCTGTGTAAAACCTCCAGTTAGAGGTGAACTTGTTGTGAAACCCCCGTTAGGTTCCTTGTGTGGATCCTTGGCCAGTGGGGCCTAAAAGTTGGGTGTTATGTGTTGACCCTTGCTCATGGGAGCATAAATAGTGTCATGTAGACACATTGTGTCAGCCTAAGTGTAGGTTGTACTGGTTGGAGGTGAACCTGATTTAAAACCTCGGGTTTGAGGTGAACCTGTTGTGAAACCTCCTTTAGTGAAATCCGGTACACTCAAGGGTTGAGTGCATCCACCGGGAGTGGAGTAGACAAGTAGTTGAACCACTATAAAAAAAACTGTGTTTGTGATTGATAATTGTCTTTGATCACTTGTGTGATTTCTTTAAAATGCTTTCATAATTGAATATCTAAGATCACACCTCACACATAGTCACATCCGTCATAATCTATAAAATGCACCTTATTAATCTGTCAAATAGTATTATGACTGGATCCTCTATTTGGCTTGGAAGCCATTGGAGTTACTTTAAAGAAATCCTGATTTATGCATATTTTGTCAGGATAGGTTTGATAGGATTTTAAATAACCATAAAATATTTAAACAAGTCCTATTCACCCCCCTCTAGGACATATTGGCATATTCCTACTTCAACTAAAACGTTCCTTACCACAATCTCAAAATCAACATCACTTTTTTATTTGATTTACTTTAATGTATGGGGTCTTGCTTTGGCCACTTCTACATTTGCCTATTCATATAGTTATTACTTATGTTGATAAGTACTCAAAGTTTACATGGTTATATCTTATAAATATATATATATATATATATATATATATATATATATATATATATATATATATATATATATATATATATATATTAGAAGTTATGTATGTAGTACAAACCTTCATCGGATATGTTAAAACTCAATTTGGAAAGGTTGTAAAGATTTTCTGCTTAGATAATATTAAAGAGTACCCAAGTCATGAGATGCATACATTTTTTAATGTTTAATAAATTGAGTCACTAATAAAAATAGCCATTTATTAGGGTGACAAAGTCTTCTTGATAGGAATGACAGTTCCTAAAACGTATTGGGATGAATGCGATCTCATTGCTATTTATATATATATATATATAATCAATCGAATGTCATCCACATAATTAGCAAATAGTTGTCCTTTATAACTATAGCAACATAATACTGTCATTTTCAACCTTCCTCCTCGTGTATTCGAGTACATCTATTTTGTTCAAAATTGGATAGTGTACTGAGTAACTCAATACACTTTTTATCATACTGAGTAATCTTTGTGGGGCCCACTATGAATGTATTTGGTTTATTCATGTCGTCCATCCATTTTCCCAGCTCATTTTAGGGGTGGAACCCAAAATTGAAGCATATCCAAAGCTTAAGTGGATCACATCATAGGAAATAATGTGAATAATGATTTTCACTATTGAAACCTTCCTAGGGCCCAACGTGATGTTTATTTGTCATCTAACCTATTCATAGGATCACATGAACATGGATGAAGGGAAAACACAAATATCATCTTGATACAAAACTTTTATGGCCCCCAGGAATTTTTCAAGAGTAGAAGTTGAATTCACCCCATTTCCTATGGTGTGTCCAGTTGAGCTTTGGATATGCTTCATATTTTGGATCAAGCCCTAAAATTATCTGGTAAAATAGATGGATAGAGTGGATAAAATACATAAATAATGGTGGGCTATTGTTTTTCCTCCAAGTGTAGAGGTTCACAAGTAGTATCATGTGAGCACAGGGTCAATCCCACAGGGAGATGGATTAAGAGAAGGAAAAATCAAATGCAAAACTAACTAAGTAATGAAAACAGACCTATGAAAATCCTAACTAAACGGATGGAATGATTTTGAAAGTATGATTTTGAAATGGAATTCAATTAAATTAAATACATCCAAGCTTTAAAGTTCCACACATAGATTAATAATCTATTAATCATGATGATTTTGATAACACAAGTAGGATTCGAGCACTATGGTCGGCCTAATTGAAAAATAAAACAGTTCAATTATTTGAATAAATGACATAAGAGATTAGAGAATCATGGATTAACATCATTAAAATATTCCCTCAAGTGTCAGTGATTGCAAGCATTCAATATCCATGAGATAATGAATCAGATAATGTAACAAGTTAAGAATATCTCTCATCTAAGAAATCTTATTGATCTAAGTTAAGCCTAAGCATCCACCATATGGATCTCACATGAAGGATCAAAAACCTAAACCTAGATACTTGATAACATGCATACACCATTTATTTCATCATCAAAATAGTCAATCATCACAACTAAAGGATCATTAAGCCCATGTGCTTCCCTTCTAGCTTGAGCTAGAGGGAACTAACAAAATATAATCAAATTGAAAATAGAAAGCATTCAACATAATTAAAACTTGAATTGAAATAAATTGAAATACTAAACTTTTACTTGAAGCAAATCGGAATTTCACGTCGTTTTTTTTCCCAAAAGTATATAATAATAATAATAATAATAATTATTATTATTATAATAATAATAATAATAATAAATACTAAGGATCTAAAAAACTTGTAAAAAAAAAATTCTAAAACCATGAAACTTGAGAGCCCAATTCAATGGCCATGCGTTATTCGCTTTATAGGCTACTGGAGGATCTCCTAAAAAATAGCGTTGATTTCCGTTTACATAACAATTGGCCTTCACATGCTTTGGTCGTACAAGAGCAAGTGTAGGTCACACCTTGATGTATATGTAATATCCATGCCATCCATCCGATACCCCAGATCATTTTGCCATTGGACCTATAATTGGGGAGAATCCAAAACCCAGTGGGCCAAGCATAGTGGAAGATGTCCACCATTAAAACTTCCCCTGCAAAACTGCCGCGTATGTAGTTTGCATATTTCATGCACCAACCACCTAGCTAGTGATATCATCAAGCACCCTACCTTTAGAAAGTCGCACAACATGTGTGTGGGCCTCACATGATATAATTCCCAAAATCTGATCCTTTTATTGGATTCCTAGCATCATCTTTACCCAAATGGACCATTAGCCTATCCAAACAATGTCCACCAATCCTAGACTTTGATCAAAACTGAATGCAATTTTCTTAATGTTGCAGTTCGTCAGAAACTCTAAATTTCTTCAAACTTCATATTATACCTCATATCAGCATTCGCTTCAATATGGATGGTTCTGATGAACCAAACTGGGCCCCACATGCTTAATATGAAATGGCCAAAATTGACTTGAAATCCAATATGTTTTTTTCTTCACATACTTATGACAGATTTGAAATTTTGTCAAATCTCGCCTGTACACCTCCCCATAGCTTTGGTTCTTCGTACCTTTCACCAATCCGGACCTCCATCATCTTCAATACACTATTTGAGTCATACAAAGCTCGTCTCATCCCCTGGTTTCACACATAGCACACCGTATGACCCCCTGATCTCTTATACTCGTGATTTGACCATTCGGCTCATTTCCTTATGTCTCAGCTTTCTAATCGAACAATCTAAACCGTCAAGTCTTCTTACAACTATGTGTCCATCATTCATTGCTGAATCTGCAACATTAAATCACTTAATTAGCAAACAAAGTATGAAAAACACACAATGAATGGATGTATTAATTCTAATCTTATTCCGATGATTTTTTAACACTTGTTCTGCTAAAATGATACTTATTGGGAGTCTAAATATGCAATATTTATGACTCAACATGGGCCCCACAAAGTTTACTTTGTACGCTAAGTGTACTGAGTTACTTAGTATGCAATCCACTTTAGTTTTGTTCATGTTATCGGACCTCATAATAAACTTGAACCTTAGTTAGTTTTGTGTGTGTTTCTTGAATATTCCAATACTAAAAAAGGTTATAAGTGTTACTTTCCCATCACCAAACACAACATCTCCAAAGACGTTACTTTTTATTAATAATGATCGAACCCAAGGGTTAACAACCCTAAGTGCAGGGTTGTGATGTAGTAATAACTCGATGAGACCGAGATCGAATCCACAGGGAATGGGGAACACAACCTAGAACTAATCTAATGGTAAAAGGTTGGTCTCGGATTTCAATTTGGTGATTAAGGAAATGGTTTTAAAACAAATAAATAAAAGACTAAGGATCTAGGAATCCACTCAGCAATCAGAATGCCCCATTCATTTATTCAATATATATCTCAATTAGAATCAATGTCTTATCCCTTCTAATCGGGCGATAATTCTATTAAATCATTCATTAACACTAATAAGAATATAATTTCAATTGAACAATTCTTTCATGAAGCACTCCGATCTCAATTCAAAGGAATCAAAAGCGTCTAAAGAACCCTTAGGCGACAATAGATCAAACAATTATATAAATTGAATCCTTCTCTAATTCAGGCTAAACAATTCTTAAATCAAGGCATTCATTGTACCCGTAGTGCACAACAAATCTAGAAATAAAACAACTAAAGGACTTTAAAGTAAAATCCAAATCTATTTCAATCTACTATCATCATTCAATCCATTATTATTGAATCAAATATACTAAATAATGTAATTAAACAACAAGCTTTATCCCTTAGCCTTAGCTAAGAGATTAGCCTAACATGGCTAACATCTTAAAAGAAAAAAAAAAAGACAAACTAGATTTGAGGGGAAGTAGAAGAAGGATGACTTCATGGAAGCTCCACTACCCCTACGTCTTTCTCCCGAGCCCTAATTCATAACTAGAAAAGCTTAGAACACCCCTTTAAATAGGAAAAATCCGCACCGACTTGGAACCAACTTCAAATTTACTTCCTTTTATTACGTTTCGGTCACATTGTTTATGGCCTTTTGTTGCACCAAATATCACTTCGATCACCGAATTAGTCTCTCAATTGCAGCTGAATTTCTTCAATATTCTTTCAAAGTCTTTATCTCCCTTAGGTTGTACCGAACTCTCCTTCGATGGCACTAAACATGGCTTTGGTCGAACCTAATGCGAGCCGAATTAACTTTGAAAATCACTATTTCTTGTTGGACTATTTTGTGCACATTCAGTCAGACCAAACCAACATCAGGTGGGACCAAATGGTCTGTTGTTTCTGTTATTACACTGTGTAATTTTTCCAACCTTTTGTTTATCCTTTTTACTTATTTTTTTTATCTTTAACATGTGAATTCTTCATTAATGTCTTCGAAATCTCCAATTCTTCATTGGAAATTCTTTTGAGCTTTAAATCCTTCTTTTAAGCATAGATTCTTCTTAAGCTTCTGAATCACCTCGCATGAAGAAAATAACAAGGAAGATAACATAGATCTCTTAGGGATAAAGCTTAGGAGTAATGAGAATGAGTGGGATACACTAGGGCTTCTAAATCACCAAAAACCATTAACTTTGAAAATATCCGAGTGCCACTTTTATAATGAAAAAACCCCAATGGACATATAACGGTTAGTATGATCGAATCGATCGAACTTTTAATTTGATTGAGAAATTCTAGAATTAAGTCGTTAACTCACTGGACGTTTTTGGGCACCTTAGATTAGACCTTCAATTCGATCGACTAGACTTGTCGATTCGATCTAATCAAATAATGGACTGTCTATTTGATCGACAGTTCTCAAAATTATGTTGATTATGATTTCTAATTTTCAGCAAATCTGAACCTTTATGAGCTTAGGTTATCATGTTCATTTTAAGACTAAGGCTTGTGATGATAAAACAAGGATTTTCTTATGAGAGAATGGATCATCTAGAGGTAGGTTATTTTAGAACTTAAAGGAGTCTATGGATAATGTTATCGCTAGAATCTGGATGAACACCCATAGAAGTAGGCCTGTTGAATATGCCTGCATGACAATATGTTGAGGACAATAAGGGTGCCTATTACAGCTGGGGACCCTTTGATGCCTAAGTCAGGTAGGTGGACTAAAAGTGGAAACAATACTTGAGCTAGGTATTTGTTATTTACCCCTCTTCATCCGAAGCGAAAGTATTTATAGGGTTCATAGGATCGTGTAGGGATCACATATCTTTTAGAATTTCATAGGGATACGCTACATAGGGATATGCTAGAATCTTATCCCATTTTTGGATCTTCCTCTGAATCCATTGTCGAACTCACCTTAGTCAACGTGATCTTCGGATATGTCGGATCCAATCCCTAGATTCGAGGTAGGATATTCTCCGAGATCCTCACTCCGTCCTAATGGTGGTAAACCTACTCAGCTCGAGAATGACTCTTTGCACTTGAGCCCTGTCTTCAAAGAGCTAAGATTGAGGTCGATCTCTTCGTTAGAAGGATCATTAATAGTGTTTTTCGAGCTCTCCGAAAATATAAGCGGGGAGAGAGTTACCGAACCACCATTCTGTGTTAAATCCACAACGCACGAGTAAGAGAAGCTCTTTCTGAATTGTTCATATCTTCAGAAAGTGTAGCAATTGGTATCCCATCATCCGTCATTTCAATGTCCAATACATACGATATGATGGAGGGTGTTACTGTGATAGTTTCTTCTAAAAATTGAATATTACATGTTAAATTTTCCAAAGAAACCTCATTGATGGATGCATAGATCCCTTGGAGCGATAGACCGGCAAGTCACCCCGCCCCATTTCAGAAATTTCTCCCATCCTACTTCAAAGATGAGTTCAAAAATACCATATTGAGTGATATGATCAACGTTAACCAATAGCTCAATAATAATACTCCGAGATCAGAAATCCCAAGCATTTTTTAGATCATCCTCTAGTGCACATATGGACCGCACAACTCGAGGAATGGAGCGGGATGAGGAACCATCATGAGATTTATGAATGGTGCATTTGTATCTTGGTTCCATGAAATAAAATGCACAAGAAATTGCAAAATGGGGATGAGTTTGAGAAGATCAGATTTTTAAAGCAAACCGACCGAAAAGAGGAATCTAGATTCAAGAAAAATGAAAAATATGCAAATAATATGCAACTAGGAAGTTAAATCTAAAAGAAAAATGGATAAAAACAACTTACAAAGAAGTTAGAGAGAAGGGTTGGCCGAAGAAAGCACCGACGGACAAAAGAAGAAGAAGTGGATGGAAATGAAAAAAAATTAGGTTTTTCCCCCTTTTTGATTCAATCCACACCCAATTTGGTTGGCCGAGTATGTGCTCGGCTAACCAAATTGGTCGGTCAACTATGGGCCGGCCAAAAATCTCATAAATTTTATAATTTTTTTCAATGTTCCCTTTACGCAAATTTTTTAAAAAAATAAAAAAATGTAGAAAAAGAAAATTAAATAAAGACAACATAATCATTTAATAGAACATAATCTGATGTCATGCTTTAAATTAAAGAATCTGACACTATCTAGAGGTTTTGTCAAAATATTTGCAAATTGCTTCTCAGTTTGAATGTATTTTAGCATGACAGTCTTATCTTCAACTAACTCTTGAATATAATGATATCATATGTCGATGTTATTATAGCATAAAAAATGATAAAGTGATGGGAAGAAATCAGACATGAAGAAGAAAAGAAAGAAGAAGATAAAGTTGAAATAAAAGGTGTTGTGCGTGACCGTGCAACGAAGAGTGGTTGCGCGGGTCTGCACAACACTGTGAAGATCAAAAAGTTGTTGCGCGCCACAAAGTGAGAGTATTGTGTAAGATGGGCCCCATGGCACAAAATTCGAGGCCTCATACGTGTGAATGCTTATAAATACCCCCACTACCTCCTCATTTGACTCATATAAGAGAAATCAGAGCTCCTAGAAAGAAGATCTTTGAGTACCCCTAACAGGTACTTGGAGAAGAAGAAGGAAAAAGAAGCAAGAAGCAAAGGGGATGAACCCCATTGCGCTAGACCACGCAATAGGGTCCTGTTGTGTTGGCCCGTGCAATAAGACCTTGTTACGCACAAATGACATATGTTGCATACATGCTATCGGATTTTTTGAACTCTTACAAGTTTGCTTGGAATTCAATATTCTAACATAAGAAGCTGCCATTCTAAACAAGTTAGAAGAAAGAACTGAAGATGTTCAGATCCGCACAACACTTTTCTTATTAAGACAAATGCATCGCAAGCCGATATGCTGCGGAAATTGATATTCAAATATACTTGATTCTTGTATTTCATAATTATGTATACTTTATTCTGGAATCAAGGGATAGACGAGGATGTAAATGAACTCAGAATCAATAAAATGTTTGGTGATGATTGTTCTCTTATTTGTTCTTTGTTACTATTGAATAAGATAATATAATTCCCCTAAATCAAATACATTTGTTTCTTGTCGAAATAAAATGGTAACTCTGCTGGGGAAATGGTATTTTCTTATTCGATACTAACTTAGAAACTATTTAGAGAACTTCATCATTGTTTAGCATCATACTCCGATGCCAAAATGGCGACTCTCAAAGAGAACATCCTCCCCTTCATCCCCAAATAAAATATAAATCTATTCAAACCCTTATTAAAAATGTATTTCATTGTTTTTACAAGAACTATAAATTTAATCAAATCGTAATGGCAACCTCTACTGACAAAACAATCTTTTACTTCGTGCCGACTGTGTTCATTGTAGAATATGCCCGTAATTAACCTATGAGCCAAAAACACCGATCAATTTCAACCAAGAGCAAAACATCATAAACTACTGTCGGAGTGATATATATGTCATCGTTAGCACAAGATAATGGCAATGAATGGATCATTGTATCTCCTCGAAGGTTGAGAACTCAAGCCCATACGACTATCAAAACTGAAAAGGAGAGTTGAAGTAGTCCTAGAGGGAGGGTGAATAGAACTATGCCCAATAATTGCATAAAGTGTTGAATAAATAAATAAATCAAAAATCTCAATTGCACTAGTATTTAAATGTTAATTCAAACTGATTCGTAGGACAACCTTTACCCAAACAAGTTTAGGTAGGACAACCTTCACGAATGTGATAAGAATCAAAACTCTAAACTAAGCAAGAGTAAATAAAAATAATTGTTACAAACATTTACCACTTGTACTAAAATAAAATTACAACCATTCACCACAAAAGTAATAAAAGCATTCACCACAACACCAAGAATTATAGTGGTTCGGTGTGTCAACAACTATTCTCAAATGGCCACACCTACTCTACTCCCAAAATTACTAACCACATAATCTTGGCTTTCATTATAATAAGGTTTTCACATGGTCACCTTAAAATATGATACAATTGTGATTTTATCGGGATATCACAAACAAAGAAACCCCTCACTGAGATTTTCTGGCTTATCTCAGAAAAATCAAATATAAAATGTAAATGTATACTTATCTTCATCGTAGAAGAAGTTGTAGCCAAAGAACCGCTTTTCTTGAATGTTCAGTGTTCAATGTTCAGTCCAACAGAAAAGGTCCAGGGTTCTATTAATTTTAATTAGATTTAAAACAATGGCTACTTGTATTACTTCCTTTAAATCTCAAAAAGAAGAGAATTCTCTCTCTTTTTAGAATCAGAATGATAGAATTAGAGATTAAGGAATTAAACAAAAAAACTATAAAATAATTTATAAATACCGTTCAATAGCTTGATAATAATTAAGGCTTCTCTCTCTTTTGCAGAAGGATTTTGAAAGACTAGAATTGTATTTTCGGATTGAGAAATAACCTCAATTTATAGGTAAAGAAGTTGTTTCTTCAACTAGCCCAAGCATCAGATTCAGTTTCAACGGATTTTCATATTTGAGTGGGATAAGATTTAACAGATCTTCGACTGGTCGAAGGCCCTATTCAACTGATTGAAGGTGATCTTCGACTGGTCAAGAATGCCAAAATCTGAATGGTTTTAGTTGCTGGACTTCAAGCCAAGAAATGTTCGATTGGTCGAAGTGTGAGAAGAAGAAATAAGCATATGAATATAGCAAGGTGTAAATTAACTTATGAAAATGTCAAGGTTAAAGGAATAAACATCCAAGAAGTTTAGGAGAGTGTGAAGAAAGTAACCAAGCAAACAACCAAAGTTTAAGTTTTATAGCCCCATAGATATAAGTACTCAAAAGAAAATATCTCAATCGGATCCAGATGATGAAGGAACAAGCATAAAAGGATCAAGCTAGTGCAAACTCCTGCTGATACGATGAAAGTACTTTTTCATGTACTTCATTAATGATTTTTTAGTTTGAACCACATTATCTCCGGAGACCCGTATTGCCTCGACCGTCTCCTCTAATGATTTAAGCCGATTATCAACCTCAAAAGGTTGATAGTCTGGATCTTTTGGATCATCCGACTCATCGAACTCAGCAAAAATGGCATCCATCGACGTGTCTTTAGGTGCAGGTGCTTCCTCCTCTTCTTCTTCATCAAGTTGGCCAGAAAGAAATTGCAGATTCATCTTATTCAAGTTGGTATTGTTAAATGGTAATTCCGACTCTGATGCCTCAGACGCAGGAATGGTGACATTGCAATGTAATGCAATGCATGTCATGACGTAAGTAAATTGAATCGAACCATGACCAGGATGAAGATGAAACTGAACAATAATGTAGCATATGAGAGAACGAAGACATACTTGAATACCAGATCCAACCGAATGGAGGACACGAGTCATGAAGGGAGTAAGTTCCAACTTATTCCCCGATTTAGGATAAACGTTAAACGTAAAAATCCTATGAAGAACTCGATATTTGGAGAGCATTTGGTTAGCGCGAAGAGCATTATCGGATTTCCATTTAGCATTGAAATGATATAATTTATGAGTAATCGTTTGTCGTTCAGTATGAGTCATTTTATCAGTTAAATTATCAATTAGAATTGCATCTTCAGCAACGATAATCTCAGTCAATGCTGAAATAAGATTTTAATCAACTGTGAAGGTCCCTTCTACAAATTTTATAGTAATTGTAAGATCTTCTAGAGACACATCACAAACAAATGCATACATTCCTTGCGCTATGGAACAATAAGCCGTTCTGCCCCAACCAAGGATGTGTTCCCAACTGATATTAGAAAGAAGAGGTACAAGCTCAAAAGGTTTAATATGATCAAGATTAACAACACGCTTGATAATTATATCTCTTGAGCGGAGATCCCTAACTTGCTCAGAATCTTCGTCGGGGCCCCTTAAGGTTCTCACATTAATTAGAGTCGGCCTAGAGGACAAGCTACCATGGCTCTTGTGTGTTGTCGTTCTTTTAGTTCGATACTCCATTTAATGATTGCATAAGAAATAATTAAAGAGAGTAGATAGATTGAAGATAGATCAGATTTTACACAAAATCCACTAAAAAGAGGGTTTAAAAACAACAATACACCAAAATATGAGATAGACTAACAAAGATTAACCCAAAACTTAAAGGAAATCAAAAAACAAACACTTTCAACCAAGTTTGAAAGTTAGGTTCATCGAGTGGGGCACTAGCTAGTCGAAGAAGAAGGTGGAAATGAAATGAAAAAAAGTGATTTGTCACTTTTTAGGGTAAAATCGCGTGGTCCTCGACCGATTGAGCACGTACTCAACTCGTTGAGGGTTCGACTGGTCGAGTATGTACTCGACTCGTCGAGCAACACCCAAAAAATCTAAAATTTTGACATTTTATTATTATTATTATTATTATTATTATGCATTTAATTAATATAAACATAAAATGAATAAATGCGTAAACAATATGATTAATTAATGATACACAAACCAATATCATACTTTAAATTGAAAAATCTATTCCTTTCGAGCGGTTTGGTCAGTATGTCTGCAAGCCGCTTCTCAGTTTGAATGTATTTTAGTACAATACTCTTGTCTTTAACTAATTCTCAAATATAATGGTATCGAATATCAATATATTTTATACTGGAAAGTTAGATTGGATTTTTTGAAATATTAATTGTGCTCGAATTATCACATTACAGTGTCATTGTATCTTGCGTAATACCATAATCAGCTAACATTCTTTTCATCCAAATAAACTCAGTGCAAGCATTACCAGCTGCTATATATTTAGGCTTAGCTGTTGAGAGATATACAGAATTTTGTTTCTTACTGAGCTATGAAACCAAATAGTTCCCTACGTAGAAACATCCACCACTGGTAGAATTTTATATTGTCAATATTTTCTGCTCGGTCTGCATCAGTATATCCGACAATTTGTATGGATGTATTATGCAGATACCAAAGTCCTAAGTTACAAGAACTTGTAACATATCTAATTACCCGTTTAACAGCGATTAGATGTGATATCTTAGGATTAAATTGATATCTAACACATATTCCAACACTAAAAGCAAGATTAGGTCCACTAGCAGTTAAGTATAAGAGACTACTAATCATGCTTCGATATAGACAGGAATATACACTTTTACCTGATTCATCCATTGAGAGTTTAAGAGTAGTACTCATTGGAGTTTCAAAATTCTTTCCATTCTCAAAACCAAACCTTTTTACAAGATTCAAAGCGTACTTGGTTTGTGCGATGAATATACCATCTTCAAGTTGTTTAACTTGTAATCTAAGAAAGTAGTTTAGCTCACCAACCATACTCATTTCAAACTTAGATTTCATCAGATCTGCAAACTCAATTGATAAGTTAATGCACATAGATCTATAAATGATATCATGAACATAAATCTGAACTATCAGTATATGATCGGTATATTTCTTGACGATTAAAGTTTTATCAACATTTCCCATAATAACGTTATGACTAAGTAAAAATTTAGTCAAATTTTCATACCATCCTTTGGGAGCTTGTTTCAACCCATAAAGTGACTTTTTAAGTCGGTACACATGATTTGGAAGTTTGGGATCCTCAAAACCTTTAGGTTGTTCAACATATACTTCCTCATGTAAGTCACCATTTAGAAACTCACTTTTGACATCCATTTGATATATTTTGAATTTCTTATGACATGCAATTGAAATAAATAATCCTATGGATTCAAGGCATGCAATTAGTGCGAAGGTTTCATTGTATCAATACCTTCTATTTGAGTGTACCCTTGTACAACCAGTCAAGCCTTATTTATGATAATATTACCTAATTCATCAGTTTTATTCTTAAAATCCATTTGGTTCCAATTAGATGTTTATCAATAGGTCTAGAAACCAAGTACCATACATCATTTTTGACAAATTGATTTAGTTCTTCTTGTATAATTATCCAACTTTCATTGGCAAGTGCTTCATTTACATTGGTCGGTTCAATTTAGGAAGTGAAGCAGACATACTTATATATATTTTCTAATTGTCTTCTTGTCTGAACACCAGTACTAGGATTACCAAGTATTTGATCAGTCGGATGGTCTTTAACTGATCTTAATTCAGTATCAACTGATTTGGATGAAGAGTCAGGTATATTAATTATATTGACTTTATCATCATCTTGACTTAGAGTGAGTAGATTTGTTGATCATCAAATGCTACATTTATTGATTCTTGAATTACCCCAGTTCTTTTATTAAGAACCCGATAAGTACGGCTATTTAATACATAGCTTAGAAATATTCCTTCATCACTCTTAGCTTCAAATTTTTCTAAATTTTCTCGGTCATGTAAAATGAAACATTTACTTACAAAAGTTTAAAAATATTTGATAGTGGGATTTTTATTAAACCATAGTTTATAATTTGTTTTATTTTTTACTTTTCTAATGTAAACCCAATTTATAATATAGTAAGTAGTAGTAACCGCCTCAGCCCATAAATTTTGGTAGTTTCATGCTATTTATCATTACACTAGCCATATCCTATAAAACTCTATTTTTCCTTTTAACAATTCCATTTTGTTGAGGTGTTTTAGGAGTAGAGAATTCATGTGATATACCATGATTATTGCAGTACTTCTTAAAATTGTTATTCTCAAATTCGGTGTTATGATCACTTCTAATTTTGACCATAGACATCTCTTTTTCAATCTGAATACATTTTAAAATTTTTCTAACTTCATCGAGAGTATCTGATTTTTCTCTTAAAAAGGCTACCCATGTATATCTGGTGTAATCATTAACAATGACTAGAAAATACTTCTTTCCACCTCTACTCTCCATTCTAGTTGGTCCTATTAGATCCATGTAGAGTAGTTTTAGAAGTTTGGCTATGGCTAAGGAGTTTACTTTCTTGTAACTACTCCTGATTTGTTTGCCAATTTGACATGCGCCACATACTTTTTCTATCTTTTTGAGCTTGGGTAAGCCACGTAAGCGATCTCTTTTGCTCAACTTATATAGTTCTCTATAATTAACATGTCGAAGACCTTTATGTCATAACTCAGTTTTGTCTGTTTGGACCATGTAACATGAATGGTTTGATGAGCAAGAGTTATCGATTATATACCAATTTTTAGAGGTCCTGCGACCATTTAATATTACATTACCCTTCTCATTCATTATCTCACATCCATGATTAGAAAATTTCACACTGTGTTTGTTATCATAGATTTGAGATATGCTTAAGAGGTTATGTTTTAAACCTTCAACATAAAGCACGTTTTCAAATAGAGGTAAGTTAGGAAGTTGTACAGTACCTTGGCCTATTATTTTGCAGTTACTTCCATCATCAAAAATAACTGAGCCAACATTTACTTCTTTTATATCCGTGAATATCGCCTTGTCACCTATCATATGTCTTGAGAATCCACTATCCAGGTACCATCTTGAGTGGCTGATGGCTTTGAAAGCCCTGTGGACAATAAGAAACTTAACCTTTAGAACCCATTTCATTATGGTTCTAGGTTTAGGAGTTGATTTTCGCTACATTTGAGAGTTAGGATTTCTCCTTCCTTTATAAACTTCATTTTCATCTGAGTTGGATTTTAGAAGCTCTTTAAGCAAGTCCACAATTTTTTCAACTAAGGGAGATTTATTATTCCTTTAATGTTTATAGCTGATGGCATTATTGTTTTTAGGAACTTGAAAGGGTTTTGAGCTTTTTAAATCATTACAATTAAAATCTCTTACAATCTTACCTTTAGAGTTCGAGGATTCTACTCTTACAAAGATAGGAGTAGGATCCTTGGATTTAAAAGAATTACCTTTAATATAACCTAGACAAGACTTGTCACCACATTTTCTAGATGATGTTAACAATTTTTCCAGTTTTTGGTCACCTTGGGCATATTTCCAAGTGTCCTTAGAACTCAAAAGAGAAGAAGCTTCAAGTTTTAGTTTCTTATTTTCTGTTTTGAATTTTTCCAGTTCAGAGGATTTAAAACTTAAATCTAATTTTATTTTTTCAAGACAATCTAAAAAATGAGATTTTTCTAAAACTGTATTTTCAAGTTCTTCTTTTAGTTTAGCATAATTCTCTTTTTGAATTTTCAATTTGACAACAACTATACAACTTTCTCTGTATAGGGCATTGTAGGTATCTTGAAAATCATCTTCATTTTCATTTTCAGGGTAACTCCTAAGATTTTTATAGTCGAATATATTACAGCTATCTGAGGAAGTGACTCTGGCTATAGTCATAAGAGCTTTCACATCATTTGCATTTGCATTTTCTTGTTCTAATTCATCAGACTCAAAAGTGCTTTCAGAGTCAGATAATTCATCCCAAGTAGCTATAATGCCCTTTCTTTTTGAACTATCCTTTTTATGACATTTATTTGCCAAATTCCCATATTCATGACAGTTGAAACATTGAATGTCCTTAGTTTTAGATTTCTAAGAATTAGATTTCCCTTTTCTTTTATCAGTTGATTTTTTAAAATATGATCTTTTCTTGTTTTTGAAAATTATACAAAATTTCTTAGCTAACATTACCATATCATTTTTATTTTTCTTCAAAATCAGAATTAGAACGATTTTCTTTTAAAATAGATTTAGAAGATTTAAGAGCAATAGACTTAGCTTTAGGAGCCTTAAAATTCAACTCATATGTTTGAAGAGAACTAACTAACTCCTCAACCTTCCCTCAATTCCTGAATGGCAATAACTTTAGAATTGAATCTCTCAATAAGAGATTGCAGTATTTTTGCCCAAACCTTGCTTTTTAAAATTTTATCTCCTAGACCCCATATGAATTTTACTATCTCATATAGTTTCGTATAGAAGTTCATGAAAGTTTCATTTTCATCCATACGAATTTCCTCAAATTTGGTAGTGAGGATTTGAACTTTTGATTTCTTGACTATAGAAGTTCTTTCATGTGTCATTTTGAGAATATCCCATGCTTGTTTAACCGTATCGCATGAAATAATTCTTTTGAATTCATTAAGTGATAGAGCGCAAGTTATGGCATTTAAGGATTTAGCATTAACACTGCTTTCACTTTTTTGAGCTACAGTCCATAAATAGAATGCAGTTTCTCTCATAGATTTAGTTCCATTACTGCCTAATACTTCAGTCATAGGAGGTTTCTATTTGGTCACAATGTCATGCCACACACTTTCATCTAAGGATTTTAAAAAAATCCTCATTCTGGCCTTCTAGTATGAATAGTTAGAGCCATCAAAAGGCGGTGGCCTAATAATAGATAAACTGTCAAAATTTGACATAATACAGCTCTATATCTTAACTCAAGGAAGTTAATCCAAAATAAATGAGCAACCTGCTTTGATACCACTTGAAAAGGAGAGTTGAAGTAGTCCTAGAGAGGCGGGGGGGGGGGGCGCATAGGACTATACCAAATAATCGAATGAAGTGTTAAATAAATAAACAAATCAGAAATCTCAATTGCACTAGTAATGAAACATTGATTCAAACTGATTCATAGGACAACCTTCATCGAAACAAGTTTAGGTAAGACAACCATATTTCACGAATGTGATAAGAATCAAAATTTCAAACTAAGCAAGCGTAAATAAAACTAATTATTACAAACATTCACTGCTTATACTAAAATGAAATTACAACCATTCACTACAAAAGTAATAAAAGCATTCACCACAACATCAACAAATGTTCTCAAACAGCTACACCTACTCCACTCCCAAAATTACTAACCACGTAATCTTAGCTTTCACTGTGAATAAGGTTTTCACAGGGTCACCTTAAAACCTGATATAGTTGTGATTTTATCTTGCTAACATAAACAAAGAAACCCTTCACTGAGATTTTCTAGCTTATTTCAGAAACCAACACTGAGATTTTCTGGCTATCTCAGAAAAACCAAATACAAAATGTAAATGTATATTATCTTCATCGTAGAAAAAGTTGTATCAGAAGAATCACTTTTCTTGAATGTTGAATGTTGAATGTTCAGTCTGATAGAAAAGGTCCAGGGTTCAATTGATTTTAATTAGATTTAAAATAATGGCTACTTGTATTAATTCATTTAAATCTAAAAAAGAAGAGTATTCTCTCTCTTTTTATAATCAGAATGATAGAATTAGAGATAAAGGAATTAAACAAAAAAGCTATAAAATGATTTATATATACCGTTCAATAGCTTGACAATAACTGAGGCTTCTCTCTCTCTCTCTCTCTCTCTCTCTCTCTCTTGCAGAAGGATTTTGATAGACTTGAATTGTATTTTTGGATTGAGAAAGAACCTCAATTTATAGGCAAAGAAGTTGTTTCTTCAACTGGCCTAAGGCAATATTCGACTAACCCAAGCACCGGATTCGATTCCAACAGATTTTTAGATTTGAACGGGATAAGATTTAATAGATCTTCGACTAGTTAAATGCCCTGCTCGACTGGTCAGTGGTGGTATTCGACTGGTTGAGAATGCCAAAATCTGAATGGTTTTAGTTGTTGGACTTCGAGCCAAGAAATGTTCAATTGGTCGAAGAGTGACCTTCGACTGGTCGAGGAGACCACTCGACTAGTTAAAGAAGTAACATATTTTTCTATTTTACTTGGTTCGTGTTAGGACTGGTCGAGAAATTCTTAGGTTGGTCAAGCCAAAACTTAGGCTGGTCGAAACTTAACCAAATACAAGCATAAAAATCAATTTTAAATATATTTTGAAAGCACCTAAACCTAAGGTCTTTCTAAGGTTTATATTACTTGTATAGACTGAACTTCATTGTCTTGAAGTAGATTAGAGTCTTGAACTTCTCTAAGGAGTTTGATCTTCTAGTAGAACTTGACTTCATGTTGTCTACTTCATGTTATCTTTCGAGCTTGATCTTTAACTTTATCTTGAGCTTGATCTTCTACTAGATCTAAACTAGGCTTGAACCTCGATCTTGAATCATAATTGAAGATCACCTAATAAGATGTTTTGACTATACAAAATTTGACAAACAAGGTGTGAAGTGTGCTTTAAACATTATAGCACTTACAAAGACAACCCCATCGCAAATGATCAGGGCACCGGTAACACGAAATGCAGCAAAACGGAACCCATTGCTTACTCCACCGGCATTATACCCTGAAAAGTCTCCTTGTTCATTTACATTGTAAGACTTCCCTGCTCTTCTTGTTGCATATGTCCGATGGACTAGGAAAGAAAAAGGCAAGTCACCCGCAGAAGATGTATCACCCTCTGAAAAATTCACCGCATCTCCGTAAACAACACCTCCACAAACCATGTCAAAATCAATTAAATCCTGCGAAAGTATCAAATAGTCTAACGAGAACCCTCTCTCGTCGAGTCCTTCCATGCCAACATACTCTTGTCCCACTCCAGCAATAGCTTTGTCGAGAAGCAAAGAGGCCACCGTATGTATGGTAGGAACAAGTCAAAATCCATTGCTGACTACTGATGACCGCATGGCTGAAATGGCACAAGCACAGAGAAATCTTATGGAAGAATGTTGAAGAATTCGAGAGGCATTGGCCACCCTTACTCACAATGTGGCTCAAATCGTGGCCCCTCCCATGATGGCCACTATGAATGAACACGAACAACAACCCGAAGGCTCGCAACCATCGAGGGCCAAGTTGAACGGTTCGGCTCCCACAACAAGAGTGATCAAACAGGTTAAAATGCGACAAGTAGTAATGGAAGTCGTCAGGACCAAGAGAGAACAGGAACATCCAAGAAGGTTCCGTTACAGAACTTCATACCCCAAAGAAGTAGAAGATGTACCATTCCCCACCAACTTCAAGCACCCAAACTTCCAAAAGTTAAATGGAGATGGATCTCCAGAAGAACACCTCATGCACTTCATTATGATAATGGGTAACTTCTCTACAATCCCCCCAGTATTTCTTACGACTGTTCAGCTCATCTTTGATGGGGAAAGCGTTCTGATGGTACTCGAATGTGGGAACAAATACAAGACGCGTTCATGGCCAATTTCTTCTCGTCTAACAAAGATGTCAGCATCATCGAATTGGCCTTTATACGACAGAGAGAGAACATACTAGTAGAAAATTTTATTGACTGATGAAAAACACTAGGGGTGTTATGTAGACAACTATTAGAGGAAAAAAACAAATTAAAATGTGTTTGAATTCAATGAAAATAGGAATGAGTTTGGCCTCACAAGCGTCTACATAAGAACCTTCCGTGATCTTGACACAAAGGCACATGCTCTAAAATTGATGACTAAGAGAATGCCGGTATTTCAAAGTGAGACAGGTAGAAGAGGACAAAATAGGTTAATGGAAAATGTGGTTAATCAGGAAAAGAAGAATGATGTTCCTCACAATAGATGAGGAACAAAAAGAAGAGAAAGTACAGACCGCTTTAGAGGACGCGTCGGCGATAAAAGACCTAGGCCATTTAATTCTCATGAAGGGTATGCATTTGAAAGAGAAGATGTTATTCCCATGATGCATCAATTGTTAATCGCCGGAACAATAGAGCTACCCCCGCCCAAGCGTCCTGAAGAAGATGAGAAAACAAAAGAAAGAAACTATTGTCACTATCATCACTTGCTAGGACACCCCACGGAAAACTGTGTCACGTTAAAGAACATACTGCAAAGGATGATAAACATAAGAGAGATCATGATAGGAAAAGAGAAAGAAAGGAATAAAAAAGTGACAATGAATGTATTATCTGCTCGGAAAATCATATATGAAAAGAAAGAAGGATCAAGAAAGAAAGAGAACTATAACGCAAGCACCATTAAATCTTTAGATAAGAAAATCGAAATGCCAATGTAGGGTGCTTGCAAAGCAGCAGTAATTACATTACACTTGGGGAAAAGAGTAACAAGCCCCTTTCAAAAGAAGATGTCTAAAATAATGCAAGGAGAAGCATCTAGAACACATACTGACAGTAGAAAAGAAGAAAGAAATAAAGTTGAAAAGGTGACTTATGATATTGTGAATCACCTAAAAGGTATCCTAGCTCGACTAAGTGTATATGATGCGTTGCAATTATCAGTGGACTTTCGACAGACTTTAATTCAAGCTTTATCTGATAATGATATCATAAGAGCACTGCTTGTTGAGATGGAAAGTATAGAGCCAGAAGAGCAAAATGATTGTATATTTGTCACCTTCTCTAACGATGATCTGACTTGCGACAGGGAACACAATAGACCATTGATTATTATGGATCATATTCGCGATAAGCAAGTCAAGCAAATAATACTAGACAATGGGTCTACAGTGAATCTGTTGCCGCTGACAGTATTGAACGAGCTCGGATATCGCCGCTCTCATTTACGCCCTAGTGGAATGATGATACAAGGCTTCAATCAAGATGAACAATGGGTGCTGGGAAAAATCACACTAACATTGGAAATAGGAGAATTAACCACAAATGTTGTTTCTCACGTCATCAATGCACTGACAACGTATAATCTCCTCCTGGGAAGACCATGGATGCATCAATATGGCATTGTACCATCCACGATGCATCAATGCTGTAAGGACGGGATTCAATATAAAATAATGGCCGACATGAAACCATATATAGAGGCAGAATCTTTCTTCACAGATGCAAGCTACTATAAAGATTTATAGCTGAAGATAAGAAGAAAGATGATAGAAACAGGGCTATAAAAAAATAACTAGACAGAGGCGATAGAAAATAAAGTTGCGAGAATAGAATTGTTTGGGAAAGTGAACATGAAAAAGAAATTCTACTTCATGCCAAAACACTTGAGACAACCAGGACAGCCTTCTTTGACACTGTTGCCGCCTGAAAAATTAGAAACACTGCAGTCAAACTATACAATACCATTGCCATATGCTAAAAGAAATAAGCCATTTCCGACTATGCCTAAGAGATTTCATGTCACGTCCAGCATAAAGAAACCTGAACCCATCGAGTTTTATGCCTTGTCAAAGGCAAAGATAGAAGAAAAGGCTGGCAATAAAGTGAGCTATGAAAGATTGACATCTAAAGACTTAGAAAGATACAGTCCTGTTAGTAGAAAGATTATGCAAAGCATGGGCTTCGACTGTGAAGAACCGACTGGATTGAACAATGGAAGAGGTATTCAAATTTCGATTGGAGTGAATGAAGAAAAACAAGAAATTTCACAGAATAGGAGCATCGTCCTCCTGAGAACAAGTAAATGTGATTACGGCAGATTAGACAGTCAATAAAGAAATAGATTCTAAAGTAGTCAAACATTCAGAAATAACTCCAAAGCAGGTAGAAGATGGGGGGCAACCGACGATTGATACTCTGCAAGAATAAATTTAGGAATGGAAGAAGAGTCATGAAATACATTTATAAATGTCAGTCTCCCTAAACAAGAAGCCGATAATATATTAAACTCTTGAGAGAAAGTAAGGATGTATTTGCTTGGACATATGCAAAAACGCCGAGTCTACAACCATCAGTAGCGATGATCGATTAAATATCTCCATAAATAAGAAGCCAATTAAAGAAGCCCAGAGACGGTTCCATCCATATCTAATTCCTCTGATAAAGGAAGAAGCAAACAAACTAATCAAATTCAGTTTCATTAGAGAAGTCAAGAATCCTAAATGGATACCAAATATTGTCCCGATGAAAAAGAAAAGTGGACAAATCAAGGTATGCGTCGACTTCAGAGATTTGAATGAGGCTTGTCCAAAATATGACTTCCCGCTGCCAATAATGGAGTTGTTAATCAATAGTACGATAAAGTACGTTGTCATGTTATTCATAGACGGGTATGTTGGATATAATTGGATATGGATGTTACCCGAGATGAAGGAGCAACTACGTTTAGGACTTCTCTTGGAATCTACTGTAATAAGGTTATGCCCTTTGGTCTTAAGAATGCTGGTGCGACATATCAGAGAGCAATGTAGAATATATTTTAAGATATGATGCACAAATATGTGGAATGTTATGTTGACGATTTGGTAGTTAGATCAAATGATCATGAAGAACATCGTGAACATCTGTCATCAGTATTTTGTTGGCATAGAAAGAAACAATTAAAAATGAATCCGGCAAAATGCGCTTTTGGTGTCTCGTCACAAAAGTTCCTTAGTTTCTTTATCAAGCATAGGGGAATTGAAATTGATCCAGGGAAAATTAGAGCCATCCAGGATATGCCACCGCCGAAAACGTTAAAAGAACTGAAGAGCTTGTAAGGAAAGGTAGCATATATGTAACGCCCTGAAAATCAGGGGTTGAGCACAAACTAGACTCCCGAGTTCCAACGCATCACTTATGCAACATAGATAATGATGATTAAATGTTGTCCATATTAGTGCATTAAACATGAATGGGATTATACCAAAACAGTATATCATACTCCAGAGACAAGTGAATTTTGCAAGCGGAAGACTGTATTAGATGTATAAGATATATGAACTGTAGTAAGTCTCCGAAGTATGATCAGGTTACTAGGTTAAACATGTACATGTATACTCCCAAAATGGAATATACATGTGTCCTCCAAAATACAATCATAACAAGTGTAATGATATCTAGTCAGTATCCCTGTAAGCCCCAAACGGTCTACGAGAACTCGCCTGAATACTGCATATATGAGAAAGCATCCTCATCGTCCTCAAAGTCCGACTCCGCCTCGCAGGCTACGCCATCATCTGAACCTACAACAGGGTCTGGTTGGTGTGTACAACACCGTCCCGTAACATGGGAGTGAGTATTCAACTCAGAGTATCAATAAAGCAAAGGTTAACATGTTATCAATTCAGTCAAGCAGTAATGATAAAGTAGACATATCAGACATTCCTAGATACTCTTATTAATGCAAGGATGAAATGTAAGCATGATGCATGCCCTCGCCTACACTCCCTCGTGCGACACCATCTTACGATCGCGGCATGCTTTTTTCCCTCTGTGCTCTTCAACCCGGGGCACATGCAGTGCGATGACATGAGCATGATTACCGAGTTATTATTAGTCCTTTTCATATAGCAGGATTGGGAAACTAAGGTACCTCCCTTATATCAATTCCCAAACAATGATCCATTCTAGGGTCGTCAATCCTAGTAAATCTCATAGATGTTACGGTTCTAGGTCACTGCAAAGGGCTCGTCACCTTATCAGTGCAGGCCTAGTGTACTCTTGTTGCTACCTAAGGGCTCGTTGCCTCTACGCAATCTTAGTGTATGCTCGAGGTCACTACAAAGGGCTTTTCACCTTATCAGTGTAGGCCGATAGTTCGAATATAGTGTCCCATACCACCGTATTCGGCTGACGAGTCTAGATTGCTCACTGGTCACTACAGGGAGGCTCGTCACCCCAGCGTAGGCCGACAGCTCGACCACGGTGTCCCATACCACCATGCCCAGCTCATGAGTCTTAGCGGATCGAGGTACCAAGGTTTAAAAGGGTTTTCACTGGTGAGTTGGGTACCTTAGATTCAAGCATAGCGTCCATACATGGTGAACATACATCGGGTCAATCGGGTTACTTGACGAGCTCGACTAGTACGAGCACACGTTGAGTTAATCGACATGAAGTGAATAAGCACTCCGTGTAGCCTAACCACTGCCAACATCTCAAGTACGGCTCGGATTCATCAATTACGTCCTATATAGCGAGACAACCTCAGCCACCAAATCAATGCCCGTTACCGATTGCCTAGACTATTCCGTAGTCCCAAACACATTCAATGATAACAGATAATCATACAAGCTAATCAGAACAGTAATGGATCAACAATTCCAACCATACAAACATGTGAGCATTTGATGAATTTCAACTTAAACATGAATTCACACATAAGCAGTGTCTAAGTAAAACAGACAAAGGATGTAAGTTACATGGAGGAAATCATACACATCGTTAAGATAGTTGATAATCCCTTCTCAACGCCCATATAAAGTACAAATTATTACACACTTGTTCATTCAGACATTTCTACAAACACTTAGACTACACATTCCAACATACATGACGTATGTTGGTGATAGCACGTCTTAGGGCAAATCCTTTCCCCAAGGAGTTGTTACACATATAACTAGCACAAACACACGACAATTAATCATGGCAAGCACACATTCAAATTTCATACGCATACGATACTTTCTACATATACATGGAATACACTAAACTCAATATAGTTCATATATATCAGAAACGCGATACAAACATCGCATTTGGCATGTGAAATTGTACCCACATTAGTAATAAACCATTAACCAACATTGAAAGCCTTGAAAACCATAACCTATACATTTATAGTCCGCACCTTTCGCTGGTAGACTCGTAACGAACTCAGTTTTAAAGCTAAGTCTTTGTCTACGGTAGATTGGTAACTTATAGCATAAATTAGGTTAGCTAATTTATAACTTACACTATCTGAAACCCTAAAACAGATTAGGGTTAGGTTTTCTTACCTAAGAACGGGATTGGTATTGCCCGTATAGCGATACAGGAGTGGCGGTTAAGCACGTAGAGCGTCAGGGAAAGATCCCAACATCGATCTCTCACCCTCTCTCTCTCTCTCTTCCTCACTTTCTTCTTCTCTTTTCTCTCTTCTTTCCCTTAGGGTTTGCAAAATTCGTATGGCATATGAGAGGGAGTGTTTAAGGTCTTTATATAGGCCCAGGTTTGATGGGAATGGCCCCATGGCCAAGGTATACTTAGGTTATATAAAAATACGGACTATTTCGGTCCAACGGAGCACTTCTGGTGGCCCTTTTCCACATGTGGTTGGACTTAAGCTCCCTGACCATGGATCTAGGTCAGGCTGAGTTTTTGTTCCGATCGGATTTACAAATCAGCCGTGGCGGACCAGTTTTAATTCAACGGTCACGGTCACTCGATCAGGGTCACAAGTACACTGACATGTGTGGGACATTTCTCCTAATCCGAGGGTGTATTTGGGTCAGATTATGGCGTTCTGAATCCTTATATTTGGCGCACAAGCGACACGACTCAGATTACTTAAATTCAGATTTTTATTCTAAATATTTTCACGTTTCTCACACTCTTCGCTCCGGGCTCAAGTTGTGCATTTTTAAACACAATTAAGACTTGATTTCTGAGGAGGTTGTCAAGTCTAGTAATGTGATCAAATCCGTATAGTTTTGCAGTTATCAAACTTTCGACGTGCGGTCCAGGTCTGATACAGAGTTTCAAGGTGCCCCCGAGAGCAACTGGATTTTGAGATGGATCCTAAGTTTCAAGATAATGTAGCGTTAATGATTCTACACATTTTGAGTCTTGTAGTTCATATTTAAAGTAGTTCGAGCTACTTCTATTGATTGTTCAGTTTAGCACTTAACTAAATCGTACCCTAATTACGATAGAATAAGGTCCTAGGGTAATTCTACGCCCCCTTTTAGCACTTTTAGTTGGTATATTATTTTAATTATTTTTATAATAGTTTATCATCAAGTCCTCTTCATCCTTACAAAATTTCATTACATTTTGTATTGTAAAAAAATTCTAAAAATTTGAGAAGCAACAGTTGTCCAAACTAATGATTTTCAGATAATTACCCTAACGACCTATATTTAACTATCTTAAATATTTTATTATATTTTTCACTTATTTTTATATGAAACTAGACTTATCAAGCTTCAATTTTGATTTTGAATCACCTTAATAGGAGTTATAAATATGGAGATATGACTTTTCAAAGTTAGATGAAAATCACTGAATTTTTCTGCTGAAAACAGGCCGTCGGCCCGCTGCGGCCTCGCCAGACCCGCATTTTGGCGAGGCCTCACCAAACCAGTGAGCCCCTTGCCGGTCACTAGACTCTGGGGCGAGGGAGCTCGTACATGCGGGACCCACCACGGGTCCCCTCGAATTGTGTCGTTTGGCCCTCGTGTCCGTGTGTGGCATTTTTGGGTCCCATTTACAAACCGAAATGAGTTTATTTGATGTGCAATATATGATTTTGGGGTAGGAGACTCTAATCTATCCAACTAACCTATTTATTCTGTTAGATTCCAAAATGTTAAGGGTCAAAAACCCATTTTATCCATTTAGTTACTATTTATGGTAAGTTTTAGTTTTAGTATTGTTCTTCATCATTTATACCTTAGGATTGGTGTGTATTATGAATGTTCTTAGAAAACTTTGAAGTATAGGATGGTGAAAGCTGAGATCTCGAAGGAAAAGGGTTAAAAGGGATTTTACGCTTTGGGATTGAGTTTTGGAAAGTTAATAAGGTGGTAGGAGCGACTCATTGCCTAAGTATGTCTAACTCCAAGTTGGCAAAAATCTGGGGTGTTACAATATATCCAACACTTTATCTCCAACTTAGCTGGAAGGTACCATCCATTTGCTCATCTAATGGAGAAAGGAACAGAATTTGTGTGGGATCAATCATGTCAGAATGCATTTGACACTATTAAAGAGTTTTTGAAACAGCCTCTAGTATTGCAGCTCCTGTGAATGGCAAACCTCTCATTTTATATATCTCCGCAGTTGAAAATTCTCTAGGAGCTTAATTGGCACAAGTAAATGAGCAATGAAAAGAAATCGCACTCTATTATTTGACCCGGACTCTAATAGGTGCAGAATGCAACTATTCATCCATCGAGAAAGTATGCCTAGCATTATTATTCGCAGTACATAAACTAAGGCATTATTGTCTTTATTATGATATAATTTTGATTTCACGAGTCGATCCTATAAAATTCTTAATGACAAGACTGATGATGTCATGAAGATTGGCCAAATGGATGTTGTTACTTTCATAATATACGATCTCTTATGGGCCGGGAAAGACAGTGAAAGGGCAAGTGGTGGCAGACTTTTTAGGAGCTCACCTTGTGTCAGATAACAAAGTAATCACGGACGATTTCCTAGATGAGCAAATAATGTTCATTGAATCACCTAATCCATGGCAAATGTATCTTAATGGCGCCGCTCGAACTTCAAGAACAGGCACTGGAGTAATATTTATCAGCCCACAGGGCAATTTGCTACCATATTCCTTCACATTGGGTGCAAAATGTACTAACAATGAGGCCGAATATAATGCCCTCATTATACGAATGGAAATAGTACAAGAAATGAAGATAAAAACCTTGCAAATATTCGAGGACTCTAAACTGGTGATAAATCAATTGACGACTGTAATGACCCAGAAAATTTCGTGCCAAGACCCGAGTACTACCTCTATTTTCCTTAGAAGTTATGTTTGGGTTAATTAGCGTTAAACTCAATTGCTTGTGAAATTTGCACCAATCACTTTAAATTTGATCTGCAGGAATCAAAACCTGTAGAATCGTTAACGCTATGTTACCCTAAAATCTAGGATTCAACGCTAAATCTAGTTGCTCTTGGGAATTTTTGGAAATTTTGGTTCGGACCTGGACCGCGCATTGAAAGTCCGATAGCGATGATCCTAGGCAGTTATGGTCACCATGTTGGGCTTGACCATCACCTCAAAAACCAAGTCCAGATGATGTCCTGGGTCAATTTGCTTGGGTCCGGAGTAAAGAGTGTGAGAAAGCTGAGAAATTAAATATAATTTTATGAAATCTGAGTCGTGTCGCTTGTGCGATGATTTTAAGCACTCTGACCGTTGGATTTTGACAAAATTTCACCCTCGGATTAGGGAAGATGGCCCAGGCATGTCCTAGTGCCGATGGACCTGATCGAGTTTCAATGACCGTTGAATTAAGAGTGGTCCGCCACGACTAATCTGTAAATTCGATCGGTACGAAAACTCAGCCTGACCTAGATCCATGGTCAGTGAGCTTAAGTCTGACCGCACGGGGAGAAAGGACCACCAGAAGTATTCCGTTGGATCGGAATAGGCCTGATTTGGTTATAACCTAAGTATACCTTGGCCCTGGGGCTATTTTCATCTATTTTAGGCCTATATAAAGACCTTAAAACCCTCACTCTCTTTTCCATACGAATTTCCTAACCCTAGCTAAGAAAGAGAGAGGAAAAGAGAGAGAAAGTAAGAGAGAAGTTGGTGAATCATCTTAAGATTCTTTCCTGCTACTCTACATCCTTAAACTATCACTTTTGAATCGTTATTTCGGCGATTCTAAGTTTTTTCTTGGGTAAGTTAATCAAACCCTAGTCTATTTTAGAGCTTAGACTTGTCTAAGTGTTGATGTAGCTCATTTCTATTCTTGTCTTAGGTTATCTAGTCGTCTTTGATAAAGACTTATCGTCTGAATCAGATCTATTGTGCTTTTTCTGGTTTAAGGTGCGGACTATATTCGTATTGGTTATGGCTTTTAAGGCTTTCAATGTCGGTTAATGATTTATTATTGTTGTGGGTGTAATTTCACATGCCAAATGCGATGTTTATTTTACGTTCTTAATATATATGTGCTATATTGAGATTTGTGTATTCCTTGTATATGTAGAAATTATCATATACGTATAAAATATGAACATGTGTTTGCCATGATTAATTGTCGTGTACTTGTACTAATTGTATGTGTGTCAACTCCTTAGCGAAAGGAATTGTCCAAATGTGTGTTATCACCAACATACGTCATGTATGTGGGACTTTGTAGTCTAAGTATTTGTAGAAATGTCTGAATGATCTAGTGAGTGGTATATTATCCTATTTATGGGTGTTGAGAAGAGATTCTCAACTACCCTATGGATGTGTATGATTTCCTACATGCCAATTACATTCTTTGTTGTTTCACCTCAAGTACTACTTATGTGTAAATCCATGTTAAGTCGATATTCATCACATGTTTCCATATTGTATTATTAGAATTGTTGTTCCATTACTATGATATGAATATCTGTTATAATTGAATGTGTTTGGGACTATGGAATAGTCCAGGAAATCGGTAACAGACCTTGAGTTCATGGTCGAGAATGATTTCGCCACGTAGGACGTGTTTGACGAAACCGAGTCGTATTAGGGTTGTCGGCAGTGGTTTGGCCACACGGAGTGTTTGCGTACTCTATGTAGTTCAACTCAACGTGCGCTCGTGCTAGTCGAGTTCGTCAAGTAACCCGATTGTCCGATGTATGTTCACCATGTATGGACGCTATTGTTTGAATCTAGGGTACCAAACTTACCGATGTAATCCCGTTAACCGTTGTACCTTAAACCGCTAAGACTCATGAGCCGGGCATGGTGGCATGGGACACCGTGGTCGAGCTGTCGACCTACGCTGGGGTGACGAGCCTCCCCGTAGTGACCAGTGAGCACACCAAACTTGTGAGCTGATTATGGTGGTATGGGACACTATATTCGTGCTGTCAGCCTACATTGATTGGTGACGAGCCCTTTGTAGTGACCTCGAGCATACCTTGATACTGCATTAAGGCGACAAGCCTTAGGGTAGTGACTAAGGTATGATAGGTATGCATTGATTGGTGACGAGCCCTTTGTAGCGACCTAAAACCATATGATCATATGAGATTGTCTAGGACTGACGACCCCAGAATGGATCACTGTTTGAAAATTGATATGAGAAAGGTACCTTAGCTTCCCAATCCTGCTGTATGAAAAGGACTAATATCAACTGGGTAATCATGTTCATGCACCGCATTGCATGTGCGTAGGAGTCGTTGGCACTGCGGGAGGTTGTCATGCATAACGTAAGATGAAGACACTGAGGGAGTACAAGCGAGGGCATGCATCATTTCTTCATACATCCTTGAATTAACAAGAGTACTTAGACGTGTTGATTGTATTGCCTTATCATTACTCCTTGATTGATTTGATATCATGTTAACTTTTACTGTATAGTTCCACTGAGTTGATCACTCACTCCCACATTCTGGGACGGTGTTTCAACACCAACCAGACTCTGTCTTAGATGCAGATGTTGATGCGATCCCTGAGGTAGAACAGGATTACGAGGATGATGAGGACGTGTTTTCTTTCATGCAGTTCTCAGGCGGGTTCATGTGAGCCATGTCCTGATATGCAGGGATTCTGGGTTTTCTTGTAATTGTAATAGATAATGTTATTTTGATACTTGTATTTTTGAAAGCAACACTTGTTATTATGACCTGGCATGTATACGTATTTCAGGGACTTGCACATGTACACATATATTTCTTTAAGTCTTCCGCTTGCGTCTTTCACTTATCCCTGAATTATGTTTGCAGTTTGGCTTAATCTATTCCATGTTTTATGCACTCGTACAGACAACATACATCCATCATTAAATATGTTGCATAAGTGATGTTTTGAAACTCGGGAGCTGAGTTATGCTCGACCCCCGATTTTCAGGGCGTTACAACGACAAAGTTCGAAATAAGAAAGCAATAGCTTTTGCCATTTTTTCGACGGGTGCAACGGTTACTGGAGCAATTTCATAATGTTGAAACCAAGCATATACCTCAATGTGAGAACACAAGAGCAGACGCTTTAGCTAGCCTAGCCGCGGCTTTATCCTACCCTGATCGTAGTCCTCTCCAAGTGACAATCGAAGAACGAAGATTCTTACCATCGCCAAAGCTTATTGATGAAAATGTTGAAACACCTCCTATATTATGTTTAGAATTTACCATAGACGACTGACTCTAGTTGTTTATCAATTATCTCAAATATGATATCCTTCCAAAAGACCCATCACAGAAATTACATATCAAGCAGAGATCAAAGAAATTCACCATATACAATGAAGTGTTGTACAGAAAGTCTTACAATGAAATGTTGCTATGATGCCTGGATAAAGAGGAAGCGAATAAGATATTACAAGAAGTTCATTCTGGAGAATGTGGAGCTCATCAGGCCAGGCGAAATTTGTTCCATCGCGTACATCAAATGGGATATTATTGGCCCACAATGTTTGAAGATGCAATCGCTTACACGAAGCGATGCCACGAGTGTCAAGTCCATGGAGATATCATACATGTGTCCCCTGAAGATCTTCATCAATCGATAACCTCTTGGCCTTTCGCAGCATGGGGACTAGATTTGTCGGCCTCATCAATCCACCTTCGTTTAAAGGACAGCAATACATTTTGGTACCAATAGATTATTTCCCCAAATGGACTGAAGCGATCATGCTGCAAAATATCAAAGAAAAAGATGTCATAAATTTCATCCGATATGCGATCATATATCGTCACGGCATTCTGAAAAAGATCATCACCGATAATGGCACTCCTTTCAAGAACGGGGGCACGGAGAAATTATGTCAGAAATTTGACATCCAGCACTCATTCTCGACGCCTTATTATCCTTTGGCAAACAGACTGGCAAAAGCCTTTAACAAAATGATAGTCAAGTTCTTAAAGAAGACTGTCATAGGGAATAAACGTGATTGGGACAAAAAAAACTATAAGAGGCTCTATGGGCTTACTGAACGACCCATCGTATTGCGACAAGAGCAACGCCGTATTCATTGGTATATGGTGCCAAAGCTATTATTCTCATCGAAACGCAAGTCGCGTCACTCAAGGTAACAGTATATGAATCTATTATAAATGATGAAAATGCCAAGATAAGGCTGACCGAGTTGGATATGCTCAATGAAAAGTGGCTAGCAACCTAATAGCGATTAGAACTATATCAAGCAAGAATATTCGCTGCCTTTGATAAGAAAGTCAAACATCGCTCCTTCAAGAAAGCCAATATGGGCTCATGTTGAAACGACCCATATTGGTCACTCGCATAACAAGAGGCAAATTCAATCCTAAATGGGACGGTCTGTATGTAATAACTTAAGTATACTGGAATGGAGCCTATCGAGTTGTAAATCAGAACAAACAAGGCATCAGTGTACCTGTCAATGCCCGTTTCATCAAAAACTATTATCCTTGAAGATCGAAGAAGTTTTGATTATGAAGATTATCAGGATAATCTATCCCAATCAAAAGGGAGCAAGACAAGCAAAATGATGAAAAAGCCTTAACAGGCAACACCATGTATTCCTCTCCATATACGAATGAAAGGACAAATTCACAAGCATATCAAAGCTCTCTACATCAAATTGATATTATCGCCGATCACCATTTATTATCGCCAAATTGCCAATCATCACCAAACTAACATTGCTAAATTAATATTATCACCAAGTTGATATATATATTATGACAAACACAAATACTATCAGAACATTACCACAACTTATCATTTACGGCAGTGAAGTGCGCCTATGCGGCCAACCACGCGTAAGCCCTGTATTATCAGCAATGACTATTTATCATTTATGGTAGAGGAGTGCACCTATACGGCCAACCATGCATAAGCCCTATATTATTAACTATGGCGATTTATCATTTATGACAGCAGATTGCGTCTATATAGTAACCACGTGTAAAACCTATCATATCAGTGACTCATCAAATATTATGTGGGCAGCAATGAAAAGTCAGTGGCCCTAAAAAGCCCGTGGAGGCAATTACATGCTTAGACCCATATGGGTAGTGGAGTGCGCCTATACGGCCAACCACGCGTAAGACCAATGCCATTTGTATAGCTTTTAATAGCGTTATGAGGGATGGTAAGAGAAAATGCCCTCTTATGAATGGGTTAGACCTTGCAGGCAAAGAAAAATTGGGCTACAGTGTGCGCTCTTTGTCTTGTCCATAGATAGGCCAACTATGCATAAGTCCCCCCAGATTCCTGGCTTGATTTCAGTAGAAACTCATGGGGATGGGTCCTCTAAATGAGCTATCCCCTCATTGATGGATTGGCATCCTTAAATTTGGTACCCATTAAGGTAGCCTTGTGAGCCTCGTGAACTCTAGAGAGTTACTGTGGCCAACCCTATGCGTAAAATCTACCGAGTTCACTGCCTCGGTGGCTTCATTGGGCCCCTCTGATGGATCGCGACTTGTCCAGCTGTGGTGGTTCAGTGAACTCATAAGAGTTACAGAGACCATTCGCATAAGACCCTTGACTCCAACTAATTAAGAGTCTAAAAAACTGTGATCGCTCCAACTACTCAAGAGCTTAAACTGTGTGTGGCGCCTTTAGAACTAACTAAACTATGAATTAGTTCCACCTATCAGAAAGAATACCACATAGCTGACATTGACAATAAGATGTGTTGCTACCTCATTTAATTATGCATTACATAATGCGATTATAAGTCTTAAATTGACGAATTAAAATTTCACATATGCATATATTCATCCACTTATTTCTAAAGCATGCTCAGATATAATAGGAGAAATATTATACGTGCGGAATATATGTTTATCAAAGCATGAGAATGTTGTTAAACCTTATCAAAACATTTGATATGACAAAGAGATTAAATGTAGAAATTACCATGAATAGCCATGGAAAGATCACCATAAAGATAAACATAAATCCAAAAACATCAATACATGCTTACTACAAAATATGTATTATCTTTGAAGATCTTATTTTAATTATACTTAAGCAGCAGCATTATCTAGTTTCGCATCAATGACAAGCTTGGCATGATCATGAATATTAGCAAGCTTATGTTCCAATGAAGTTATCATCGCTTCATTCTCGAAAAGTCCCAATTCTTCAAGATTGGTTATCTGTATATTTTCTTTGATGATAGCTTCAATCTTGCTTGCTTCCAACTCTTCTGCTTGTTTTTGGCCCTCGAGAATGGATATCTTCTCTTTCAACCTGACTACTTGCTTGTCAATAGTTGTTAAAGACTACTTCAAAGTCTTTAGTAATTCCTGAAGGGAATCACACTCCTTATTATAACCAGAATTTATGGTTGACGTCTCTAAAACTTTATCCTTCAAAGATTGCAATTCCCTTCTACAATCTATAATCTCTGGAGCGACAACTATACTGTGGACTTCACCCAATCAACGAAGCGAAGTACAGAAGTGAGATAGAGAATTCTATAAAGGAGAGATATTGATTTTCGCCATTCTTTCAGCATTGTCCAAAGCTCCCAGGGCAATATCCAAAGCAGGTCAATGTTCTAGATCCTTGAACATGCTTATAGCCGCTGATAAGGCACCTTTTATCAGGACAAATGCATAAGGAGGAACTTTGTCTAAAGATAGGCATCTGAAATAGTGGGGACTGAATTGGAACTCCTGAAATTGCTTAAAAGAGGATTGGCTGCATAAAAATAATAAAAGGATGAAAAAAGGAAAGAATAATTCCAAACATCCAAGATTAATAGAATGAGTTTTCAAAAAGAAATATACCTGCAGTCGGTACAAGAGTAGTAGGAACAGGCATTGTCGAAGACCGTGTTTTCTCAGTAGGAGACAAAGGGCCGGGGGCAGTCTTCAACAAATCAGCGAAAGATGGTGCACTTGCCTTAGTGCTGGAATCGACAATAGTAGGTGTAATTGTAAGTGCTATAGTTTATATCCCTGTCTGTTGTCAAATTTGTGGTGCCAAAATCACTGTTATATATAACTTACATAAGTGAAGCTCTCTCAAGGATCAACATTCATAAACAAGCTAAGCTCACAACAAGCAAAGCTCACAAGTACAAGGATCAATCTTGAATGCAAGAACTGCTCACAAGACAAGACTCAAGCTGCAAGACTTCGAGAAGAGTATAAGGCAGTTTGTAAAGAACTCAAGACACTTTCAAGATTGAGCTACATCAAGATTTCAAGATTGAACTACATCAAGACTTCAAGGCTCATATTTCAAGGTCACTAGTTCCTAATGTTTCAATGTCCTTACTTCATGGTTGAGGTTTGACTGACCTTAGGTTGACCTTAGAAGTAGGTCACTTTAGATACATAAATCAAATGTTTTTTTACATAAGTTTGGTCTGTTCTTCGACTAGGCCTTCTTCGATTAGTCCTAGAGTTGCTTCGACCAGTCTAAGAAATTCCTCGATCAGTCGTGAGTTTGTTACAAAAATCGAATAATTTCTGTTAGGCTTCCACTGGTCCAGGAATCTCTTCGACCAGTCGAAAATCTTCGACTCAAAATCCAGCGATGTTTTTCAGGTTCTTCGACCAGTCGAAGGAGACCTTCGACCAGTCGTAGAACGGTCAAAGCTTATCGCACCTGATTTTTCAAATATCTGTTATTGCTTCGACTAGTCGAAGAGCTCCCTAGACCAGTCGAAGACGCGATCTGCTCACCTATAAATAGTGTACGAATCTTAGAAGAAATCATCGAATTAATTAGTCCATTCAAGCCAATCTTCGTCGAACTTCTGAGAGATAATTCTGTGCTCCATCTAAGCTAAGCGTGCTTATTTAATATTCTCTTTCCTTAGCTTTATTTAATTGATTTTGTTTCTGTTATTCCAATCTAATTTGATAAGAGGAATTATTATTCCCTTTCTTTGGAATCAAAATCAATTAAGGCAAGCCCTATTTGGTTTAATTTAAAATCTATTAGAATTAGAACCATTGTAATTGAGTACTAGACATTGAACTTGGACATTCAATCATCTACTCTGATTTGGTTCTACCGGGCTGCTACAACGAAGGAGATAATCAGGTATTTTATATTTAATTGTAAATTCCTTTCTATTTTGGTTTCTTTCAAGATTTGCTAGAAAAATCTTGTTGTATTGGTTATCTGAGGAGAGCCAGGAAAACTCAGAAGTGGGGTTTTCTAATTGTGTAAGCCCACAGACAAAGACACAATTGTAAAGGTTTTGGGTGAACCTGGGAAAACCTATTTTGTGAGTGAATGTTAATATCCCCTATGTGAGGATATTAGGAGTGGAGTAGCATTCTGTGTGGCTGTTGTTTAACAGTTGGTGAACACACAGGCGAACCACTATAATCCCTTGTGTTGTGGTTGAATGATTTATACTTCTGATCTTTAATTATTCTTTTGTGGGATGTATGTATGGTGGTGAATGTTGTAATCATTTAATTCAAGCATTGTGAGAATTTTGTAATAGTTTAGAATTTATTTTCTGCTATTCCTTTATCAGCTTGAAATTCAATTTCCTTTAAAAGTTGTTCCAGCAAGGTTGCCCTGCCATTTTTATGGTGTATGGCTGTCCTTAGAACAATACATTTGTGATTACAATTTATTTTAATTTAGTTTGTATTTATTTCTGTATTCCTCTTCGGTTTAAGATTTGATACAAAGATCTTTCTAGAAATAAGGTTGTCCTACCATAAACTCTGGTTTTTTGTGTAAGGTTGTCCTTAGAACAACATTTGTATCAACCTCTCAAGATCTGAATTTTGAGGTTATTTTACCTTCTTGCATTGTGATTTATTTTGGCTATCATCTTCTTTTTAATTCCGCTGTTATAAGTTTTATTTGGCATTGTCCTATTCACCCCCCCCCCCCCCCTCTAGGACATATAGCGAGGCCTTTTCAAGTGGTATCAGAGCCTAATAGCTCTTTTTTATTCTTGGATTTAATTCCTGAGCTAACGATTTAAGCTATTTAAGATGTCAAATTTTGATAGCCTTTCAGTCACTAGGCCTCCACCCTTTGATGGCTCCAACTATGCCTATTGGAAAGCCAAAATGAGGATCTTCCTCAAATCAATGGATGAGAGTGTGTGGCAAGCCATAGCAACTGAATGAAAACCTCCTATCATGGAAGTTACTGGGGTTGATGGTTCAAAATCTATGAAAGTCATACCATATTACCAATGGACCACTCTTCAGAAAAGTGAGAGTAGTGCAAATGCTAAAGCACTAAATGCAATTACTTGCGTATTATCACCGGATGAGTTCAAAAGAATCATTTCCTTTGATACTGCAAAGCAAGCTTGGGATATATTAGAAATGACACACGAGGGTACTATAATTGTCAAAAAATCTAAAGTCCAACTCCTCACAACCAGATTTGAAGAAATTCATATGGAGGAAAATGAAATGTTTATGGACTTTTACACTAGATTGAATGACATTGTAAACTCAATGTGGGGTCTTGGCGATAAAATCCCAGAAAGTAAAGTGTGTGCAAAAATATTATGCTCACTTCCTGAACGGTTCAATTCTAAAGTAACCGCGATCTAGGAACTTCGTGATACGGATAATATGAGGTAGAAGAACTAGTTGGTTCTCTATAAACCTACGAGTTAAACTTTAAAGCTCCTAAAGGTAAATCTATCGCACTAAAATCTTCTAAATGTAATTCAGAAGAAAATTCTGATTTAGAAGATGATATGGCTCTTTTAGCTAAGAAATTTTACAAGATTTTCAAAAGCAAGAAAAGGGTTGATTTTTAAAAATCAAATGATAAAAAGAAGTTTAGACCCAAATCTCAAAAATCTTTGAAAGATAGTCAATGTTACAACTGTCAAGAATATGGGCACTTAGCAAATAGATGTCCTAAAAGGGACAAACCCAAGAAGAAGGGTATGTTGGCTACATGGGATGAATCATCTGATTCTGAAGGTTCTTCTGAATTAGAAGATTCTGAAACTGAGTCGGGCAATGAGGTTAAAGCTCTTATGACTCTAGCCAAATTCACATTTTCAGATAATGACTCAACAAGTGAAGAAAATCTGAGTAGTGAATGTGAAAATGAAGATGATCTTCAAGATGCTTACAATGCCCTATATAAGGAAAGTTGTAAAATTGCTATCAAACTTAAACTTCAAAAAGAAAAGTTTTCTAAACTCAAAAAATGTTTGAATCACTTGTCTTAGAAAAATCACAAATTTCAGATTGTTTTGAAAAATCAAAATGCGATTTGGAATTCAAAAACTCCCTAATTATTGATTTAAAATCTGAAATTGAGAAACTTAAAACTGAAGTGTCTTCTCTTCTGAGTCTAAAGGACACATGGAAATATGCCCAAGGTGATCCAAAGTTAGAGAAACTTTTATCCGGATCAAGAAAATGTGGCGATCTATCCGGGTTGGGCTATGATAAAAATCAATCTCCTAAATAAAAGTATACTCCTCCTATGTTTATTAAAGGAGAGTCCTCAAACTCAAAAGGGAAAAGTACTTATCAAGATTTTTCTAGAAATTTAAAAACTTTTCAAAAACCTAGAAGCGGCCATGTCAACTTTAATCAGAAACGAAATCCACTAGCTGAAAAGATAGTTGATTTACTCAAGGAGCTCTTAAAATCTAACTCTATAGGTCATTCCTAGAAATATACACAAAAGAAGACCAACTATGTTCCTAAACCCAAAACAGTTATGAAATGGGTTCCTAAAGTTACCTGCTTGGTTGCTCACATTGCTTTCAAAGCAACAAGTCATTCAAAGTGGTACCTAGACAGTGGATGCTCCAGGCATATGACAGGTGACAAAGCTTTATTCACGGATCTGAAAGATATGACTGATGGTTCAGTCACATTTGGTGATGGTAGCAACTGCAAGATTATAGGCCAAGGTACGGTTCAACTTTTTAATCTTCCTGTGTTTAAAAATGTTTTATATGTTGAAGGCTTAAAACATAACTTGCTTAGTATATCTCAAATATGTGATAATAACCATAGTGTTCGGTTTTCTAATCAAAGCTGTGAGATACTAAACAATAAGGGTTCTGTAATATTAACTGGACGTAGAACGTCTGGAAATTGCTATATTATTAGCGAATCCATCTCATCTAATCAAACATGTTACATGGTCCATACAGACGAGACTGATTTATGGCACAAACGTCTTGGACATGTACATTATCGAAATTTATATAGATTGAACAAACGAGAACTTATAAGAGGTTTACCCAAACTTCAAAAATTAGATAAAATATGTGGTGAGTGCCAGATAGGCAAACAAACAAGGAACTCACACAAAAAGGTGAATTCAAATACCACATCAAGACCACTCGAACTTCTCCACATGGATCTGATAGGACCTACCAGAACAGAAAGTCGTGGTGGGAAAAAGTATATCCTGGTAATAGTTGATGACTTTACCAGATTCACTTGGGTAGTCTTCTTAAGGGATAAATCTGAAACCCTTGAAGAAGTAAGAAAAGTTTTCAAACGGATTCAAATTGAAAAATCTTCTCAAATCAGTAAAATTCATAATGATCATGGATCTGAATTTGAGAATAGCAATTTTGAGAAGTTCTGTACCGACCAAGGAATATTACATGAATTCTCTGCTCCCAAAACTCCACAACAAAATGGAATTGTAGAAAGAAAGAATAGGGTGCTTCAAGAAATGGCTAATGTCTTGTTGAATAGCATGAAGCTCTCTAAAAATCTTTGGGCTGAAGCAGTCAACACAACTTGCTATATTATTAACCGAGTCTACACTAGCAAAGATAATAATAAAACGGTTTATGAATTATGGTTCAATAAAAAGCCTATTGTTAAATACTTTCGAGTTTTTGGCAGCAAGTGCTATATTTTACGTGATCGTGAAAATTTAGGAAAATTCGATACGAAGAGTGATGAAGGTATTTTTTTAGGATATTCCTTAAACAGTCGAGCTTATAGGGTTCTGAACAAAAGGACTGGTGTGATTCAAGAATCCATTAATGTTGTCATTGATGATCACTTAAACATGCCAATTTATAATTCAGATAATGATGAAGTACTAATTATTGATAAACCTGATACTTCATCGAATCAGACTGATTCTGAGTTGAGGACTGTTAAAGATCATCCAACCACACAAATTCTTGGAAACCCTCTCACCGGTGTTCGCACCCGTAGACAACTTGAGGATATATGTAATTATGTATGTTTTACATCCCAAATAGAACCATCTAACGTAAAAGAAGCTCTTGCTGATGAGAACTGGATTGTTGCGATGCAAGAAGAACTCAACCAATTCGTAAGAAATGATGTTTGGTATCTCGTACCAAGACCTAAAGATAAACACAACATTGGAACAAAATGGATTTTCAAAAATAAGTCTGACGAGTGTGGAAATATAATTAGAAACAAGGCTAGACTAGTGGTACAAGGTTATACTCAAATTGAAGGGATTGATTTCGATGAAACTTTTGCACCAGTAGCACGTCTTGAATCTATCAGACTATTTATATCCATTGCATGTTTTAGAAAGATAAAGATCTATCAGATGGATGTAAAAAGTACTTTTCTGAATGGCGATTTACATGAAGAAGTCTATGTTGAACAGCCAATGGGTTTTGAAGATTCCAAAAATATTGATTATGTATATCGGCTTAAAAAGGCACTTTATGGATTAAAACAAGCACCTAGGGCATGGTATGAGAAACTAATGAAATTTCTTTTAAGTCATAATTTTCAAATGGGATCTGTTGATAAAACTCAGTTTGTTAAAAAACATAATGATCATATCTTAATGGTGCAGATTTATATTGATGATATCATTTATGGATCAACTTGTACTGACTTGACTACTGAGTTTGCAAATTTGATGAAATCACAGTTCGAAATGAGCATGGTTGGGGAATTGACTTATTTCCTTGGATTACAAGTAAAGCAACAACCTGAAGGAATATTCATTTCTCAATCTAAGTATGCTTTGAATCTAATCAAGAGATTTGGATTTGAGAATGGCAAGAATTTCGATACTCCTATGAGTACTACCCTGAAACTCTCAAAAGACTCTAATGGTAAAAATGTTGACTCAAAACTTTATCGGAGTATGATTGGTAGTTTGTTATATTTAACTGCTAGTAGACCTGATATTTCTCTGTGTTGGTATTTGCGCAAGATATCAATCTGATCCAAAAGAATCTCACTTGATTGCTGTCAAGCGAATTATTAGATATGTCGCAAGTACTGTAAATCTCGGTCTCTGGTATCCTCATGAGACCAGTGTCCAATTAGCTGGGTACTCGGATGCTGACTGGGCTGGTAATCTAGATGATAGAAAATCAACCAGTGGTGGTTGTTTTTTCATTGGAAATTGTCTAGTTTCCTGGTTTAGTAAGAAACAAAATTCTATATCACTTTCAATAGCTGAAGCTGAGTATATTGCAGCTGGTAATGCATGTACACAGCTTGACTTCGTTTCTAATCTGTATCCTCGTTCGGGTAATAAAACTGACTTGACTTCGTTTATGGTTCATGTTATCCATGCTATTTCCAATGGTACTCAGATTTGTTTACTATCCTTAATCTGTCATTTCATTCTTCAGTTTAGACTCCATCCTAGTCATAGTGACATTCCTTTTGCCTATTTAATGACTATATTGGCTACACATATGTTAGTCGATATGCCAGTTGATGAGGCACCTATCCATCATCTGATCTTCAACAATACTAATATTAATAAGATGAAGCTGGATCTACTTCCTGAACAAGGTGGTGGTGGTGGTGGTCATGAAGAAGCTGGTGATGACATTAATATGGATGACATTTTTGAGGAACTGGATTCTGACTCAACAAATGATCCAGATTTTGAACCATCTGATGTTGATGCTCGTCTTAGTGCATTAGAGGATAAAGTTGAGAATATAAATGTAAAGATGGAAAACATGTCTGTTGCTCATGATTTATAATTCAAGTACATGCGCAAATATCTTAGGCGATTGAACAAAGGTATGCACCAACTTGATCCCTCTATTCATGCTCCGTCATCTGGTTCTGGTTCTGACTAGTTTATATGAGACTTCTGGTTTGTAATAACTTTATAACTTAGCACTTGGTTGACTGATTTTGAGTTGGATACTATCTATGTTTTATGCTGGATATTCATTCTATGTGAAGCTATGCTGAGTATCTCTATCACTGTTTTGCTATACTCTCATAACTCCTCATGTTTACTCTCATATATCCCTTTATTTAGTTCTCATTTATTGTTGTTTCCTTTGTCATATTTTGACAAAAAGGGGGAGAATGGTTTGTTCTTAACGATGTGATTATGAGAGGAGTAGCATTGGTTATGTTACTCAGGGGGAGTATGTTTGAACTAGTTGAATGAAACTGGTTAAATGTTGAATGTTGAATATTGAATATTGATTTGTAGGTAAGCTAGTTGATATGACCTGGTTCATAACTCTTTAACCAGTTGTTTTACTTTATGTTTATCTTGGTTATGTGTTTTGTCACTAATTTGACAAAGGGGGAGATTGTAAGTGCTATAGTTTATATCCCTGTCTGTTGTCAAATTTGTGGTGCCAAAATCACTGTTATATATAACTTGCATAAGTGAAGCTCTCTCAAGGATCAACATTCATAAACAAGCTAAGCTCACAACAAGCAAAGCTCACAAGTACAAGGATCAATCTTGAATGCAAGAGCTGCTCACAAGACAAGACTCAAGCTGCAAGACTTCAAGAATAGTACAAAGTAGTTTGTAAAGAACTCAAGACACTTTCAAGATTGAGCTACATCAAGATTTTAAGATTGAACTACATCAAGACTTCAAGGCTCATACTTCAAGGTCACTAGTTCCTAATGTTTCAATGTCCTTACTTCATGGTTGAGGTTTGACTGACCTTAGGTTGACCTTAGAAGTAGGTCACTTTAGATACATAAATCGAATGTTTATTTTACATAAGTTTGGTCTGTTCTTCGACTAGTCCTAGGCCTTCTTCGATTAGTCCTAGAGTTGCTTCGACCAGTCTAAGAAATTCCTCGATCAGTCGTGAGTTTGTTACAAAAATCGGATAATTTCTGATAGGTTTCGACTAGTCCAGGAATCTGTTCAACCAGTCGAAGGAACAGTGTCGACTGCATCTTCGACCAATCGAAAATCTTCGACTCAAAATCCATCGATATTTTTCAGGTTCTTCGACCAGTCAAAGGAGACCTTCGACCAGTCGAAGGTGACCTACGACTAGTCGAAGGAGACCTTCGATCAGTCGTAGAACGGTCAAAGCTTATCGCGCCTGATTTTTCAAATATCTGTTATTGCTTCGACTAGTCGAAGAGCTCCCTAGACCAGTCGAAGACGCGATCTGCTCACCTATAAATAGTACACAAATCTCAGAAAAATCATCGAATTAATTAGTCCATTCAAGCCAATCTTCGTCGAACTTCTGAGACATAATTCTGTGCTCCATCTAAGCTAAGTGTGCTTATTTAATATTCTCTTTCCTTAGCTTTATCTAATTGATTTTGTTTCTGCTATTCTAATCTAATTTGATAAGAGGAATTGTTATTCCCTTTCTTTGGAATCAAAATCAATTAAGGCAAGCCCTATTTGGTTTAATTTAAAATCTATTAGAATTAGAACCATTGTAATTGAGTACTGGACATTGAACTTGGACATTCAATCAACTACTCTGATTTGGTTCTACCGGGCTGCTACAACGAAGGAGATAATCAGGTATTTTACATTTAATTGTAAATTCCTTTCTGTTTTGGTTTCTTTCAAGATTGGCTAGAAAAATCTTGTTGTATTGGTTATCTGAGGAGAGCCAGGAAAACTCAGAAGTGGGGTTTTTTAACTGTGTAAGGCCACAGACAAAGACACAATTGTAAAGGTTTTGGGTGAACCTGGGAAAACCTATTTTGTGAGTGAACGTTAATATCCCCTGTGTGAGGATATTAGGAGTGGAGTAGCATTCTGTGTGGCTGTTGTTTAACAGTTGGTGAACACACAGGCGAACCACTATAATCCCTTGTGTTGTGGTTGAATGATTTATACTTCTGATCTTTAATTATTCTTTTGTGGGATGTATGTATGGTGGTGAATGTTGTAATCATTTAATTCAAGCATTGTGAGAATTTTGTAATAGTTTAGAATTTATTTTCTGCTATTCCTTTATCAGCTTGATATTCAATTTCCTTTAAAAGTTGTTCCAGCAAGGTTGCCCTGCCATTTTTATGGTGTATGGCTGTCCCTAGAACAATACATTTGTGATTATAATTTATTTTAATTCAATTTGTATTTATTTCTGTATTCCTCTTCGGTTTGAGATTTGATATAAAGATCTTTCTAAAAATAAGGTTTTCTTACCATAAACTCTGGTTTTTGGTGTAAGGTTATCCTTAGAACAACATTTGTATCAACCTCTCAAGATCTGAATTTTGAGGTTATTTTACTTTCTTACATTGTGATTTATTTTGGCTATCATATTCTTTTTAATTCCGCTGTTATAAGTTTTATTTGGCATTGTCCTATTCACCCCCCCCCCCCCCCCCCCTCTAGGACATATAGCTAGGCCTTTTCAGGAGTTGCATCAGCCGCTCTATAGGGAAGACTATTTCACGAGCTACAATCCTTGGGCGAGTATGGGGAACTAAAGGAGTCTTAGCTGCCCGAACAAGCTGCACTTCTGTAAGAGGAACATCCATCGGATCTTGACTCATCTTATCAGCCGTAACAGGGATACCTAAAGCAAATAGAGTATTGTCTACTAGAATAGAAAATATCTCATGAGGAAAAGGATAGCAATTAGAACTAAATGATATGCAAAATTTCTCACCCGGTGAATAGCCATACTCTCCATAGTCTACCGGCTCTTCCTCTTCTTCGTTCTCCGCTGAAACTTTTGAAGAAATCAATGTATCTAGCTAAACAGCGGGATGAATGTCTGGCTGAATATCTGATTGAATAGTTGGTTGTAATTCTTCATCAACTACAGTATCTTCAACAATGATATCACCTTACTCGTCGATATTTATTTCTCCTTCTTCTATAGAAGAACTGCTATTAGTAGATGACGTCTCTTCTTCTTCCTCCCCTGATGATGAAGTGCTTGATTCTGATTATTCAACGATTACTTCCTTTCCCTTCTTGGAAGAACTTGCTTTACTAGTCACCTTTCACTCTTATAAAACTAGAGGAACTGGAGAGGCAATCTCTTCATTCTGGTGAGGTAGAGTTTGAGAACGTTCTGAGACTGAGTCATCGGAGGAGGACTTTGGTGAATTGGTTGAGAGATGGGTGATGAAATCAGAGGAACAATATCATCTTCTACATTCTCTCCCACTTCCTGAATAGGAGAAGGAAGAATAGTAGCTAGCGAAGGAGACGTTTCCATAGCCACATCAGCAGCAACTTCAGTAAGGCGCTTCCGAGATGATTTTGTGAAATCTATAAGGATTCCTTGGGCAATCCAACCCTCCAAAGTATTTGCTAGTTTTACTTCACGGATGAGTTCTTCCAATGATATTTTCAGACAAAGTTGTCCTGGGAATGGGGGACGATTTCTTTCTACGATGTATTTAATCCCCTGATCAAGCTCACAACCTTTTAGCTTTGGGGAAGAAGTCCACACTGGGTGATCCATAAGGAGGCATTAGTGGACCAAGTGAAATTGGTGTGACCACCACCTTGACCAGCTATATGATGATCGAACCAGATGATTACAAGTGGGTATCATGAAGCGGGAATCGATATGACTAGCCAATAATTGCTTCCAAATCAGAGCCCAATTGTACAGATGTACACCATAACTCCTCATCCTATGAGTTACAGCGCCACAATCTTTAGGAACTATCTGATCGTAGCTAAACTAACGAGCGAATCTACTCAAGTAGTAAGTCTCCCACCAAAATTTTGTCCCTTCCCTTAGTGGATGACTATAGGATCTGATAGAAATGTAGAATGCTTGTTCGCCTGAAGAAAGAGATTTAGTATCCACCATTTCTATGTCTTCAGTATGTCGAGGTAGGCAGAGTTGAAAGAATTCAATGTTGTCTATTGTTCACAACCTAAGTGTAGGGTTGCGATGTAGTAATAATCTCGGTGAGACCGAGGTTGAATCAATAGGGACTAACCTTGTACGTTTCTGAAAGTAACTAGAACTAGAACTAGACAAAGATATAAACTGTCACACCCTAAACTCAGAAACCAGGCTCACAAAATTCCCGATCATCGAATCCGATGCCGACAGCCTCCGTAGTACCCCATTCTCGGCTCCCAACGCCCATACGCCAGATTCCGATCCTGGGACCCTACAAGGGAGATTTTTCAATGTACATTTAATTCGTAATAAGCATAATCACAAGTATACCCAAATCAAAAAGGTAACATCATCATCACATATCCACTAATATATACATTTGAATACAATGCTGAAAGGAAAATACATATGTATCAAAATCAAGCTCTAGAAGTCTGCTGCACGCTCCAAGTTCAACTCTGCTGCGACCTAACGCCACCTGCACGCATCTATTGTGCATAAGCTTATAGAAATCTTAGAGGGTGGTGAAAGTGTGTGTGAGGTAAGTGCTAAGTATATAATAAAACCTATAAATCATACATCATCAGAATAAGCGGAAATACTCATAAGATCATGAATCATACGATATTAGAGTAAGCAGAAATATACTAGTAAGTCTATGAGTCATATAACATCAGAGTATGCAATGCAGATCATAATGAGCCAAATATCATATACTGTGGATGCAATACAATATGCAAATCCTGCCAAGTCCGTCTAAGCCATATAAGTGCAGAAACGTAGCAATCCAAAATGCCATATGCTGCGGATGAAATGCAATATGTGATGCGAATGAAATGACCAAGCTGGAGTGAAGTCGGGATTATAGTACGTAGTATCGCAGGCTATGGGGTTCATCACGAGAAAATTATATCCAAACCAATCCCATACCTAAATTTGGATAGTCAAACACATTGTGGTAAACTCCTGATCTCAGGTTAGTCATGTGCCCCAACTAAAACCTGGCCATTGTGAAGGTACATGTATCAAATAGTTGCGCACCACCAGCCCGAGTGGATAGTGAATGGATGAATAAATGAGTATGCAACTCCTGCTCAATAAGTCCACGTATCAGAACTATACATCTCTGGGATCATCACCGGGGTCTAGTACACTCCACACAAACTGCTGCCGCCCTAGCCACACAGCCCAGCAAGTGGAAGGACCACACTATCTGCCTGACGAGTAGTCTGCCAATACCTACCCGGCTCATAGATAGCGGACTCATCTGTGAGCTAGTCAAACTCAGCCTAACTTATAGCCCCCTCACTCAGGCGGATAAGGCCACACCCCCTCCCAACCGACCATGACACAGTGGAAGACATGGCCTACTGGTATTCGGTACTCAAGCACTTATGTATCCACTCGATCTAGACGTTCGGGCGTCTCCTGACCTCGGAGGTTTAGGGACTTTCACCCACGGACATCTAAAGTGCCCAAATGCTCGAACTAAATATTTTTGGTGTCCCCTCTAACCATCCACAACATGCCTGTGGAGGTTACATCCCTGATGTCACTATGGCGTATAGTAATCACATCACACATATGTGAGATGCATGAGTCACACCCTCCAGTCATGCAGCAATCTTGCGCATACCACGCGCTCATGTGGGTAACTCTTATCGGTGAATCCCATAAATAATCTGCTCAATGGCATATGCTATGATAAAACACTACTCATATCAAGCATACATATGATGCGTATGGGCATGAGTCATGGAGTTATACTAAGCATGATATATGTTGATGAACTAATCCTCACAACGAAGATGGGCCTAGATGGCCTACACACAACAAGTATGGGCCTATCAATGGGCCCTAAGGAGAGTTACAATGTAGACATTTAACCAACATTATTCTTATAATGTGGACGTCAAACCATCATTGCTCCCAAGGCATGGCCTATTATAAATATCATTATATAATCCATGGTGAAATCACACAATGCAATGGACCTTTTATACATCCCATTAGGCCTCAACCCATGGGCCTCAAATACATCAAATGGGTCGCATCACATGGGTCTCATATATATCAAGGTGGGCCTCAATAATGGGCCTCATTTATCACATCAGGCCTAATCAAATGGGCTGAATCAATGGACCGAATCACATGGGCCAACTCGAATGGACCGAGTTAAATGGGCCAATTCAAATGGACCGAACACAATTCATCTACTTTTAGAGATCAAGATAGAGTATTGTAAAAATGAATCATATCAAAAGATCAACTGGACCATATCATATCTAACCGTGGTGATAATGATTTCCACGGTTAAATTCCAATGGGCCCCATCATAGGGTTTATTTCCCATCTAGCCTATTCATATGGTCACAAAGACTTGGATTTAGAGGGAAAAACAAATATCATATAGGTCTAAACTTGGTAGCCCAAGGGATTTAATGGTGGATGTTCAAACCCACTGTTTTCAGTAATGTGGTCCACCTGATAAATGGATCTGCCTCATTTTTCTTTTAATCTCAAGCCTTAAAACAACCTTCCAAAATGGTTGGGTGGTATGGATACAACACATGCATCATGGTGGGTCCCATAGATGGACGACATAGATGAAACAGGTGGGACCCATAGAACTTGGTGACACCACTATAACAACTATGTAGCTGGAGTGAGGTACACCAGCCGTCCCACTCCCATACATGGGGACGGTGTGTTTTAAACACAACGTCAGTGGGTCCCATGTGGGGCTCACCATAACGTTAATCTTCCATCCAATTTGTTGATAAGGTCACATAGACCCGGATAAAGAGGAAAAACAAATTTCATAACGATCCAAAGCTTCTGTGAACCCAAACAGGGTTTCAATGGTAGACGTTCAACCTACCACTGCTCCTTGTAGTGTGGACCACCTGAGTTCCACATACGGCTAATTTTTGGGGTGGCTCACTGCTAGAAGGGGGGCCCACCAAATGCACGGCTCTGATGTTCATCACACACCACTGTGGGGCCCATGGTTGGGACCCATCTCCCTGCCCACCGTTCAAAGCAGTAGGACGCTGCTGCAGCATCCTCTGGACGGTAGCAGCAGTAACAACGCCTGCTGCCTTTTTTTTTGTTTTTTTATTTTTCGATGGCTTTTCGTAGGAGGGGCCTGCATTAGGAGAATCCAACCCAACCATTGGATTCTAGGACTCAAGACGGACCGAACAAGCCCAATATTCGGCATGTTTTGGCGTGTAGAAATATCAAGATGGGTCCTAACAAATTTAGACAGTAGAAATCACAATTTTCTATGGTATGACCTACTTAATTATCGAATTGGCTTCATTTTTTGGCTCAACACCTAAAATGAGCTGAGAAATAGGATGGACGATGTGGATCATATTCATACATCAAGGTGGGGCCTGCATGAGAGGCCCACCCCAAGGCTTTGAAACAAGCTAATATTTCTTTTGTTTGGTGGTCAGTACACCACACCGTCAGTTCACACTTCACTGCATGGCCACGTCCAGCGTCCCTAGATGTTGGACAATTTGAATGCAACACTTATTTAAGGTGGGCCCCACCTATAGACGTGCTACCAGGTGGGCCACCAAATGGCTGGATGGTGTAGATAAGACATACATCAAAGTGGGTAACATATGGGTGGGCCACACGGCCACATCATCACATCAAAAATATAAAAGAGAGAGGGAGAGAGAGAGAGAGAGACACATGCGATGGAGGGACCCCGACACTATGGGCCCTCCCTTCCATGCATTCAATCATACATCAAGTGGGTCCTAATACATGTGGGCCCACCAAATCAAAATCATTGGTGGAGATTCCTTCTCCACCAAAATGGAAGGTCTAGATGACCTCTTTTAAACTTAGAAAAGTAAACATCATGATGGGGTCCATGGAGAATGGCCCCATCATGGAACGATCATGTGAATCATGGTGGGCCATTGGCCACATCTAGGGTCCAAAGTGAGATCCATACCATCAATCGGTAGGCCCCACTTGGCCCATCATCAAAGCATGAAATCTAGACGTATAGAACACCCACCGTTAGATCTCCTCTTCCTTCTGCTGCCAATGTATGCTAGAGCTCCAATGGATGAGATTCAACAGTCGAGATTGGTTTTGGATGGTGGGATTGGGTGGTAAGAAGGTGGGCCACACCTAGCTTTCTCATGGAGCTTGGATGTTTGCTCCTCTCATGGGGTTGCTTGCTTGAAAATGGAGAAATGAGAGAGAGAGAGGATGGGATGTAAAGAGAGAGAGAGAGAGAGGGATGGGTGATGAAGTGAGTGATGTGTACTCAGCATGTAAGGGTGTGTAAGAGAGAGAGTTGACTTTGGGGATGGTGTTGTGCTTGACATGATGTGGTGATAAATGGGATTAATTGATGGGACATGTTATAGAGATTCTCTTGGAATTCGTAACGTGCGGCCTGTTCCTCGAACTGAATGCGGGCCCACATCTCCTGCCCTGGGTATCGCCTCAGTGCGTAATACATGGCGTCAGAACCGTGGAGACGGTACGATCACTAGGGTATAAGTCTCGGGTCGAGCCGACTCTAGAATATAGGATAAGACTCAGGGTCACACGCAACTACCGATTCTAGATCACGAGTTGTCGAAATTCGATTGGGATGATTGTGGAAGCCTACGGAACAGTATGGGCTAGGATACATGTCTCACATAAACTATCTAAAATAAGGTAGGAATTTTAAATATTATGATTAAATTATCAATTTAAAGGTGGGAACTAAGGTGTCAAGGATCCACTTGCAACAACTGAGATGTTACCTTACTTGATTCAAGAGATCCAACTGGAATCAGAGTCCTATCTTATCCAGTTGAAGAAAGAGATGATCGAATCTCTGAACTTCTCATTGATCCAGTCTTAGAGGAGGAGAATTGTGAGGATTTGGAACCGATTCTGTCACCTAACCATGCCCTAGAGACGATGGCAAACAACAGGATTTACCAATCTAACAATCTCAATTAAGAAAAGAAGATATTTAAAGCTATCACAGATCTATTTTAATTTGAGTCATAACAAACCATTAAAAACTGAAAATATTCCTTAAAATTAACTAAAAATCAATGAAGTTCAACATAAACATGAATCAAATCAAAGTAAACATCCCAATCACGCTACAAGCTTCACCTCTTAGCCCTAGCTAAGAGGTTTAGCCAACCATAGACATGATTGAACTAAGAACTCTTAAGAAAAGCATAAAAACAACTAAGGAACAAGAAAGACTCTAAGCGGCGGCTCTCCACCCTTTGGCTTCACTCCTTGAAATTTCTGGAAACTGTCTCAAGTTACGAACTTTACATAAATCCCGCATTACGCTTCGATCATATCGAAGTTGGGTTCAGTCGGATCGAATTAAGATTGAAAATCGCACTTTCTCGCTGGACAATTGTACGTGATTTTGGTCAGACTGAAGTTAATGCTAAAAATTCTTGGGCAAAAAAACTGTCAAAATTAGGCGGACTAACTCCAACTGAAGTACTTCGGTCGATCGAAGTTAGCTCAGGTTAGACCAAATTATCCTGATTTCTTGTTGGACAATTTTTTGTGATTTCGGTCAAACCGAAGTTGGCCCAGGTCAGACCGAAATGTCCTGTTTACTGCTGCGGATTCTACATTCTTTCAAGTCCTTTTTTCATCCTTTGTACTTGGTTTCCTTGGATCTTTGGCATGTGAATTCTTCATTCTTGGTCTCCTAAGGTCCATCTTTTGCCTTGGTGATTCTTGAGCATTAAATCCATGCTTTTAACATTCTTTTAAATCCAAGCTCTTAGATTCACCTTACAACACAAACATGTATAAAATATACCATTAAGCTTTATCATGTTCATAAAATCAAGATATAAATAAGGAAAAATATGCAATATTTGACACTCAACATCTGTCGCCAGTATCTTATTAACCACCTAGTCATAAGTCCTTTTGGTCATTGCTCTTTTCTGGAAAAACCAGAGAGGAAGGTGCGAAGGATTGAAGTACGCTTTCTCTAGGGCTTCAAACATCCATGGAAAGTAAACTCCTAGCCAGCTAGTGAGGTAATGTCAAGGGGCATAGGTGGAAGATGCTCCAATCGTGAGGCTTTTAACATGAGTTGTTACTTCTCCAAGAGCCTTATATATGGAACAAAGGACAAGTAGAGCTAGTGAGTTTTTGTGACCTTCTTCCATAGCCCCGGCAGCCATAAACAGTGTAAGTCGAATAACATCAGCCCATTTTAAACTCAGAAGAACAATCGGACTGAGCCAATAGGCCAAGAAAGCCGCAAGTTCTCCATGAACACTGTACTCTGTGTGACCTCTTATCCTTTGACAAAGATTTATCATGTCTTTGGACTGACAATTCTGAATGCTGTAAAAGTATGATGAATACGATAAGAATGTAGGGGATATATCATGTATATAATGAAAGGATGATGAAGTGAAGTTTCAATGATACTCACCGAAGTCTTTTAGAGAAATGAGCGAGCCATTGGAGGGGAGATATCTTATGAATATCTGGGAACTTGGCCATTTCTTTGAATAATTTAGTAGTAGTTTTTGAAATAGAAGCTTCTCGGCCGGAGGAAGAGAAATATGAGAATTCTTCATTGGTTGACATGAATTCATTAAAGAATCGCCCTATTAATGGAAGGCCTGCCATCCTGTGAAGATCCCATAGGGTTACGCTAACTTCGCCGACTGGGAGATGGAAAGAATTGGTGATTGGACACAAATAATTCAATAAGCCTTTCAACACCATAGTATCTTTGTAGAAGTATTCGGATGTGACTTATATGGCATTGTATAAGCCAATCTCTATCAAATTCGCTGCATGCTCTATCAAAATCGTATGCACCCATTCAGAATAGTGAGAGTGGGAGGAAAGTAAGTTGCGAGTTCAGAATTCTTTGTTGTCCCGTAGGGAGCTACAGTCCCAGAATCGTTATTGTAGCGTCTCATATAAATGAGTTAGAAAAAAGAACGTGGGGATCATAAGAAGGTACAAGAAATCACATCGGATGGATACCACATATTCTCTGTTTTGATGCTCTAGCAGACAAAATGCCTTAAAGGATCCACGGTTCTTTTTGTCCCAGTTTGCAGTAAACATGAGTCTATTCTGACTCATCTGATCAGTTGGCTTGCTTCAGAGTATAGACTGATGACGATGAATGTTTAAAGGGATGATAACCATTTGCTCTCTGAACTGTTAAATTTCATAACACCCTATTTGGATCACACACCGTTCCAAGAGTTTTGAAGCTTCTTCTTACTATGCTCCTTTATCTTCTCTTGGAGCTCTTGATATTTATTCCTTGAATGCTTCTTCTTTGATAGAGAAGGGGGTGGAGTTTCTTTAGGAGGTGGTGTTTAACTGTTTGTGTGGATATTGGCTGTTGATTTCAGCCACTCTTCCCATTCAATATCGCAACCATGACGGGGTGGTCTCTCTACATCTCCCATTACAATCGCATTGTGGATTGGAGTGGATAATGCATTTATATGATTAGCGAAATCGTAAGTTGGAAGGATTAGTTCTTTTATATAAGTCAGGCACTTGCTATTTTTTTATTCTCTTCTTTTTAGGTTGGTCTTGTTGAGAGAGTGATGGTGGTGAAGGTTTAGGGACTTGAGAAGGAGATGGCGGATTTGGCAGTTCATGATAAGAAGGGTGAAAAGTGGGTTCTTCTATCAGGTAGTAAGTTCTTTTAGTTTGAGCCATATTGGACTTGGGAGAGATGTTGATAAATTTTCAAGGCTTAGAAAAAATTCTAAGACTTAGAAAAAAATTGCAACAAAGGGTTGTTGCGCGCAAAGGTACAAGTGTTGTGCGGAGATGATTGTACACAAATGCAAGGACATTATGCGGAAGATTGCGCGTAAAGGAAAGTCATTACGCGGAAGATTGCATGTAAAGGGAAGTCATTGCGAGGGAGTGATTGCCGCAAGAAAGACTTAGCCTCTAGGAGAATTCGTACAAGTAAAAAAAAGTGAAGGAAGGCTGGTATTTATAGAGGATTGGACCTGATAGGTGTTGTGCAGTACCCGATTGATTGTTGCGCCGGTCCGCGCAATGAGATAAAGCTGAAATGGAGAGCTAGCGATGTCCTTGATGGGAAGTGAATAGGACATTGCCAAATAATCGAAATAAATGTGGAATATGTAAAGATTATAAAAAACTTAATTTCTCAAGTATTGAAACATTGATTCCAATTAATTCGTAGGACAACTTTCACCTAAAATATTAAGCAGGACAACCTTATTTCACAAATGACTTTTGAAATCAATCTTTCAAAATTACAAGAGTATATAAAAGGATTACAACATTTACCACTGAAATGAAATAGTAAAATACATCCAATCACCAAAAATAATAAGGCATTCACCACATAGCATAAGGAGTTATAGTGGTTCGGTACTTAAAACAACCACACCTACTCCACTCCCAAAATTACTACCCTCATAATTTTGGTTTTCACTATAAAAAGGTTTTCACGGGGTCACCTTAATAACCTGAAACCTCAACTGAGATTTTCACAGGATATCTCAAAAAAAAACTAAACTAAGTTTTAGAAGGTATACTTATCTTCAAATGTAGAAGACATAACAGAAGCTTGTAGCAGAAGGACTTCTTTCTTGAATGTAGATGGTGCAATGTTCAATCAGATAGAAAGAGTCGAGGGTTCTATAGATTATAAAAATTGAAAACTCAAATGTTATTCGATTCAATTCTCTTAGATCTTAAAGAAGAGTATAGTTTACTCTCTTAGATTAAGACTAAAATGATCTTGAGAAAAAGGGAATTAAATAAGCTACTAAAATAAAATTTATTTATAAATACCAAAAAATAGCTTGCTGAGGACTAGAGCCTCTCTCTCTCTCTCTCTCTTGCAAAAGAATTATAGTAATTTTCTTTGTCAATTAGAATGAGAGAAAGGCTCAATTTATAGGCAAATAAGTTAGAACTTCGACTAGCCTAAGATAGGCTTCGACTAGCCCAAGTTCACCGGATTCTATTCAACGGATTCCGGATCATACGGGATATGAATTATCTAAAATTCGACTGGCCTGAGGTCAAATTCAGTTGGCCGAACATCACAATTTGACTAGGCGAATTTCCGTGAATTTTAAAAGTTTGTGTTGCTAGAATTTCACCCGAACTTTCTCGGGCTTGCCGAATTTCAAGCTTGGGCCGAACCAAAACTCAGACCAGCCAAATTTTCAACAAAAGTTGTTATTTTTCTTAGGCTTGAAGTTGGGCTGGCTGAACCAAAAGTTAGGTTGGCCGAATTTCATAGAAAAAACACATGTAAAGACCCATGATAAAGAATTTTTTAAGGCACCTAGTCCTAAGGTCTTTCTAGGGTTATACCACCTGAGATATATCAAATATCTAAGTCACTTTGACTTGAACTTTATCTTAAATATTGTCTTGGACTTTGTCTTGAATACGGGCAATTATTTCTTTGAGAAGATGTGTTGATCTTGTCTTAACCATAAGCCAATCTTTAGTTGATCTTCAGGTTCTACCTTGAAGCGCTTTTTGTCTCACGAAATTTGACAATTTTTGTGTGCTTAACATCATAGCACTTACAATCTCCCCTTTGTCAATTTCATGGCAAAACACACAACATTACACAAATACACATTCATTAACAAGATCAACCATACACATCTATAATAACCTTGAAGCTGACCTTATAATATTCGTAGCTCACAACTAATGATGCCCAACTAAAACTCCCCCTAAGAAATACACATATAACATTTTAGCATTCCATTATAACAATCCATGAGTATATTCAATCCATGATCTCATACTAGCATGCATTATCATTCAAAGTATTCATTCTCAACACATATATTAGCACTATTCTAACTATTTTATTCATTCTCAACACATATATTAACACTTCTCTCCCCCTTTTTATCACAAGTTGACAAAGGAAGAATATCATATTAACATGGATAACGAAATATAAAATTAGCATCTAGCAGGTAAATCAGGGAAATCACACGAAATATCCAAAACACATTATCCAACACATCATCAAAGCAATCCAAAGTATCAAAATAAATCAAAAAATAAGTTTAATACAGAACCAACATAAGTAAGAAAGATAAATAAATCAAGCTTAATCCAACCCAGAATAAGATGATGGTGCAAGCATCGAGGAATCATTAAGCCACAAACTCCGGTTGATGCGATGGAAGTACTTTTTCATGTACTTCATTATAGACTGTTAGGTTTGGACCAATGAAACCTGTGATACACGTAAAGCCTTAACCTTCTCCTCTAGTGTAGATAGCCTCTTATTAAACTGAGAGGGATGGTAGTCAGAATTAGTTGGATCATTAGAATCTTCTAACTCATTAAAAATATCATCCATGGTTGTGTCTCCTGTTAGATGTGGTTCTTCTTCTCCTTCTCTTTGCTCAGGAAGAGGAGTGAGGTTCATCATAATCAGGTTTGAGTTGTTAAATAGGAGTACAGATTCCGGTGCCTCATACGTAGGGACTTGGACGCTATAATAAAAGACAATACAAGACATAAGATGTCCAAAAGGAATCGAACCATGCTTGGGATGTAAGTGAAACTGAATAATGATGTAGCAAATTAAGGAAGGCAGATAGACACGAATACCCGATACAATGGAATGAAAAGCTCTAAGAATAAAGGGAGTAAGATCAGTCTTATGCTGGGCTCAAGGATATACATTAGACATAAAAATCTAATGTAAGATGTGGTATTTAGGAAACATTTGTTTGCAGGAAGGGCATTACCAGATTGCCATTTAGCATTGAAACCACACAATGCTCTTGTAATAGTTTATTTTTCAAAGTTAGACATTTTCTCTGATAATGTGGTGATTGGAATTCCATCATCTGCAACATTTATGTCCATTAGGGAAGATATGACGGAAGGCAGTATTGTGAATGTTTCTTCCAAAAATTTAACAGAGAATGACATATTCTCAAGAGAAACATCACATATAGAGGCATACATGCCTCGAACTATGGACCGGTAAGCCGTTCCACCCCAATACAAAATGTGTTCCCATCCAACCTCAGAAAGAATAGGAACTAGACCAAACCTAGCAATGTGGTCCAAATTTACAAATTTTTCTATGATAATATCCCTTGTGCAAAAGTTCGCGATCATCCTCCGCCAAACGTTTGGTCCGTACACCAGGAGGAAGTGATCTAAAAGATGAACCAGATCGAGTCTTGCGAACATATTTTTTAGCTCGATGTTCCATTGTGAATGCACAAGAAAAATATAAAGAAAAATAGAAGGAATAGAGTATATCATATTTGAAGAAAAACCCATAAGAAAAAGGGTTTCAAATATAGAAAAATCTACTCAAATATACAAATCTAACAATAAACCACCTAAAACTTGAAAGAATTTGAAAATAAATCACTTACAAGAGAGTTTAGTTGATGGGTTGGTCGAATAGGGCACCGGCTAGCCAAGGAAGAAGATGAGAAATGAAATAGATTTGGGGTTTTTCCCCTTTTTGGGCAAACCTACGTAATCTTCGGCTAGCCCGAGCCCATGCTCAACTGGCCAAAGATGTCAGTTAGATATGGGCTGGTCAAAAATTTTAAAAAAAATTAATTAATTTAATTAATATTTATTTTCATTATGTATTTCATTCATTTCATAATAACAAATAAACATTAAAAAATGCAAAAAAAAAAATTATTATTTAACAATAAATAATCCAATATTATTCTTTAGATTTTAAAACTTAACATTATTAAGCGACTTAGTTAGTATGTCTGCAAGCTGCTTCTCGGTTTGAATGTATTCCAACATGACAGTTTTGTCTTCAACTAATTCTCGAATATAATGGTATTGTATGTCAATATACTTTGTACAAGAATGTTGAATTGGATTTTTAGAGATATTTATTACACTAGAGTTATCACAATATATTGTCATCGTATCTTATGTAATCCCATAGTCAGCTAGCATTCTTTTCATCCACATTAGCGAATGCAAGCATTTCCTTCCACAATATATTCAGCTTCAGCAATAGAAAGATATACAGAGTTTTGTTTCTTGATGATCCAAGATACTAAGCAGTTTCCAACATAGAAACAACTATCGCTGGTAGATTTGTTATCATCATCATTTCCTACCCAGTCTATGTCTGTATAACCTGCGATTTGTATAAACGTATCATGTGGATACCATAACCCTAAGTTCGCAGAACTTTCGACATATCTGATTTTCCATTTAACAACAGTTAATGAGATTCTTTAGGATCATATTGATATCTAGCACCTATTCCAACACTAAATGCAATATCAGGTTTAATAGCAGTTAAATACAGAAGACTACCAATCATATTGTGATATAGTCGAGAGTCTACACTTTTACCTGATTCATCTTTTGAGAGTTTAAGACTTGTACTCATTAGAGTGTGAAAATTCTTACCATTCTAAAAGCTAAACCTTTTTACAAGGTTTAAAGCATATTTATTCAATGAGATGAACATACCATCTTCAAATTGTTTTACTTATAATCCAAAGAAATAGTTTAATTCACTGACCATACTTATTTTAAACTTGGATTTCATTAGATCTGCAAACTCAGTAGATAGGTTAGTGCATGTAGATCCATAAATAATATCGTCAACATAGATTTGAACTATCATGATATGATCATTATATTTCTTAACGAAGAGGGTTTTGTCAACACTCACCATAACAAAATTATGACTAAGTAAAAATTTAGTCAACTTTTCATACCACACTCTAGGAGCTTGTGTTAAACCATAAAATGTCTTTTTAAGATGGTAAATATGATCAGAAAGTTTGGGATCTTCAAAACCCTTTGGTTGTTCAACATATACTTTCTCATTTAGATCGCCGTTTTAAAAAATCACTTTTTACATCCATTTGATAAATTTTGAATTTTTAATGGCATGCAATGGAAATAAATAATTCGATCGATTCAAAGCACGCAACTGGTACAAAGGTTTCATCATAATCAATACCTTCTATTTGAGTATAACCTTGTACAACCAGTCATGCCTTATTTCTGATAATGTTCCCCATTTCATCAGTTTTATTTTTTAAAATCTACTTAGTTCCAATCATAAGTTTATCAGTAGGTCTGGAAACCAAATACCATACATCATTTCTAATAAATTGATTTAATTCATCTTGTATGGCATTAATCCAACTTTCACCAGCAAGCGCATCATTTACATTACTCAGTTCAATTTGAGAAATAAAGCAGACATGATTACATATATTTTCTAGTTGTCTTCTTGTCTCAACACCAGTGCGAGGGTTACCAAGTATTTGATCAGTCGGATGGTCTTTGACTAACATTAACTCAGTATTGACAGATTTAGATGAAGATTTAGGTATATTAACCAAATTGACATCATCGTCATCTTGATTAGGACTGGGTGTGATCTACGATCATCTATCACAACATTTATAGATTCTTGTATAACTCTGGTTCTTTTATTAAGAACATGGTATGCCCGACTACTTAGGGCATAACTTAGAAATATTCCCTCATCGCTTTTGATTTCAAAAATTTTCAAATTTTGATCACGTAAAATAAAACATTTACTTTCAAAAGTTTGAAAATATTTAACATTGGGCTTTCTATTAAACCATAATTCATAAGTTTTTTTGTTTTTAGCTTTTCTAATATAGACATGATTAATTATATAACAAGCAGTACTAATACCTTCAGCCCATAAATTTGTAGGTAGGTTCATGCTATTTAGAATTACACTAGCATTTCTTGTAGAATTCTATTTTTTCTTTCAGTAACCCCATTTTGTTGTGGTGTTTGTGGAGAAAAAATCATGCAATATACTATAATCATTGCAATATTTCTCAAAATTATTATTCTTGAATTCAGTTCTGTGATCACTTCTAATTCTGACCATAGATAGCACTTTTTCAATATGAATATGTTTTATAAGTTTTCTGACATCATCAAGAGTATCAATTTTTTTCGTAGAAAGGCTTCCCAAGTATATCTAGTGTAGTCATCAACTACTACCAGAAAATATTTCTTTCCACCTCTATGTAAGGCCCATATCCTAATTTGTACTGTTTCGTAAACTCCTGGATCCTTTCCATCGAATTCCGACAACCCTTGACCTGTAATTGGCATTTGCACATGACCCTAAGTCGCATCCTATAAATTTGAGTCGACTCGACCCGAGACTTGTACTATTACGACCGCACCGTTGCTGTAGTTCTAACGTCGTATCTTGCGCATCGATGCGATACCCAGGCCAGGAGTTGTGGGCCCACGTATATTTCAAAGAAACGTTACGCGTTGTAAATTCTAAGAGAATCTCTACAACCTATTACATCAATCAATCAAGTACTAGTCAAGTACACAACTCATACCTCTCCCATCCCATTCTTACCAATAAAGACAAGCAACCCATACCCTATGCCACCTCACCCCCAATAAGTCAACTCTCTCTTACACACACCCATCCCTCTCTTGCACTACCCATTCCTCTCATCTCATCCTTCTTACACAACCCCACTCCTCTCTCATTTCACTCCATTCTCTACCATTTTCCAATCAACCATGTGAGAAGAATCCTAAGGAGAGAAAATAAGCTAAGTGTATGGCCCACTTCCTACCTTAAGATCCCTCATCCTAGCCCTTCAATCCTTATCATCTTCGATCAAAGAGAGATCCAAGGAGTTTGGCATTCCATCGGACCAAAAAGATCCAACGGTGGGTGTTTCATAGGCTTAGATTTTATGTTTTGATGATGAGCCAAGTGGGGCCTACTGATTGATGGTATGGATCTCACTTTGGACCCTAGGTGTGGCTGATGGCCCACCATGATTTATATATCCATCCCATGATGGGGCCATTCTCCATAGACCCTATCACGATGTTTATTTCCTTGCATGAAAAGGGTCATCTAAACCTTGCATTTTGGTGGAGAAGGGATCTCCACCGTTGATTTTGATTGGTGGGCACATATGTAATGGGACCCACTCAATGTATGTTGTGTGCATGGAAGGGAGGGCCCATAGTGTCGGGGTCACACGATCCTCTTTCTCTCTCTCTCTCTTTTCCCCTTTTCGCGTCCTGCCTTGATGAATGGATTAGATCTGCATCGTCCATCAGTGAGCCACGTGTATGTGGGGCCACCTTGATGTATGTGACTGGTGAGCAACGTGTACGTGGACCCCACCTTGATGGATGTATTGCATCCCTACCGTCCCGCCATGGGACGTCTAGTAGCTTCTGTTGCTGGACCATATGAAGGGAAATCACTAACATCAGTTAGTTTTTAAAAAATAAATATATAAAAAATAAAATTATATATATATATATAACAAGTATATAGTGGGTGGGCCACACCACGTGGGAACCCACCATGAGTTTTGTATTTTATCCACACAGTCCAAACGGTGGGGGACCCACATGATGTGCGTGTAGCACCTACACCGTCCAGCTGTGGGGCCCACTCGTGATGTATGTGGTGTATCCGCACCATCCAGTCCTTAGACGGTGGGACCCACACAATACAAGTGTTTTATTTATGCCCCACCCTACACGTGGGGCCTATCTGGATAGGGATGGGATTGGCTAGTGTACGTCAGCAAGTTCTATGGGTCTCATCCACACCATCCAGCCATCTGGACGGTGGGACTCACCGTTGATGTGTATATTTTAATCCAAACCGTCCATCTTGACGGTGGGACAATAGGCCACCAGCAGCTATAGTTGCTGTAATGACACTAGTAAGTTCTGCAGGTCCCACATATGATATATGTGTTATTCACACCGTCCATATGCCGGACGGGTGGGGCCCACCTTGATGTGTATATTGCATCCACACCGTCCAGCTGTCTAGACGTTGGAATGCCACCCATGCCATCCAACGACTATGGGGCCCACATGAGGTATGTTTCAACTGTCCATCTATTGGATGAGCTCGTCTTAAGGCTTGAGACTAAAAATGAGACGAATCTACCTATCAGATGGACCACATTGCAAAAACCAGTGGAGGATTGAACACCCACCATTGAAACCTGTTTGGGGTTTCAAAAGTTCTGGATCAATATGATATTTGTTTTCCTCTTAATTTAGGTCTTTGTGACCTTATGGAAAGATTGGAAAATAAACGTTATGGTGGGCCCTGGAATTTTTAACTGGTGAAAATCATTATCTCCACTGCTAGTTGTAGTATGGTCCAGATGATCATTCAATATGATTCATTTTTAGAAATGTATATGAGGCCCATTAGTGTAGCCCATTGATGCGGCCCACTTGATGTATATAAGGCCCATTGTGATGTATTTGAGGCCCATGGGTTGAGGCCCAATGTGATGTATATAAGGAACATGAGTGAGGCCTAATGAGACATATGTGAGGCCTTTATGTGGGGTCGAATGTGATGTATATGAGGTCCATTACGATGTGTGATTCCACCATGATGTATGTAAAGATGTTTATGGCGGGTCATGCCTTGAGAGCAATGATGGTTTGACGTCCACATTGTAAGAGCAATGATGGTTAAATGTCCGTATTGTAACTCTCCCTAAGGCTCATTGTTAGGCCCATACTTGTTGTGTGTAGGCCGTCTAAGCCCATCTTCATTATGAAGATAGTTCATCACCATATAACATGCTTAGTATAACTCCAGGATTCATGCCCATATGAATCATAAGTATGCTTGATATGATGAGTGACTGATCATATCATATGTCATTGGACAGATTGTTTATGGGACTCACTGATAGGAGTTGCCCATAAGAGCGCGCGGTACGTACAGGATTGCTGCATGACTGGACAGTGTGATTCATGTATCTCGCATCTGTGTGACATTATCACTGTATGCCCTAGCGACATTAGGGTCGTGGCCTCCACAGGCACACAATGGATGGCAGGATTGGATACCGAAATATTGCTCTAACATTGTGGGCACATAGGATGTCATTGGGCGAAAGTCCCAAAACCTTTTTGTTACTAGAAGATGCTCCAACGACTAGACCGAGTGGATACACGAGTGCACGAGTGCCGAATACCAGTAAGCCGCGTCTCCTACTGTCATGGTCGGTTGAAAGGGGGTGTGGCCTTATCCACCTGAGTGAGGGGGTTGTAAGCTAGGCTGAGTTTGACCAGCTCGTAAATGGGTCTGTTATCGACGAGTCGGGTAGGTATTGGTAGACTACTGGTTAGGCGGATAGTGTGGTCTCTTCCACTCACTGGGCTATGCGGCTAGGGAGGCGGCAGTCAGTGTGGAGTGTATTAGACCCCAGTGATATCCCAAAGAGGAACTGTATTGATATATGTACTTGAAGAGACTAGCATGCATACGTTGTATCTCGCATATGACATTTGGGTACATAGGCCTCGCATCGCATGGCCTTGGTATGGTCAACAGCATTCATGCCTTGCATTGCATGGCCCTGGTGTGGCCGATAGCTTCATCCTTGCATCGCATAGCCTTGGTATGGCTGATAGTATTCATGGATTTACCAGCATATTTCCAAATTACTTTGATATTGCATACTTGGCACTTACCTTGCACACACACTTACACCACCCTTTAAGCTTTTCATAAGCTTATGCACGACCGTTGTGTGCAGGTGACATTGGATCGCAGTAGCATTGAGACAGGAGCGTTTAGCTGAGCTTTTAGATTTTCGATATCTATATTTGTATTTTCCTTTCTGCATTATACTCAAAGTTTTTGATATAGTGGATATGTAGTGATGTCGTTTCGTGACTTGGTTATGCTTGTGGTTATGCTCCATTACAAAAAAAAATCATATTAAAAATCCTCCTTATAGGATCCCAGGATCGGAATATGGCATATGGGTGCCGGGAGCTGAGAACGGGGCACTACGAAGGCTATCTGTAACACCCTGAAATTTGGGGGTCGAGCATAACTCAGCTCCCGAGTTTCAAAACATCACTTATGCAACATATTTAATGATGGATGTATGTTGTCTATATGAGTACATAAAACATGGAATAGATTAAGCCAAACCGCAAACATAATTCAGGGATAAGTGATGAACGCAAGTGGAAGACTTAAAGAAACATAAGTGTACATGTGCAAGTCCCTGAGATACTTATACATGCTAGGTCATACTTACAAGTGTTGCTATCAAATATACAAGCATCAAAAGACATTATCTATTCCAAAAGAAGACCCAGAATTCCCGTGCATCAGGACATGGCTCACATGAACCCGCCTGAGAACTGCATAAAAGAAAATGCGGCCTCATCATCCTCGAACTCCTGCTCTGCCTCAGGGGTCGCATCAACATCTGCATCTAAGACAGAGTCCGGTTGGTGTTTAAACACCGTCCCAAAATGTGGGAGTGAGTGATCAACTCAGTGGAACAATAAAGCAAAGGTTAACATGTTATCAATTCAATCAAGCAGTAATGATAAAGCAGAACAATCAAACATGTCCTAAGTACTCTTGTTAGTGCAAGGATGTATGTAGAATGATGCATGCCCTCGCCTGTACACCCTCAGCGTCTTCATTTCACGTTATGCATGACAACCGTCCTCAAGTGCTCCACCTCTTCCAGGCACATGCAATGCGGTACATGAACATGATTACCAAGTTGTTATTAGTCATTTTCATACAGCAGGATTGGGAAGCTAAGGTACCTTCCTCATATCAATTTCCATACAGTGATCCATTCTAGGGTCGTCAGTCCTAGATCATCTCATACGATCATATGGTTTTAGGTCGCTGCAAAGGGGTCGTCACCAATCAATGCACGCCTATCATACCTTCATTACTACTCTAAGGCTCATCACCTCAATGCGATATACAGGTATGCTCGAGGTCACTACAAAGGGCTCATCACCAATCAATGTAGGCCGACAGCACGAATATAGTGTCCCATACCACCATAATCGGCTCACGAGTTTGGTTGCTCACTAGTCACTACGGGGAGGCTCGTCACCCCAGCGTAGGTCGACAGCTCGACCACGGTGTCCCATACCACCATGTCCGGCTCATGAGTCTTAGCGGATCAAGGTACAACTGTTAACGGGATTTCATCGGTAAGTTTGGTACCCTAGATTCAAACAATAGCGTCCATACATGGTGAACATATATTGGACAATCAGGTTACTTGACGAACTCGACTAGCACGAGCGCACGTTGGGTTAAACGACATAGAGTGCGCAAACACTCTGCTTGGCCAAAACACTGCGGACAACTCTAATACGACTCGGGTTCTTCAAATCACGTCCTTTGTGGCGAAAGCAACCTCAGCCACGAACTCAAGGTCGATTACCGATTTCCTGGACTATTCATAGTCCCAAACATATTCCATTATAATAGATATGCATATACAATTTAGAATAGTATTGGAACAACAATTCAAATCATGTAGTATATGAACATTTGCAGAATATCAACCTAACATGGATTTACACAAGTAATACTGGAAGTTAAACAACAAAGAATGTGACTTGCATGTAGTAAATCATACACATCAATAGGAGTGTTGAGAATCGCTTCTCAACGCCCGCAATTAGGTTAATATATTACCCTTTAGACCATTCAGACATTTCTACAAACACTTAGACTACATAGGTCAACATACATGACGTATGTTGGAATACACACATTTGGACAATTCCTTTTGCAAAGGAGTTGACACACATACAATTAGCACAAGTGCATGACAGATAATCATGGCAAGTACATGTTCATATTTTATACATATACGGTACTTCCTACATACATATAGAATATAAAAATCTCAATATAACATATACATATCAGGAACGCAAGATAAACATAGCAATTGGCATGTGAAATCTCATCCATAACAAGAATAAACCATTAGCTGACATTGAAAGCCTTGAAAACCATAACCTATACGAATATAGTCTGCACCTTAAACCAGAAAAAGAACACCGAACTGATTCAGACGATATGTCTTCGTCAACGGCGACAAGATAACCTAAGGCAAGAATAGAAATGAGCAACAACAACACATAGACTCTTCTAAGCTCTAAAATAGATTAGGGTTAGATTAACTTACCCAAGGAGGAACTTAGAATCGCCGGAATAACGATTCAAAAGCGATGGTTTAAGGATGTAGAGTAACAGGAAAGAATCTACGATGATTCACCAACTTCTCTCTCACTTTCTCTCTCTTTTCCTCTCTCTTTCTTAGCTAGGGTTTAGGAAATTCGGATGGAAAAGAGAGTGAGGGTTTTAAGGTCTATATATAGGCCTAACATTGGTGAAAATAACCCCAGAGCCAAGGTATACTTAGGTTATAACTAAATCAGGCTTCTCTCGATCCAACGGAACACTTCTGGTGGTCCTTTTCCCACGTGCGGTCGGACTTAAGCTCACTGACCATGGATCTAGGTCAAGCAGAGTTTTCGTACCGATCGGCTTTACAAATCAGCCGTGGCGAACCACACTCAATTCAACGGTCACCGAAACTCGATCAGGTCCACAAGCATTATGATATGCCTAGGCCATCTTACCTGATCCGAGGGTGAAATTGGGTCAGAATCCAACAGTCAGATTGCTTAAAATCGTCGCGCAAGCGACACGACTTAGATTTCATAAAATCATATTTAATTTCTCACCGTTCTCCACTCTCCACTCCGGACTCAATCAAATCGACCCAGGACATCATCTGGACTTGATTTTTGAGGTGATGGTCAAGTCCAACATGGTGACCATAATTGTCTAAGATCATCACTATCAGACTTTTGACGCGCGGTCTAGGTCCGATCCAAAGCTTCTAAAAATTCCCAAGAGCAACTGGATTTAGCGTTGAATCCTAGATTTCAGAGTAACATAGCGCTAATGATACTACAGGTTTTGAATCATGTAGATCAAATTTAAAGTGATTGATGCTAATTTCACAAGCAATCAAGTTTAGCACTAATAAACCCACAAATAGCTTCTAAGGAAAATAGAGGTAGTACTCGGGTCTTGGCATAAAATTTTCTGGGTCATTACAATCTGTGTCAGATTCGGCGATCGAAAATTTTGTGAGCCCGATTTTTGAGTTTGGGATATGACAGAAGTTGGTATTAAAGCATAACTTGGGAATACCTAAGGATCATATCACATATCTGCTATGAACTTAGAATGATAGGTTCCGAGTCTGAATAACCTAGTTATTTCGGATATAAACCCTTAACGTCTTTGCCTACAAGAGTTCTCAAGGCTAATAGGCCCTTGTTCCTTCCTTTAGGACATGTCACCTAGGAGTGTGACCCGAGCGACTCCCGCTCTCCCGTCTGAGACCAACGCAGCCCTGACAGCACCCGTGACTACAAATCAGCTTCAGCAGATGCTGTAGGCGATGACTACTATACTTCAGGGGCAAGGCAGGTGGCCCACCATTACGCCAACCCAGGCAGAGTAGGAGGCGCGAGCGCCCTTCTCAGAGACTTCCAACAGCACGATCCCTCGTGCTTTAGGGGCAAGCCAAACCCTACTATAGCAGAGATGCATGACCCAGCAGCAGGTCCGGTTGGCCGTATTTCTTCTCCAGGGCGAGGCTTAGCATTGGTGGGCATCAGTCGCCCGAGTGGCAGCGGCCGATTTCAAGTGGACATGGGAGGAATTTGTTGATCGGTTCAACCGGAAGTTCTTTCCCAAGCATGTTTGATGGTAGCGCGCATTAGAGTTTGAGACTCTGATCCGGGGGGACACGTTCGTGTCGCAATATGAGGCATGTTTCATCGCGCTGTCGAGGTTCACGACATATCTTATTGATGATGAGGGGCAAAAGGCTCGTCGTTTTGAGAACGACTTGCGTCCTGCCCTTAGGAGCCATGTGGTCAGACACATGCTTTCAACGTTTAAGCAGATTGTGCAGAGGGCACAGGTTTACGAGGCAGATTAGCCCGATTTGTAGAGGGTTCGTGAATGCAGAGGAGACTGAAAGTGGAAGACGCCCTCTGGTAGCTCACAGCAGCAGAAGCATCATCCACAGCAGCGACACATGACCCGCCCAGCATTCCGATCACTAGTGGCACCCCCAGCACCACCTCCGGGACCCTTCCCAATTGCTTGTTTTAGATACGGTAGTACAGGACATCGTAGGCATGAGTGTCCCCATCCATAGCAATAGCAGCCGAGGGCACCGTAGCCACCCCCACAGCAGCAACAGCGATCATAGAACTAGCCTTCGAGACCTCCCCCGGAGCAGCAGAGACAGTTGATCAGGCAGCCACAGCGGTAGCAGCAACACTAGAGACCTCAGAGGGCACACGCACCTCCCCAGCTGACCCAAGGAAGATTTTATACCACCCAACAGGACCCTCAGTAATCAGGAGGGGTCGTCGAGGGTACCCTCCCTATTTCTACATGCATAGCACATGTATTGTTTGATTCTTGTGCATCGCATTCCTTTGTGGCTGAGGATTTCTGCCGATCAACCGGTTTACCATTGGAGTCTGCTTGTGAGGGTTTGTCGGTATTAACACCCTTAGGGAAGACTGCGGTGCTGGACTGATTTTGCTCGTCTTGCCCCGTTCTGGTTGGGGATATCTTTTTGTCTTCCTATCTGTTTACATTGCTGATGTTCGAGTTTGATGTCATCCTGGGCAAGGATTGGCTCGCTGAGTATCACGCCATATTGGACTGCTCTACGAGGACAGTCACATTCTGTATACCCGGTGTACCGCAGTTCCAGTTTGTAGCGGAGCCCAGAGAAGATCAGCTTTCCTGCATGTTGTCATGTACTTTGAGGAGTCAGTTTCTTTGTATATCGAGTAGCTGCCGGTCGTTTGTGATTTTGTTGATGTGTTTCAGGAGATTCTGGGTTTACCACCTCGCAGGCACACGAAGTTTCAAATTGATCTCGTGCCCTGTACTGCGCCTATTTCGAAGGCCCCGTATTGTATGGCACCATTAGAGTTACGAGAACTGCAAAAGCAATTGGACAAGTTGCGTGAGTTAGGCTTTATCCATTCAAGCAGTTCGCCATGGGGAGTGCTGGTACTCTTCGTGAAGAAGAAAGATGGCTCATGAGGCTTTGCGTGGATTATCGCGAGCTCAACAAGGTCACGATCAAGAACAAGTATCCGCTCCCGAGGATCGATGATTTGTTTGATCAGTTGCAGGGTACACATTTCTTTTCCAAGATTGATCTATGTTCCGGTTATCATCATATTCAGGTTCGTGAGGAGGATATCCCAAAGACAGCATTCAGGATGCACTATGGTCATTATGAGTTCCAGGTCATGTCCTTCGAACTAACCAATGCACCCGCCGTATTCATGTAATTGATGAACGAGGTCTTTCGTTTGTATCTCGATCAGTTTGTTGTGGTGCTCATCGACGACATTCTGATATATTTGAGGACCCATGAGGAGCATGAGCGGCATCTGGAGATTAATTTGTAGACCCTCCGCGCACACCAGCTTTATGCAAAGGTAGAGAAGTGCGAGTTCTGACAGGAGGAGGTGAAGTTCCTCGGTCACGTGGTGATGAGGCAGGGTGTCGTAGTGGACCCCTTTAAGATTGATGTCGTACGTCAGTGGGGCTAACCCACGAATATGTCCGAGATCCGCAGTTTCCTTGGTTTCGTAAGCTACTACCGACATTTCGTTGAGGGATTCTCCCGTATTATAGCCTCGTTGACTAGGTTGACCCAGAAGGGCGACGAGTCCGTTTGGAGTGACGCTTGTGATCAGGCATTTTTGAAGTTGAAGGACCACCTCACGTCTGTTCCTGTCCTCACTCTTCCCTCTGGGAGTGATAGATTTGTTGTATTTACCGATGCCTCATGAGTTAGCTTGGGTGTTGTCCTGATGTAGCACGGGAAGCCGGTGGCTTATGCATCTCGCCAGCTCAAGGTCCATGAGCTGAACCACCCCACGTAGATTTGGAGCTGGCAGCAATTATCTTCGTACTAAAGGTGTGGAGGCACTACCTTTATGGGGTTAAGTTCGAGCTCTTCTCCGACCACAAGAACTTGAAGTACCTATTCTCTTAGTCCAAGGTGAACATAAGGCAGAGGCGTTGGATGGAACCCCTGAAGGACTATGATTTTGATCTTCAGTACCACCCGGGCAAGGCGAACATGGTGGTGGATGCCCTCAGCCATCAACCACGAGACCTGGTGGCACACATGATGATTCAGGAGCGGAAGATGCTTGAGGATGTGTCAGCATTTAACTTTGAGATCGGCTTGTAATCTTATATTGTGCAGTTATCGAGCCTGTTGATTCAACCCTCTCTTATTGCAACGGTGATCGAGGCTCAGTAGGCAGATTAGTCGGTGCAGAGTTATCAAGCAGAGGCAGCATCTGAGAGTTAGTTAGATTGACAGATTGGTTCTGATGGTGGACTTCGCTTCAAATGCCAATTATGTGTCCCGGATATTCTTGATTTGCGTAGAAATCTTATGACCGAGGCACATCGATCGCGGTTTTCTATCCACCCTGGCTCAATGAAAATGTATCGCGATATGAGGCATTAGTATTTTTGGGTGGAGATGATGCGCCAGATAACCAGTTTTGTGGCCGAGTGTGACACATGCCAGCATGTTAAGGCCGATCACCAGAGACCCCATAGTCCCTTACAGGCGTTGAGCATCCTGTTGTGGAAGTGGGAGCACGTATCCACTGATTTTATCATGGGTTTGCTAAGGACTCAGCACGGACACGACACCATCTGGGTTGTCATCAATCATCTGACGAAGTCTGTTGAGCAAGAGTTATCAATTATATAGTAATTTTCAGACATTCTACCACCATTTAATATTATATTTCCTTTCTCATTAATTATCTCACATCCGTGATCTGAAAATTTTACTCTATATTTATTATCACAAATCTAAGATATTCTCAAAAGATTATGTTTTAATCCTTCAACATATAAAACATTTTCAAAGAGAGGTAAGTTAGGAAGTTGTACATTACCTTGGCCAAATATCTTGCAATTACTTCCATCTCCGAATGTAACTGAGCCGCCATTTACTTCGTTGATGTTTAAGAGTATAGCCTTATCACCTGTCATGTGTCTCAAACATCCACTATCAAGGTACCATCTTGAAAGGCTACTTTCTTTGAAAGCTTTGTGGATTACAAGAAACTTAACCTTTAGAACCCATTTCATTATGGTTCTATGTTTATGAGGATCTCTTGATTTACACTGTGTTTGGGAGTTACGATTTCTCACTTTTCTATATACTCCAGTCTTATCAGAGTTGGATTTCAATAGCTCTTTAAGCAAGTCCACAATTTTTTTAACTAAAGGAGGATTTTTGTTATTATTCCTTTGATGTTTATAAAAATTGGTATTATTATTTATTTTAGAAACTTGAAAAGGTTTTGAGTTTTTGAAGTCATTCTTTTTATAGTTTGAATCTTTTAGAGTCTCAGCTTTAGATTTCGAGGATTTTTCTTTTACAAAGGTAGGAGTAGAATCCTTAGATTTCAAAGAGTTGTTTTTAATATAAACTAGTCCAGACTTGTCACCACATCGTCTCGATGAGGTTAACAATTTTTCAAGTTTCTTGTCACTAAAGATATATTTCCAAGTATCCTTTGAACTTTGAAGGGAAGAAACTTCAAGTTTTAGTTTCTTATTTTCAGTTTTAAGTGTTTGCAATTCAGAAGACTTAAAACTCAAATATAATTTAGTTTTTTCAAAATAAACGAAATAATGAGATTTTTCTAAAACAACTTTTTCAAGTTCTAATTGTAGTTTAGCATAATTTTCTTTTTGAATTTTCAATTTGGCTGTAATTTTACAACTTTCTCTGTATAGGGCATTATATGCATCTTGAAGATCATCTTCATTTTCAGAGTCACTTCTTGGAGTTTCATATTTAGATATAGATATATCATAGTTATATGAAGAAGTGATTCTGGCTATAGTCATAAGGGCTTTCAAATCATTTGCATTTTCTAGTCTGATTCATCAGTTTCAGAATTAGTTTCAGACTCTGATGATTCATCCCAAGTAGTTATCATACCTTTTCTTTTAGATTTATCCTTTTTAGGACATTTAGAAGCAAAATGCCTAGATTCAAAACAGTTGAAACATTAAGTGTCTTTTGTTTTTAGATTTTCAAAATTTTGAATTTCCTTTTCTTTTATCAAATGGTTTTTGAAATCTGTTCTTTTCTTATTTTTAAAAATTCTATAAAATTTCTTTGATAACATAGCTATATCATCTTCATTTTCTTCAAAATCAGAATTTACATTAGATTCCTTTAAATTAGATTTAGAAGATTTAAGAGCAATAGACTTGATTTTAAGAGCTTTGAAATCCAACTCATAAGTTTGAAGAGAACCAACTAACTCCTCAACTTTCATAGTATTTATATCCCTTAATTCCTGTATAGCAGTAACCTTTGAATTAAACCTATTAGGAAGCGATCGCAGTCTCTTTGCGCAAACCTTGCTTTTAGGGATTTTATCTCCAAGACCCCACATGGTATTTACTATATCATTTAGTTTGGTATAAAAGTCCATAAAAGATTCATTTTCTTCCATACAAATTTTCTCAAATTTGATTGTGAGGATTTGGATTTTAGAATTTTTTACAATAGCAGTTCTTTCTTGTGTCATTTTGAGAATATCCCATGCTTGTTTAGTTGTATTGTACGAAATGATTCTTTTGAATTTATCTCACGATAAAGCGCAAGTTATTACATTTAAGGCTTTTGCATTTGCACTACTTCACTTTTTTGAACTGTAGTCTAAAAAGTAAATACAACTTCTTTCATTGATATGGTTCCATCATCGGATACTATTTCCATTATAGGAGGGATCTATTTAGTTGCAGTGGCTTGCCACACACTTTCATCAATGGATTTGAGGAAAATCCTCATCCTGGCTTTCTAGTATGAATACTTAGAGCCATCAAAGGGAGGTGGCCTGGTAAGGGATATGCTTTCGAAATTTGACATCTTGTATCTCTGAATCTAGCCCAATGAGGTAAATTCAAAAAAAAAAAAAAAGCAACCTGCTCTGATACACTTAAAATGGAGAGCTAGCGATGTCCTAAAGGGGGGTTAACAGGACAGTGCCAAATAATCAAAATAAATGCGAAATATATAAAGATTACAAAAATCTCAATTGCTCAAGTATTGAAACCTTGATTCCAAATAATTCATAGGACAACCTTCACCTAAAATATTAGGCAGGACAACCTTATTTCACGAATGACTTTTAAAATCAATCTTTTAAACTTGAAAGAGTATATAAAAGGATTACAACATTCACCAATGAAATGAAATAATAAAATACAACCAATCACCAAAAATAAAAAGGCATTTACCACATAACACAAGGAGTTGTAGTGGTTCAGTACTTAAAACAACCACACCTACTCCACTTCCAAAATTACTATCCTTATAATTTTGGTTTTCATTATAAAAAGGTTTTCACGGGATCACCTTAATAACCTGATACAGTTCCTTGTGATTTTCACGGGCTATCACAATAAAAACTCAACTGAGATTTTCATAGGCTATCTTAGACAAAACCTCGACGAAGATTTTCACAAGATATCTCAGAAAAACCTAAACAAAGTTTTAGTAGGTATACTTATCATCAAATGTAGAAGACGTAGTAGAAATTTGTAGCAAAATGACTTCTTTCTTGAATGTAGATGGCGCAGTGTTCTATCAGATAGAAAGGGTCTAGGGTTCTATATATTTTTAAAATGAAAAACTCAAATGCTACTTGATTCAATTCTCTTCTATCCCTTATATCTCAAAGAGGAGTATAGTTTACTCTCTTAGATTAAGACTAAAATGATCTTGAGAAAAAGGGAATTAAATAAGATATTAAAATAAAATTTATAAATACCAACAAATAGCTTACCGAGGACTTGAGCTTCTCTCTCTCTTATAGAAGAATTATAGTAATTTTCATCGTCAATTAGAATGAGAGAAAGGCTCAATTTATAGGCAAATAAGTTAGAACTTTGGCTAGCCTAAGATAGGCTTCGACTAGCCTAAGTTCACCAAATTCTGTTCAACGGATTTCGGATCACGTGGGATAAGAATTATCCAAAATTTGGCTGTCCGAGGTCAAATTTAGCTGGCCAAACATCGCAATTCAGACTGCCGAATTTGCCATTCAGCTAGCCAAATTCTCCCGAATTCCAAAAGTTTGTGTTGCTAGAATTTCACCCGAACTTTCTCGGGCTGGCCGAATTTCAAGCTTGGGCTAGCCGAACCAAAACTCAGGCTAACCAAATTTTCAACAAAAGTTGTTATTTTTCTCGAGCTTGAAGTTGGGGTGGCCGAGGAAGCTTAGATCGGTCGAACCAAAGGTTAGGCTAGCCAAATTCTATAGCAAAAACCCATGATAAAGAATTTTTCAAAGCACCTAGTCCTGAGGTATTTCTAGGGTTATACCACCTAAGCTATATCAAATATCTGAGTCACTTTGACTTGAACTTTGTCTTAAACTTTATCTTGAACTTTGTCTTGAATATTGTCTTAGACTTTATCTTGAATACAGGCGACGATTTCTTTGAGAAGATGTGCTGATTTTGTCTTAACCATAAGCCGATCTTGAGCTAATCTTCAAGTTCTATGTTAAAGTGTTTTTGTCTCATGAAATTTCACAATCTAAGTGTGCTTAACATCATAGTACTTATAGAAGTTGTGATTAAAGATTAATTATGATGAAGGGAATTTGATCCTATCTTTGTTCTAATTGAGAGAACAAATAAAGGATCAAGGGGGCATCTGTTGGAGCATAAAAAATGATGAAGTGATGGGAAGAAATCAGACATGAAGAAGAAAAGAAAGAAGAATATAAAGTTAAAATAAGAAAGTGGTTGCACGGGTCCGTGCAACGTTGTAAAGATCAAAAAGTTATTGCGCGAGCCAGAATGAGAGTATTATACAAGATGGGCCCCATGGCATAAAATTCGAGGCCTCACATGTGTGAATGCCTGTAAATACCCCCACCACCTCCTCATTTGACACATAAGAGAAATCAGAGCTCCTAGAAAGAAGATCTTTGAGTACCCATGACAGGTACTCGGAGAAGAAGAAGGAAGAAGAAGTGTATGGCCCGTATCCTAGTCCGTACCATTTCATAGACTCTCGCGATCCTCCCAGTCAAATTCCGGCCACCTGCGACTTGTAATCGGTGTTTGCGCACAACCCTAAGTTGCATCCCATATATTAGAGTCAGCTCGACCCAAGACTTGTACCCTTGCGACCACGTCATAGCCGCGGTTCCAATGTCGCGTCTCTTGCGCTGATGCGATACCCATGCCAGGAGTTGTGGGCCTGCATATATTTCGTGAAAATGTCACGTGTTACATATCCCGAGAGAATCTCTACAATCCATCAATCACAAGTCAAGTACAACCAATCACTCACCCATACCTCTCTCTTCACCAAGTCAAAGCAACCTATGCTTAGCCCATTCCTCTCATCCCAAAGTCAATGAGACCCATACCCTCCATGTCATCTCTCCTTACAACACCACTCCTCTCTCTCTCTCTCTCTCTCTCTCTCTCTCTCTCATTTCTCACTCCATCCTAAGCAATCCAAGGGAGGTAACCGTCCAAGCTCTAAGAGAGCCTAGTGTGGCCCACTTCCTACCTCCTCATCTGTCATCCTAGCCATCCCTACTTCATCATCTTCCATGAAAGGGAAAGTCAAGGAGTTTAGAAGTCCAAGGAGCCAAGAAGGAGTGAAATAGGTGGGTGTTCATAGTGCTAGATTTTGATCTTTGATTTTGGGTCCACTCAATTTTTAGGACCCATCTTGATGTATGCACTGTAATTATTAGAGGAGCTCCTCCACTACATGCTCTCTCTCTCTCTCTCTCTCTCTCTCTCTCTCTCTCTCTCTCTCTCTCTCTCTCTCTCGATGTGTGGCCCACCTAATGATGCATGTATCTTATCAATGCCGTCCACCGAGTGGGCCCACTTGACAGTCCATTTGGACAGACCCGATTGAAGAAAAACATAAATACCAGCTTGAATCTCAAGCTAGTGAGGCCACATGCGTGGACCCCATCCTGATGTATATGGCAGCCCATCGTTCAACAAGTCGGGACAGTGGGAAAATATAAATGCCAGCTTGGTGTAGTAACTAGTGGGCCACACACATGTGGACCCACCTAGAAGTGGATTGGCTGGAGCACCTCACGCCAGCAGCTATCTACTGCTGTAATTGACGACAGCAAGCTCTATGGGTCTGGCACAAGGTATGTATTATACCATATCGTCCATCCATTTTTCCTGGTGTGGGGTCCATCCCACATGTGTGACACGTGTGGAGGTGGGAACCACCTTGATGTACGTGTGCTATATTCCACACCGTCCATTGGTCAAGACGGTGGGACCCCACTTCAGATGAATGTATTATATATACACTCCGTCCATCCATTTCTGGAAGCGTGGAGCCCATCCCACATGTGCGACACATGTGGGGGTGGGACCCACCTTGACATATGTGTCTTGTATCCACACCATCCTTCATTGGATGGTGCTGCATGGGGCACACCGTGATGTATGTGCTTTGCAGCCGCACCACCCATCTGTTTGAGGTGTGGGCCCACCCCACACGTGTGACACGTGTGGGCAGGTGGGACCTACCTTGATGTATGAATTTTGTATCCACACCATCCATTTAGACGATGTGCTGCATGGAGCCCAGCAATGATGTATCTGTTTATCCATTGTCCGTCCATCGAGACGTGTTGGGAGTGACCCCACCTTTGATGTATGTATTATATCCACACCGTCCATCTGGACGGTGTTGTGAGGGGCCGACCATGATGCATGGGCCTTATCCTCACCATCCAGATGGTTGGACGATGTGGCCCACCTTTGATTTATGTATTCTATATCCGCACCGTCCAGTAGTCTGGACGGTGGGGACCACCTGCGATGTATGGGTTGTATCAGCGTCGTCCATCCATCTAGATGGTACTGACCCACCTAATACGTGGATTCCATCCACGCCATCTGTCCATCTGGATGGAGCCCACCGTGATATATGTATTTTACATCCATACTGTCCATCTCGGTGGGGACCAGCTAACCAGCTGCTGTATTGACGTGGTCCCCTGATCACGGGGCATGTGTTACATCCAGACCGTTCATCTATGTGGACCCTAGCAGCATGTAGCTGTTGTGCTGACACCAACAAGTTCTGTGGGTCCCGCATGATGTACATATTTCATTCCATGTTGTTCATCTGTTTTATGTCCAGGTCGTCCATTCAGGGCCTGGATAGCCCTTGATCATGAGGTATGCGTTAAATCCATATCGTCCAGCCATTTATGCAGATCGTTTTATGACATTACTAAGAGAATGAGATAGATCTAAATTTCAGGTGGGACCCACCTTAATTTTTATCCACACTGTCCACATGCGTGGACGATGGGAACCCACCTTGATGAGTGTTTCATCCACACCTCCCATCTAGTTTTTCAGATCATTTTAGGGCTTGAGCCAGGTGGGCCAGTCCAGCGAGCAGGGGTCTGCCTAGCCGCTGGCCCCACCCTGATATACCTGTTTTATCTATCTACATGGGCCCAATGTGATGTACATGGGGCCCATGTGCGAGGCCCATGTGATGCGGCCCATTATGATGTATATGAGGCTCGTGAGAGAGGCCCATTGTGATGTATTTATGGCCCATGGATGAGGCTCAATGCGACATATTTGAGGCCCATGGGATGTGGCCCTTTGAGATGTATTTGAGGCCCATGAGATGTGGCCTAATGTGATGTACATGAGAGGCCCATTGTGATGTATATTAGGCCCATCTGATGTGGCCCATTGTGATATGTGAGGCCCATATAATGAGGACCATTGTAACTATGTGAGGCCTATGTGATGAGGCCCATTGTGATTGTATGAGACCCATTGCAATTGTAAGTGGCCCATTGTGATTGTATGAGACCCATTGCAATTGTAAGTGGCCTATTGTGATTGTCCCATTATGATGTATATTACGCCCATGTGATGCCGCCCATTGTGATGTGTATTAAGCACATGTGATGCGGCCCATTGTGATGTATTTAAGGCCCAAGTATGAGGCCCAATGTGATCTATATGAGGCTCATGAGTGAGGCCCAATGCGAGTTATATAAAGCCCTTGTGTGAGGCCCAAGGTGATGTATATGAAGCCCATTGTGATGTGTGATTCCACCAGGATATATGTAATGATGTTTATGATGCCCAACCATGTTCCTAGTTGATATTAAATGGGTCATGCTTTGGGAACAGTGATGGTTTAATGTCCACGCTGTATGAGCAATGATGGTTAGATGTCCACATTGTAACTCTCCCTTGGGTCCATTGTTAGGCCCATTCTTATCTCCCCTTAATGGGTTAATCCAAACTGTTGGGCCCCCATTGATGATTATATTACCCATCTTTCCCTTTATTAGGCTATCCCAATCCGTTGGGCCCCCATTTGATAATGATGCTTTCCACCATACCCTATAGGACCACCCAAGCCTTGGAGCCCATCTTGTGTTCGTACCGAGCCTTCCATAGGGAATGTGGCCCACTTTGTGCTTATTGGGCCCTTAGGAAGCCCAAATTGCGAAGTGATGGAATGGGCAAGGAAGCCTACTCCTTGTTCTTAGGCCCATTCTTGATATAAGTAGGCCATCTAGGCCCATCCTTGACATGAGGAGAGTACATCGTCACCATAGGGGGAAAGATCGGTGGTATTAGGTTTGGTATATCCACTGTTGAGGACCGATCCTCATGTTATAGATTAGATCTGTTGTCCTTCTATGAACCCCGCTATATATATAGGCCGATTATCGATTACAACTATGATTGGTATACACATTGAGTATGTGTTAGCATAACATTGTGATTATATGAGGCCTATTGTAACTAGGTGAGGCCTATTGTGATTGTATGGGGCCCATTGTGTGATTGTATGAGGCCCATTGCAATTATATGAGGCTCATTGTGATTATATGAGGCCCATTGTGATTGTACGATGCCCATTATGTTTATATGAGGCCCATTGTGATTGTATGAGGCCCCTTGTATGTGTGAGGCCCAATTGTGATGTGTGAGACCCACCATATATATGTGATTGTGTGTACGCCACTCATTCATTATTACGGGCCATGGGCCGCCTTACACAGGCCCACCATGATGTATGTGATTATAATCATGCTTAGTATACTGCATGATACATGCCCATATGCATCATTCACATGCTTGTTATGAGGAGTGATTGAGCATAGCATGTGCCATTAGGTTGATTGTTTATGAGACTCCCTAAGAGACGGAGTTGCCCACATGAGCACGCAGTAAGCGTAGGTTTGATGTATGACTGGATGGTATGGCTCATGTGTCTCGCATTTTGTGACATGATTATTTGGCGCCCTAGCGACATCAGGGCTGCGGCCTCCACAGGCATATCATGGATGACTAGATAGGACACCGAAAATGTTTAGTTTAATCATATGGGTACTTTGGATGTCCGTGAGTAAAAGTCCCTAGACTCCTGTGGCTAGGGGATGCTCCAACGTCTAGACCGAGTGGAAGACATGAGCACTAAATACCGAATACCAGGAGGCCACACTTCCCACTGTGTCATGATCGGTTGGGAAGGAGTGTGGCCTTACCCACTTAAGGGAGTAGGCAATGTAAGGCTGAGTCTGACCAGCTTGAGGAATGGGTCCACTATCGACGAGTCGGGCCGATATTGGCAGGCGGATGGTGAGGTCTCTTCCACTTACCCAGTTGTGGGCTTGATGGGACGGTAGGTGGCATAGAGTGTACTAGACCTCGGTGATGATCCTAGAGAAGTACAGAACTGATATGTGGACTTATTGAGCAGGAGTTGCATACTCAGCATTTTATTCATTCATCATTCATTCATTATCCACTCGGGCTGGTGGTGCACAACTAATTTGATGTGTGCCTTCACAATGGTCAGGATTTCAGTTGGGCACATGACTAACCTGAGATCAGGAGTTTACCATATTAAGTCTAGCTATCCAAATTTAGGTATGGCACTGGTTTAGATAGAATTTTCTTGTGATAGACCCCATAGCTTGCGATACTACGTACTATCATCCCGACTTCACACTCCAGCTTGGTCATTTCATTCGCACCGCATATTGTATTACATACACAGCATATGGCATTTTAGGTTGCTATACTTCTGCATTTATATGGCCCAGATGAGGTTGACGGTATTCGTGAACTCGTCAGGTTTTGCGTATGGCATTGCATCCTCAGTATATGATATTTGGTTTACTATGTCTCCGTATTGCATAGTTAATCTACATTGCTTCCTCAGTATATGATATTGCATACTTGGCACTTACCTTACGCATACATTTACACCACCCTCTAAGCTTTCTATAAGCTTATACATGATAAATGCGTGCAGGTGGCGTTAGGTCGCAGCAGCGTTGAGCTTGGAGCATGTAGCTGTCTTTTGGAGCTTTGATTATTGATATATGTATTTCCCTTTCAGCACTGTATTTAACTGTTTATATTACTGGATATGTGATGATGATGTTGCCTTTGTGATTTGGGTAAACTTGTGGTTATGCTTCTTACGAGATAAATGTACGTTGAAAAATCCTCCTTATATGATCCTAGGATCAGATTCTGGTGTATAGGTGCTAGAAGTAAGAATGGGGTACTACGGAGGCTGCCGGCACCGGATTCGGCGATCGAAAATTTTGTGAGCTTGGTTTCTGAGTTTGGGGCGTGACAAGAAGCAAGATCCAAAGGGGATGAACCCCATTACGTTAGACCACGCAATAGGCTCCTGTTGTGCTGGCCCGTGCAACAACACCTTGTTCCGCGTAAATGACATATATTGCATACATGCTGTCGGATTTTTTGAACTCTTACAAGTTTCCTCGGAATTCATTATTCTAACATAAGAAGTTATCATTCTAAATAAGTTAGAAGAAAGAACGGAAGATGTTCAGATCTGCACAACACTTGTTTTATTTAGACAAATGCATCACAAGCCGATATGCTGCCGGAATTGATATTCAAATATACTTGATTCTTGTATTCCATAAGTATGTATACTTTATTCTGGAATCAAGGGATAGACGAAGATGTAAATGAACTCAGAATCAATAAAATATTTGGTGATGATTGTTCTCTTATTCGTTATTTTTTACTATTAAATAAGATAATATAATTTTCCTAAATCAAATACATTCGTTTCTTGTCGAAACAAATGTGTTTTGTATGAGAATGTTGAATAGGATTTTTAGATATGTTTATAACACTGGTATTATCATAATATAACTTCATGGTATATCGATCAATACCATAGTTAATTAACATGTGTTTCATCCACATAAGTTGCATGCAAGCATTCCCTGCAGCAATATATTCAGCTACTATAGTGGATAACGACACTGAATTTTGCTTCTTGCTCATTCAAGATACAAGGCAGCTTCCAATATAAAAGTATCCACAACTTGTGAATTTTTTGTCATCAACATTACCTGCCCAGTCAGCATTAGTGTTTCCAGCTATTTGTGGTGACGTATCATATGTATACCACAAACTTAAGTTAGCAGTACTTGCAACATATCTGATTATTCTTTTGATAGTAGATAGATGAGATTCTTTAGGGTCAGATTGATATCTAGCATAGATGCCTAAACTAAAAGAAGTATCAGGTCTGCTAGCAGTTAAGTACAATAGACTACTAATCATGCTACGGTAAAGACCAGAGTCAACACTTTTACCTAATTCATCTTTAGATAGTTTGAGTGTTATACATATGGGTGTCTGGAAATTTTTACCATTCTTAAAACCAAATCTCTTCAATAGGTTCATAGCATATTTGGTTTAAGATATAAATATCCCATCTTTGAAATGTTCCACTTTGAGACCAAGGAAATAATTTAGCTCACCAACCATACTCATTTTGAACTCTGATTTCATCAAATCTGCAAACTTAAAGGAGAGGTTAGTAGTAGTTGATCCATAGATAATATCATCTACATATATTTGAACAATTAAAATATCTTCATTACATTTTTTATATATAAATAAGGTTTTATCAACACCCCCCATTTTAAAATTTTGACTAAGTAGAAATTTAGTCAGTTTTTCATTTCATGCTCTTGGGGCTTGTTTTAAACCATATAAAGCCTTTTTAAGACGATATACATTACCAGGAAGTTTGGGATCTTCAAAGCCCTTAGGTTGTTCAACATAAACCTTCTCGTTTAAATTACTGTTTAAGAAAGCACTTTTGACATCCATTTGGTATATTTTGAAATTTTTATAGCATGCAATGGAAATAAATAATCTGATAGATTCAAAACGAACAACTGGTGCAAAGGTTTCATCATAGTAAATCCCTTTAATTTGAGTATAACCTTGCACAACCAATAGTGCCTTGCTTATTATAATATTACCCAGTTTATCATATTTATTTTTAAAAATTCATTTGGTTCTAATCGCATGTTTGTCAGAAGGTTTGGGAACCAAATACCAAACATTGTTTCTAACAAAATGATTTAGTTCATCTTACATGGCTAAAATCCAACTTTCATCTTTTAGGGCTTCATTTAAAATTACGGTTTATACTGCTGATACTGAAGAATGAATATGAGAGAAAGTCCTAAAGGGGGGTGAATAGGAATTTTCAAATATTTTTGCCTATTTAAAATCCTGATTGCCTAACTTAAATAATCATTCAATTTAAAGCAAGGAAATATAACTCTAACGGCTTCCAAGCCAGTTAGAGGTTCCAATCACAAAGGCTATTAAAGATATATAGATATAACAACTATCCTAGTGTTGTGAACTTATGTGTGGAATGTGTTTCCTATCAATTAATAACATTCATCCAATCATGTATGAGAATTTAAAACATTTAAGCATATATAAGCATAATTAAACAGATGCACAAATGACAATTCCAAACAGAAGCATGTATAGTGGTTCGGATACATGCCTACTCCACTCCTGGCATCCACACTCAATCCCAGAGTGCACCGGATTTCACTATTAATGGTTTTAAAATAGGTTCACCAATAACTTTTACAGTCTTACACTAAGGACACAAATTTATGCTCTCCGCAAGAGCAAAGGTCCTATACTAAGAACTCACGTTTATGCCCATCGGCCACGGTCCCACACTAGGCACCTCCATTTAGGCTCACCGCCCAAGGTCCCACACAAGGCACTTACGTTTAAGCCCACTGGCCAAGGTACCACACAAGGCACATTTGTTTAGGCCCACCAGACAAGGTCCCACACAAGGCACCTACGTTTAGGCCCACCGGCCAAGGTCCTACACAAGGCACTTATGTTTAGGCCCACTGACCAAGGTCTCACACTAGGAACCTAATCGAGTTTGTTGATAGCAAACTCTTATCATCAATCCTATATGAGGAAAAAGACTAAACTGTGAACTCTTAACAATGACACTTACTCGTCAGATTAAGTTCTATTTTGTAGCTTGCCTTGGGTTGCTTGATCTTCCTGGTGCTCCCCCGATCGTGTAGCTTAGATTTTCCTGTTGGTTCAGCTTCACGATCAAGAACCTTGCATAAGATGTACCTATAAAGGTAACCAAGGTAATGGGAGTTGGTTGAATCTCTTATCTAGGATAATGAGTGGATTTCCTAAAGGATTCAACCTATGAATGCTCTAGAGTATCAAAAAGACAGGGTTTTCCTATTAGTTTGATCTTTGTACTCTAGAGAAGGCACGAGTTCATACTCATCATTAATAGGAGCTTTGAATGCTCGTTGAAGTAAAAGATCATAATGAAGAGAGCATAAAACTCATATAGATAGAGTCTATATAGGCTAGGATAAGCTTGGGATATACTAGAGACTCTATAATGCCTATTTCCACTATTTTTGTAAGTTTCTACAAGTCGCTTTTATAAATAAAAAGCTCTAAAGGATATAAAACGACTAGTTTGTGGTGCTACCAAAGCCAACTTTGATATCACCAAACTTGCTTCGGTGGTACCAAAATATCATTCGGTAGTACCGAATTAATTCCCCAAGTTGCTGAATGAAAAAGGTCCCTTTCGGTGACATCGAAATTTATTCATTGGTAACAATCGGTGTCACACCCCAAACTCGGAAACTGGGCTCACAAAATTCTCGATCGCTGAATCCAACATTGACAGCCTCCATAGTATTCCATTCTCGGCTCCCGACACCCATATGCTAGATTCCGATCCTGGGGTCTTACAAGAAGGATTTTCTATTTAGGCGGTTACACATTTTGTACATGGTATTAACGCATATCAAAGAGACGAACCTGTTCGACATGTCACACGTAATATGGTGCACCAGCTCGGCAGTAATGAAGAAAACAATAGCAAACTCCAACAACTCTTGTATGCATCCTGAAAGAAAGTGTAAGTCATACATATGAGCAAACCACAGCTCATGAGTCTACTGCATGCTGGGAGTAAAACACGTCTTATTAAGGCGCTCCCGTAAAGACATCTAAAACAACCATAGGCATATTATCAATCAGTCATGTTATCATAGGTGAGTAGGTTATCAATCAATCATGTCGTATAACTGCATAGGTTATCATGAACATGACATCAATAATAGGCATGTCACTCAACAAGCGACCATGAATCATTAAAATAGCCAATCATCATGAACAAAATAATTAAATTTCATTTTCTACTATATGGCATACGATGGAAGGGCAATGGCAGAGCTGGCGTGTGGAGTCAGGATGAATGAAAGCATGACTCAAATGCTGAACATCCCTCCTTTATGCAAGTACATCTCCACAACACATGATACATCTCCACGAAGAATTCACGAACATACCACATATGGGTAATCCACCATCCTCACATAAGAGTGGGACAAAATCCTCCATCATCCGCTATCAGAGTAAGCAGAAATACTGACAAGTTCATAAATGGGAATGGAAAAATGCTGGCAAGTCCATTAATGTTATCAGTTGTACCAAAGCTATGCGATGCAAGGCATGAATGTTGTCGGCCATACCAAGACTATGCGATGCAAGGCATGAATGTTGTCGGCCATACCAAGGTTATGCGATGCAAGGCCTATGTAGCCAAATGTCATATACCGAGGATGCATATGCAGAGGATGCAATGTAAAATAAATGATAAGTCATATGCAGAGGATGCAATGCAAAAGAAATGATAAAGCTGGAGTGTGTAGTCGGGATGATAGTACGTGGTATCGCAAGCTGTGGGGTTCATCACAAGCGACTTCTATCTAAACTAGTCCCATACCTAAATGTGGATAGCTAGACTCAATGTGGTAAACTCCTAACTTAGGTTGGTCGCGTGCCCAACCAAAATCCTGGTCGTTGCGAAGGTACACATAATGATTCGGTTACGCACCACCAGCCCGAGTGGATAGTGAATGAATGAATGAATGAGTCAAATGTTGAGTACGCAACTCCTACTTAGTAAATTCACATATCAGTATCGTACATCTCTGGGATCATCACCAGTGTAGTACACTCAACACCAGCTTGCCGCCCCATCTAAGCCCACAACTGGGTAAGTGGAAGAGACCTCACTTCCGCCTACCAATATTGGGCCTGGCTCGTCAATAGCGGACCCATTCCTCAAGCTGGGTCAGACTCAGCCTAATCATTACCCCCTCACTCGGGCGAGTAAGGCCACACCCCCTTCCAACCGACCATGTCATAGTGGGAGACACGGCCAACTGGTATTCGGCCCTCATATGCTCATGCATCCACTCGGTCTAGACATTTGAGCATCCCCTGACCACGAGGGTTTAGGGACTTTCACTCATGGACATCCAAAGTACCCATATGCTGAATCTCAAACATTTTTGGTGTCCCATTTGACCATCCACAATAAACCTGTGGATGTCATAGTCGTGATGTCGCTAGGGTGTCAAACGATCATGTCACAAAATGCGAGATGCATGAGTCATACCATCCAGTCATGCATCAAACCTTCGCGTACCGCGCGCTCATGTGGGCAACTCCATCTCTCAAGGAGTCCCATAAATAACCAGCCCAATGGCACATGTTATGGTCAATCACTCCTCATAACAAGCATGCAAATGATGCGTATGGGTATTATCATAATGTTATACTAAGCATATTCTCATTGTGTCCTACTAGACTAAGTACACTAGCATGACTATCAGATATAAACAGTAATCAACCTAAACACAAGAATAGCCAATGTGACGTGAGGGTCCATATATATACATGTCTTTAATAGCACACTGAGGCCCTATACCTCTTGTGAATACTTAACAAATGGCTACTAGGGTTCCTATAACACGCACATACATAAGGTGCATAGGTTATGGTGGTACACATGCTCTAACATGTATCATCATTATCATAGGCATCATTCACATCAAATTTATCCTCGTAACATGTATCATGCAATCATGTGCATCAAGTACATAACATATGGGGATTCACATGCATCATCAATATCATGGCCATTGTCCAATACTATCATTATACATGCCCTAGGCATTAGTTGTCTATCATGCATAAGGTTATCCTTACATCCACCAACATCATTTATTTATCATTATCCAGGCATCAAGTAAAATATGATTTTCTTATCCACATTATCATCACAACAATCAATACGTGCATTATTATCACTTGGATATCAAGCATGGTGGTCAACTAGTATGCTTTGTCATCATGCATATAAATATATAATATCATCATCATTACCATGAGGATCATTTTCACTTCATGATTAACATAAAAAATGTCATAAGTAACATAAATAATTACTCATCCATCATCAATGCATATGCCATAATTCATCATCCAGTAAATCATATCTATCATTTCAACCAACAACTCATAACATCATTATCACGTTACCATACATGTATCATCATCTCACCCATCACTAGATGCGTCCTACCTAGTGTGACTTCCACACTCGACTTGAACTACATGCAAGGCATGGGGTCATATAGGTCAAGTGTGAGTCCCACTTGGTGAACCAATAGGCCAACCCAAGGGCATAAATGTCCAACCACAACACTTTCAATGGTGTGGATCTAGTTCCACAACTAAGTGGGTGCCACACATTCCACCAACTAGAAACAATGCACAATCTCAAACATAAAGGATAACATGCTAACATCTTTCATGTCATATATCATATTGGGCCTACTAGCCACATACACAATAAACCAAGAAAAAGCCCAATTATGCAATTTATGCATTGTAAAATAGGTCTCTCTAAGCGTGGTCCACTAGACTAGAGGTAGTATGAAAGGCATGTTGCCCCGGTAGGCAATGGGCCTGCCCAACAGGCTCAAGGAAGGTTATCATTGCGAGTTTCTCACTCCCCAACAATTTCTCTTAATGTTAGGCCCGTTTGGGCCTTAAGATTGTATCATTTAGATAGGCCCAAGGCTACCTATGTCTTAAGAGAACATTTGGACAATAAGATCTGTCCACTAAATATTTTACAAGTTATACAACACCCATTTACAAAACATGTCAAGTGGACCTCATTACATGAAAGGTAAAGCCCATACATGAAAGGTAAAGCCCATACAAGATAGCCCATACTAGATGACACACTTAAGGTTTTTAAGCCCAACAATATCTAAGAGTTATTTTTCAGAGTTTAGGTGCTACATTAAATGCTTTGGGAAGGTGGTGGACCTTACCGACATGGCCCCATAAATTCTGTGTAAAATAGACTTTTGGCGCAGGGTTGGTTCTGGGTTGTTTTAGAGCAGATTCATGATCACGTGAGGCCTACATATGGTGAAAGAAAATAACCACCTACTAGTTCTATATATGAGATTTACAAATTATAAGGCAGGCCTCATTAGTTGGGTGAGTGCAATTTACGATGATAGCCTAAACATGGGTACTTGGAGAAACTGTGCAGGAAATATTGTGTAGACTTAATTTTGGCCCGATCTTGAGTACGTCCCATGATCACAAGGGACCACCTTTTAGTGTCCCATTAGGTGCCCTTGGTTGTACTATATATGTACTTCAAAAATTATAATCTGGGACTGTAACGTCCCGAAAAAATCTGTACAAAGACCCAAGTATAACCTCAAGCAGAACAACCCAAGGACCGCATCCTGTCATATAATTTAGACGAGATTAGCTAAGTACTAAATAATCGGTGGATTAAGCTTGGACCACCATTTTCATAAATGGGAAAGCCTAAAACCATGAGTACCGCTGACTCAATGTCATCTTAAGACCTAGGAGAAATCCCAAGGGCCTGTCACTCTCGGGAGTACATTGAAACTCAATAACAGACCTAGACTGCAGTCGAGGGTCCGATGACCGTGAAATTATAGGAAGATGTTTGTCCTACTGGGCTTGACAACCATCGTGGGGAATCAAGCCCAAATAGTGTCCACAAATGCCCAACTTGAAACATGAGTGAAGTGCGTGAGAAACGCGAATATCCTTAAAAAATGAACTGGAACTTAAGTGAATTGGGTCGTTCGCTCTCACACTAAGTTGAGGATTTTGGACCGTTAGTTTATGACCAAACTTCATCCATGGGGAAAAGAAATTTCCCTGCACATATCCATATAACCGTGGCCCCGATTGAACACGTACTACCATTGATCTGAGACATGCTCTCCACGGTCGATCGGCTTATCCGATCACACCGAAATCATGTCCTGGCATGGATCCACTGTCAGGGAGTGTACCCTATGACGTAGATGGGTCGTGGGCCACCCTATGAGCCCTATTCATCAGAAAGAGCCGCCCACGGGGTATAAACTATGTATATGTGGCCCTGGGGCCATTTGCATCACATCTGGGCCTATAAATATCCCTCATTTCACCCCTTCTCTCCCATATACGAATTTCAAACCTTAGATAGAGAGAGAGGAGAGAAAAGGGGAGAAAAGAGGAAAGAGAGAAAGAGGAAGTGTAGGAGATCGCTTCAATTGTGGGAAATCTTCTCCCACGCACCCACACGCCTAAATCACCGCCCTGTTGCGCTACCGAACTTCTTCCAGCTATGATTTTGGGTAAGAAATACCAACCCTAATGTCGATGTAGAATTCTGGGATAGTTTTTCGTCAACCTAGCTAACCAGTTTCATCGTTTAGGTGCCCGACGTTTCATTTTTGGAAATGTAGAGTTTGGACCGAGTCCGAGTCGAGCATTCTAATAAAAGGTGTGGACAATAAATGCTTACGTTGCGGTTTATCAATACTTTCATGACAGTTAATGATTTATGTCTATCTTGATTGCTGTCGTATTGTATTACATATGGTGATTTCTGTATGTGATATGCCTATGAATTATGATAAGTAAAAAAAATGCAACCTATGTGTTTGTTGAAATGTCTAAATGAGAAATAAAGAATGAGTAGTGCTTATTATGATTCCTAATCTAGGATTCATCATCATCATATGCATATAGATTTCTCTGTATGAATATTTGATAAAACACATGTTGTACCTAACGTAGTCTAAGTGTTTGATAAATTGTTTCAATGAGAAATTGTTGATGATTTGTATTTATTATAAGTATTAAGATAGGATTTAGATAGGATTCCCTGTTATCTTATGCATATGTATGTTTTCCTTTATGAAATTAATTAATAAAATGCAAGTTATATTTGACATGGTCTATGTGTTTAATGAAATGCCCAAATGACAATCCACTTGAATCGTTTTGTTGAATGCTGGGATGGATATCACACGTGGTTGTAGCAGCATTTTGAGTAGGATTGAGACTACAAACGTATCCCAGGCAATCGATAAAAGTCCTTGTTCGGGTGGCCGAATTAATCTCACCACCTTGGGTAAACTCGATGAATTCGAGTCGCACGACGATTACCGACAGTGGCTAGGCCACGAGGGGTGCTTACGCGCTCCATGTCGATTAAGTCAACGTGTGCCCGTACCAATCGAGTTTGCCTAATGAACCGATTGACCTATTGTGTGTTCACCATATATGGATACGACTGTTTGAATCTAAGGTACCCCTCACCAATGTAAATACCCACGTTAACTATGATACCACGATCCGTTAAGACTTATGAGTCGGGCATGGTGGTATGAGACACCGTGTCTGAGCTGTCGGCCTACGTTGGGGTGACGAGCCTCCCCATAGTGACCTGTGAGCAACTAAGACTCGTGAGCTGAGCATGGCAGTATGGGACATTGTGTTCGTGTTGTCGGCCTACGCTGGGGTGACGAGCCTCCCTGTAGTGACCGCGAGCACAACTTCTCGCAACTTGCATATCGTATGTGTTTGATTAGGAGTGACAAACCTACAACTTGCCTATCGTATGTGTTTAACTAGGAGTAACGAACCTAGATGGATCCAAAACATAGGAGTAGGACAATGGTCAATGATATAAAGGGAGGTACCCTAGCCTCATAAACTTACTGTATGAATAAGCTTAATTAATTACTTGGCTAACACGACCTTGCATCGCACTACATTAGTTAGGATGTGCCAAGAAGGCGTTGGAGTTGCACCGTTTTAAGGAAGTGTTGTTATATGCGAAATAGGCTGTCGGAGTCGCGTGTGAGGGAGCTTTGATGTGAGGGCATACATCATTACTTGCACCATATTCTTACATCAAAAAGAGTAGTTAGGAAGTGATTGTTATGTTTGCTTTATCATTACTGCTTTGATTGACTTGATAACATGTGTAACTTTTGCCTTATAGAACCACTGAGTTGATCACTTACTCCCACTCTGGGATGGTGTTTTAAAACACCAACCAGACTCTGATGTAGATATAGGTACAGATGACGTCTATGCTTTGGAGTAGGACTTCTTGGATGAGGAAGAGGAATTCTCCTACTTCCAACTCTCAAGCAGATCGATGTAGACCTCGTGCCAATACGTAGGGACCACTAGGACATTTGGGCTTAGTTGAACACTTTTACATATTTATTTTGTTCATTTTGAAACAATACATGTATATATTGAACCCGGTTACATACTTATACTCTGGAGGAAATTTGTGAAACACCTGCATACTTAAATAGTTATGTTTTAGACTTTCGCACTTGCTTAACTTAATTAAATCTAGAGTATGATGTGCTGTTTAGTATAATCCTAGCCATGCTTAACTCATTAACATGGAAGAAATCTGAATATCATCATCCATAATGCATAAGTGATGTTCTGAATTCGGGAGTAGAGCTTTGCTCGACCCTCGAAATTCGAGGCGTTACAAGTTGGTATCAAAGCATGATTTGGATTAAACTGGACCTGGGATTATAGACTAACATGATGCACCATGTTGCACTCTGACTTAGGAAGGGGGTGATGGAATTTACAAACGATATTAGGATCCCAAAGTTTCACCGACAACCGAGGCCAAACACTGTAGTTTAGTCAAAGGTTTATAACTGGGGGACTCAGATCATGTGCAATGACCTAAGTCACCTCTGACCAAAGATAACAAATCAAGTCAACTTGAAGTCGACTTGATCATAGTACAATGGGACTTAGCGTAAATAGCTAATAAGGCCAAGACGGCTTAAACGTTGAACTTTGTAGTTCAAACTGAGTATAGACCTTCGTTAAATTTAGTCCTGACTAAGGAAAGAAGCTCCTGAATAACCTTAGCGATCTGGATCATCATTTGATGGATTTCTAGATCACAAAGGGATCCAGAACGCGCGATGAAACACACCTTCAGACTGTGATGGGCGGACCCGACCTATCGGGGACCCAAAACAATGAGTCAGTGGGGCCCAGGGGGTTCCAAGGACCAAAAATAACCACCAAGGGAGGTGGCCACCACCGGATGGCAGGGGCACCATTGGACTGGCTAGCAGGTTGCGGCGGCACCACCGGACTGGCCAGCGAGCTGCGGCGACACCGCCCAATTGACGAGGGCACCGCCGGACTAGCCAGCAGGCCGCGGTGGCACCACCTGATCGGCGGCGCACTGTCGTCCTGTCCAACGGGCTGTGATGGTGTCGTGGGATTGGCGGTGCACCGCAACTAGTCCGATTGTGTGGGCCCCTCCCACGTGTGGGGGTCCACTTATATGACCCCACAACACCTCCTTTCCTCATTTTCACCTAATTTCAAACCACTCTAGCCCTCCAAACCCTCCAAAAACCCTCCCTCTCTCTCAAATCTTCATTTCCATGCTTCTAAATCCACTCTCCTTGCATTCCACACCCCCTCACCTCAACTCTCTCTTAATCTCCCTTGCATTTCTTCCCTTTTTCTCATTTGAGCACCAAACCCATCACCTAGGGCTCCCAAAACACTCATCTCCTCAAAAATCCCTGCTTGCTATATCCTTTCCATCTCCATGGCCCTTTTCGAGATCGTGGCCACCATCTTCTCCATTTCTACGCTCCTTTCCCTTATGGGGAAAAAGCGAGCGGCCCCGAACGAGGCTGGGCCAAGTTGTCCGAGTCACTCCAAAAAGAAGACAAGTACCGAGACAAGTGCGAGTGCCGAGGGGAGGTCAAAGCGAGACCTTAACCCCCAAATCCCGATAAAGAGGTCTCTACCAGCAGGCACCGGACTCAGTAAGTTCTGTAATCGTAAGGTTATTTTCAAAGCTCACGTGAATGAGAAATTATTTAGTATGTATCCAGTGATCGACCACCTCCTGAAGAACAGATGGGGCCCTATATTTGAAGGAAAGACACATGCTAGTGAGGGCACCATGCGCGCCTTCTATACACACATAAGGGACCTAACTCTTGAGCCTCTCCAGTTTACCATCCCATTGGGGAGAACAAAAACCAAGGTCGATGTAGATATCATGGCCCGTTTCATGGGAGTGGAGCATGGTGTTGTGCATGCCAGTGAGACTAATCTCACTAGTGGATGGGAGAGAGATCGCCGCACTCGCTACCTTTGCGGCTGACTTGTTAATTGGAGGCAGGGGAACAGCCTTCCAACGATACGCATGACGGATGATTTTCACCTGCTCCACCATATATGCACGTACAACATGTATCCTAGATGGAGCAACCGCACGGAATGCACTAGATTTATGGTGGATTTCCTATACCGAGTTAGACAAGGAGAAAAGGTGTGTCTGCCCACTCTTGCCTTGACTTAGATAGTTAAGGCGGCACAGTCTACTCGGGGGGACTCGTCCCTCCCATTCAGCTGACTAGTTTGTAAGATCGCCCGCAACTTTGGATTTAGGCTCCACATGGACAATCTCGCCCCTGTCCATTTCATCAATGAGACTACCCTCAACAACATGAAAATGGGTCCCAGGCAACGCTAAGCCAGACTTGAAGAATTTGGGGATGAGATAGAAGAAGAGACAGAAGAGGATGAAGACAATGAAGAAGATGAACAGGAGGAAGTAGTGGAGGCTCAGGACTCCAAATGGGAGCTTCCCACTACTCGTGATGACTGCCAGGACTAGGCCGCCAAAGACGCCTGCATGACCAAGATAAAGGAAAACCAGGCCTACTTGAAGCAGAAGATCGAGGACAACCAGGCCTACTTGAAGCAGAAGTTTAAGAGGATGTCCCTTACCCTGAAGGACCTCCTGTGCTACATGCAAGATAAGGGAGCTCCTCCGCCTTTGCCAGAATCAGAGGATTAGTAGTATAGTTGTAGTTGCTTTTCGTTTCCTTTTTGTAATAGCCTTAGATAGGCTTAGTTTGGAGGCTAGGTTGGTAAATGTTGAAGTCTTTTGTTCATCAGCTGTCATGCGTTCTCTGTCATAGTACATGTAATGCCATATCATATGTAACTGTGACAAATTTTGTTTAATGAAATGCATGGAGCTCTTTTTGTTTAGTAATGTGTGGAATGTTTGAGGTCCTAACAACTATAGCGGGGGACATTACACAAAATATGAACAAGGCCCCGCCGATGCAACACGTACAGGCTATTAGGATAATAGCTACAAGTGGCCTGTTTGAGCGTTTTCAACGCCTCCATCCTCCCACTTTTGTGGGTACTCACAGACCCGAGGAGGCAGAGTAATAGTTGGATCATATTTCTATAAGACTCGTATCCTAGTCTGTACCATTCCGTAGGATCCCGCGATCCTCTCTGTCGAATTCCAGCAACCTTCGACCTTTATCTGACATTTGGGCGTGATCCTAAGCCGAATCTTGTAAACTAGAGTCAGTTCAACCCGAGATTTGTACCCTAATGACCGCGCCATCATCGCAGTTCCGATGTCGCGTCTCATGCGCCAAGGTGATACCCAGGCCAGGAGATGTGGGCCTGCGTTCAGTTCAAGAAAAACGTTTAAGTACACCATGTCACCTCAATCCATCAATCAATCCCATTAAGGTTCAAGTACACCATCACCTCACACCCATCCGCAAGCAACCCCAAAGGTCAAAAAGTTCTTACACATCCCATACCCTTCTTACACCATCTACCCCTAAAGTCAAAAGTTTCTTACACACCCATCACTCACCACATCCATCACCCATTCCCCTCTCTCTCTTTACAACCCTCTCTCTCTCTCTCTCATTTCTCAAGCTCATTTCCAAGAAACCAAAAACATCACACGTCCAAGCTTCCCAAACCTCCATGAGAGAGTTTTTTATGTGGCCCACTTCCTACCCTCTCATCTCCCATCTCAACCATCAAAACTCCATCATCTTCCGTTGGAATCGAAGCTACGGAGCAAACGAAGCCTAGGGAGCAAGAAGGAGACGGTGAATGATTTTGGATCTCCATTTCTTTATCTTTTTGTGATTTAAGGGCCCACTTATGATGGGACCCACATTGATGTAGGCTTTGTATCAAAGAGGGGCCCATAGTGGCGGGGCCCCTCCATCCTCGCCGATCTCTCTCTCTCTCTCTCTCTCTCTCTCTCTCTTTCTCATGTATTGTGGACCCCACTATGATGTATGATCCATGCCGTCCCATCCATAGGGCCCACCTTGCTGAACGTCATTGGGTGGGCCTGGATGTAAGAGAAACACAAATATCATATTGATCCAAATCTAGTGGGCCACGTCCAAGTGGGACCCACCATGATGCCTGTGTTACATCCATGGTCCAGCATCCAGGGACGCTGGATGTGCACCACAGTGAAGTGTGGACTGACAGTAGGTGTACTAACAGAGACATGTGTGCTGACAATAGGGTCCATGAGACCCATCCGTGTCCTCCACCCATCCAAATGGGCCACACCATAGTGTATGTGTTGTATCCAAACTGTCCACCACCCCTAGATGGTGGGACCCACGTCCGTGTGGGGCCCTCCTTGACAGGGTTATCCACACCCTGATCCATAACTCCTGTGGTAGGCTGAGTAAAAGATACCTCGTTTCTATGTGGGACCCAGACCCATAGCCCCAGTGGTAGGCTAAGTGAAAGATACCTCCTTTCCACGCAGAGGTCTTGGCATTAATTGCCGGTACGTGGGCTAACAAGGAGGTGTGTGTTGACGGTGGGGTCCATGGGACCCACCCACGTCATCCATCCAGTTTGGTGGGCCGCACTACAGTGTACGTGTTTGATCTAAACCGTCCACTGCCTTTGGACGGTGGGACCCACCCCACGTGTGGGCTACCATGATGTATGTGTATGTCCAGGCTGTTCAGGGCCTGGACTTTGTGATATATTAAATATAATATTAATATATTATATTATATTATATTAATATATAACATGATATATTATATATTATGATATATATATGACATAAATATATATATATGTTATATATATTCATAAGGGTGAGCCCTACGTGGAACCCACCTTTGGCCCCTTTATTGCATAAAAGCTGCACAACAGCAGATATATTTTGTAATATATATTATATATTGTATATATATTCATAAGGGTGGGCCCTACGTGGGACCCACCTCTGCTGTTCCTTTAGCAGCATATGTTGCATGTACAGCAGCATTAACTGCCCTGTGGCGTGTAGACCTGCTACTGTAAATAGCCGCAAGTTCTATGGGTCCCACCTATTCCATCCATGCCATCTATCTATGGGACCCACCATGATGTATGTCTTGTATCCAAACCGTCCAACCATTTGAGATATCATTTCATGGCATGGGGTAAATGAGTGAGATCCAAAGTTCAAGTGGACCCCACCATTTGCAATAATAATGGGGTACAGTAAAATCCACCATTTAAAACTTCTTAGGAGCCACAGTGGTTCCCGCCCAAGCTGATATTTGGTTTTCACTTCATCTATCTCTATGCTAACTTATGAATAGGTTGGATCTCAATATACATAAGAGTCGGCCCATTGGTGCGGCCCGATTTGATATACATAAGGCCCATTTGAATCAGCCCATTTGATTCGGCCCATTTGATTGGCCCATTCGATCGGCCCGATGCGATTTATGTGAGGCCCATGAGCAAGGCCCAATGTGATGTATGTGTGGCCGCTACATTGTGTATGAATTCCTTATGTAGGCCACTCCTTGGGAGTGATGTTAGTTAGATGTCCACATTGATGGGGAATGATGGTTAGATGTCCTCATTGTGACCTTCCCTTAGGCCTTGTTAGGCCCAATCTCTACGTGGGTTAACCCAAATAAGTGGGCCGCATTCGCCATATGTGATTGATCGATTCTGATTTTTGATTTCGATTATGAGTATGTGACAACATAACATCATGATACATGTTCATATGCATCATCTGCATGTTTGTGATGAGCTGAGTGATTGATTATAGCACTGCCATTGGGCAAATTGTTATAGAACTCCCTAATAAAGGGAGTTGCCTACATGAGCACGCGATATGCGTAGGATTGCTACATGACTGAATAGTATGATTTATGCATTCCGCATTGTGTGACATATTTACTATATGCCCTAGCGACATCAAGGCCATAGCCTCCACAGGCATCTCATGGTTGGAAGGATTGGATATCGAAAATCTTGTTCTACATAGAGTGTTATAGATATCCCTGGGTGAAAGTCCCTAAACCCTTATGGTACCAGGAGGTTGCTCCAACATTTAGACCGAGTGGGTGCATGAGCGCCTAGTGCCGATTACCAGAGGGCCGCACTTTACATTGTGTCGTGGTCGGTTGGAGGGGGGTGTGGCCTTACCCGCCCTAGAGGAGGGGGCTGAACTAGGCTAAGTTTGACCAGCTTGAGGAATGGGTCTACTATCGACGAGTTGGGCCTGATATTGGCAGGTAGATAGTGAGGACTCTTCCACTTACATTATTCCACGTGATGGGGCGGCAATTGAGTTTGGAGTGTACCAGACCCCGGTGATATTCCATAGTTGAACTGTATTAATATATGGACTCAGATGAGGATTCGTATGCTTGAGTTGCATCTCGCATCGCATGGCCTTGGTACGGCCGACATCATTCATGCCTTGCATCACATAGCCTTGGTACAGCTAATGGTATTCATGGATTCATCAGCATGTTCTGCATTACTCTGATACTACATAATTATATTACTACCTTGCGCACACACACTTTCACCACCCTTTAAGCTTTTCATAAGCTTATGCACGACCATTGCATGCAGGTGACATTGGACTGCAGCAGCGCTGAGGCAGGGGTGCATAGCAGATCATCTTGGAGCTTTTTATCCATTATCATTGTATTTCCTTTTATGCTCATTGTACTTATAAAGTTTTTTATCATAGTGAAAATGTGATGGAGTTTTTGGTTGTTGTTTGTGGGTTATGCCTTTGGTTATCCTTATTATGAATCAAACTAACGTTGAAAATCCTCTCTCATAGCATCCCAGGATCGGAACCCGGCGAATGGGCCCTGGGAGCCGAGAATGGGGTACTGAGGAGGCTGTCGATGCCGGATTCGGCGATCGGGAATTTTGCGAGCCCGGTTTCTGAGTTTGAGGCATGATAAAAGTTGGTATCAGAGCTTAACTTGGGAATAACTAAGAACAACATTACATGTTTGCTATGAATGATTAAGTCTTGAGTCTGGATAGCTTAACAATCTTCTATTATAGACCCTTAACGAGCGTGCCTTCGAGAGTTTTCAAGGTTGATAGGCACCTTTACTCTTTCCTGTAGGTCATGCCGCCCAGGAGGTGACCCGATCCACTCCCGTTCCACCACCTGAGACTCCGGCTCCAACACCTGCGACTCCCGCACTACCACCTACGATCCCCACTCTACCACAAGAGATTCCTACTACCTAGCCTGAGGATGTCACTCCTCTACTAGAGGCCAGTGTGGATCCGACCGTACGCGTGAGTGCCTCCCAGTTACCGCAGATGTTGCAGGCTGTAACGGTTGCCCTTCAGGGGCAGGGCAGGCACCCCGTCATTTCGCCAGACCAGACAGAGCAGGAGCGCGCGAGCGCCCTTCTTTGAGAGTTTTGACGACTCGATCCCCCCCCCCCCCCCCCCGTTTCCAGGGCAAGCTAGACCCGATAGTAGCTAAGAGATGGCGCTCTAACATGGAGAAGATATTTGATACGATGGGATGTACGGCCCAGTGGCGAGTCCGATTGCAGTATTTCTTCTCCATGGTGAGGCTGAGAACTTATGGACATCAGTCTGCCGAGCAATAGGTGCCGATTTTGTGTGAACTTAGGAGCATTTTGTAGATTGGTTTGACCGATAGTATTTTCTTAATCACAACCGACGATAGCAAACGTTAGAGTTCAAGGCCTTAGTGCAGGGTGATATGATAGTGGCTCAGTATACGTCTCCTTTTGTAGCACTGTCCAGATTTACACCATATCTGGTAGATGATGAGGAGCGGAAAGCCCACCGATTCGAGGATGGCTTGCATTACGATTTTCGAGGCTGTGTTATTGGGCATGAGCTCTCGACTTTTGAGTGGGTGGTATGAAAGGCCCAGATTTTTTAGGCGGAGTGGGCCGGTTCTCAGAATGATCATAGTCAGAGGAGAGACCGAAAGAGGCAGGTTCCCTCCGGTGACTCCTAGTAGCGTCGACCACAGCAGCAGAGGTGCACAGGTCGCCTAGCCTTCCAAGCGTCATCACCTCCGAGGCAGTTCACCAACACCTGTTTTGGGTACGATGCGATGGGGCACCGTATGTGGGAGTGTCCCCACCCCTAGCAGTAGCAGAGAGGTCCACAGCAGCCTCCACCACAGCAGCAGCAGAGACCCCTATAGCAGTAGCGATAACAGCCCCCACTACCGAGGCCCCCTCAGCAGAAGTATCAGCACTAGCCTCTGAGGCCGCAGTAGCAGAGACAGTAGTTTTGACCACCTCAGCGACCCTAGCAGCAGCAGCATGCTCAAAGGGGACAGGCACCTCCCCAGCCAGCTCAGGCTAGGTTCTATGCGACTCAGCAGGATCCGTAGTCATTTGGAGGAGTCGTTGAGGGTATACTTCCAGTCTCTGCATACATCGCTTAAGTTTTATTTGATTTCGGTGCTTCGCACTCGTTTATGTCTAAGGGATTCTGCCGTTCGACTGGATTGTTGATAGAGTCTGCTCGAGAGGGGTTGACTATATCGACGCCCTTAGGGAAGACTACAGTATTAGGCTGCTTCTGTTCATCTTACCCTATGCTAGTGGGAGAGATTTTCTTACCTACCGACTTGTACGTGTGTCGATGTCAGATTTCGACGTTATCTTGCACATGGATTAGCTTGTCGAGTACCATACCATCTTGGACTACTCCGTGAGGATAGTCACGTTCTGTATACCAGGCTTACCGTAGTTTTAGTTCATTGCAGAGCCCCGGGGAGAGTCATTGTCTTGCTTGATGTCCTGCGCCGTCGAGGAGCCTGTTGTCGCTTATATTGATCAGTAGCCGATTGTCTATGATTTCCCCGATGTGTTCTAGGAGATTCTGAGATTACCTCCTTACCGACGCACTGAGTTTCAGATTGATCTCATGCCCAGTACCGCGCCTATTTCAAAGGCCCTGTATCGTATGGCACCGTTGGAGTTGTGAGAACTGCAGAAGCAGTTGGACGAGTTGCAGGAGTTAGGCTTTATCCGTCCGAGCAGATCACCGTGGGGAGCGTCGGTACTCTTCATGAAGAAGAAGGATGGCTCGTTGAGGCTCTACGTGGATTACCGCGAGCTCAACAAAGTCACGGTCAAGAACAAGTACCTACTCCCGAGGATTGATGATTTATTTAATCAGCTACAAGGTGTACAGTTCTTTTTTAAGATTGACCTGCGTTCCGGTTATCATTAGATTCGGGTCCGAGAGGAGGATATCCCGAAGATGGCTTTCAGGATGCGTTATGGTCATTTTGAGTTTTAGGTCATGTCCTTCGGGCTGACCAATGCACCCTCAGTCTTCATGCAGTTGATGAATGAGGTCTTTTGTCCGTATCTCAATCAGTTTGTTGTAATGTTCATCAATGACATCCCGATTTATTCGAGGACCTATGAGGAGCATGTTCAGCATTTGGAGGTTGCATTACAGACCCTCTGCGCACACCAGTTGTATGCGAAGCTGGAGAAGTGTGAGTTCTGGTAAGAGAAGGTGAAGTTCCTCGATCATGTGGTGATGAGGGAGGGCGTCGCAGTGGACCCCTCGAAGGTTGAGGCAGTGTATCAGTGGGGCTAGCCCACGACTATGTCCGAGATTCGCAGTTTCCTTAGTTTAGCGGGCTACTACCAGTGTTTCATTGAGGGCATCTCCCGTATTACAACCCCGCTGACCAGGTTAACTTGGAAGGGCGCAGAGTTTATTTGGACCGACACCTGTGAGTGAGCATTTATAGAGTTGAAGGACCGCCTCACATCCGCTCCTGTCCTCACTCTTCCCTCTGGGAGTGATGGGTTTATTGTATTAACCGATGCCTTACATATTGGTTTAGGTGTTGTCCTAATGTAGCACGGGAGACCAATGGCCTTCGTGTCTCGTCAGCTCAAGGTCCATGAGCTGAACTACCCTACGCATGATTTGGAGCTGGCTGCAGTTGTCTTCGCACTAAAGGTGTGGAGGCATTATCTCTATGGGGTTAAGTTCGAGCTCTTCTCTGACCACAAGAGTTTGAAGTACCTCTTCTCACAGTTTGAGCTGAACATGAGGCAGAGATGCTGGATGGAGCTCTTGAAGGACTATGATTTCGATCTTCAGTACCACTCGGGTAAGGTAAACGTGGTAGTAGATGTCATCAGCCGTCAGCCATAAGGCCTAGTGGCGCATATGATGATCCAGGAGTGGCGGATGCTTGAGGATATAGCAGAGTATGATTTTAAGTTTGGCCTGCAGTCTTCTATCGTGCAGTTATCGAGCTTGTCGATTCAACCCTCTCTTGTCGCAGGGGTGATCGAGGCTCAGCAGACTGATGAGTCGTTGCAGAGTTATATGGCTAAGGCAGCATCTGAGAGTCAGGCAGATTGACAAATTGGTACAGACGATGGACTTCACTTTAAAGGCCTATTATGTGTCTCGGATATCCCTAAGTTACGCAGAGATCTTATGACCGAGGCACATCGATCGTGGTTTCCTATCCACTCTAGGTCGACGAAGATGTACCGTGACATGAGGTGACAGTATTTTTGGATGGTGATGAAGTGCCAGATCACCATTTTTGTGGTCGAGTGTGACACATGCCAGCGTGTCAAGGCCGATCATCAGAGACCCCCTGGTATATTGCAGCCGTTGAGTGTCCCAATGTGGAAGTGGGAGCACGTATTGACAGATTTCATTATGGATTTGCCGAGGACTTAGCGCAGTCATGACGTCATCTAGGTTGTTGTGGATCATCTAACGAAGTTAGCAAATTTCCTTTTGATGCGTGCGATTTGGTCTATAGACTAGCTTGCGATGTTATTTATCGAAGAGATTATGAGGCTGCATGGCATTCCAGTCTCAATCGTTTCTGACCGAGACCGGAGGTTCACGTCTCAGTTTTGAGGGAACTTTCAGAGAGCGATGGGGACTGATTTATAGCTCAGCACCGCGTACCAAACGTAGACAGATAGCCAGACCGAGAGGATCAACCATATCCTTGAGGATATGCTGCTGGCCTACGCGATTGATTTCAGGGGTAGCTGGGATGAGCATATGCGATTGGCTGAGTTTGCGTACAGCAATAGCTATCAGGCGACCATCGGCATAGCTCCTTTTAAGGCACTATATAGTAGACCATGCAGATCACCAAGTTGTTGGACCGAGGTTAAAGAGCGCAGTCTCTTAACTCCCGAGCTTGTGCAACAGACATCAGAGGCTATCAATATCATTAAGCAGAGGATGCGCACAGTTCAGAGCCGGTAGAAGAGTTTTGTTGACCGTCGGCATCGTCCCTTAGAGTTTGATATAGGAGACCATGTATATCTTAAGGTCTCACTCATGAAGGGCGTAGTTCGATTTGGAGCGAAGGGCAAGCTTGCCCCGAGATTCATAGGACCTTTTGAGATTACAGGGCGCGTTGGCGTCATGGCCTGTCGGCTTACCATTCCATCTCAGTTGTCTGGCATCCATAACATTTTTCATGTCTCTATGTTGAGGAAGTGTGGATCAGACATCGTTCCTCTGATTGATTGGCAGCCGTTAGAGGTTTGAGAGGACGCTTCCTATATTGAGCAGTCGGTTCGCATCCTTGATCGGAAGGAGCAGGTCCTCCGGACCAAGGTCATTCCATTGGTGAAGGTTTATTGGGGTCACCATTCTGTTGAGGAGGCTTCTTGGGAGGGCAAGGTCGAGATTCGAGAGCATTATCCCCATCTCTTTGATGATTGATCATGTGTTGTATTTTGTAAGTTATCTCTGATTTTATATGATGATGTTACGTTTCTTCTTCCTCATAAGTTATGCCTAGTTGGGATGATTGTATAAATTTTGAAGACAAAATTTTTATTAGGAGGGGAGAGCTGTAAGACCCGCATCTTAGTCTGTACCATTCCATAGGTTCCCGCGATCCTCCCCGTCGAATTCCGGCAACCTTCGACCTTTATCTGACGTTTGGTCGTGATCCTAAGCCGAGTCCTGCGAACTAGAGTCGGCTCAAGCCAAGATTTGTACCCTAGCGACCACGTCGTCGTCGCGGTTCCGATGCCGCGTCTCGCTCGCCGAGGCGATACCCAGGCCAGGAGATGTGGGCCCTCGTTCAGTTCGAGGAAAACGCCGCGCGTTGCAAAACCCAAGAGAATCTCTACAACATGTCACATCAATCCATCAATCAATCTCATCAAGGGTCAAGTACACCATCAACTCACATCCATCTGCAAGCAACCCCAAAAGTTAAAAGTTCTTACACATCCCATACCCTTCTTACACCATCTACCTCTAAAGTCAAAAGTTTCTTACACACCCATCACTCACCACATCCATCACCCATCCCTCTCTCTCTTTACAACCCTCTCTCTCTCTCTCTCATTTCTCAAGTTCATTTCCAAGCAACCAAAAACATCACACGTCCAAGCTTCCCAAACCTCCATGAGAGAGTTTTTTATGTGGCCCACTTCCTACCCTCTCATCTCCCATCTCAACCATCAAAACTCCATCATCTTCCGTTGGAATCGAAGGTAAGGAGCAAAGGAAGCCTAGGGAGCAAGAAGGAGACGGTGGGTGATCTTGGATCTCCATTTCTTTATCTTTTTGTGATTTAAGGGCCCACTTATGATGGGACCCACCTTGATGTAGGCTTTGTATCAAAGAGGGGCTCATAGTGGCAGGGCCCCTCCATCCTCGCCGATCTCTCTCTCTCTCTCTCTCTCTCTCTCTCTCTCATGTATTGTGGACCCCACTATGATGTATGATCCACGTCGTCCCATCTGTAGGGCTCACCTTGCTGACCATCTTTGGGTGGGCCTAAATGAAGGAGAAACACAAATATCAGATTGATCCAAATCTGGTGGGCCACGTCCAAGTGGGACCCACCATGATGCCTGTGTTGCATCCACAGTCCAGTGTCCAAGGACGCTGGACGTGCACCACAGTGAAGTGTGGATTGACAGTGGGTGTACTATCAGAGAAGTGTGTGCTGAAAATGGGGTCCATGGGACCCATCCGCGTCCTCCACCCATCCAAATGGGCCACACCGTGGTGTACGTGTTGTATCCAAACCGTCCACCACCCCTGGATGGTGCGACCCACGTCCGTGTGGGGCCCTCCTTGATAGGGTTATCCACACCTAGATCCATAGCTCCAGTGGTAGGCTGAGTAAAAGATACCTCGTTTCTACGTGGGACCCAGACCCATAGCCCCAGTGATAGGCTGAGTGAAAGATACCTCCTTTCCACGCTGAGGTCTTGGCATTGATTGCCTTTACATGGGCTAGTAGGGAGGTGTGTGTTGACGGTGGGGTCCATGGGACCCACCCACGTCGTTCATCCAGTTTGGTGGGCCACACTACAATGTATGTGTTTGATCCAAATCGACCACTGCCTTTGGACGGTGGGACCCGCCCCATGTGTGGGCTACCATGATGTATGTGTATGTCCAGGCCGTCTAGGGCATGGACTTTGTGATATATAAAATATAATATTAATATATTATATTATATTATATTCATATATAATATGATATATTATATATTATAATATTTATATGTCATATATATATATATAAGTTATATATGTTCGTAAGGGTAGGCCCTACGTGGAACACACCTCCGGCCCCTTTATTGCATAAAAGCTGCACAGCAGCAGATATATTTATAATATATATTATATATTGTATATATATTCATAAGGGTGGGCCCTACATGGGACCCATCTCTGCTGTTCTTTTAGCAGCATATGTTGCATGTACAGTAGCATTAGTTGCCCTGTGACGTGTGGACTTGCTGCTGTACATGGCCGCAAGTTCCGTCGGTCCCACCTATTCCATCCATGCCGTCTATCTATGGGACCCACCATGATGCATGTCTTGTATCCAAACCGTCCAACCATTTGAGATATCATTTCATGACATGGGGTAAATGAGTGAGATCCAAAGTTTAAGTGGACCCCACCATTTGTAATAATAATGGAGTACAGTGACATCCACTGTTTAAAACTTCTTAAGAGCCACAGTGGTTCTTGCCCAAGCTGATATTTGGTTTTCACTTCATCTATCTCTATGCTAACTTATGAATAGGTTGGATCTCAATATACATAAGAGTCGGCCCATTGGTGCAGCCTGATTTGATATACATAAGGCACATTTGAATCAGCCCATTTGAATCGGCCCATCTGAGTTGGCCCATTTGATCGGCCCATTTGATCGACCCGATGCGATGTATGTGAGGCCCATGAGCGAGGCCCAATGTGATGTATGTGTGGCCGCTACATTGTGTATGAATTCCTTATGTAGGCCACTCCTTGGGAATGATGTTAGTTAGATGTCCACATTGATGGGCAATGATGGTTAGATGTCCTCATTGTGACCTTCCCTTAGGCCTTGTTAGGCCCATTCTCTGCATGAGTTAACCCAAATAAGTGGGCCCCATTCGTCGTATGTGATTGATCGATTCCGATTTTTTATTCCGCTTATGAGTATGTGACAACATAACATCATGATACATGTTCATGCGCATCATCTGCATGCTTGTGATGAGCTAAGTGATTGATCATAGCACCGCCATTGGGCAAGTTGTTATAGAACTCCCTGGTAAAGGGAGTTGCCTACATGAGCCCGCAATATGCGCAGGATTGCTACATGACTGAATAGTATAATTCATGTATTCCACGTTGTGTGACATGGTTACTGTACACCCTAGCGACATCAGGGCCATAGCCTCCATAGGCATCTCGTAGTTTGTAGGATTGGATAGCCTCCACAGGCATCTATTAGTTGGCAGGATTGGATACCGAAAATCTTGTTCTACATGGAGTGTTATAGATATCCCTGGGTGAAAGTTCCTAAACCCTTATGGTACCAGGAGGTTGCTCCAACGTCTAGACCGAGTGGGTGCATGAGCGCCGAATGCCGATTACCAGAGGGTCATGTTTTGTACTATGTCATGGTCGGTTGGAAGGGGGTACAGCCTTACCCACTCAAGAGGAGGGGGCAAAGCTAAGCTGAGTTTGACCAGCTTAAGGAATGGGTTTACTATCGATGAGTCGGGCCTGATATTGGTAGGTGGATAGTGAGGTCTCTTCCACTTACCTTATTGCGTGCGATGGGGTGGCAATCTGGTTTGGAGTGTACTAGACCCCAGTGATATTCCATAGTTGAACTGTATTGATATGTGGACTTAAATGAGGATTCGTATGCTTGAATTGCATCTCACATTGCATGGCCTTTGTACGGCTGACATCATTCATGCCTTGCATCGCATAGCCTTAGTACGGCTAATTGTATTCATGGATTTATCAGCATGTTCCGCATTACTCTGATACTGCATAATTGTATTACTACCTTGCACACACATACTTTCATCACCCTCTAAGCTTTTCATAAGCTTATGCACGACCGTTGCATGCAGGTGATGTTGGACGGCAGGGGCACATAGCAAATCATCCTAGAGCTTTTTGTCCATTATCATTGTATTTCCCTTTATGCTCATTGTACTTATAAAGTTTTTTATTATAGTGGAAATGTGAGGAAGTTTTTGGTTATTGTTTGTGGGTTATGTCTTTGGTTATCCTTATTATGAATCAAACTGATGTTGAAAATCCTCTCTCGTAGCATCCCAGGATCGGAACCGAGCAAATGAGCACTGGGAGCCAGAATGGGGTACTATGGAGGCTGTCGGCGTCAAATTTATCGATCGAAAATTTTGTGAGCCCAATTTCTGAGTTTGGGGCGTGACAATTTCTAAGATGTTGAAGCCACTACACAATACCAAAGCGGAATAGGTCGAGCTAGTTACATACATGTTTGAGAAGGAGGCTAGCCTATGGTGGGACAGTGTCCTATGAACCGTTCCCATAGGATTTGCATGGACGTGGGACTAGTTCAAAACCCGTTTCCACGAGAAATACTTCCCCCTCGCTTACTGTAATGAAAAATAGGGTGAATTCCTCCACGTCAGACCGGGGGAAATGACAGTGGCAGAATATGAGAACCGTTTCACGGAACTAGCTAGATATGCTCTTTTAATTTTGGCAAATGAGCCGATGAGAATGCGGTGATTTTCGGAAGGGTTGGGGGCTGACATCCGTACTAAAATGTGTTGTGCTAGCATTCCCACGTATGCTGAATTGATAAACATGTCCTTACGAGATGAGCAGGACAGTGAGCGGGTGTCCCGAACATGCTTGCCAATGGGCCCGAGGCCTAGGCCTAAATTGCAAACCCGGCCTTTTCTCTGCAAGAGGCTGCATATGAACACTCCTCCCAGACTAATGGCTCCGCCGGCTCAACAAAGGTGTTCTGATCTTATATGTACCTACTATAACAGAGCGGGCCACTCTGACCCCTTCTGCTTTACCAAGATGAGGGATAACAGCTACATGCCACCTCAGAGGGTCAACCGCCAACCACCACATGCTATTTCAGCCCCACCTCTATGATCTGTGACACTGGTGCAACCGTACAACCAACCTTCTAAATCCTGAAATAAGCCACCACAATGACCTACAACAGCGTCACTTAACCGCCCGCAACAAGCTCGCATACATTCACTCGCTGCCGAAGCATCTGAACCAATGGTTGCAATACCGCTAGCCTTTGAAGTCCCTGCCCACATCCAAGGTACACCTATATTCCTGTTAGTGGACACCAGGTCCACTGTTTCAATCATAGCATGCTCTACAGTTAAGCGATTAGGGTTGGACACTACCCCTATAATTGGGGTGAGAGTCATCATCACAGTAGGGACCTTCTCAGACGCCACTAAGCTTTGTAAGAGTTGCTCGATAGACTTAGGGAGCAGAGTGGTGTGCATTGACCTTATTATAACCAAGATATATCATTACGACATCATCCTCGGCATGGATTGGCTAACCAAAATGAAGGTAACGATTAACTGTGAAACCAGATTGGTGACAACCCATGGGCCCGAGGGCACGACCTTCACCTTCCCAGTTCAAGTCAGTTGGCCCTGCAGCATTAGTTGTTATTCTTCCCTATTGGAGAATTATGATGGTCCGTCACTTGGGGACACGCCGGTAGTCTAAATTTCACGAACATATTCCGAACGATCCCTAGACTACCTTCTCAGCATGAGATCGACTTTACCATCGACCTTGTGCCAGGCGCAACACCTATCTCCTTACCGATGTACCACATGCCTCTATGTGAAATAGAGGAATTGAGGAAGCAAATTGATGATTTATTGGACTCAGGTTTCATACAGTCGAGCGTATCTCCTTGGGGAACACTTATGTTGTTTATGAAAAAGAAGGATGGATCGCTGTGGTTGTGTATAGATTATCGCAGGCTAAATCACGTCACGGTAAAGAACAAGTATCCTCTTCCTAGGACAGATGACCTATTCGACCAATTGAAGGGAGCTCAGTATTTTTCTAAGATAGACTTACAGTCTGGGTATCATCAGTTGCGCGTTAGGAATGAAGACGTGTAGAAAACAGCTTTCAGGACCAGCTTCGGGCACTACGAATTCCTCATGATGCCATTTGGACTTACAAATGCACCGGCCGTATTCATGGATCTCATGAGCTGGGTGTTTCGACCGTATCTTTATCGATTCATCATCATATTCATAGATGGCATTTTGATATACTCAAAGAGCTGGAAAGATCACGAAGAATACCTGCGAGCAGTCCTTAATACTCTTAGGCAGAATCAGTTGTTTGCACAGTACCGAAAATGTGACTTCTGGAAGGAAGAAGTCAAGTTCTTAGGACACGCAATTTCCAAAGAAGGAATTGTCATGGACTTTGCCAAGGTGACTATAGTATAAGACTGGGAGCAGCCCGGCTCAGTTACAGAAGTGAGTAGTTTCCTCGGACTTACCGGCTGTTATTGCTGATTCATTAAAGATTTCTCCAAGATAGTCCGGCCATTATCCCAACTTACTCAGAAATATCTTAAATTTTCTTGAAATGAGAAGGCAGAGGCATCCTTTCAAGAATTAAAGGACAAGCTGACGTCTGCGCCCGTGTTAGTACTACCAGAGCAAGGGGTTAAATATACTATTCACACCGACGCCTCTCGAGTCAGTTTGGGGTGTGTACTTATGCAGAAGAATAGGGTGATCACCTATGCCTCACGATAGTTAAGGAAACATGAAGAAAATTACCCCACTCACAACCTGGAATTGGCGGCAGTCATTTTCGCATTAAAGCTTTGGAGACATTACCTCTACAGCGAGGAGTTCAAGCTCTTTCGCGAACACAAGAGTCTCAAGTACATCTTTACACAGAGGGACCTGAATATGAGGCAGCGCCGTTGGATGGAGAGATTGAAAGACTTCAAGTTTGAAGTCTGCTACCATCCTGGCAAGGCCAACCTTGTGACCAATGCATTGAGCCGCAAGAAAACTGTTGAATTTACAGCCCCACTGATGGTAGAAGAGTGGAATATGGTGGAGTTCATGCGGGATTTCGAACAGAGGCTGACAGTGGAGGAGCCATTCGAGAGCGTCGCACACTTCCACGTACAACTACGTATTGATGACTGAATTGTTGTGGCTCAGAGAGAAGATGAGCTATTGTTGAAGATGAGAGAGCATGCAAGCAATAGTGAAGAATCAAAATGGACGATTGGCTTAGATAGAGGTTTGCGATATTGTGGCCGCCTATGCGTCCCGAACCTTCACGACTTGAGGAGAGAAGTTTTAGAGGCCGCTCACAACTCAAAGCTAGCAATGCATCCGGGTAGTACGAAAATGTATCAGGACGTGTAGCATTCGTCCTGGTGGAACAACATGAAGGCCCAAATAGCAGACTTTGTGTCCCGATGCCTCACGTGCCAGTTAGTCAAGGCTAAGCACCGCCGACCCCCTGGTTTACTTCAGCCCATGCCCATGCCGAGTGGAAGTGGGATTTCATATCTATGGATTTCATTTTCAAGTTACCAAAGACGAGAAAGGGGCAGACTCCATTTGGGTGATTATGGACCGATTGACAAAGTCAGCCCATTTCCTCCCGATTCGAGTTTCTAATTCGGCAGATGACCTGGCCAAGCTATATATTAAGGAGATAGTACGACTGCATGGGATTCCTCTAGAGATTATGTTGGACCGAGACACACGAATCATGTCTATTTTCTGGACTCGAATCCAAGAGGCAATGGGGGTGAAACTGAAATTTAGTACTGCGTTCCACCCACAAACCGATGGGCAGATGGAACGGGTAAATTAGATACTTGAGGACATGTTACGAGCATGCATACTTGACTTCAAGGACTGCTAGAATGACTGTCTCCCTTATACCGAATTTGCTTATAATAAAAGTTTCCAAGCAAGCATTGGCATGGCTCCTTACGAAACCTTGTATGGACGCCCATGTCGGGCTCCGCATTGTTGGGTGGAAGTTGGCGAGAAAAGCTTAGTTGGCCCAGATCTGGTTCAGCTGACCTCAGAAAAGATCAATATTATCAGGCGTTGACTCCTTATGGCCCAGAGTAGGCAGAAGAGCTACGCTGATACGAGACAGAGACAGTTAGAATTCAAAGTTGGGGACCATGTATTCCTTAAAGTTTCTCCAATGAAATGAGTACTTTGTTTTGGCAGGAAAGGGAAACTCACGCCGAGGTTCAATGGCCCTTTTCAAATTCTAGGCCAAGTGGGTGTGGTGGCATACCGTCTCGCCTTGCCCACACCACTCACAGGCGTGCACAACATATTTCATGTGTCGAAGCTGAAGAAATATGTACCCGATCCTACCCATATTAATAGGTGGGAGCAAGTACAGCTAAGGGAAGACGCTACTTATGTATTGCGGCCAACACGTGTTCTAGATAGAAAAGAGCAAGTATTACACGGCAAGGTGATCCCACTCGTGAAAGTGTTATGGACACACCACACTGAGGATGAGGCTACTTGGAAAACGGAAGCTGAAGTCTGTAAGAACTACCCACAAATCCTTGAAGAGTACGAAAAGGTACAAATTTTAGTGACAATTTTTTCTTTAAGGGGGATAGATTGTAACGTCCTAGAAAAATCCGTACCAAAACTCGAGTACAACCTCAGGCAGAACAACCCAAGGACCGCATCCTGTCGTATAATTTAGACGGGACTTAGCTAAGTACTAAATAATTTAGAAGGCCTAAAACCATGAGTACCACTGACTCAATGTCATCTTAAGACTTAGGAGAAATCCCAACAGCCTGTCACTCTCGGGAGTACATTGAAACTCGATAACGGACCTAAACCGCACGTCGAGGGTCTGATGACCACGAAATTATAAGAAGATGTCCGGCTAGGCTTGACAACCATCGTGGGAATCAAGCCCAGACAGTGTTCAGAAATGCCCAACTTGAACCATGAGTGAAGTGTGTGAGAAACGCGAATATCCTTAGAAAACGAACTTGAACTTAAGTAAATTGGGTTGTTCGCTCTCACGTAAAGTTGAGGATTTCAGACCATTAGTTTGTGACAAACTTCACCCATGGGGAAAGGAAATTTTTCTGCATGTATCCGTATAACCGTGGCCCCGATTGAACACGTACGACTGTTGATCTGAGACAGGCTTTCCACGGTCGATCAGCTTATCCGATCGCACCAAAATCATGTCCTAGCATGGATCCACTGTCAGGGAGCGTACCCTATGACGTAGATGGGTTGTGGGCCTCCCTATGAGCCCTATTCGTCAGAAACAGCCGCCCATGGGGTATAAACCATGTATATAGTGGCCTTGGGGCCATTTTCATCACATCTGGACCTATAAATAGCCCTCATTTCACCCCTTCTCTCTCATATACGAATTTCAAACCCTATATAGAGAGAGGAGAGAAAAGGGGAGAAAAGAGGAAAGAGAGAAAGAGGAAGTATAGGAGATTGCTTCAATTGTGGGAAATCTTCTCCCACACACCCACACGCCTAAATCACCGCCCCGTTGCGCTATCGAACTTCTTCCGGCTATAATTTCGGGTAAGAAATACCAACCCTAATGTCGATGTAGAATTCCGGGATAGTTTTTCATCAACCTAGCTAACCAGTTTCATCGTTTAGGTGCCAAAAGTTTCATTTTCGGAAATGTAGAGTTTGAACCGAGTCCGAGTCAAGCATTCTAACGAAAGGTGTGGACTATAAACGCTTAGGTTGTTGTTTGTCAATGCTTTCATGACAGGTAATGATTTATGTCTGTCTTGATTGTTGTCGTATTGTATTAAATACGTTAATTTCTGTATGTGATATGCCTATGAATTTTGATAAGTAAAAAAAAAAAAGTTCTTATTATGATTCCTAATCTAGGATTCATCATCGTCATATGCATATAGATTTCTCTGTATGAATATTTGATAAAACACATGTTGTAACTAATGTAGTCTAAGTGTTTGATAAATTATTTCAATGAGAAATTGTTAATGATATGTATTTATTATAAGTATTAAGATAGGATTCCCTGTTATCTTATGCATAGGTATGTTTTCTTTTATGAAATCAATTGATAAAATGCAAGTTATATTTGACATGGGATGAAATGCCCAAATGACAATCCACTTGAATCATTTTGTTGAATGCTGGGATGGTTATCACACATGGTTGTAACAGCATTTTGAGTAAGGTTGAGACTACAAACATAGCCCAGGCAATTGGTAAAAGTCCTTATTTGAGTGGCCGAAATAATCTCACCACCTTGGGTAAACTCGATGAATCTGAGTCGCATGATGATTGTCGAGAGTGGCTAGGCCACGAGGGGTGTTTACGCGCTCCACGTCGATTAAGTCAACATGTGCCCATACCAATCTAGTTTGTCTAATGAACCGATTGACCTATTGTGTGTTCACCATATATGGACACGACTGTTTGAATCTAAGGTACCCCTACCAATGTAAAGACTCATGTTAACCATAGTACCATGATCAGCTAAGACTCATGAGCCGGGCATGGTAGTATGGGACACCGTGTCCGAGCTGTCGGCCTACGCTGGGGTGACGAGCCTCCCCATAGTAACCATTGAGAAAAAAAGACTCGTGAACCAGGCATGGTGGTATGGGACACCGTGCTCTTACTGTCGGCCTACACTGGGGTGATGAGCCTCCTCATAGTGACTCCGAGCACAACTTCTCTCAAATTGCCTATCGTATGTGTTTGACTAGGAGTGATGAACCTACAACTTGCCTATCGTATGTGTTTAACTAGGAGTGATGAACCTAGATGGATCCAGAACATAGGAGTAGGACCACTATGGTTGTCCGATGCCGAATGTTCGATTTGGGTCAATGATATAAAGGGAGGTACCCTATCTTCCCAAACTTATTATATGAATGAGCTTAATTAATTGCTTGGCTAACACGACCATGCATCGCACTGCATTAGTTAGGATGTGCCAAGAAGGCGTTGGAGTTACACCATTTTGAGGAAGTGTTGTCATATGTGAAATAGGCTGTCGGAGTCGCGTGTGAGGGAGCTTTGATGTGAGGGCATACATGATGTTTTGTTTAAACCAAACTAATTTAAATTGATTTTAAACTCGCAAGTATACGAATCAGCTGTAGACACGGTACGTATTATGAGATCGTTCCCATGAGGACTGGTTGTCACAATTCAAATTTTATGATTCTTCTTAAATAATACAACAAATAGTTTAGCTAGTTATTAAATAAAATAACAAAAATTAATGAAAAATAACTGAGAACAAGAAGGAAAACTCACTCAAGGAGAACACTGGGACTTTCAAATTCACCCCTAATTATCCTAACTCTTGTTTTACCTGTTGATTCATCCTAATTCAGAATGATGTAAATTCAATAAATAAAGCACAATCTGTGTCCTTGGTCAGGCACACAGGATGTATAATTCCCTTGAAGCACAAATAATTTTTCCCTTAACATCAGTTGTCCCTAATGTATGCACATCAACTGTCATGTATATATAGACATTAAGAATCAACCAAACCACTTAAATCCACATCCACTATATAATATCTTGATTATGAATCACAGAAGATGAAATTGGAAAAATCTCAAGGATCACATCTTTCCATCCATGTTTAGGCATGAATAGATGTAAATTCCTATTTCTTTCTCTGTAAAAAACCTGTTCATGGTTAGAAACAAGCATACCTAGAATAAGATTCCAAACAACATCCACTTCTAGACTTTGGTTAAGCTCATAGATTAGAGAGGCATGGAGTTTTCATTTAATCACAATAGAGAAAGAAATAAATTAATCAATTCCGGATGAAATCAACAACTAACAAGAATCATTCAAATTAGGGGCTTCATCTCAGCCCTAGCTAAGAAATTAAGAATTCATGGGAAGCAACATAGATTCAAATGGAAAGAAGAAAAATATAATTGATAAGAAGCACCTCCCTTTCATTTCTTTCCAATCTCTCTCTTTCTCGTTCTCTGCTTCACGTTCCCTATCTCCACGGTTGCCCCATGGATCTGATGATCCTCTTTCTCCCTCACGTCCACAACCAGGCGAGATGTCTTTTTTCTCTTCCTTCTCTCCCTTTTATAAGCAATGAAGGTGGTGGAGAGTTGTCGATGGAGAACACCGTCCGCAGCATCTTTCGCAGCGAAAGGAGATGCAACAGGTTGCATCTGGGTGAGATGTTCAACGAAAAGATCCGTCAAGTGTAAGATCTGAGCCGTTCAGACTCCTTAACGATGGTCGGCCACCCCATAAGAAGGTTTTGGATGGCTAGGATCGATGGTTCGATCCTGGCCAAGCTTGCAGAACGACCCGGATCTTCCAAGTCTCTCCGGACTGCGTAAACAGAGCCTACGCACGCACAGCAGCTTGCGCTAGCTGACGGTGGGGTCCACATTCATCATCGATTGGGAAATCCACTCCGTCCATTGCAATCTACGTGGAATTTCGGTTGGGAATATTAGTTTTGGATGTCTGTTATTTTGGCCCACTGATTCATCATTTCTATCGTCTATTCTATAGTTGAATGTGTGGAAAGCAATATTGTTGTTTCTTTGGATTTTCCTCCTCTAGGCCCTGTTCATACAGCCTTTGGGCTTCGAATGAATGGTTCAGATCAACCCTACAGGCCGTGATGGTGGCCCACAGCTTCCCTCAAACGGACGTTGTTCGTTCGTTTATGCAGCAGTAGAGAACGGCAGTTGCCGTTTTTGAAAAGGAGACAGGTCAAAGTCGGTTTGACCCGTCTTGAATTATAGTGCACTTCTAGTGCACTTGTGCAATGTGCATACGCCATGCCAGGTGGTATCCTCTGTGATGTTTATGAGCAATCCAATCCATCCATTCATTTTGTCTCCCCATTTAAGCGTTGAGTCCAAAATTGAGGCATATCCAGGGATAAAGTGGGCCCCAAATCAGGGATATGGGGTCAGATCTGTCCGTTGGGCCACTTCTAAAGGGATCCAATGGCTGAAATTTTATGTGTACGGTTAATTTAGTGTCCTCAGCCCATGTATGAAGTCTCAAGCCAAACAGATGACTGGAACCCTAAGATTTTGCATTCTAGACGATTTACATGCCTCTTCATCATTGATCACGCGATTTTTTTTGGATCTATAGCATGTAAATCCTTCGATCTTGGTCCCATGGAGTCCGTCCCTTGCCTTGGTTACTTCAAAGCATCAAATCCATGCTTCTAGTACCTTTTTCAGTCCACACTCATAAATACACCTTGCACCACAAACACGATTAAAATAGGGCATTAAACAGTATCATGCTCATAAAAGCAAGTAATAACTGGGGTCTAATGTGCAGTATTCGACCCTTAACAATACATCATTACTTGCACCCCATTCCTACATTAAAAAGAGTAGTTAGGAAGTGATTGTTATGTTTGTTTTATCATTACTGCTTTGATTGACTTGATAACATGTGTAACTTTTGCCTTATAGAACCACTGAGTTCATCACTCACTCCCACTCTAGGACGGTGTTTTAAAACACCAACCAGACTCTGATGCAGATGGAGGTACAAATGATGTCTATGCTCTGGAGCAAGACTTCTTGGATGAGGAGGAGGAATTCTCCTACTTCCAACTCTCGGGCAAGTCGACGTAAACCTCGTGCCGATACGCAGGGACCGCTGGGACATCTGGGCTTAGTCGGACACTTTTACATATCCATTTTGTTCATTTTGAAATAATACATGTATATATTAAACTCGGTTACATAATCATACTCTGGAGGAAATTTGTAAAACACCTACATACTTAAATAGATATGTTTTAGACTTCCGCACTTGCTTAACTTAATTAAATTCGAAGTATGATGTGTTGTTTAGTCTAATCCCACACATGCTTAACTTATTAACATGGAAGAAATCTAAATATCATCATCCATAATGCATAAGTGATGTTCTGAATCTCGGGAGTAGAGCTTTGCTCGACCCTCGAAATTCGGGGTGTTACAAGGACCAACTAGTTGTGCACACATAATATTTGGTATAGGGTCAAACATAGGTATTTTGATTTTCTAAACAAAATTTTCTGCACAATCATGCCTGACCACATTTTGGGATCCACTCCCTAATCATGTAGGGTCTGATTTAGCCCGATTAAAATATTATTTATCTATTCATTGATATAAGTTAAAGGTTCCAAGTGGCGGCCTACTCATATCTCCAGCGTGTGGTCCACTACAGAGGCCCAAAGTTGGTACAAAACAAAATTAATCAGACAATTTTCAGAAACGGGGTCTGTCACAACTTAGGGCCCAATTTCCAAACACTTAGGGATCATTCCTGACAAAAAGGTGGGACATCCCAGCTCACTTATATAAGGATTAAACATCCACCAAAGTGAGACCCTTAACAACAGTGTGGGGCCCACTACAAGGTGTCAAAGAGGCCTACATGTAATACAGTCAAGTACTTAGAATATTTCAACAAACAGAAAGTGCAAATGAAATGAAATAGATCTAATGACAAATGGGGCCCACATGTTAGCAAACTATAGATAAGAGGCACATAAAAATATACATGGGTTTCCAGATTTGATGAACTAATAAAATGCATAAATCATAAGTGATCCCACACCCAAGTGGGTCAATAAGAGGATGAATGTTATGTACAACATATATCCAACATACACAGCTAGTAGCATATGAAATATAATGATCAAATCTCTATGATCAGATTCTCTTTTGGAAAATCTGATCCAATGGATGGTTTAGTAATATATCATTTAGGCTATATATAGGTTTCCAACCATACCGAGCCTTGGATCCATCTGGACCATACAAAACAATTTATGATTTATCCTTACGGAAGTATCTATCGGTTCAAAATTTTTTTAATTTTATCATGAAAGAATATAATTATAGGGACCATACATATGATTATTTTCTATCTCAAGTAAGTCATGAACAAATATCAAATGCATCTGACCGTTGGAATCACGGATATCGACCACACAAGAATGGTCATAACAAGCCCCCAAATACATCTTTTGTATAAGGCCAAGATCTCAGCCATCCCAACTCCGATTGAGGCTTATTATATACTGTTGGAAAGATGGTTCGATTTTCTACGAATCTAATGAAACATATATTTTTAATACATTCATTAAGGGAATTAAAAATGGGTCCGTTTTAGGCAAATCAGAATCCTACGTGTGCTGCTAGACAGCAGCCAAGTAAACTTGATGCTATGGATGATTGGACCGTTGGATGGCTACGAAATTTTTTCTAGAGTTAGTTCATATTGTGGTTAATGTTATTACCAAGTTTTAACTCCAATCTTAACATAGTTGATTTTATACGAATTTTACAAGTTGTTGTCTAGATACAAAAACGAGATTACATGTGAAGGGTATGGATATAATGTTCATCATGGTAGACCATACTGATATGGGCCATTTTTCTTACCACCATAGCCATAAATACATGCACATAAGAACTCCACACCAGTGGAGCCCACACATATTAAGAAAATAAAAAGAGGAAGAAAGAGGAGGATGAGGAGGAGGGGAGGAGGGGTGTAGACTCACCTCAATAGATGGATGGTTAGATGATGGGCCACACCTTAGCCCCACTCTCTCTCACTCTCTCTAAAAATCTCAGAATTTTTCTAAGTATAGGAAAAGAATAAGTGCAAGAGAGCTCCTACTCTTATATAGGGAATTGGGGGTTGAGGTGGCAAGTTTATGGGATCTTATTGGTGTTAAAAGTGAGGTGGAAGGAGATGTATGGTATGGGTAGTGGATGGATGAGGTGGACGGTGCTAAGCATGCATTGGCCAAGGTGGAAGAAATCAAGACATGCATTATCTAATGGATGGATAAAGGTTATGGGTTGTAGGTGGATGCATGGTGGATGATGAAGTGGAGTGTTGTAATTGGTTATTTGAAGTAATGTGGCACAAATCAAGACATGCATTGGATGCATCTATAGGATGAGGTGGACATGAGCCATGATTAATTTCTAAGGCATGAGGAGAGAGCTAATGATGAGTTTTGGGATAGAATCCAATTTTGTCTTATATGTGTTAGTTTCTTATTTTGTCATGTAGCAATTGTCTTATTTGTTGGTAATTTCCATGTTCTAAAAGTAGGCTTTAGGCCCACATGGGTTCAAGTCCAATGGGCCTAGCATAATAAAGGTTGCCTGTGTTACTAGATACATAATTTGGGCCTTACATTCGATAAGTCATATATCACTAATGGAGCATTGGATTGATGCACTCTTTTCACCATTGCGATCGCAATGACGACACGGTCCACATGCTAGAGGTCTCAAGATTATCTGGAACAAATCATTGAGTGAGTTTTCTAGGTGCACTAGGGTGCAATGTATGGTCTATCAACTTTGCAAGTTGGGACACGTGTGCACATGAGCGATGTTGCAAAAAATCAGGATCCCACAATCGATGTCACCGAAATATCCAGTCGGTGATATCAAATTATCTTTGTAATATTACTGGACTATTTTGAGCCCCTTCGATAACACTGAAGGTATCTTCAGTGATACCGAAGGTGCAATTCGGTGGCACCTTCTTCCTACCAAAAGTGGACAGATTTTCATGTTTGTCCATTTAATCATTTATCAACTTGAGACATGCTAAAGCCAAGACTAAATGATAGAAAATATGAACTCAGAATTGGCTTTAAATAAATGACCTAAGTAGGTTTTCTTATTTGGGTTGAGATCATCTATTTGCAAGGTCAAGATCATAGAAGTGGTTCTTTATCTTTCAATGTGGCTTTGATGCTTTTGATCTAATTGCGTCGTCGGTCTTCATTTGCCAAGAACTCATCCGACTACTAGACATAACTAGTCACATGATTGACAAATAAGTATGCAAAGTTGGGTGCACTTACAATCTCCCCCTTTATTAATTACGTGACAAAAACAACCAACCTATGACCGTGATATGGTCCATACCAATGACATACCAAAATAATAAAAATTACATATCAAACGTAAAAATTTACAACTCAAGACTTAACATGTAATACAAAATCATGCTCCTCCCTTTTAGTGTTTATCAAGAATAACTTGCAACAAGGGAAAAAATAATTTCTGCAAAAAAACAAACATTGTTTTGATGGGTAGGTTTTTTCTCCCCCTTTTTGTTAGCTATTGGCAAAGGATTTACCAAGAATTAAACCAATAACATAAAGATGATAATCCAGAGGGTTAAAAAAAAAGCAGATCATATAATGATATAAGCATAAAGACCATTATCCAAACAATGAAATGTATCATCATAAGCAGTTAAATCATATGTTAGATAGAAAAGATAACCATAAAAGGAGTATCTAACATGAGCAGAAAAGATATTACCATAAATTCATCAAAATTACTACCCCAAGATTGAGTAGAATAATCCACCATCCCAAAAAACCAACAAGCCCTTAAGGGCATAAATATCCAAAAAGAAAATGTACTCTAATTCAGCAACAACGCAATAAAAATTATCTGGATGATCCACCCTCATATGGAGGGATATAAGAACGGTGAGTCAAAAGCAATTCAGTGATGTGCTCCCCAGTATGTTGAAGAGCGTCAAGACGCAGTTCAATCCCGGAGAGTCAATTTTCGCACTGCCGAAGGCAAGCTTCTATATTTGACTGCCCATCAAGAAGTTGACGAGCTGGATCGTTCTGGCAAAGGAGGTGCCCAGTGCTGACTGATAGTGGACTTGGTGCAGGTACTGGGGTGCGACAAGGGTCTTAGCTAGTGGCCATAGGAGAGTCTTGAACTTCTTTATTACCCTTGCATTCATGATTGACTTTTAAGTGATTTTAATAGTGTTTTCTTGGTAAGGTATACTGCATGATATATTATATCACAAGTAGGTGGCATAGCTAGAAACTTGGAAAGTTTGTAGATGACACTTGGAAAAGGGATACTTGTGTGGTGAATACCTTTGACAACTTAAATTAATTGTTTCAAAATTAAAGTGGGTAGACATATTTCAGTTCTCCAATAGATATCACATAGGGTATTTAGAACAACTGGCGGGAGAATATCTCCAGAAACTTCATAAGGATATGCATTGGTACCGAGTATCTCGTGAAGCACTTTTGTGGTAGATTCTAGATGCAATGAAGACAGGTAGCTTCTTTTGTTTCTGGGTATCATTGAGTCACCACACAGTGTTCTAGTCACTTCTTTTCAGACACTTGGATTATTTAAGCAACGATCAGTTGGTGAGGTATGTGTGACTGGAAGATTCAGAAGTTGTCCCAATATCAAAGGAGTGATCTCCTTGGTTTGATTCATGTAATTGATGTCGATTGATGGAGGATCTTGAACATTATGATAAGAATTCAAGAATTGATAAACAAGGTCATATTGTATTTCTCCTCCTAAATAAAGGAAGTTATCCCACCCCATTGATCCCAGATAAATGTCTATCTAATATGGCTCTATGAGACTAGATTTAACAAATCGATCAAAGGTAAATTCGTTTGCCTTGACAGTAGAATGCGAATAAGGAGTATAGGTTCTAATTTTTTAAGATGTGATTTCTCCTTTCGCATCTTCCTTTCCTTTGTTCTTGACCATGTTGTGCTGAAATCATAAGTTAAAACAATCAGTACAAGAGTAATAACTAATCTGAAAAGATACTTGTATCCCCTGACTGAATGAGGTTATAATCACAGATTTCCCAATTAAGTACATATAGATCATATAATGAGTTCCTTTCAAAACAACCCCTTTTAATTCTGTGTATTTGTAATTCAGCAGGTTGTTTTGGAACACAATGGTATCCTTATAAGAGTGGATATGCAGTATGGAGTGATTTAACTATCCCACCATCACAGTCCAATTCAAACCCCCGGATAGTGTGTAATGGGACAAAATTAATAAGGCTAAGATTTCATTTACTAGTCCCCCAAAGTATAGGCATCTTTGGAGAGAGGAAATCTCTTGAACCTTGAATTTTTCAAGACAGCTTTCATCCATAATTTTTGCAAACACAATTTTAAAAAATCGCGCAGTAATGTGCCTGGAAGGATTAGGGTTTTAGGAAGATGAGGGTCTATAGGTTTAGCTAGATGATCGTCCTCGTGTTGGAACGCAGAGTTTATGCCTAGATGTGATTGATTCTTTAATGTCATGTTTCTTCTTGGATTGGTTTTTCTCTAGGCAAAGATGACTCCATTTTATGGAAAATGAAGTGGAATGATAAGGACCTATCAAGAGAAGATAAACCTAAGTCAAATGATACTAGTTTTTTAGATGTAAAGAGAAAGCACTAGGAGATACCTTAGATTTTGCTGATTTTGGTTGCACAGTCCTTCGACCGAACTTTGGAAGAAATAAGAGATAGTCTAAGTAGAACTGAGCAATGAAGGATTTAAATAACTTGACGTGGCTCGATTTCAGTAACACTAAAGGTAAGTTGGTGTTACCGAAGTGTTCCTGGAACTCAAAAGATCTTTAAAAATTGATTTTCCTACCATGCAATATTCTAAAATGGGATTCCATGGTATGGTTGAGAGTGTGAAATCCTTTCATGAAATATTCAAAATGTTCAGAGGCCAAGTGTCACGCCCAAAACTCGGAAACCAAGCTCACAAAATTCTCGATCGCCGAATCCGATGCCGACAGCCTCTGTAATACCCCATTCTTGACTCCCAGTGCCTATACGCTAGTTTCCAATCCTGGGATCCTAAAATGAGGATTTTTAATATGAATTTGTCTCCTAAGAAGCATAACCACAAGTATACCCAAATCACAAGAACAACATCATCACCACATATCCACTAATATAATCATTTGAATATAATGCTGAAAGGCAAATACATATATCAAAATCATAGTTCTAGAAGTATGCTGCATGCTCCAAGCTCAACACTGCTACGACCTAATGCCACCAGCATGCATCTATCGTGCATAAGCTTATAGAAAGCTTAGAGGGTGGTGAAAGTGTGTGCATAAGGTAAGTGCCAAGTATGCAATACAATGCCATAAATCATATAATATTGGAATAAGTAGAAATACTGACAAGATCACGAATCATCAGAGTAAGCGAAAATATGCTGGTAAGTCTATAAATCATTCAATATCAAAATATGCAATGCGGATCGGCTATGCAAATGTAGAATCATAGAGAACCAAATATTAAATGCCGAGGATACAATGCAATATGTAAATCCTGCTAAGTCCGTTTAGGCCATATAAGTGCAGAAATATAGCAATCCAAAATGTCATATGTTTGCGGATGTAATGCAATATGCGATGCGAATAAAATGACCAAGCTGGAGTGTGAAGTCGGGATGATAGTACGTGGTATCGCAGGCTATGGGGTCCACCATAAGGGACTTCTATCCAAACTAGTCCCATACCTAAATTTGGATAGTCAAACTCAATGTGGTAAACTCCTGATCTTATGTTAGTCGTGCACCCCAACTAAAATCTTGGCCATTGCGAAGGTACACGTAACAAATAGTTGCAACCACCAACTCGAGTGGATAGTGAATTAATGAATGAATGAGTATGCAACTCCTGCTCAATAAGTCCACATAACAATACCGTACATCTTTGGGATCATCACCGAGGTCTAGTACACTTCAAGCTTGCTGCCGCCCCTACCGGCCGTGCAGCCCAGCAAGTGGAAAAGACCTCACTACCCGCCCGCCAGTAGTATACCAATGCTTACTCAGCTCGTCGTTAGCGGACCCATTTGGGAGCTAGTTAAACTCAACCTAGCTTACAGCCCCCTCACTCGGCGGATAAGGCCACACCCCCTCCCAACCGACCACAACACAGTGAGAGACGCAGCCTATTGGTATCCGACACTCGAGCGCTCATTTATCCACTCGGTCTAGACAGTGGGGCGTCTCCTAGCCTCGAAGGTTTAGGGACTTTCACCCATGGACATCCAAAGTACCCAAATGCTAGAACCAAACATTTTTGGTGTCCCATCTGGCCATCCACGATATACCTGTGAAGGTCACAGCCCTGATGTCACTAGGGCGTACAGTAATCACAATCACGCAATGCAAGATACATGAGTCATGTATCCCAATCATGTATCAATCCTGCACATACCGTGCGCTCATGTGGGATAACTCCCCCTATCAGGGAGTCTCATAAACCATCTGTGCTATGGCATATGAAATGGTTAATCACATCTCATAATAAACATGCAGATGATGCGTATGGGCATGTATCATGATGTTATGCTGTCACATACTCATAATCAATATTAATAACTGGCATCAACAATCGGCCTCGATAATGTGGACATTTAACCAACATTGCCACCAAGGAATGACCCACATAGAGCCTAACATATAGTGGACCCATGGTCTCACACAAGGGCCTAATATACAACACCATGGGCCTCACTCAAGAGCATAATACACATCACAATGGACCTCTCACATGGGATTAATATACATCACAATGGACTCCATCGCCTGGCCCTCAAATGCACCACAATGGGCCTCATATACATTACATTGGGCCTTAAACACGGGCTGAATACACATCACAATAGGTCTCAAATACGGACCGCATATAAATCACATTGTGCCTCGACAATTTGCCTCAATATTCGACCTCGACAATCAGCCTCAACAAATTAGAATCGGCCTCGACAATCGGAATCGGCCTCGATAATCGACCTCAATAAATTAGAATCAGCATCGACAATCAGAATTGACCTCGATAATCAACCTATACAATCGGTCTCGACAATTAGAATTAGCCTCGACAATCAGAATTGGCTTCGACAATCAGAATCGGCCTCGATAATCAAAATCGACCTCGACAATCGGAATTACCTCGACTAATCGGAATCGGCCTCGAAAATTGGCCTCGACAAATCAAAATCGACCTCAACAATCAGAATCGGCTCGACAATTGGAATCGGCCTCGACAAATGGAATCGACTTCGATAATCGAAATCGGCCTCGATAAACGAAATCAACCTCGACAATCAGAATCAGCCTCAACAATTGGCCTTTACAATCGAAATTGACCTCGACAATCGAAATCAGCCTCAACAATCGGCCTCGACAATCATAATCAGACTCGACAATCGACCTCGACAATCGGAACAATCGGAATCAGCCTCAACAATCAGAATTGTCCTCTATAATCGGCCTCGACAATTGGAATCGGCCTCGACAATTAGAATCGGCCTCGATAAATAGAGTCAGCCTTGATAATCAGAATCAGCCTCGATAATTGGAATCGGCCTCAACAATTGGAATCAGCCTCGATGATTGGCCGAACAAGGCCTAAGGGAAGGTCACAATGTGGATATTAAACCATCATTGCCCATCAATGTGGCCATTTAACCAACATTGCTCCCAAGGAGTGGCCCACATAGAGCCAAATATATCGTGGGCTCATGGCCTCACACAAGGACCTAATACACATCACTATGGGCCTCACTCATGGGCCGTATATACATCATAATAGGCCATAACCCATGGGCCTCAAATACGTCACGATGGGCCACACCACCTGGGCCTCGAATGCGTCACAATGGGCCACAACCCATGAGCCCCGAATACATCACGATAGGCCTCTCATACGGGCCTAATACATCACATCGGGCCTCAACAGATGGGCCGTAAGTACATCAAAATGGGCCTCGGCACATGGGCCATAAATACATCACATCGGGCCTCATACAAGGACTTTATATACATCGCATTAGGCCTCACTATTGGTCCACAAATACATCATATTGGGCCACACACAAAGACCGTATACACATCCCATTAGGCCTCACTCATGGGCCTCATGTACATCATACTAGGCATCATCAAATGGGCCATAAATACATCACATTGGGTTTCGCTATTAGGCCACAAATACATCATATTGGGCCACACACAAGGACCCATGGGTTAGGCATAAGGGATGGGTAGTGAGCTTGCAATACATACATCAAGGTGGGCCTAATAGGGCAGCCCATAACTCAGGAAAAATGGATGGGCAGCCTGGGTACATTATACATCATGGCAGGCCGCACAAACGGATGGCATAGATATACAATACATATATCACGGCGTCCCTCATGGGGATGAAACATATACATTCCAGCAAAACGTATAGCGTGGATGTAAACCACATACGTCAAAGGTGAGGTCCACACATCCAGATGGATGGTTGGAAGAAACTCAAACATCATGTGGCCCCCACGCCACCTGTCCATATGGATGGTACTGATAAAATACATAAATCATGGTGGGGCCACACGTGTGGATATAAAATAAATACATCAAGGTGGGCCCCATCGTCAAAAGAGCTGGACAGTGTGAATACACACACAAACCCACAGTTCTTGCTGCTATCAATACAGCAGCTAAACAACCGTGTAAGGTTCACTAGCTAGTCAGCTTACATAGAGGTGGGTCCCACGTGGGCCCACCATGTAATATAAGATAATATAATATATAATATGATATATATATATATATATATATATATTTATATATAAAGGGGCTCCATCTAGCGTCCAGGAAGGGATGGACGGCTGGGATGCAAAACACATATAGAATGGGTCCCACCATCCATATCTGGATGGTGAACTGCATGTATGAACACATGCCTTATGATAGGGCCCACCCTCCAGGTCATGGTGGGCCACGTTAGAATGGATGGACGGTAAGATATAAAGCACATATATCAATGGTGGCCCACGTGGCACCGTCCAAAATGGACAGTGTGAATATACAATGCATACATCGAGTGGGCCCCACCTCCACACATGCAGCACGTGTGGAGTGGGTCCCACATGGACGGTTTGGTGAATAATACATACCTCATGTCAGGCCCACAGAACTTGCTGACGCCATCTGCAGCAGCAAGCTGTTGGCCGTCTAATAGATGGACGGCCTAGATATAGAACACATGCATGAGGTGGGTCCACACGTGTGGCCCACCTCAGCAAAGCTGATATTTGCATCGTCCCCTTATCCAGGGCCTGTCTAGGAAGGACGGCCTAGATACAACATATACACGAGGCGGGTCTCACCATCCAGTTTTTGCTGGACGGTGTTGATCTTGCATCAAGGTGGGCCTCATGGATGGGCATAGGTACATCAAGGTGGGCCACAAGCATCATCAACATAAAAAAAGAGGAAAGGGAAAGAAAGAGAAAGAGAGAAGAAGAGAGAGAGAGATCGAGCGGTGGAGATGGAGAGGCCCCGCCACTACGAGCCCCTCTTGCTTACAACACCTACATGAAAATGGGTCCCACATATAAGTGGACCCTCAAATGGAAATCAACGGTAGATCACCCACTGATCGGCCTTCTTCTTTAGCTCCTTGAACTCCTTAGCTCCTAAGCTCCTTCTTTAAGGGTGGATGATGAAATTTGAAAGGTGGAGATGGGAGATGAGAGGGATAGAAGGTGGGCCACACATGGCTCTCTAATCTCCTTGGAAGCCATGAACGTTGGCTCTCTTAGGTGTTGTTTGGAATGAGAGAGAGAGATGATGTAAGAGAAGTGATGGGAGAGAGGGATGGTGAGTGATGGATGGGTGTACTTGATGGGTGGAGAGAGAGAGAGAGTTGACTTTAGGGGTTGCTTGGGAATGGGTGTTGTACTTAACATGATGGGATAAAGTACTTAACATTTGATTGATGGATTGATGTGATGTGTAGTAGAGATTCCTTCGATATTTGCTACACGTAGCGTTTTCTTCAAACTGAATGCGGGCCCACATCTCCTGGCACGGGTATCGCCTCAACGCCCGAGACGCAGCGTCGGAACCGCATCGACGGCGTGGTCGCAAGGGTACAATTTTCGAGTCGAGCCAACTCTAATATACGGGACACAACTCAAGATCTCATGCAAATGCCGATAACAGATCACGGGTCACCGGAATTCAACCAGGAGGACCGCGAAGGCCTACGGAACGGTACGGGGTAGGATACGGGTCCCACACCAAGAATCTTCAAATTTATCATTTAGATCAAAATGAACCAATAACCATTCAGTAGAGAAGGTTGATCAATAGGTAATAAACATTCAATTGCAGTATGTGTATCAACCTTTTCTGGTTCAAGATAAGTATCATATTATTCATGAGTATTTCAAAAGTTATGTATGATACTCATTATATATGGAGTTTTTTTTATCATGAAAGCATTTTTATCAAACTCCATGAAGAAATTATTAGTCAAGAATTTTATTTTATTTTTTGTGAATTGATTTAAAAGTAATATGCTTTTGAAAGCTCTAGAATCAATTTTAACGAACTGAGATTTATTTCTTGACCAATCAATTTTATTTTATTTTTATAGCTCACCTTTACTTGACCCATTATCAAATATATCAAAAGATGGGTCGAGGTAACTTATTAATTTACATGGACTAGATGTTACAAGGGCCCGAGTCATTTTCAGGGCATTTGTGCCTATTTTGCGTTATCCATTTGGTAACCATTTTCTTTAAGACAGAAGAATATTTCTCTGAGTGACTTTCAAATGATTTAGATGTGACTTTGTGGTTTGTCTTGGAAGTAACATCAAATTTCTTTACCATAGGACATTCCCATTTGTAGTGTCCTATCTTTCCACAGTGATGGCATTCAACTGGATCTTTCTGATTTGGAGTAGTTGAATTTGTCATCATTGATGAGGTAGAGGAGGATTCCGATTCATATCCTAGGCCTGTCATATTTTTGGATTTTCTTCCCATGCCTAGAAGTTTCTCAAATTTTTCATTGCTTTGAGTAAATTTTCGGGTTAGTTCTGCTGTTTGATCAGAATGTTTTACTTCCATTTTTAGTTTCTTGTTTTTTTTTTTTAATTTTTCAACTTTTAATTATAGAAGTTCAATTTTCTTGATCAGATTATCAAAAGTTATGCTTATAACTCTAGTTCATGTCCCCTTTTTAATTTCCTTAATATCAAGTTCATCTTCCTCATCCAATTTTTTTGGAATGACTGTAGTGATGGAGGCCATGAGAATCTTCAGTGATTTTGTGTCTCCATCACTACCTGAGTCATTTGAATCTGAATTTGAGTCATCAGTGTCATCCCAAGTGGCTGCCATAACTTTTCCTTTGGACTTCTTTGTAGAACATTCCGTGGAGATGTGACCAAACTTTTTACAGTTGTAGCATTGAAGCTCTTTGGACTTGTTGAATTTTTCAGTTTGGCGCTTGTGGTCTGATTAAGCTCCCTTATTGTTATATGGTCTTCCACTATTCCTATTAAAGAATCTTTTAAATTTTTTAGCCAAGAGGGCAACTTCCTCATCTCCATCTTCGTTCTCACTATCTTCATCCTCAATTGTATCCATGGCAGTAAAGGTTTTGAGAACAGTATTTTTGGATTTTGTGAGTGGTTTGAAGTGCAGTTCAAAAGTCTGTAGGGAACGTACTAGTTCTTCTACTTTCATTTCTTATATATTCGTACACTCTTCAATGGTAGTGACCTTGGAGTTAAAACGTTCCCGTGGGGATCTTAGAATTTTCCTACATATTTTGGGTACTCGAATTCTTTCTCCAAGTCCTCCCATGGAGTTACATATACCATTTAGTCGTGTGAAAAACTCCATGAACGTCTCATCTTCTTCCATCTTTATGTGTTCAAACTGAGATGTTATGAGTTGAAGCCTTAACATTTTTACCATGTTTGTTCCTTCATGGGAAGTTTCCAATAACTCTCATGCTGCCTTAGGGTTTGCACACATGCTTATTTGATGAAATACTTCCTGTGAAACTCCGCAGTAAATTGTATTCATGACTTTAGCTTCACAGATCCTCATCTCTTTGTCATACTGGGTCCATTTGGCCTTTGGTTTTTATTTGGTAATTTTTGTGCCATCCTCGAGAACAATTTGTTCTGTAGGTGCAATATATCCATTTTCGACCATTTCCCATACATCATCATCTAAGGCCTGGAGAAAAAAATATCATTTTGGCCTTTCAGTATGCATAGTTTGTACCATTAAAGATGGGTGGTAGTGAGATGGATGGTCCCTCTCCTTTGCCCATAATTCTTTCTTCAGTGAAGATCTTCCACTAGGTTGTTAAACCTTTTTTAGAGGAACCTCGCTTTGATACCAATTGAAATTGCAGTTTTATACCGTTGATACTGAAGAATGAATATGAGAGAAGGTTTTAGAGGGGGGGCGAATAGGACTTTCCAAATATTTTTGCCTATTTAAAATCTTGATTGCCTAACTTAAATAATCATTCAGTTTAAAGCAAGTAAGGCAATATAAATCTAACGACTTCCAAGCCATTTAGAGGTTCCAATCACAAAGGCTATTAAAGATATACAGATATAACAACTAGCCTAGTATTGTGAACTTGTGTGTGGAATGTGTTTCCTATCAATTAATAACATTCATTCAATCATTTATGAGAATTTAAAACATTCAAGCATATATAAGTATGATTTAACAAATGCGCAAATGACAATTCCAAACACAAGCATGTATAGTGGTTCGGCTACGTGCCTACTCCACTCCTGACATCCACACTCAATCCCAGAGTGTACTGGATTTCACTATTAATAGTTTTAAAACAAGTTCACCAATAACCTTTACAGTCCTACGCTAAGGACACAAATTTATGCTCTCTGCAAGAGTAAATGTCCTACATTAAGAACCCAAGTTTAAGCCCACCGGCCAAGGTCCTACACAAGGCACCTACGTTTAGGCCCATCGGCGAAGGTTCCACACAAGGCACCTTCGTTTAAGCCCACCGGCCAAGGTCCCACACAAGGCACCTACGTTTAGGCCCACCGGCCAAGGTCTCACACAAGACACCTATGTTTAGGCCCACCGGCCAAGGTCCCACACAAGTCACTTACATTTAGGCCCACCAGCCAAGGTCTCACACTAAGAACCTAATCAAGTTTGTTGATAGCAAACTCTTAGCCTCAATCCTACACGAGGAAAGAGACTAAACTGTGAACTCTTAACAATGACACTTACTTGTCAGATTAAGTTCTCTTTTATAGCTTGCCTTGGGTTGCTTGATCTTCACGCTCTCATGCTTGAATCAACTTCCCGATGCTCCCTCGATCGCGTAGCTTGAATTTTCCTGTTGGTTCAGCTTCACGATCAAGAACCTTGCATAAGATGTACCTATAAAGGTGACCAAGGTAATAGGAGTTGGTTAAATCTCCTATCTAGAATAATGAACAAATTTCCTAAGGGATTCAACCTATGGATGCTCTAGAGTATCAAAAAGATAAAGGGTTTTCCTGTTGGTTTGGTCTTTGTACTCTAGAGAAGGCACGAGTTCATGCTCTTCATTAATAGGAGCTTTAAATGCTCATAGAAGTGAGAGATCACAACGAAGAGAGCATGAAACTCGTATGGATAGAGTTTAGATAGGCTAGGATAAGTTTGGGATACACTAGAGACTCTATGATGCCTATTTCCACTATTTTTACAAGTTTCTCAAGCCGCTTTTATAGATAAAAAGTTCCAACGGATAGAAAATGGCTAGTTTATGGTGCTACCAAAGTCAACTTCAATATCACCAAACTTACTTAGGTGGTACCGAAATATCATTCAGTAATATTGAATTAATTCCTCAAGTTGCTAAATGAAAAAAGTCCCTTTCAATGACACCAAAATTTGTTCATCGGTGACAGTGTCTCCGAAATATCTAGTCGGTGACACCGAATTATCTTTGTAATGTTGCTGGACTGTTTTGAGCCCTTTAGTAACACCAAAGGTATCTTTGGTGATACTGAAGGTGCTATTCGGTGGCACCTTTTCCTACCGAAAGTGGACAGATTTTCCTGTTTGTCCATTTAATCATTCATCAATTTGGGACTTACTAAAGCCAAGACAAGGGGATAGAAAATATAAGCTTGGAATTGGTTTTGAATAAATGACCTAAGTAGGTTTTCCTATTTGGGTTGGGATCATCTATTTGCAAGGTCAAGATCATAGAAGTGGTTCTTTGTCTTTCAATGTGGCATTGATGCTTTTGATCCAATTGCGTCGCCGGTCTTCAGCAACTCCATTTTGCTGAGGAGTTTTAGGAGCGAAGAATTCATGTAATATTCCATGGTCATTATAATACTTCTCAAAATTGTTATTTTCAAATTCAATACCATGGTCACTTCTTATTCTAATTACAGACAGCTCTTTCTTAGTCTAAATGCATGTAATTAACTTTTTAACTTCGTTAAAAGCATCCGACTTTTCTCTTAAGAAGGCTACTTATGAATATTTAGTGTAGTCATCTACTATAATTAGAAAGTATTTCTTTCCACATCTACTCTCCATTCGAGTTAGTCCAACTAAGTCCATATGGAGTAGTTCAAGAGATCTTGTAGTGGCTAAGCAATTCACCTTTTTGTGACTACTCCTAATTTGTTTGCCTATTTGACAGGAACCACATACTTTATTTTCTACCCTTTTTAATTTGGGTAGACCACATAGGTGATCTCTTTTGCTTGATTTACATAAGTCTTTATAGTTTACATATCCAAGATGTTGATGCCAAAGTTCAGTTTCGTCTATTTGGACCATGTAACATGAATGGTTTGTTGAGCTTGAGTCATCAATGATATAGCAATTTTCAGAGGTCCTGTGACCATTTAATATTACATGACCTTGATTGTTAATTATCTCACATCCGTAATCTGAAAATTTTACACTATGATCATTATCACAGATTTGAGATATGCTTAAAAGATTATGTTTTAATCCTTTAACATATAGCATATTTTCAAAGATAGGTAGATTGGGAAGTTTTACATTACCTATTCCGATGATTTTGCAGTTGCTACCATCTCCAAAAGTAACTGAGCCACCATTGATTTGATTGATGTCTGATAAAATCACCTAATCACTTGTCATATGTCTAAAACATCCACTATCCAGGTACCATCTTTAATGGCTACTTGCTTTGAAAGTTGTGTGGATGACAAGACACTTAACCTTTGGAACCTATTTCATTATGGTTTTAGGTTTAGGAAGATCTCTTACCATTCGTTGTGTTTGGGAGTAAGAGTTTTTCTTGTTTCTACTTACTCTATTATTTCTAGAGTTGGATTTCAAGAGCTCTTTAAGCAAGTCTACCATCTTATCAGCTAGAGGAGGATTATTATTTCTCCTTTGATATTTGTGGTAGTTGGCATTAGTTTTTATATTAGAAGTTTTTTAAAAGGATTTTACATTTTTGTTTACTTCCTTTAGAGTTTCTCCTTTAAACTTTGAAGATTCTCCTTTTACAAATATGGGAGTGGAGTTTTTAGATTTTTCTGTGTGACTTTTGATATAACCCAAGTCAGATTTGTCACCACTTCGGCGAGATACAGTTAATAATTTTTAAAGTTTTTGGTTTCCTTGGGTATATATCTAAGTATCTTTTGAAGTCTTAAAATAAGAAATTTATTTTTAGATTCTCATTTTCAGATTTGAGATTTTGTATTTCAAAAATTTTTAAGTTCAAATCTAATTTTGTTTTCTCAAAGTGATCAGAAAAATAATATTTTTCCAAACCGGCTTTTTCAAGTTCTACTTGAAGTTTGGCATATTTTCCTTTTTGAATTTTCAACTTAGCCGTAATATTACAACTTTCTTTATATAGGGCATCATATGTTATTTGGAGATCATCTTCATTTTTAGAATCACTTTCATGAGTTTCATAATCAGAAGTTTCACATTCATCTGACGAAGTGATTCTGGTTATATTCATAAAAGCTTTTTAGATCTTTCACAGTTTCTTGGTCTGATTTGTCAGTTTCTGAATTGAATTCAGATTTTGAAGCTAAATGCCCAAATTCAGAACAGTTGAAACATTGGGTATCTTTAAATTTTGATTTCCAAAAATTTGAATTTCCTTTTCTTTTGTCAAAAAGTTTTTGAAAATCTGATCTATTTTTATTTTTGAAAATTCTATAAAACTTTTTGGACAACATTGTCCTATCATCCTCATTCTCATCATTATCAGAATTTACATTTATAAATTTGGATTTAGATTTAGAGTATTTGAGAGCTATGAACTTATTTTTAGGATCTTTGAAACTCAACTCGTAGGTTTGTAGAGATCCAACTAATTCCTCAAGCTTCATAGTATCGGTATCCCTCAATTCTGTATAGTAGTAACTTGTGAATTGAACTTATCAGGAAGTGATCACAGTATTTTATGCGAACCTTGTTTTCAAAGAATTTTTCTCAAAGACTCTACATAGAATTAACAATGTCGTTTAGTTTCGTGTAAAAGTCCATGAATGACTCACTTTCTTCCATACGAATTTCCTCAAATTTTATTGTGAGGATTTGAATCTTAGACTTTTTGACAATGTTAGTTCTGTCATGTGTCATTTCGAGAACATCCCATGCTTGTTTTGTTGTATCACAAGAAATGATTCTTTTGAATTCATCTAGTGATAGAGCACATGTTATTATATTTGCACTACTTTCACTTTTCTAGGTGGTCGTCCAAAAACTATAAGCGGTTTCTTTCATGGACGTGGTTCCATCCTCGGGTAATACTTCCATCATCAGAGGGATCTATTTTGTTAAAGTAACTTGCCACATACTTTCATCAATAGATTTTTTTTAAAAAAAATTCTCATTCTAGCTTTCCAATAAGAATAGTTTGAGCCATCAAAGGGAGGTGGCCTAGTAATGGACAGACTATTGAAATTTGACATTCTAATAGCTCTGGATCTAGCTCTAGGAGGTAAATCTCAAAAGGATCAATCTCACTTTGATACCACTTGAAAGGATGAGCTATAGATGTCCTAGAGGGGGGGTGAATAGGAATACAAAATATTTTGAAATAATACAGAATAATTAAATAATTACTCTCAATTGCTCAGAGTATTGAAATCTGGATTCCAAATAGTTCGTAGGATAACCTTCACCTAAAAGATTTAAGTAGGACAACCTTATTTCATGACGTCTTTGAGATCAAAATATCAAACTTAGCAAGAGACAATCAACACAAAGAAAGAAATAAAGAGATAATCAATTACCGCCAATGCGCAAGGAGTTATAGTGGTTCGGTGCTTAACCCCACACCTACTCCACTCCTAAAATTACTACTCTTGTAATTTTGGCTTTCACTATTTCAATGTTTTTATAGAATCACCTTAATAACCTGAGACAGTTTTTGTGATTTTCACGGGCTATCACAACAAAACCTTATTTGTGATTTTCACAAGCTCACCATAAAACAACCCACTGCAATTTTCGGGCTATCTCAGAAAAACTAAATTCAACAAAATAAATATGCATTACTTATCTTCAGATGCCGAGTGGAAGACGTAATTATAACTTGATTACAGTGATCTTCTTTCTTGGGAGATTGATGAAGTCATATATGTGTTCAACCCAAAATGAATATAAGGATCTAATGTATTTTCAATATTATAAATAAAACCTTATTATCTGAATCTCAAGTAGAGTGTAGATAACTCTCTTAAAACAATTGAAACTAACTTAAGAAAGAGAATAAGATAAGCTAATAGAAAATTAGAATTACCACACGAATATCTTAAGGAGGCCTGACTTTTTCTCTTTGCTTGAGTAGATTAATCACATATTTTTGTGCTTTGAATGAATGAGAGAAAGCTTCTATTTATAGCCAAAGGACTTGAAAATTCGGCTGGCCTGATTTTTGGCTCAGCTGGTCATATTCTAACGATTGAGTTCTAACAGCTCTCGGATTTCGTGGGATAAGATCATTTAAAAATTCAGCTGGCCCGAGCCTCCAGTTCGGCTGGCTGAATATAAGCTTCGGCTGGCTAAATCTCCCTAATATCTGAAATTAATATTGCTGGAAACTTGACTGCACACACTCGGGCTGGCTGAACCCAAGTTTGGGCTAGCCGAACTTGTCACGGAAAAAAACTATACTTGTTGTATACTTGCCCGAATTATGATGGGTTGGCTGAAGGTAGTTAGGATGACTGAACTTGAAGTCGAGTTGGCCTAACTTTAGTGTATTTTACTTAGTATTGTACATTATTATGGTAGCACTTGAAATACACCTAACCTAGGGTCATTCTAACATTATACCACATGATGATTGACACATATAGAGTACTTCAGTCTTTGAACCATGTGTAAGGCCCATGTCCTAGTCCGTATCGTTCCGTTAGCTTCCACGGTCCTTCCGGTCGAGTTCCGGCAATCCTCGACCTGTATCCGACGTTTGCACATGATCCTAAATCGGGTCCCGCATACCTAAGTCGGTTCCAACCGAAACTTGTATCTTAGCGACCGCGTTGTCGCCGCGGTTCTAATGCCGTGACTCGCGCACTTAACCAATACCCAGGCTAGGAGATGTGGGTCTGCGTTCACTCCGAAGAAACGCCGCGCATTGCGAATATCGAGGGAATCTCTATGATATGTCTCATCAATCAATGTCAAGTATAAGCCTTAGCCAAAGTACAACAACCCATCCCCACCTTTTCAAAAGTCCACTCTCTCTCTCCACCTCACCATTCACTTTTACAATTTTCAAACTCACTTATACCTCTTTTACAAATATTTCAAACTAAACCATACCCTCCCATCCCCTTTCTTACATCATCTCATCCATATCACTGCCATCATCTCACTCTCTCTCTCTCATTTCTCAAATCTCTTAAGCAACAAAAAAACTCCATACGTCCAAGCCTCTCCAAGCCTTCCCAAACAACAAGTGTGGCCCACCCTCTCATCTCTCATCCCCACCATCAAAATCCCATCAACCTCCATCAAAGATGAAGGCAAGGAGCTTAGGAGCCTAAGGGAGCAAGAAGAAGGAAGAAAGGTGGGTGATCCACCGTTGATTTTAATTTTTGGGCCCACTTCTTGGTGGGACCCATTTTGATGAATGTAACATATCCATGGAGGGCCCATAGTGGCGGGGTCCCTCCCCTCCATCACCGTCTCTCTCTCTCTCTCCCTCTCCATTGTGATGGTGTGGATCCCACCAAAATGCGTTATATCTACCCCGTCCATCAGCATCAGACAATGTGGCCCACCCTATTGTAGGTGATGATCCACACCATCCACTGTTGAAATGGATCCAATGCCCTTCTTGTTATATATTATATTTTATATAATATATATATAATATATGTATAATATATATATATATATATTATATATGTATATAAGTGTAGGTGGGCCACGTACATGTGGGACCCACCATGATGCTATGTCTATCCCAGCCGTCCAGTGTCTCTGGACGCTGGACATGTGGTAGGGGTAGCTAACATGGAGTGCGTGTACTGACAAGGTGTGTACTTACAAGCTAACAAAAAAAAGAGAGAAGAAAAAGGTGCTTTTGGAGTGGGCCACTTATGCAAGCCCCACCTTGATGCATGTACTTAATCCAAGTCGTCCATCCTCTTCCTTAGATCATTTTAGGCGCTGAGCCGAAAAATGAGACTGATCTAGTTTCCTGGCAAGCCATTGTATAGAAAACAGTGTTCCTACCATTGAAACACTCCCTGGTGTTTTTGTACATAAAAAATCATCCAATACTGGACTTGATAGGTTTGTATTGAGCCGCAGGGACCAATGGCCGGAGTGGATTTTGTTGATGTGGGCCCCACCTAGGAAAATCTGTAGAAAAATAGATTTTTTTTAAAAAGAAAGAAAGTAGCAGCTGCTGCTGCTGCAGAGCGCACGCAGGCGCTACCTACGCCTGGCGGACGGATGGGCTGGCCCTCACGGCCCAGCTATGGGCCCCACCGTGATGTGTTTCAAACATCAACACCGTGCATTTTAGGTGTCCCCTTTAAATTATGGGACATTCCAAAAATCAGCCATATACGGAACTCAGGTGGGCCATGCCGTCTAAAATCATGTGAAGACATGCCTAAAACAAATAAAATCACTTGGTGGGGCCTACCTGAAATTTGGATGCGGCTGAAACTTGGACTGAACCCTCAGCCAAGTGGGACACACATAATGGGTGGACTGGATTTGTGAACCACATCACAGTGGGCCCCCAGGCCCACCCCCAAGTCCACATGACCTTATAAACAGGTTGAATGACAAGTAAATATTATGGTGCCCCCCCTGACCGTGTGACCTTATAAATAGTTTGGGTGGCAAATGAACATTCCAGTGGGCCCCAATTCCCCCTGGTCCACATGACCTTATGAATAGATTGGATGATAAATAAATATTACAGTGGGCCCTACCCTGGTCCACGTGACCTTATGAACAGTTGGATTGCAAATAAACATTATGTTGGGCCCTAGGTTGGGTGGAAAATAAACATTATGTTGGGCCCTAGGTTGGGTGGAAAATAAACATTATGGTGGGTCCTACTTAGAACCCACTTTTGTATGTATTGTGTCCACACCTTTCAACAGTGTGGACCTCCACCATGGAGTATGTGATTTATCTATGCCTTCCATCCCTATGGGACCTACCATGATGCATGAGTTTCATCCCAACCATCCAACCATTTTGGAGATTATTTTAAGGCCATTATTGAGGCCCATCTTAATGTGTTTGTGCCCGCCCACTTTGATATATATGAGATCATGGTTTGAGGTCCATTTGACGTATTGGAGGCCCATGGGTCGAGGCCCAATGGGATATACATAAGACCCATTATAATGTGTTTCCGTGGTTCTTGTGATGATCTCGATGGCGGGCCGTGCCTTGAAAGCAATGTTGGTTTGACGTCCACATTGTAGGATGATGTTGGTTAAATGTCCGCATTATCACTCGCCCTAAGGCCCTTTGATAAGCCCATACCTGTAACGTGTAGGTCGTCTAGGCCCATCACCACATAACATGCTTAATATAGAGCCATGATTCATGATCATATGCATCATATGTATGCCTGATGTGAGGATTGACTAATCATTGTACATGCCTTCGTGTAGATTGTTTATGGACTCCTTGATAGGCGGAGTTGCCCTACATGAGCGCACGGTACGTGCAGGATTGTTACATGTCTGATAGTATGATTCATGCACTTGCATTTGTGTGATTGTGATTATTGTATGCCTTAGCGACATCAGGGTCATAGCCTCCACAGACACATCGTGGGTGGCTGGATTGGATACCGAAAATATTGTTACTAAGCATCGGGGCGCCATAAATGTCCCTATGTGAAAATTCCTAAACCCGATGGTACCAGAGGATGATTCCAACGTCGAGACCGAGTGGATATATGAGCGCACGAGGGCCGAATACCAGGAGGCCGCGTCTCCCACTGTGTCGTGGTCGGTTGGAAAGGGGTGTGACCTTACTCGCCCGAGGGTAGGGAGCAATACTAGGCTGAGTTTGACCAGCTCGTGAATGGGTCCGCTATCGACATGCCGGATAGGTATTGGCAGACTATTGGCCAGGCGGATAGTGAGGTTTCTTACACTCACTTGGACTGTGCGGCTAGGAGAGCGGCAGTGCCACTTGGAGTGTACTAAACCCCGGTAATTATCCAGAATGAGAACTATACTAATATATGATGAGGATTGGCATGCTTGAGTTGCATCTCGCATCACATGGCCGTGTTATGGCTGATAGCATTCATATCTTGCACCGCATAGCCTTGGTACGGCTGATTGCATTCATGTACTTATCACCATGATTCTACATTACTTTGACCTTGCATTCTGAGCACGCTCATATTGCGCACACAGTTACACCACCCTCGAAGCTTTCTATAAGATTATGCATGATTGATGCGTGCAGGTGACTCCAGGATGCAATCGTAACATAATAGCAGCAGGAGTGTGCAGTCGAGCTTTTGGAGTTTTCGTTATTTGCATTATCTTGTATTTCCTTTCAGATGCATTGTACTTAAAAGTTTTTGATCATAGTGGATTTGTGATGGTGTTCTTGTGGTTATTGCTCGTGGGTTATGCTTATGGTTATGCTCATTACAATTAAACTGATGATTTGAAATCCTCCTTATAGCATCCCAGGATTGGAACCTGGTGTATGGGTGCCGGGAGCCGAGAATGGGGTTCTACGGAGGCTGTCGGCACCAGATTCGACGATCGAAAATTTTGTGAGCCCGGTTTCCGAGTTTGGGGCGTGACACCATGCATAACCTTTAAGACTTGAGATGTTGAGTCTCCCTTGAGATGTTGATCTAGTCTTTACGTAATCTTCATGAGTTGCTGAAGAACATCTTCATGAGTGCTTGTGATCCATCCGAGACTTTGAAATTTGAGAACACTGAGTGTGCTTTAAATATAAGTACTTACAATGTTTAATGGGGTGTACCAGTGAAACCGACTCTCCGAGGGTCGATTAGTCCTGGGATACTTCTTTAGTCGTCCTCCTTTCTCCTTTTGGAGCTCATGCCGAGTGTCTTCTTACGTTCATTCATTTTCCTATCTCTTGCAGAGTTGCTCTCACCTTGAGTAGTTATGCGCGTGATGAATAACTCTTCATCGTTAGAGTATTTTTTATCCTGGTTGAGGAGATCAGTAATAGTTGTCGGGGGATTCTTCACAATTGAGAAAAGGAACTTTCCTCACTTAAGGCCAGCCATCATGGTCGGATCAAAATAACCATCTACTTGGACAACTTTAACGTTAAACCGGATAATGTAATCTTTCAGTAGCTTATCCTCCTTTTGTGTTATCGTAAGGAGGTGGGTTTGAGATTTCCTATGTCTTTTTCCCCTAATGAATTAGGTGACAAAAGCCCTATTGAGTTGGGTGAACGAACTGATGGATTTCAGCTTCAAGTATCAGAACTACTTTCAAGTAGCTCTAATCAGCGTTAGGGAGAACACCCTGCATATTATAGGTCCGGAAGCACCGTGGAATTCCATCCATGCTCCGAAGGATTTCAGGTGTTTAGTTGGATCCCCTGAGACTAAATAGGGAGATATTTGAGGCATCTAGAATCTAGACTGTAGCTGGGCTGACATGATGTTATCCGTAAACAGTAGTTCAATTTGTTCAAGAAGGGCATCGACGGAGGCTGGAGCCTTTGCACAGCAGGCTAGTTGTATGTCACCAAGCTTATCCCGGATTTCTTTAATTTCTAACCCCAGGGGACCTCATATTCAGCTATGATTTATGGGGCATTTCCCCAAACTTACCTTGTTTTATTTAGCGTATGGCGCAGATCAGACTTGGCGAGCTCAGTGGTTTCCGAGGTCCGTGTCTGGGCAAGCATAATCCCCCTTATCGAGCCTTCACGATGCACAACTCAAGGTGCAAAGGTGTTGGGCGAGATTGTTTAGTCGCTACTTCCAACTCTTCTTGTTGATCAACGGGTGGCACATGTTGCCTTTCTAGCAACCTCATGATACGTCGACGTTGTTGGTCAAGGCTCATACTTGATTCTCATGGGAGATGAGCCAACTTCCCTAGTTCCGGGTTCTTTGCACTATTACTTGCGATGGTATTTGGGACTGGGGAGGCTGACTGCAAAGCCTTAACGTCCTCAGGCTGCTTCCTATGAGCAGAATAGCTGTAGCCGGTGCCTTTCTGTTCATTTTAGCCATTGAAGGGGAAAAAGAAAGAGTCACGATTCGTGCTAGAGTTGATGGGAACTTTATGGTTTGATGTCATTCCCATAGATAACACCAATTTGTTATCGTTAGAATCTGGATGGACACTCGCAAAAGCAGGCCTGTCGAATATACCTGCACATACAATATGTAGAGGACAGTGGGGGTACCTATTACGGCTGGAGACCCTCTGATGCTAAGTCAGGTAGGTTGACTAAAAGTGGAAGCAAAGCTAGGGTTTTTGTTATTTACCCTTGATTCATAGCGGGAGTATTTATAGGGTTCATAGGATCGTGTTGGGATCGTATATCTTTTGGAATTTCATAGGGATATGTTGGAATCTTATCTCAAATATGGATCTTCCCCTGAATCTATCGTCGAGCTCACATCAATCAGTGTGATCTTCGTCTATGTCGGATCTGATCGCTTGATTTGGGGTAGGATATTCTCTGAGATCCTTGCTCTGCCCTGATGGCAGTCGACTTACTCAATTCGAGAATGACTCGTTGCACCTGAGCCCTGTCTTCAAGGAGCTCAACTCGAGGTCGATCTCTCCATCGGAAGGATCATTGACAGTGTCTTTCGAGCTCTTCGAGCTTTTATGCATTGTCGTTTTAGGTAGTTGTTTTGGGGAACTCAATCCGGTGCACTTTCCATTCCGCAGACCAGTTCGGTTTTTCTCACAACATCTATGATCACCAATGCACCTCAATTTATCTGTTTTCTTCCAGACTTGACGCTTGAAATCTTCGGCTCTTCAATATCTTCCAATGAGAACTCAACCGAGCCAAGACACCCTATCACATGTTATTAACAAAATGAGGTACTAACAGTGCTATCTCTTAATTCTCATATAATAATTTCTTTTCTAAAAAATTTTAAATATCAGAAAATGATAAATTTACCCTTTGGTAGAAACTTCTTCCAAATTATATAAATACATTATAGAAAAAAAAAATACTAAAATACCTACATAAATGAAGAAATTACAGAAATGCTACTAAGTATTAGCATGATTTTTTTAATATTTGATTTACAAAGAGGCCGACAGTTTTGATTAGCCTAAATTGGTGGGCATGGATGTAACTTGTAAGACTATGAACTGCCAAATTGTGAGTCATTGAAAACGAGCATGTAGTCATACATCTAATTAATTCAATGAATCTCTTATTAAAGAGTAATGACCCAATAGCTAGTGTATGTCAGCCTTCTTATGCACATAATTGCATTTAGATTTATTGGCATCCACATCACCTATCTCTATTGTCCATTGGTTCCGATCCGTTCTTTATAAGCTATTTCTAAAAAAAAAATGTATCCTTTGGATGATCCAAACCATCTAGCCATCGTAAGCAAAAACATTCGGTCAAAATTGTCCGATCACAAATGTTTAGGACCATCCGATTGATTGTTTCTATTTTTGCACACGTAAGGAAGTAGAATGGACTGGACCTAATGGATGGTCCAGATTTGTGATGTTACCACTAATAAGTCCAAATGCAGCCATGTGCAGTAGAAGGTTTCCATACACTTAGAAATTAGATCATTCTTCCTATTAAATAAAACATACACTATGGGAAAACATGATTCAAAAATATGGAACTGGGATGGAAATGGAGTAGGGTCTTTACGATGAATTGGATTATTCCAAGTTGGCATGCGACTATCAAGTCCACCGAGTTGGACCATGACTCATGGTCCACCCCAGTGAGTAATTTCCAACCTTTTAAGTTCATGCGACATCCATACCTTCCAATAGCTTGGACCCACCATGAGGATCACCTTGTACGAAAAGAAGCTCCATATTCTCAAAAGGTGGGTCACACGATAGAGAACAATATCTAGCCAGTGATATAAGTAGAAAATATTAGTGTGTCCATTCAATGGGTGGATGCGGCTGATTTTTATATAGGAATATTATCCTCATGATGAGTCCAATCCATTAGACGGATTGGATTTCTGTATGCTTATTAGTCCAGTCAATCATATCTGGATGAAGGATGGTGGAAGACCTTAACCTACCCTCATTAGTGAATATTCTCATTGATCCAGGCCGTCCAGGAGAATGGCCCATAAGATACGCTACTGCCCTGCTCATCCATCCAGGCCGTCGACTACAATGATCACCTATTGGACACACTACTTCCCGAAACCAACATTGATTATTGAATGAAGGTAAGGAAAATACATAGAATACTCTACTGCAAACCATGAAGGAGAGGCCCATTCTAGCCAATCCAATCCAATCATCCCGAAAGGCCTATCATTCCCACAGTCCTGGTATCCCCTACTGGATGATCTAACCGTCCAGTTGGACTCATTCATCAAATGTGCATCTGTCCACATGGATGCCATGATGTATTCAGAAAGATGAACGGTCAAAGATCACCTGAATATCTGCCCCATTTAAGTGGTCGTTCTGATTCTATTAGATTGATGACCAATTCCCTTTCTTACAACATGGGAACCGAACGACTCGATCCAGCCCACAAAAAGAAAGTGTGGCCCATTGCCATATAATGCATTTTCCAAAATAATAATAATTTTGGTGGACATTAAAATTAAATTTCCAAAAAAAGGGTTAAATAACCCCTCTATTTCGCAGATCCGAGGAATTGTCGCTAATCATGCAAGCCGAGGAATTCCCGAGTAGGAGACCGCTTCTATGGTCAGAAAACCAAACCCCCTTTAATAGAGAGGGGGACTTGACCGGTTCCACTGGTCAAAGGCAGATTTAAGCGGCGATCTAAAGCTACTTCGTTTCGCACGTGCTGCCTCTCGTTCTCGTACGTGCCTTGAAGAGGTCCACATGATCTCCAGGCTGTTGCGAACAGACCTCTGCGTTGGCAGTTGCCTTTTCCTTCCCCGCTAATAATTACACCCAACCAGGAATAACGAAGGGGAGTTATTTGATACTCTGCCTGCATCGAAATTTGATACACAGGCATTCAGAAATTGCATACATGGCATAGACTAACTCATAACAAACCAGCAAATTTTTAGGAGTTGCTATATCTCTCCCAAAATTAGATTGGCCTAACAATCCTAACCTTTGATTAGTGGACAATTATCTGTTGAAATAGGACTGTTGGATATTTATTTTTAACCGTCCAATAAATGTCCATGAATCGGATAGTCAACTCGTCAAATAAGTGTAGTCTTTGGTTAACAATAAATTTAAACTTGGAAAATTAATTTGGACAGTTTAATTTAAATCATCTACATTCATGAATGCAATTTTTAAATGGCTGCGTATCATCTGTCACACTCTTCCTGAGTATCGAAGTTTTTCCCAAAAAGAAAAAGCCAGAAAAAGAGCGAAGCTGTAATTTAAGAGACGAATTTACCCCTGTGAACTTGTCCAGATGGCGAACCTGTCTCTGGAGGACCCGAGGATATTCTCAGTCTACTCAGTTCTTCATATTGTACATGTGGGGCCCATGTTCCAGCAATCTATACCGTTGGCCTGCCAGACCCATCATCAGATGCTGCTGATGCAACGAAATTTTCTTAATCGTTCTTTCTTGTGGCTCTTAACATACGGTTAATAAGGAAAATGTAGCAGCGGTGCAGATTCAACCGAAAAGAGGTTGATGATTGGTGGCCAAGGTATTCCAATCGCGGATACTTTTGTAACATGGACCATCCAAGGTGGCTTCAAGCAGATTAATGGTATATAATCTAGATAAGTAAATGATGGGCCCCACGTGAACAAAATGAAATATTATCCAGCGACAAAGCATCTACCTATTAGAAGCTGTCTTGATTTTTCGTTTAAATGACATCTGATCCGTAGAATTAGTAGATAGGCCACTCGTGCGAAAACAACGGGTGATTGAAGAAAAAGACTTGGTATACTGTGCCAGGTCATCTACAAGGTGGGCCCCACTTGATACATGCCCTGGATGGCCTCACACGTATAGAGGTACGTGTGGGACTCGCAAACGTCCATCACGTCCCTCGACGACACAACTGTCATTTCCGATTAAAGATGAGGGCAAAACGGCCCCACAGCGCTAAAAAAGAGTAAAGAATCGACTCGTTTGAGAAACAGCTGGTTCCACCAGAGACGCGCAATCCGAGCCGTGAATATGATGAGATCTACCAACGGTTGAGATTAGACCACTTCAACCCGAGGTTCTTTTATTAAGGAGAGTTTCATCACGGTCGGATTTTATTTGGGCGCGAGAGAGGGTTTTCAGAGATTCTCTCAAGGTCTCCAAACTTCAAATCTAGGGTTTCAAACAAGGTAATCTCCCTCTCTCTGTCTGGCTCCATCTCGATCGGATTCGATCGGAGATTTTTGCATCGATTACGTATGTATGATGTCTGCAGATCTGTTTCCCCCCCCCCCCTCAAAGTTTTAGGGTTTGCAGATCGTTCTTTGGTTTTCATTCGATCTCTTTCTCTCTCAATTTTCAGACGATTCTTTGATTTGAATTTGACCTGATCTTTCTGGACATTGCTGTTGTGATGGATTTGTCAAGAAAAATTCGGTTTTTTCATTGAATTACGGTTTGAGATGTAATTTTCTTGATATAAATCTCTTTTTCTTCATTGGCATTTTCTCTGTTATTGATTTTGAAATGCAAATCTGCATTTGAATTTGGCTTGTAGAAAATGGGTGAATGTGCTTAGATCATTTGGTAAAGGTTCATTGAAAGCCAGGGTATCTTTTGATGTGGACCAAACTGCCAGCGTGGGAGATGTTTGGCTGAACGGACTGTGATCAGTTCTGCATATCATTTGGGGTAGGATTGATGTTGGGAATCACAGTATGTGGGATTTCATTTTTCTGCCCTTTCTGCATGGCGGACCCATTTGTTGCATGTATAGAATCCAAGCCGTTCAGATCCTTTATCTGGCCTGAGGGTCAGGCCAAAAATCAGGAGGTCTTTCAACTCAAGTGCCCTCTGTGAAAATCAATGGCCGGCGTCCTTCCCAACTTGTTCCCTATGCTATGGCCAGCCTGAGTTTCTGATTGAGTTTATTTTTCCTTGGGGGTTTATTGAGTTGACGTATCTGATGGACAGTTTGGATGTCTGGGCTACTGGTACTACTGTGCCCTAAATTAAATCTAATGTGAAAAGGAGGCTAACAGGAAATGTTTTGGGCATTAATTTCATCAAAAATTGCTGCATCTACCCACACCACACCTATTCAGTACATCCAAATGCAACCTTATAGTCCCTTTTCCTTGAAAGAAGAAAAAGGGTGCACATGTGTGCATTATTCTAGGTTGAAGGTAATTCTAGATTTGTAATTGTGAGAATTTGTCTATACGAAATGGTTTATGTTTTTTCTTTTAAAAACCAAAGAAAGAAGAGAAAAAAGTAAATTTTTTTTTTTAAATTTTTGACATACTTCATTTTTATGCATAGCATTTTTTTTAATAGATCAGTTGTATGCTTTTGTTAAACTTGTTTGGGTAATGCATGCTAAATTGATCAAACTGGTTTCAATCTATCCAATTGTTTTTTCATTGAAGTCTGTACCTCGATATAGTGTTCCTAATGTGGAATCATATTAATTTAGTACTAAATTGCAATTTTAATGGATTAATTCTTCTTCTTCTTTCTCTCTTTTGTTTTGGAATTGGGTCTTTAAAACATTGATTTGGGGCAGATTTATGCCTGTGTTTCACTATTTGCATTTTAGTCAATATGTCACCACTACCTCCCTTCCCTGGCTTTTAAGGATTTTGTTTGTGGAGCATGGGGCTTGAATTATTCCATGCCAGCTTATCCCAGTGATAGGATCTAGATTTGATGGATTCTAGAGAGAAGTTAAATGATAATGCATTCATGTTATGCAATGTTTGATGGAATTTAATGCCTTTTACTTGTTTAGGTGACCCTTTATGCAGTTTCCATGGTTTGACTTTTATGATTAAAAAGTGTCTTTTGTTGCCTGAGAAATTTGGACTCTCATGGGGATTCCAGAAATGCTAAGGTTTGCCTAATTGTGGAGGGAGATTCCACAAATGTTTTCACTTTGGGCCTTAAAGAAGATGTCCTGGCTATGGAAATGTGCCCATTAGTAGATGGGAGACTGGTCCAATGGTTGAATCTCCTAGTACTCTTAAGGTGTCAAAAAATTGAAGATGTGCCTGTTTGGATGTGATTGTGATTCCTTTTTTGCCCCTTACGTAATCTTGTATATCTATCTTGTTTCTTTCCATAAAGTTGTTACTTAGGGCCTGTATGGATTCATTGAAATGGGAAATCTATCTTCTGTGGAAATTAAATTTCTGTTTTTTCCTTGTGGAGGGAGATTCCTCAAATGTTTTTACCTTGGACCTTAAGGAAGTTGCTCTATGGAAATGTGCCCATTAGTTGACGGGAGTCTGGTCCAATGGTTGATTCTCCTAGTACTCTTAGGGTGGCAAAAAATAGCAGATGTGCCTGTTTGGATGCGATTGCGATTCCTCTTTTGCCCCTTCTGTAATCTTGTATATCTTGTTTCTTTCCATAAGGTTCTTACTTGGGGCCCTTTTCAACTTCCATTTTAAAAGTTCAGAAATACAAGTTCCTCACTAGAGTGGAAAATCCATTTTCCTTCTTCTCCTTCACCATCTCAACCCTACTTTTCTTGCTTCCTATCTCACCCCTATTTCTCAATGCACTGTTCACACAATGCTCCCCTTATTTGACTCTCTCTCTCTCTCTCTCTCTCTCTCTCTCTCTCTCTCTCTCTCTCTCTCTCTCTCTCTCTCTCTCTCTCTCTGCCACACAATTACCAATGAATAAGAAAATCCTTTTCCATGTGGTGCCATAATTAGTTGATATTAATTCCTACCATGTGTATTTCCACAGGGGCCCATTGTTAAATTTTTTTAATTGTGTGGGCCCAATCTTTACATGATCCTAAGCATGTGGGGGCCGTGTTTGTGCACCCTAACCCCTTCTATTTTCACATGGTGTCCATTGTTAGATGATCTTAACCATGTGGTGCACATTGTTGGTTGATCCTAACCATGTGTCTCCATGCTAGGTGGGGTGCAATCTCAATTGTTCCTTGTACCTGCTTCCTTTCACTTCCTTTAATGAGTGTATCTTGTATCGACCTCTCTTCTTTATGTGTAGCCCACACGAAGGGTGAGACCGTGCGACAAAGGCCCTAATCCACTCCATACATTAGTTGCATCAGCTCATGTAAAGATGTGAACCAAAAAATTAGGTGGATCGGGCACTTGAGTGGGTCACATCAAGGGAAATAGTGAGGATGAGTTGCCCATTATTCTGTTCTCTCTTTCTTTCTCTATTTGTAGCATGCATCTGTGTATAGCCTCCACCTTTCTCCGCATTTTCTCCCTTCTGAATCTCTATCCCTTCTCTTTTTTGCCCCCTCACTCCACGTATGTTGCACATGACATACCTCTAGCAAGTCAATTAATTAGAAATCAAATCTGCAGATTAATGTAAGGCAAGAATGTATATATTTCCTCAACTTTTTCTAGGTTGCTCTAATATGACGTTTGTACATTTTTTGCAGCAGGCAATAGAAGATGGCGGACGGTGAGGATATTCAGCCTCTTGTGTGTGATAATGGGACCGGAATGGTCAAGGTACCAATGCAATATTCACCATCTCAGAATTTTCTTTGGTATTTAAACTCGTTTTCCTATTGGACATACAACCGCTTCCTCAGGAGAAAATGCACCTAAGGATGATGCCTATACATTTGTTGTTTTGGAATCTCTTCTGTCTCTAGGATTTTATACTGTACCTCTCTGATATCACTACAAGGTACCGGATGCCTATTTTGGCTCTGAAACTTCCAAACTGTTGCTTTTCAGGCTGGATTTGCTGGAGATGATGCTCCAAGGGCTGTGTTTCCTAGCATTGTAGGCCGCCCACGTCACACTGGTGTGATGGTTGGTATGGGTCAGAAGGACGCATATGTTGGGGATGAAGCTCAGTCCAAACGTGGTATTTTAACTCTAAAGTACCCAATTGAGCACGGTATTGTGAGCAACTGGGACGACATGGAGAAGATCTGGCATCATACCTTCTATAATGAGCTGCGAGTGGCCCCTGAAGAACATCCTGTTCTCCTCACTGAGGCACCTCTCAATCCTAAGGCTAACCGTGAGAAGATGACTCAAATAATGTTTGAAACCTTCAACACTCCTGCTATGTATGTTGCTATCCAGGCTGTTCTCTCGCTTTATGCGAGTGGTCGTACTACTGGTAAGCAAATCAAATAATTCTTTACTTTTAGCTCTGCATACCTTTTCTTCATTATTGGGAAGATTTTAGAAGTTTTTATACAATGTAAAGTGATGGTGTTCAATTGCACTCTTTTCTGGCCAATTACAAGTTGGAAGATACCTAACAATGGTTTGAGAAAAGAAGAAAGTATTGGTGAAACATGATATGGAAGTGTAAAAGCCCTAGTACTCAACTGATTGAGTGAAAGACGAATATATTACTGGGTTCCTTAACCTTCTTCTGGGTGCTCATTGTCCTGGGTTATCCATTAGAACAGCCACTTCCAAACCTCAGATTTGGATGGTTGGAACTGTGCAAAGAGTTGTTTGCATGATCCCATTAATTGGATGGTCAATGCTACCTAATTAACAATACAGGTTTCTTTTTCTCCAACCAATGGATATTGTAGGCAACTGTTTCATTGTTTTGGTATCAATGTGGGCTTTGGGCAGGGGCCCGCAACAATGAGCACCTACTACACTTGATGATTGTCCATGAAGGTTAACAAACCCTCTCATCGTATCCTAATTTGTAATGGATATTGTAGGCAACTGTTTCATTGTTTGGTATCAATGTGGGCTTTGGGCAGGGGCCCACAACAATGAGCACCTACTACACTTGATGATTGTCCGTGAAGGTTAACAAACCCTCTCATCGTATCCTAATTTGTAATGAAAATTGTTGTTGCTAAGGGCCCGTTTAGATTGTAAGTTGCTTAAGATAAGATACTTATAAGCCACAAGTAACTTCTCTTAGTTTCTACCTATTAAGAACACAAGTATGTTTGGTAAACAACTTACTTAAAGGCTTCTCTCTTCGGTCTCTCCTATGCCTCTCTTCAGCAACTTATGAAAAGCAGAAAAGCTATAAAAATAAAAATAAAAAATAAAAAATAAAAAAAATAACTGAAGTGATTTAGTACTTTTTAAGTAAAAAAGTTGCTTATAAACTAATCATAAACCAAACTTATCTGAATTAAGTTACTTATCTACTGCTGTAAGGAGAAAAAGTAATCATAAACCAAACTTACTTATCTGAATTAAGTTACTTATCTACTGCTGTAAGTAGAAAAAGTAACTTATTTGGTGGTATCCAAACAGGCCCTTAGGGACTGCTTTGCTAGACTCATGTTGACACATAAATAATGGGAAGCATTAGTTAGCTTTTCTGCTTCACTTGTTCCAGTACTCGTCTCATTTCTCTCTTCAGATGTTGATCTTTTTCAGTGCACTCTGTATTGTTGTAGTTACACCTAATGCCAGAATAGTAAATGTTGTCTTAGGATGTGTTTGGTTGCATCAAATATCATGAAATTTTACGAAATTGCATGAATAATCAGTCCAATTTGGTGCAAAATATCATGAAATTTTATGACATTTGATGCAATCAAATGTCCCCTTACAAAGTATGATAAATCTTTGATTATTTGGGTCATCCAGTATGATTTTCATTATGGTCTCAATCTATTGGGCATAATTCTGAGCGGGACTGTCAATAGGCCAGGTATGCTGTTCATTTGGTTTCAGGGTTTGAACTTATGTGGGTCAGCCTGACCGGTCATATTCAGAATTTCAAAGTTGCTTGGCACAGGCCTCACCCATTCACAGGCTTAATTCTGATGTGTGTAGCTGCTTATACATGGCGCAGGTCCTGTGGTGGGACGTAATCAAGATTTCAGTCTTTAGAATTGAAGTGGTATTTTAGAATGCTCAGGTGGAGAGTTTGTATAGCATGTTCAAGTTTTCATATTGTAAAAGTGGGGGTTGATGGCTCAGTGATCTGAAATATTGATATGAAGGGCCTCACCATGGATGGCTGATGCACAAATCTCCATAATTGAAATATCCTAGCCATGGAATATTTGGCAGTTGGCTTGAGTGTGAACCATTGCTTTATTTTCTTAAACCATCTATTTGTCAAGGTTTACTAATTTTCCTTCTGGGAGATTTTCCACTGGTGCCCAATTTGCTCCCTGCAACCATGTGCCGCACTTGCACAAATGGAAAGCCCAAATGGTGCTGTATGAACATTCAGTCTTGAGCACTGTATAAATGCCTCATTCAATAATAGCCAGTTAAGTGGGTCCTAACAGTGCATTGCAGTTGTTGAATCATTTGTTATTGATGATTGTTTTTGTGATGTTTTTATGTTTCTGTAGGTATTGTGCTGGATTCTGGGGATGGTGTCAGTCACACGGTCCCCATCTATGAAGGATATGCCCTCCCACATGCTATCCTGCGTATTGACCTGGCAGGTCGTGACCTGACGGATGCTCTTATGAAAATCCTGACTGAACGTGGCTACTCTTTCACCACCACGGCCGAGCGTGAAATTGTTAGGGACATGAAGGAGAAGCTGTCCTACATTGCCCTCGACTATGAGCAGGAGCTGGAGACATCCAAGACCAGCTCGTCTGTGGAGAAGAGCTATGAGCTTCCAGATGGGCAGGTCATCACCATTGGGGCTGAGCGCTTCCGTTGCCCGGAGGTGCTCTTCCAGCCATCGATGATCGGGATGGAGGCTGGCGGTATACATGAGACAACATACAATTCCATCATGAAGTGCGATGTAGATATAAGGAAGGATTTGTATGGGAACATTGTTCTCAGCGGTGGGTCAACCATGTTCCCTGGTATTGCTGATAGGATGAGCAAGGAGATCACAGCACTAGCACCAAGCAGCATGAAGATCAAGGTGGTGGCTCCTCCCGAGAGGAAGTATAGTGTGTGGATTGGAGGCTCCATCTTAGCTTCCCTCAGTACTTTCCAGCAGGTGTGTCTCTCACCACTTGTTTCCTTTAGGGGGAACTCTTGAATTTTCCTTGTGAATTTGGGGGTGCTGGTGGAATCAGTTTCTGCAAATTGATATTTGTTCTTGCCCGTTTCAACTGCCAAATTTGTTTTGGGGTTGAAAAGCAGAAAACTAGTGTGCACATAATGTGATTCTGTTTTCCACACTACCCCCAAATGCTTAAACTTGAATATATGGGTTTGGCTCATATAAATAATATAAACAAGAATATGGTAAGCATCTTTAACTTGAGATTGACAGAACTGACATTTTCTAAACTAATGGGGTTTGTGCAATTCTCTCACTTGTGACCATTTGTTTTCTGGTTTTTGCTTTGATTTATCAATAAGGCAGAAAATTTGCCTTTGAAATTCCCCCGTGGGGTAAAAATTAAGGTGAGAATTTTTTTTTTTTCCTTATTTTTAATGTCTAATGAGTGATATTGTTGTATGTCTTGTAGATGTGGATTGCAAAGGCAGAGTATGATGAATCTGGCCCATCAATCGTACACAGGAAATGCTTTTGATTGTCTGATTGTCTGAGAGCAGGAGGCAGGATGGAGAGAGAGAGAGAGAGAGAGAGAGAGAGAGAGAGAGAGAGGCGTATTTATTTTTATATTGTGAGGAAACGCTGCTGCTTGGCTTGCTTGCTTTTGTTTTTTCATCATTTTTCCCTTTTAGCATTTGGATGTCTGTGTTGGCCTTTCGAATTTCAAGCGCTGGAAATCAGTAGCCCATTTTTTCATTATTGATTTTCTGTTGAAAAAGATGTGAGAATTGTGTAATCTTTGGGGGATGAAACCTATTAAATATTTTGCCTTTGGTTTGGATTTTTATTTGGATTCTTTTAGTCTTCAGATGTGCAATGAAAATCAAATAAAGATCTTTTTCATTTAAGAAAAAATGCTGTGAGGTTTTTTTTTTCCCTGGATTCTCTTCACTGAGATCCTTATTTCACAAAAAATAAAAATAAAAAAAAATCTGCCTCCTTGCATGTGGGCTCACCTCGACAAGCCACCCAAAGAAATAGCTGATATGCTAGTTTCTGTTCCTCAACATCTATATCATTAACCGGGATGGTCAATTTCTGGCCGTGCATTTCTTTCTTGAAGTAGTGGTCTACTTGATGAGTGTACTAACCCTGTCCTCTTCTTCTTTTTTGTCGGGTTTTTTTTTTTTTAATAATAATAATAATCCAAGGCATCTAATCTAATGTCTTGTATGCTGCCACTTGATACATGGCTGCTGCCTGTTTGCTGGTACATGAAAAAATCAACCTGTGTGTGGTAGTTGAGATGGATAGGTTGGTACATTTCAATTTAAGTTTGTTAATAGAATTCGTCCAATGGAGCCAGCTAACGTGGGGGCTACATGGTAGGATAAGTAGGACCCCTATCCAGTAAGCCAAATGATGGATTGGCCAGGGAACCAAAATTGCCAGGAGTGGTTTAAGTGAGAACTTGCTGGGTGTGCTTGCCTTGCCTTGTAAGTGCATTGAAGTGTGGCAATCCATGGAACTCTCTTCGTGCTATAAGACAAAAGATAGGGAAACCATGATGAATCTCAATGATACCAACTCTAAAATTTTCTATGCTTCTATTAAGAGCAAGCAGGCCTCATCTAGAATTAGCTTATACGGTAAGTCAAGAGGAGATTGAGGTTATATTTATTGACCACTTCAAAGATACCCTTCACTCCACTCAAGGGGACTGGTCTCGTGTTGATTTAGGTCCCATTCACAATATCTCTAAGCTTTAGTGTGAGGAAGGTATTAGGCTAATCAAACCTGTTACTGTCCTTGAGATTGACGCAACCATTACATTTGCTAGCCCTGATAAGGCCTCCGGACCTAATGGTTTTAATGCTCATTTTTATAAAGTCCATTGACCAATGATTGGGAAAAAAGATGTCTCTGCTGCCGTGATCAATTTCTTTAACTCAACTAAAATGCTTAAGCAACTCAACAGTACCTTAATTGCTCTCATCCTTGAATCAAAATAATATTGACTCTTGGCAATATTAGGTTAATTTTTTTGACCAATGAGTTTTACAAAATCACATCTACAATCATGGTCAAAAAAATGACAACTATTATACCTTCTCTTATTAGCCAAACTCAATCTGCTTTCATTCTTGGGCGCAATCTTTTCAATAATGTTTTGCTTAGCCATGACCTTATTCGAGATGTTCACCTTGATGGAGGTCCGCCTAGAATGTGTGCAAAAATTTATGTTAAGAAGGCTTTTGATTTTGTTAGATGGGACTTCATTATCGAAGCCCTTCGTATGCTTAATTTCTTTCACATATGAATAAATTGGATCTCTATCACCATATCCACTCTCTCCTCCATTATTATTAATAAGGAAGCTTGTGGGTTTTTTCAAAAGTAATAGAGGAATCAGGTAAGGAGATCCCCTCTCTTTTTTCTTCTTTATGATTGTTATGGAGATGTTTTCGGCTGTATTGAAAAAATGTTATGAGAATGGATTAATTCGAACCCCTTTTATGGTTGGATGTCTATCTACATCTCATCTCCTATTTGCCGATAACCTGTGATTTTCTCTAGTACTGATCCACACTAAGCATATAACTTGAGAATTTTTTTCAACAACTTTATTGCTAACTTAGTTCTTCAAGTTAATCTTCAAAAGAGTTTTTTAATCTCTGATTCCCGCCCTTGTAAAGACAAAATTAAAAATATCATTGGCATAGGAGAAGGAAAAGTCCCTATTAAATACTTGGGAATCCCTCTCTTCTCCACCATGCTTCATATCTTGGACTGTCAACCATTGCTTGATGGCTTGAGTAGGAAGCTTGGTGGGTGGAAGGTTTCTCTTTTTTCTTTTGCAGGTAGACTGGAGCTAATTAAATCCACTCTTTTTGACCTACATATTTATTAGTCTCATGCATTTTTACTTACTAAAGCTTGTTATAACATTATACAAAGGCACATTAGAAATTTTCTCTAAGGCTTTCTTCACCCTTCATACCATCAATTGGGAGCAGATTTGCAGACCTAGGGAACAGTCTTGATATTATTCCTCCAGACATTATTGCCAAAGCCTGCCATATCAACCAACTTTGAAAAATTATTCATAAGGATGACAATCTTTAAATCAAATAGGTCTATGTAAAATATGTTGGCAACCCCCCCCCCCCAAAAAAAAACGCCTGTTTGAGCCTGACAGAGTATTTTGAGTGTCTGTGTTATTTCTAAGTACCATGTCAGATTCCTAACGAGTAATGAGCACAATAAGACTTTTGATTTGACCGTAGATTGAGGGATTCTAGCCTTTTTTTATTGTGTGGGAGATGTTGTCATTCAAGATATTGGGCTAAGAACTAACTTCCCTGTCAGTTTCTTAATCCCCTCTGTCATAAAGGCATGTAAGTCTGCTCAGGATTAACTTTCTTTGGTTCAATGGATTCATTCATAGACATTGTATTATGGCTTGGATGATTTTTCTTGAAAGGCTCAAAACGAAGGATCTTCTTACTAGTCTCAGTATTATAAATAATATTAGCTGTGTTTTTTGTCAACACTGTGCTGAATCTATTAATCATTTATTCTTCTCTTCTATGTTCACTGATTGGATTTGGAAGAACATACACACTAAGCCCTCTCTATTGTGCATCCTCTGATTGGATTTGGAAGAATCTATTAGCTAGAGTTTTATTTCTTTTCGGGCCTTATATAGCAGCTTAGGCTCCTAGTGCTCTTTCTATAACTTAGGATTTCCCTATTGCCCTCTCTATTGTGCATCCTCCTATTCGGCGAGTGACTCAGCCTCACAGACCTAATTCTAATTGGACTTTGTCCTGTGCTAATATCTCAAATTCAAGAGTTGGTCTCTTTTGCTTCCACCCCTCTTTATATCCTCTTTAGGGAATAGTCTCCAATTTCTCAATGGTAGGGATGCCATATAAGTGCCTCCAAACTTTATCTCAAAGCATTACCAATTTTAGTTGTGTTGATAATGCAGGAGCTTACATTCTGATTCACAATCGTCAAAGCTTGACAGCTATCATGGATCCCTTATTTTTCTCCAAGAAGATGAGCCTCTTCGCCTGAAGTTTGCATTCTTATATTACTACTGCTAATATTCATGTTGACATAACTTCTATGCACTATCGTGCGAAGCTCTTAAAGCTCGTTGTAGTCTCCATTTACTTTTCTGCCTACTTCATCACCAAGAGTGAGATCGCTGCTATGCTTTGATGCCTGGCCCAAGCTGTTGGTTTTTCCTTTGTAGTCTTTTGTCCTCTTTCCCTTCTTTTCTCCTTTTCTTTTGATTTTTTTCTCTCGTTCTCCCCTTCGCCCGAAGTGTGAGTTGCTTCTTTCTCGTTTCTTTTTGGGTCTCCCTTCCCTTATTGTATATCTTTTCAGGCGTTGCCCTAGGTAAGTAATAGAGAGTTTTCTTCACTTGCTTTCTTAATATATATATATATATATATATATATATATATATATATATATATATATATATATAAACAGATACATATGGCATGTTTGGAAATGTGGAACTAAAAATTAATTTCATTTTCATGGATATGGTGTTCTTCATTGTTTGCGTTGCAAAAAGTAGATATACAAACTGACCACAAATTTTTATTTTTTTAATGACATATGGGTGTCCCTTCTGCATTTTAAGGCGAGACTAATCCTCACGAATGCACGCAATAACCCACAAACCACATACATCAAAAAAATCTTGGGGAGGAAAATCAAACTCATGTATGTGGGAAGCAAACTTATGATGCTAGCCATTTGCCCAAATCCCATGCGGATAAAATGACTGCCATAATTATACTTTTCCTTTTAAGTAAATCGATTTCTTCTTTAAAAAAAATAAAAATAAAAATTCATGCTTAACATTTTCATGATAATGTGAAACGCTTCTCACTGCTGAACGTGTCAACCTATATCAAACAACGTATATTGACCACTAACTTGAAGAAAATCTTATACAAGATATAATTTTTAAAGAAACAAAGACCACTCATATTTTCATATGTCTATGCAAATGCCATGGTAAAGTTTTTGCAATCCTCAGTTATTTAAAGACCTTGTTTGCAAAAGCAATTTGAGTAGTAGCTTATTAAACATACAAGCCTTACATTATAAAGATAATATCTTCAAATCAGAGTTATACAGTTATGATCACCAATGATCGAACTCGTGTTGTAATTCAATATCTAAATCTCATTAGCCATGGATGGTGCCAAATAAGTACTTTTAAGGTCAAGAAATAAGAATGGAAAAGGAAGAGAGGCTTAGGACAGTCTTGTTGGATATAAGCTAGTGGGGCCCACTGGTGGGCAACCACTAGTGGGTGGGTCGCATGAGGTAAGGCCTCTTCCATTAGAAGATGGATTTCAAATTCAAGTTTAAATGAGGATTTAGATGACGAGATAGGGACATGACCGGATAATTTCTGGTCTCATCCAAACTCCCCATCCTTTCCTATAAATAGGATAAGGCTCTCTCGTGAAAATATATTAAGGAATAATAAGAGTAAAAAGAGAAAAGTGATATATCAAAATTTATCCGTTTAGCTTGTCATTGGGACGATCTAAGCCATAGATTGTAATCTGAGGCCATCTATACCATAGAATCAGAATGGTGATTAGACCCAACTGCTCTAGTAGTGGTTAGGCAGACCGCTATATCTGGATTGTTCATCTTCGGCCTTGTGGAGGTTCTATATTGTGTAGACCGTCAGATCTTGAGGGCTCACTCTTGCGCACAGACTTTCAATGATATCAGAGCAAGCTCAACGGCGGATCTCCGATTTATTATTTTCATCACGAAAGGTCAGTGACCCTTTTTTATTAAATTATATATTTTATTTTAATTATACATCGATCATTTATATATTCATTTATTATTATTATTATTTATTTTCTTCCTGAAGTATGAGAATTAAATAATGATAATAATAATAATCGTAATATCAAATATACGATATCTGGATTTACTTCCTATTGAAAAGGGTTAATCCTAAGGATTAGTACAATCAAACATGGGAGATTTGATAAAACTCAAAATTTTAATGGATAGCCTCTTTAACGATAGCCTCTTTTAAAAGGAAGCCATTTTTTTTAAAAGAAAGCTTATTTAAAAGAGAACCTCTTTAAAAGGAAGCCTTTTTAATAGGAAACCTCTTTTAAAAGTCACTTATATCAGACATTGGAGATTTGATAAAGTTCAAATATAATGGCATACCATATATTAATTTGAGATAGAAATTAATGATAAGAGAAATATTGAGGATCGAACAAAATGATGCCCTTTTAGTAGGCACCACACCACCTATTTAAGGGATTAATGATAGTGTAGGTTTATCATATTCCTCTAATGAATATGTAGCTGAAATATGCATCAATCTGCACTGTCATGATTATGAGATCTTTTTTTTTTAATGGTACAAAAAATTAGCTTATCAAATTGATGGGTATGATATAGACAACCAACAGTTAAAATAAAAAAATTAAAAAATAATAAAAATAATTAAAAAATTAGTAATTAAGATTCATTCTTTTGTGACATTTTTTAGGCCCCTTGTTTTGAATAATAAAGATGGGTATGCATTTACTACTATAGATAAATTATCACCAATTATTTCATAACTATTGAAGGCCTGAAATCCCATTAAGTGAAATCTATAGATAACAATTTTATCCAAACAATTGTTATCTAAAATTTCCTTAAATAGATGGACTCGTATCTGGACTTAGACCATTTATTCATGTAGTAGCATTTTTATGAAACTATCTGAATATGTCTTCTGTATGAAAAATAAAAGAACCATAATAAGCAATCCATGAGTAGTCAAAAAGCTCATATGGACCCCATATTAATATACAAATTCAAATGGGCCGTATCAAAAGTCCAATTTACTTTATTTAAAGATTAAGTATATCTTATTAAGGATTTTTTAATCAGCCATTTGTGGGTTGATTTAAATCAAGTAATAGGAAGTGACTTAGGGTTTTTTTAAGCAAGATTAACCTATAGTGCGGTCTGTTTTAATAATTAACGGTTTAGATCTCTTAAAATGATAAAGATCGATATATCTATTAAAATAAATAATATATAAATAATAATTTTTTTTATGATATATTAGTATAATGAATGTAATTATTTAAGGTGAACTACACATTTTTTGAGTTAGACAAGCAAAATGTATATCTCATGTGTTTCTTGATTATTACATGTACATATACATGCATGTGAATGTAGTTTTCTTTATATCATTTTATTTACTATTGATCAAGAGACTATTAGTAATCGAAACGATCATCAATCATGATGAAAAGATCCATCGTCAATAATGATCATTAATGGTAATAATTGGATCCATCGCTAATGGACACGATCACTGGTGATGATAGAACTCTCTTTATATCTAAGCACTTAATTTTTTAAATCTGATGATAATGTTTATGTGTGATATAATTAGACTTGATGTGATTAAATCTAAGCCCATTTTTCATTAGAAAATAGAAAACTTGGTGCTAGAATGCTCATTATATATAAAGGTTGCGTATAACCTGAGTAAGAGTTAATTCTCCTCCATTAAATGATGCATGCAACCTGTAATGGAAGGTTATACATTATATAAATATATTCTTATAAAAGCATCAAATTCATCTTTAAAAGAGAACTTGATTGATCAACACTGCCCATACAGGTATGTGGACTTTCAGATCTCGTTAAGATGCGTTGACTACTTTTATACCTTGAAAATTTAAATAACACGTAGAAATGTTGATAATTAGTGCCAATACCTTATATCATGACTAAATAGATATACTTGATGTAATGTAGAGATGGCCACCAAAGTGTTAATTGTTGAACAACTCAAATGACAACAATTCGACGGTAACAACTACGAATACTGGTCTCGCACGGTGCAAAGCCTTTTGGACGAGGATGAAATATCGCATACACTCGATGAGGTTCAAGAGGAACCTATATTTACTGAGAACGGATATTTAGGAGAACATAGAGCTTCAATAAACCGCTATAATAAGTAACGTAAAAAGAATCGTTCTGCTCGTAATGTCCTAATTAGTATAATGCACAAAGAACTTAGAGCAACATATGAAGTTCATGACACTGCTAAAGGAATCTGGGAAGCATTGACAAATGCCTATGTGTAGAAGTCAGATGAAAAAATTCGGACAATGGAATTAGGGATGCCAGTCGGCTGCCCCATCAAAGATCATATTCGTAAGATTGAGCAGATGATAAGTGCCCTTATAATGCTAGGTGCAAATTGACTGAAAATCAAAAGATAATAATAATGCACCGTTCCTTGCCCGAATCTTGGATCTCAATCAAAAGAATTCTAAACCATACTAATTCTATCACTATGTTTAGAGACTTTTGTGGCCATTTGATATGAGAGGTTGAAATGAATGCAATTTAGCCAGGTTTGGCCAAGGCCTTTGCAGTAGAGACCCAAAAGCGGAAACTCATAAGAAAGCGAAAAAGAATGACCAAGAACAGAAGTCCGTAACACCTCCTCCAAATCTCAAAAAGAAAAATGGAAAGAAAAAGCAGAAAAAAAGGCTAATATAATCTGTTTCGTTTATGGAAACTCTGACCATTATGATCGGCAGTGTGCCCATAAAAAGATGGTAATTCCTAAGTTATTAGATACTTTATACGCAGGTGTTTGTTCTAAAATCCTTTCCGTTAATACTACATCTAACGAATGGATTTTGGATTCAAGCGCAACAAAACGCATAACACGAAGTCATCGAAGACTCAAGGAATTCCGACCTGTAGCTACGAAAGTTATAAGGTGTATATGAAAAATAATGCTATTGAAGACGTACTAGGGATTGACGTTTACCATCTCTGTATGCGCATAAGGTAAACAATAATCCTCCGTGATACTCTTTATGCACCAGGCGTGCGTCGAAATTTAATATCTATTTATAGGTTATTATTTAATGGTTTGATATTCATTTTTCTAGGACACAAATTTCTTTAAGACTAAATAGCCTCATCTTTGCATAGAAAAATTTAATTAAAGATTTATTTATTCTGGACATAGATAGTGATAATGCACATCTTGCTTTATCTGCTATGTCGAATAAACTGTAGTATCTGAATCTCTAAAATGGCATGTGAGGTTAGGTCACGTTGGAAAGGATCATATAACAAGACTATTACGTTCTGGTCTGTTAGATTCCTTATCCAAAGTTGATTTGTTATTTTACAAACATTATGTGTTCGGGAAGACTTCAAAGAAATCATTTCCTAAAGCGGCTAGGTCTAAGGGCCCACTAGAGATAATCCATTCAAATATCTATGGACCCTTCAATGTACATGCTAGAAATGGATGTCAATACTTTGTCGCTTTCATTGACGATTACTCATGCTATGAATGTGTGTATCTCATCTCACATAAATCTGAGGCTTTTGATTGTTTTCTTAAATATAAAGCTGATGTGGAAAATCAACTTGAGGAAAAAGATTAAAATCCTTCGATCTGATAGAGGTGACGAGTATACATCTGAAACATTTAAATCATATTGTGAAAATGTTGGCATTGTTCAGCAGTACACAATACCTTACACTCCACAACAAAATGGTGTTGCAAAGAGAAAAAATATAACACTATTGGACATGGTTAGATTGATGATGGCACAAGTCAATCTCTCTACCACATTTTGAGGAGACGCACTACTAATAGCCGTCTACGTCCTTAATAGAGTCTCATTTAAATCCATTCCTAAAATCCCATATGAGATATTGTTTGGGAGGATTCTTTCTCTAATCAACTTACGCCCTTGTAGATCTTTGGATATTTTTTACTACTTACTCTAAATAGTGGTAAACTTGATAGTAAAACCATTAAATGCATGTTCATAAGGTACCCCATGCATTCAAAAGGATACGTTCTAGTTTATGAGGACCGTGGACGATGGATTACGATAGAATCTTGGGACGTGACCTTTATCGAAAATAGATACCCCAGTCGAATGAAGCAAAAGATTCCAATAAAACTTTTTGAAATACCTGATGTATCTCAAGAGAGTGAAAGTTTTGCTTCTCAAAATGATAATGCTCATATAGTTCGTTAGGACACTGAGAAAATATTTTAACAGGCTCCTAAGTTACGTCGAAGCGAAAGAGGATTGATTCTCCAAAGATAGTTCAATATTGAGGGGCAGTCATTCTCTTGTATTGCGGTTGATGATGATGAACCTGATTCTTATCAGGATGTATTATTATCTTCTAACTTAGCCGATTAGGTTAATGCTATGGACGAAGAGATTACTTACATGAAGAATAATAAAATCTGAGAACTTATAGATCTATCTTCCAACCGCAAAGCAATAGGTAATAAATGGGTACTCGAGATCAAAAGAAAGACAGATGGTACAATGAACAAGTATAAAATATGATTAGTTGCTAAATGTTTCAAACAAAAAGAAGGCATTGATTATGAGGACACTTTTTCACCTATTGTAAAGTTCTCCTCAATCCACATAATCTTGTTCATTGTCACAAGTTTAAACTTAAAGTTATATCAGATGGATGTAAAGACTGCATTCTTAAATGGTGACTTGGATAAAGAGATATACATGCAACAACTCATGAGTTATATAGATAAAAAATATCCAAAGAAAGTCTGCAAGTTGTTGAAATCTATTTATGGGCTGAAGCAATCTTCAAGACAGTGGTACATGAGCTTTCACTTAGTCATCACTACTTTTGGATTCACAATGAGTGAAGAAGATTATTATGTATACATGAGACGATTTGGAAGATCTTTTCTAATACTATCTATAATATAGACGATATTCTGCTAGCTGATAATAACATGTAATTGTTGATATTAACAAAAGATTGACTATTCTCGAATTTTGAGATAAAAGATCTCGGTGAAGTCAATTTTATTCTTAGGGTAAAAATCATTGGAGATTACCCTAAGAAATTTTTAGGCTTGTCTCAAACTACCTACATACAAAAGATCTTAGAGTGGTTCAGGATGAATAATTCAAAAGCTGTTGAAACCTCTATGGACAAAGCTACCAAGTTAGACAGCAAATCGTGTCCCCAGACTAAAGTCGAGAAATTGGCCATGTCCTCAGTACCTTATGCAAGCGCAGTAGGGAGCTTAATGCATACTATGCTTTGCACTGGACTAAATATTAGTTATGCAATTGACATAGTCAGCCGTTATCAGAGTAACCTGGTACAGTCTCATTGGCAAGCCGTCAAATGTATATTTCATTATCTCAGAGGAATGAAGACCTAATGTTGTGTTATAAAGGTATGAGCTTCGGGCTCAAAGGATATTCTGATGCTGCTTAGGGTAATGACGCCGATGAGGAAAAGTCTACTTCAGGATGTCTTCTTACTCGGATGGGGAGCTATCTCATGATCAAGTAAGAAACAGACATCTACGGCTCTTTCATCTATGGATGTTGAGTACATTGCATGTTATGTTGTAGTTCAAGAGTGTATATGAGTTCACAGATTTTTACTAGGTCTGGGTGTTGTATCGATCGTTCGTCAGCCTATATCGCTGAAGATAGATAGTACTTCTGTCATTGACTTGGCAAAGGACCCTAAACATCACCAGAAATCTAAGCATATTGAGATCAAGTATCATTACGTCCGTGATCAAGTAAGAGATAAGAAGGTCGCTCTTAGTTACATTTCTACTAAGGAGATGATGGTTGATCCCATGGCGAAACCTATAGTAAGAGATCTATTTCAGGTTCATGTAAAGTAGATGAGATTGAGGAAAGCTTAAGTCATATGCTTGTTTCTAGTACCTTTGATCTTTCATTAATGAATAACACATTCAATTTATTCAGTATTGAGTACTTATATTAACTAGGTAAGTAGATCATCGGCATTTACTATGAGATTATATAGGATTTTTATTTTTTGTCGGTAGGCTGATCACCCACTTTCACGGGTTGACCAACCTTGAATGTACAAGAGAGGTACATTTGGGGGATGTTCATACGTCGAGGTATAGACTTCTCTTTATTGTGAATAATAAAGGATGATCATATGAGTCAGTCGTATCCGCCTATAATCTTAAAAGATTAAAGATAAGACTGATCAAGTTGAATAACATGATCGCACCATTACTTTTCATGCAATCAATGTTATGGCTGAATTAATAGCCAGGTTGTGAGGTTATGAGATGAGTCGTACCTCATGTAGAATGACCTGCGTATTGTAGACCCAGTATACACCTAGTATTATCTACTTTATGACTTGGATTGTAGCTACGTGCTGAGACCTTTTACCTACAGATTGTTTTTATTCGATCTAATTATTGCAACATGCAAATAACCAGTCTCGTATGTGACTCTTTATCCTTAGCTACCCTCTTGTGTATAGGGGGATGAGATTGAGTATCGTTACTTTAGTATACAATGAGGAAATGTCCTTGATTGGCCAGATTCAGTTACATTAGGAAAACAGCTTGATTGATTCTAAATTACACATCTGAGTGGGGAAGATCCCGTAACAGCCACACTAAGTTTCTAAAACTATAAATACGCACTTGAAAACTTATCCACCGACAGTATTAATTTTTTTATTAGACTTTTACAAACAATATTCTTTCTTAAAAGTATATATATAAGTATTGCTTTAAATTAATTTTAGTCAAAGCTTGTGAAGAATAGAGTTTTTATAATAACTCGATAAGTTGGATAAGTGCGTATGTTGGCCAAGTACTTCAGATCGGGAGTTAACTCCATCCGGTGTGGTCATGCAGACTAGGACATGTATTGCAAAGCTTAGGTTATTGAATACTAGTTAAGTGGTCACTTAGTACTTAAACACCTGTGAGAAGATTACTGTGATCCAGTTGGTCCCATACTTCTGATTCTTTTGATCGCGATATTTGGTTTTGATTGTTATTAAGCGAGTTAAATGGATAAATTTATTTATTTTTACCTATCCCACGATGTGATTGAGTGTGAGATGTTAGACATAGGCCAGTGGGGCTCACTGGTGGGCAATCACTAGTGCATGGTCCCATGAGGTAAGGCCTCTTCCGTTAGAAGATAGATTTCAAATTCAAATTTGAATGAGGATTTAAATGAGGAGATAGGGATAAGACCGGATAATTTCTGGTCTCATCCAAACTCCCCATTATTTCCTATGAATAAGTGAGGCTCTCTCGTGAAAATATACTAAGGAATAACGAGAGTAAAAAAAAAAGTGGTATATTGAAATTTGTCCACTTAGCTTGTCTTTAGGACGATCTAAGCCATAGATCATAATCCGATGCCATCTATACCGTAGAATCAGACGAGTGATTAGACTCATCTGCTCCAGTAGTGGTTAGGTGGACCGCTAGATCTGGACCGTTCATCTTCGACTTTGTAGAGGTTCTATATTGTGTAGACCATCAAATCTTGAGGGCTCACTCTTCCGCATAGATTTTCAAGTCTGAGTTAACCTAAGAACATTATATCCAAGCATTCACTAAAAACACAAGAAAAATCTCCAAGAATTTTTTATAACTTGTTCAAGTGATTGTGTTCATGTATTCAATGATACTTATCTAACTTTTTAGGCCTTTTCATTCATGGTTGGTGAATGAACCATGAAGCCACATAAATAGCCATGAATGCATGAAGCACATGATAATCAAATCACACTAAGTGACTATGCATGCATGGAGCGCATGGAAACTGCTCCATTGAAGGCATGCCATTAATTCGTATTCATGGTGCATGTTTGCCATTGCATGGTGTCTTTTCAACCTACCATGAGGTCCTAATGCATGATAATTCGTTGGGGACCATGAGGACGCACCTTAGTCATTGGTATCTAATAGTCATTGAATCAATATGTCCTATAAATAATCTAAACAAACTATGGGCATTATTTCAACAGTCATTCCATCATCTTGGAACTCATCTTTGCTGTTGAGCTTGAATGATGGAAGAATCATAGAAATGGAGGATGAGTGGCGCTGGTGTAAACAACCACAAAAGGCTTCTTCTAGCCCTAGAGGTACAACTCCATCGTTCCCAATTAAATGGTCATTAGGCTGCATGCCATGATGATGACTGATAAGCTGCACTTGAATCCTCATTCTTTTAGGTACGAGATAAACCAATGGGCTGGATTCTCCCAACAAAGAAGATGCCCAGTAGGGCCCACAGGATGATGGCTGTTATAATAGGGGCTGCGACAGCCCTGCAATAGTTGAAAGTTTTTGAAGAAAAATAAAAATAAAAAATTGTATCAGTTCATTACAGCCGTTTGGATAACCGTTTTTTAATACATGATGGGCACTACTATAAAAAGCTGGTTGCGACAAGTAGATAATATTTATGAATCATCTATTTATTTATTTTTTTCCCTTCAAATTTGGACCACTCACTATTTTACCCTTTTATTAATCCATGGGATAGCCAAAGATTGCTTGATCTGTGTGAATTTAGAGATATGGTCCATCCTAATGGAACCACAATTTGGATGGATGGATAAAAGTACATCAGTGACACATCTGGAAGATGAGTTCAGTACAAATTTATTTATTTAGATTTATTTAAAAAATGGTACAAAGATGGTCCCCGAGATCAGTATTTGGCATGTGGGGCCCACATGGTTAGTAAATCCAGATCATTGGTTGCTGAGTCCCTCCTAAATTTACCCACCAATTAGGCAATCCAGGACTTACATTGACCATGGAATTTCTCTTGCTGCTTAAAATGGAAATACCCATCAAACCTGGTACTTAGCCGGTATCCTGATTTTGAACTGTTTAAGGCCGACCTTATTCAAAATTATGATTTTTTGGCAGGCCCGAGCCCGGCCCATTGACAGCCCTAATTAATCCATTCTATTGGTAACCATGTCCAAGATATTGAATCAGATTATATTAATAAGCAGTATTCATAATCAGGAAGATGAGTTGTGGTCCATATGTAATTGGATGCATGGCGTTAGCTTTAAAACCTTTCAAATTGATAGACCACATGTGGTAACGGGTGTCAATCCAAACCAGACAAGAATTCTAGTGAAACCCAGACCCATGACCCACATTACCCTGTGGATCAGAGCTACCCAGTTAAAATTTTCGAAGATGATGTCCTCAAAGTTGAAGGTGGAAACAACAGATATGGTGATTTAGAGAAACGAATGTGAGGTGACCCACATGCACATGCATAGAGCTATTCATCTTCAAGGCTCAGTGGGAGTGTGTGGAGGCCCACACACGTGCATAGACCTATTGGTCTTCAAGTCCAATATGGCTCAACTTATGTGGGCCGATCCCTCTTCCGATTTGTGGATTTTTTAATTTTATATATATATATATATATATATATATATATATATATATATATAATTAAAAAAATTATGTATGTGTTTCAGTATCCTAGTTTTGGAGATCATAATGGTTCATCTGTTTCTATGCAAGTTATATGTGGGCTTTCCAAGGAAATTTTCATCCAACGGCAAAATCACTATAATTGTTTCTAAAACCATGTTACCATGACTCCGCTCATCATATTTGGATTTGGAGCTGATATGGTTTCAGAAGCAATTACTAAAGTAGGATGAGAGAAGGTGATGTGAGTCATGGTTCATCTGTACAAATGAACCGCAAAACACCTTCCCATGTCCAAACTCACTTATCTTATTCACATCTAATCAATGTACCTAAATTCCCAATATTGAACTGTTTAAACAGTGCTCAGAACACTTCATTCTGGATTTTATTATTATTATTATTATTATTTTTTAATGGTTTGGTCAAATGATAGAGTGGGAAATGAGAAATGCTAATCTTATGGTACTCTTAGTTGCATAGGTATTATGTAGAATGTTTATTAGGTTTCAATGCATTATTTAATGCAAACATCGCACCAATCTAACAATACTAACCACCTTATCAATAACATCTAAAATATTTACAGTCAAGATAGTGCAAGATTTTGATCAATGTATTTATTAAGGCCCTTTAGAGTGCACCAGTCTATGTGTACATGCGGAGCACCGAACTGATGAGATGCACACAGTCCCCCGTTGTGTTCCTTATAAACACCAAATTGATGTCTCTTTTATTTATTTATTTATTTTTGTTAGTTATCTATGTAAATAGAAGACCATCTTTGTAAATAGGGAGATGATGATAAATAAAGAATTATAGGCAAGGAGATAATAGATAGACATTCCCTTTTCTCTTCTTTTCCTTATTTCTACAATGTATCAAAAAAAGCCTCTTTTTGCTATTTTGTTTTTCTCTAATAAGGTCCAACCCTTCCAACCCTTAAACACCATCATTATAGAAGTCCTCTGATTCAAATATCTGGGACTCCCTAGTCAAAACCAATGCCATCAGCGACTTCTTGTTGAATCATTTATCAAGCCAGGAGACAAACCATTGGTTTAAAATCTCCACTAACGGAAGAAAACGCCAACGAATCAAATCCTCACCACCAAAAGTGCGGTTCAAAAGTCACAGGACGTGAGGCAATGGTTCATATCCCAGGAGTCATTGGTAAGCTCTGGCTTGATGGGAACACATTCAAAGTACCATACAGATGTTGTACAGTCTCTTTTGTGTTCCTGATGAACACCATATTCATTTGTATCTCTTAGTTAATCATCTTTTAGACATCTTTTGGTTATTTGATTTCATTTGGTACGTAAACCCAATTAATTGGGATAAGGCTTTATTAATATTAATTAATGATGATTTGATTTATTTTAGTAATTAAAAATATAACATTATCGAGGAAAACACTTCTTTTAACAATATCTACAAAACCCATCATGATCACTTCTGTTAGGCAATCATAAACATCCCATCCATTGCTTCGAAAACAAGGATGCTACACAAAATAAGCCAAAAATCAAGGATGGATTGGATCATACCACCAGTCTGATTTTCACATGGTAGCCCATGAAATTGTGTTCTAGACTAAATGGACAGTGAAGGTCGATAGATTGAACTGTCCAAATGAACAAATGCAAATGGATGTAGCTTAGGGATTCAAGAGAAAAATGTTGGTGTGATTTGGAGATTAATTATACCCAAGCAATCTAGATTCATGCCTTCTCTTTGCAGTTTGTCAGGAGCAGCATACCATAATCCATCTGGATTATGACCCTACAATCGCTATTTCAACCAGCACAGTGGGCCCTTTGATACATGATTAGCACAGCACATTGATGATCATGGAACTTTTATCTGCAATCTAACAACTCAGTAAGCCAATATTTAGAACATGATCCGAATATTGATGAAAGATGCTTTGGGAAATTAACGTTCAGTCATGCAGAAACATATGAATGGCTGGATCGGGTGCAAAAGTAAGAACTACATGGACCAACATTTTACGGTCTCAATGTATTACGATTTACGAGTAGCATGCCAAAGAAAAGAAAAAAATTGCATACACACCCATTACACATGCTCGTAGATGGGGAAAAAGACGGGCATATAGAAATTTTTATTGGAAGATGAGCACCGATCAGTATTGGATCAGGGTCTGGTTCAACTTACGGCATGAAAAAGAAAAAAGTGGAAAAAAAATAATAAGAATAAATATAAAACAAGAAGAAGAAGAAGAAGAAGAAGATCAGGGTCCAGTTCAACTTAACAGCAGGAATAAGAAAAACATCAAAAATTAAAAAGAGACTGAAATAGAAGAGGTGGGGACAGAAACCTTCAAAATGTAGCAATAGCACAGCAAGGGGGAAGCTGGATCATCTCTCTCTCTCAAAAAAAAAAGGAAGGCGGGTGGAAGCTGGACCTGGGGATTTAGTTAAAGACCCCGCTTCTGCATCAGGCTGATCATTTGGAATGCATGCTGACCCCTTCCAAGACAGAAAATTCCGATGGTCCAACTGCATCAACAAATCCACGTACTGATAACTGTGATGGACTGGTGTTTTTACCCAGCAACTCGTGATCTATAAAGATAACAATGACAGTTATATCATCATGGAAGAAGCGCCGGATTCCCTTCTCAACCTTCTTAAGGTCTGCATATCTCATTTCTCTCTTCCTAGCTGCCTCTTGTAGAGCTTTTATGACAAGTCTCCTGGCTATTCCCTATCATAGAAACGAGGGTGAACCTCAGAGCAGTGAAAAGAGAGGATAAAGCAGGGAATGCAGAGAGGGAAATATACCGCTCGTGGGTAATTGTACACAATTTCTGCTGCTTCTTGATTCGTCACATGTTCCCAAAGGCCATCAGATGCAAATATCAAAAACTTATCTTGGGGGCATATTACTCTCGTATATACAGATGGTTGTGCCGTCAGTACAGGCCGACGAAGAGGTTCAGAGAGATGGAAACGTGAGATAGATGGATCCAGAGTAAATTCTGGTGCTTTCAAGTATGCATCTCCTATTGATCTGGAAACCTACAACCACCATATGTAAAGAGCGCGACATCAATATACAAGCGATATGTGAATATACCCAACCAAGGTATTCCGTATCGGTAACGGTGGCCGTAACAGTCACCACCATTACCGATACGGGTATCGGCCATAACAGCCGATACGGGGTGGTAATGACCGTTACGACCTCCGTAACGGTTGAAAATTTTCTTTTATCCGAAATATTCAGAAAAAATATCTAGAAAATCAAGAATAATGTAAATATTTCAAATATATATTCATTTTTTGTTTTGAATATGTTTATGCTAGTGTAACGGTCCACTCTTTGGTGAGAGTGTTGCATCGGGCTGTCTAGTGAATTATTTAATATGATTATGAATCTAATGTTTACACATCACAAACAAGCATTAGAACTAGAAATCAGAAAAAGACATAAATATTGCTTTTTCAATTTTTTGAAAAAAAGTCCTTCAGAGATTCTATTCGCTCAAATCACTTCAATCCACAGTTTTAATCTTAAAAGTTATAGTAAGAGTGGTCGAAATCTGTTGTAAAATGATATAGGAGAGTTTTTGAAATGAGAAAAGTGAAAAAGAGGAAAAAATGAATTTAAATAAGGGAAAAAAAAGAAGAAAAAAGTGATCGTTTTTCTACTGTTACGGGAGTAATGGTCATTATGCCCGTAACGGACTTTACGGCCACCGTAACGGCTGATATGGTCTAAAAATACTAACTGCCCCTTTTCACCCCGGTATCGCGTATCGGTCATGGCCGTTACCTATACATATTGGCCTTTACGGGTGTATCGTAACAGATATGGAACACCTTGTACCCAACTGTAAAAGCATGCGCTAACATAACAAAACACACAAAGCACACAGCACTTATGGAATAAAAAAGAAAATCAAATTAGGTTTCAGTTAAGTATATCTGCTAAATATGCAAACCAAAAACAGAACACCAGGCACGTGCTTACCTAAGATGCATTGAAAATACATACAAATGGAAGCGCGGCCAGGTATAGTATAATCGATCCATTTCACATGAACTAGTACTGATTTTCCCGGAATCATGATACCCAGATACTTTGAGAAAGATCAGTCACCCGTGCATATTAGCAGACAAAGCTGTACTTGTTGAGGGATGATTAGTACCCTTGTATTTGTAGTGGCATTCCTGTAATTCTTTGGTGATGGCAAACTTGCAAATATATTACTGTCTGGATCTCTCCAATCCTCCCACCTATTCTAGATTCTTCCTGCATTTGGTACTAGAGGTCTATAAATATCATATATTGCATTCTATCACATAAAATTGTCTTCGGTCAACATGGTATCAGAGCAAGTTCTCTGATCCTACATTCTACTCTTATATTCTCTACTCATCTTTTGTGTTAGATCTATAGATAGCGGATCCTGTATTCCCTCTATTCAAGAAATGCAATTGCCTTCAATGCTAAAATGGTATCAGGGAATGTTCTCTTATCCTCTAATATAAATATATATATATATATATATATATATATATATATATATATATATATATATATAGCTAGTCTCCTACAAACCGTACTGCACGGAATTTATGTGCAAGCCTTCATGTACGCCGTAGGATGAGGAGAGCAGTTGGGATTCCACTGCATTATGAAAGAGAGTCTTTGGAAAAAAAGACTCTCTCCTACACTCACGCCGAGGGAGGCGGATTAGCTACTGCCAAGTTGAGCAGCAAGACTTAAGTGACGTCACCAAGTTTTGTAGGCCCACCTTGATGTATTTGTTGTATCCACACTGTCCATCCAGTTTTAGAAATCATTTTAGGACATGAGAAAAAGAATGAGTATATCGAAAGCTGGAGTGAACCCCACCACAGAACCCACCGTTAAAACCTTCATAAGGTCCACTATGATGTTTATTTAAGATCTAACCTGTTCATATGTTAACCTAGACATTAAAGAAGGGAAAACACTAATATCAGCTTGATCAAAAAACTTTTGTGGCCCTTACAAGTTTTTAATGGTGAGCGTCACTATCTCCACTGTTTTCTGTGGTGGGGTTCACTCAAGCTTTTGATCTGATTCATTCTTTGGTTCATGCCATAAAATGATCTCTACAAATGGATGGACGGTGTAGATACAACACATACATCATAGTGAGGCCCACATAATTAGGTGACGTCACTTCAATAGCAAGTCTTCTCAACCAGTCAGTTTTGGACAGGGATTGCGTCCAACCCCCGCGTGGATGGGCAGGGCTCTGCGAGGTGGACAGTAATGTTTACATGCCATACGCAGCCCTGCGAGATCGACAGTAATGTTTACATGACATCCGCACCGTTCATAACATCATTTCTACTGAGATAACTAAAAACAAAAATATTATCTTGATTCAAAACTTATGTGGCCCCATGAATATTTAAGCCGTGGACATTCAATCCTCATGTTTTCAATACACTTGAGTATTAGATCCAGCTCATTTTTTACCCTATGTCCTAACATGATCTCAAAAAATGGATGAATGGGATGGATTTCTCAAAAACATCACGGTGCACCCCACCTATGTTCTAGCGTAGGAACTTGATGCGAAAGGCCTTGGCAAGAAATCAGGAAACGGATTGGCCGGTAACCGTCTAGCCAATGGCTAGTGGTCAATGCTCCGTGAGCCCCACCATGATGTGTGTTTCATCCATTCAATCCACCCATTCTTTTATATCATTTTATGGTATGAGCCTAAAAATGAGGTTGATCCAAATCTCGAGTGGACCGCAAAGTGTTGATTGAACGCCCACCATTAAAAACTACTTGGGGCCACAAAAGTTTTGGATCAAGCTGTTATATATTTTTTCACTTCTTCCAAATTTTTATGACCTAATCAATAGGTTCGATGTCAAATAACCATTACAGAGGCCTAGGAGGTTTTTAATGGTGGACTTTCAATCAAATTTCTTTTCCATGGTGTGGTCCACCTGAGATTTAGATCCACCTCATTTTTGGTATCAAGATATAAAACTATCTTTAAAAATGGATGGACGGCGTGGATAAAACTTATACATCATTGTGGGGTCCACATTGAACCGACCACTAGCCACTGGCTAGTGGTAGCGTACTAGCCAAACCACGTCCAAAAGTCTGGATTGGAAGCGGATTGCATGCCGAGTAACTCAGTACCCTAAGTGTACTAAGTAAAATCTATGGGGCCCACCGTGATTTATTTATTTTATCCACTCTGTCCATCCATTTTATCATATAATTTTATTGCATGAATTCAAAACTTAAGCCTACAAAAATCTTAAGTGGACCACATCATAGGAAATAGTATGAATAGAAAATCTACCATTGAAAAATTCTGGGAGGCCACAAGTTTTGGATCAAGTTGATATTTTAGTTTTCCCTTCATCCATGTATTTGTGATCTTATGAACGGGTTGAATGACAAATAAACATCACTGTGGGCCATAAGAAAATTTCAACGGTAGAAATCATTATTCCCACTGTTTCCTGTGGTATGGCCCACTTGAGCTTTGGATATGCTTCAATTTTGGGCTCAACCACTGTAATGATCTAGAAAAACGGATCAACGGTGTGGATAAACCAAATACATTCACTGTGGGCCCAATGATAAGAGCGTTCTGAGTAACTCAGTACGCAATCCGATTTCGTTTGGATCAGATGTTGTACCACACACAGGTGGAAACGGATTGGCTACCCCTTGCCACTAGCCATGTGGGCCCCACTATGAAGTATGTCTCTTATCCATGCCCTTCATCCATTTTTAAAGATCATTTTAGAGCTTAATACAAAAAATGAGACGGATATAAATCTAAAGTGGACCACACCACAAGAAAACAATAGTGATTGGATATCCACCATTAAAATCCTACTAAGGCCAACTATACTGTTTATTTGACATCCAATTTGTTGATTAGGTCATACAAACCTGGATGAAGGGAAAAAAAACAAAGATCAACTTGATCCAAAACTTTTATGGCCCTCAAAACGTTTTTAATAGTCGACGTTCAATCAACACTGTTTCAATCTCTCCTTATTGTTTTCTGTGGTGGGGTCCACTCCAGCTTTCGATATGCTCATTCTTTTTCTCATGTCCTAAAATGATCTCTAAAACTGGATGGACGGTGTGGATACGACAAATACATCAAGGTGGGCCCACAAAACTTGGTGATGCCACTTGGCAGTAGCTAATCCGCCTCCCTCGGCGTGAATGTAGAATGAATGTAGGAGAGAGTTGAAGACTCTTTCTCAATGAAGTGGAATCCCAGCCGCTCTCCTCATCCTACGGCGTACATGAAGGCTAGCACATAAATTCTGTGCGGTACAGTTCGTAGGAGACCGGCACTCTCTCTCTCTCTCTCTCTCTCTCTCTCTCTCTCTTTCACTAAATATATATATATCATCATTCATCATCTCTTCCTCCTCTCCCTCTCCTTCATTCCAGAAGGTTATTTTCCTCTATTCCTCTCCCCAAACCTTTGTGCAACAACCACCTTGTCTCCGGAAGGCCCCACTGACAAAACTTCAACTAGAACCAGCCTCTAAACACCGTCCATCGCTTGGCCACCACCACTTCACATTGCCACTTTTGTCCACCACCACCTCACCATCCCTCTTATGGTTAGCCTCAACCATAGTTACCTAATTTGATGAACATATCCTTGGAAAGTGATTTGGTTTGTTGAACAAATTCTCAGTTCAAATCACCCAAAATCAGTGGACTAGATTAAAGCAGTTTGATTTATTTAGATGAAGGGTCAAGGCCAATTTGGTTCAGTTCATGAATCAGATCAATTTAGTTCCATATACAAATAAATATAAGATAAGAAGAGGAAGAGGAATTCACTGCATCCTGTTATGGTGGAGTTTTATTTCAAACTTGCCTACAAATGGAGGTTGTGGTCGAATTTTATTTCAAACTTGCCTACACATGGAGGTTGTGGCAAGAAAAAACGCCAAACCACCTGCATATATACAGAGTCACAGCAATGCAAACAGCTGCAGCAGCAGCACCATCATCACAACAACAATATATCTTACCTACATAAAAGTTCACCACACACTTCAATCCAGACAATCCAAAGCGAGTGATCCATTGTGGACGGAGCATGTTCTACGACTCACATTTATCAAAAGATACCAGCACTTAATTTATGACATCAAATGGATATTAAAATAAAATCATTGATGTGTTAAATGCAATGAGCATATGAAATTATTTATCAGTACAAATTCTGGTTGATGTTCAATCCACAATGGGGCCCAATGTTTGGTCAATCACAATTGTTACAATCTATGCCACATTTGTGGTAGACAATACTCCATCGCTTATGAAAGGGGCATGAACGATTGTGATAGTACAACACCATCTTTTTAAGTTGGTGTTTATCGACCATACACATGCATAAGCATGTGGCTATAGGACCATCCAAATCATGGGCCCCATTTGTGTACGAGCACCCACCAAAATTTACATTAATAGAGCAGCTTAGCCATCTTATTTTGATTGTTGTATTTGGAGCGTTTAGAAGTGATAACCATTCGGGATTGTTGACGAATACTTGTGTGGGCCATACACCCTTTACTTCTTCATGATGTTTATGTTAGAGTGGGTTTTTTACTTTAGAAATGACTGGGCTTTTTTTTTTTTTTTTTTTTTTTTTTTTTTTTTTTTTTGCTTAAGGGCAATTTGGTCCTTTTAACTCTTTATTAAATTAATATTTAAAAAATGGGCTCTCTCTCTCTCTCTCTCTCTCTCTCTCTCTCTCTCTCTCTCTACTTTTCTTCCTCTTTTATTCTATATAATTCTACATGGTATCAGAGTGTTCCTTGTTGTTGGTGTAATACATCTTCCGCTCCTCCCCTCATTCTCTTTGTTCTCTCTTTTTATTAAATTAATATTTAAAAAAGGGGCTCTTAAATGGACTCTCTCTCTCTCTCTCTCTCTCTCTCTCTCTCTCTCTCTCTCTACTTTTTTTCCTCTTTTATTCTATATAATTCTACATGGTATCAGAGCGTTCCTTGCTCTTGGTGTAATTCATCTTCCACTCCTCTCCTCATTCTCTTTCTTCTCTCTCCGTTTTATTTTTTGGGACTTATTCATTTTCCTTGAGCCATAACTTCTTTAAGAAGCCTAAGGTTTCTTTGTGTTCTCCCCCGTTTTATGTGTCGGGCCTTTGTAATGGAAGGTGAATGAAGTCCATGTGGTCATCACCTCTCATGTGGTTATTTGAAGCATGTGGGCTGGTTGCTCTTGTCGAATGTTGTACACTTGATCTTTTCATCCCCCATAGATGGATGGAAAGTGTGGACACGTGGGCTGGTTGTTCTCTCCAAGAATGATGTGCCCATTGTATGAAGTGTGTAAGTGAAGTTTCCGTTGATTGTGACGTGTGTTGACGCAAAACTAGTGGTATTCTTCTTTCCTTTAATAGAGGAAAGTGATCTGAAAACCGGATTCGTAAATCCATCTAGTTTTTTAGGGATCTAGATAGCTGATAGCCTCTTCCAAGTTAAAATGGAACAAATTATCTCTAGTGGTCAAAGTTCATCCAAGTGTTTTTAATAGCCAAGGGAAAATTCAAATACTTGACCATAGAAAAACCTAATATGACATGGTTGTGGAATAGTATGGAACAATCCATTAGTGTGAATGTAATGTTTTTTTATACTGCAGAGGACGTGTGGATTCATTTCAAGAGATGTATTCATCCGACAAAAACATCTTTTGTACGTACCCACAGTTTGAGGAGATATTTGGAATTCAATAGAGATAAATCCTTGGATGACTATTATTCAAAACTTGAAGGAATATGATAGGAGCTAGATGTGTACCAGCTTCTCACTACAAATTTGAAAAAGCAACATGATGAGTTTCAAGTAGCTAAATTTTTATCCGGTTTAAAACCTGAGTATGAGCCAGTTTGTGCATAGATTTTGGGTGGCAAGGATATGCCATCTCTAAACGAGGTAGAAGCACACCTCCCAACATGTATCCCCAGGGTCTACATGTGAAACCAATGATAACTATACTCTTACATCTTTCTCAGGATGAGGCAGAGGTGGTGGTCATGGTGGCAAAGGTAATCAATGCGATTATGGTGAAGTGGGAGGACCGGAGGAGGTCATGGTAGAGATCATGGACCTTGGAAGTGCACACATTGTAGGCTTGTAAGTGCACACATTGTAGGCTTACAAGCCATTCGGTTGGAAGTGTTGGGATATTCAAGGAAAGGCAGCATCGGTTAAGGCATCTCATATTGAAGAAAGCAGTGGGCCTCATCCAGCTAGTTCCACTTCTACAACACAACCGTCACGTACGTCTAGAGAGATGGTTACAATTACTCAAGAGTATTCCAAGTTTAAATACCTGTAGAATCAACGTGTTCCTATATCGCCCCTACAACTGCGTTCGTAACCTCATATATATGGCTTGTTTGGGATCCAAGTGTTCTGCTCCATAGGTCAACTGCGGAGCATTTGACCATATGACAAGTAAATCTACTGCAAGGTGTCCCAAATCAGTTACATATAGGCCGTAATGGCCTACACGTAACAGTAACAGCAGTTACCATTATGCAATACAGGGTTGAAATGACGGGGTCCAGCAAAAAAAGAATTGCAACGGCCATTACAGTGCATAATGGCTCTAGCGGTCCTCGTGACAATCGTTACACTCAATTTATTTTTTTTACTCCACAACGCACACCGCTTAGTGCACATGCATTGTTTCGGTGCATGGGGCGCACCTTGATTTATGTGGTGTATCCATGTTGTCCAGCAGTTTTTTTAGTTCATTTTAGGCCATGGTCCCTAAAATGAAGCAGATCCAAATCTCAAGTGGACCACACAGTAGGGATTGAATGGCCATAGTTAAAAACTTCCTAGGGCCCACTGTGATGTTTATTTGCCATCGAACTTGCTGATAAGATCACAGACCTGGATGATGGGAAAACACAAATAGCAGCTTGATCCAAAAAATAGTTTGGTCCCAATAAGTTTTTAATTGTGGGAGTCCACCTGAGATTTGGATCTGCCTCATTTTGTGGACCATGCCCTAACATGAGTTGGCAAAAAGGATGGACGGCATGGATATACAAAAAATGCGTTGAGGTGGGCCCCACATTCAAGGTGTTACTCACTATGGTCCACCTGAGATTTATATCTGCCTGATTTTTGGGATCATGCCTTAAAATGAGTTGGAAAAATAGTTTAATGGCATGGATATAAAAATACATCGAGATGGGCACCACATTTAGGGTCTCACCCATTGGTGGTCCACTGGAGATCTAGATTTGCCTCATTTTTGGACCATGTTGTAATATGTTGGCAAAACAGATGGACGGCATGGATATACAATACAGGCAGGCCACACATACACGGTCCTAAAAAATTGCACATGAGGCATATATTAACTCAAAATTAATTACTTAAATTATGAATCTGTTCAGACATAAAAATATATAAAATGATAAGCAAGATCAAGATAATAAGAAGGAAGAACAAATGAAGAAAAAAGAGAATAGGGGGAAATCATTGTTGCATGAACCCGTGCAAAGAATGTTTGTTGCGCGGGCCCGCGCAACATTAATGTTAGTTGCGCGGGATCGCACAGTGTAAGATTGATCAGGATGGGCCAGGTGGTCAAGATATTATGAGAAGTGGGGTCCACAGCACGAAGATCGAGGGTTCGCACGTGTGAAGGCTTATAAATACCCCACTCTCCCTCTCATTTGAACACAAAGAAGATGACGAAGAAGATCAGAGCTCCAGAGAAGAAGATTCCGAAGGAATTTTGAAGAAAAGAAGGAAGAGAAAGAAGAAATGGATTTCTTCCATTTGCGTTGCACCGTGCAACAACATGTTGCGCAGACCCGCGCAACAACATATTGTTGCGCGTGGAACATTATCAAAAAGCCTAAACTCTGTCAAAATCATTGGAGTGGACAAGTTTTTCTTCATTTCAAAGCCATGTTATGAACTGAAGAAGAAGATACAAGATGTTCACATCCATACAATATTCTTCTCGTTGAGATGAACAAATCATAAGCCGAAATGTTGTTGGATCTGCCGGCTTTGATATTTGAATATAAAAGATTTACAGTTAATTTCAGGTTGTCGGGTTCGTAAATATATTAGATAACCCGGTACAACATTCTCACCAAAGATTAGACCGTTACACTATCATAAACATGTTTAAAATTATAAATGAATGCATATTTAGAATATTACAATTTTTCAAAATTTTTGGATATTTTTCTAGAATTTTTGGAGTAAAAAAACTTTTCAACCAACATAAGGGTGTATCGGCCATTACACCAATTCAACGTATTCATAACGGTAGGTACAATTACCGCTATGGAATACCTTGATCTACTGCTTTTTCCTCCGTCAATACGGTATTAACAAATTCATATGTCAACTTGAAAGGTGGTATCCAATCCAAAGTAGATGGAATGGGTATTGTTCATCCAAGTTCTTTCCTTGCATTGTCTTATCCTTTTTGTCCCTAAATTTCCTTTCAACCTTTTATCCGTTAGCAAGCTCATAAAATCTTTTAATTGCTCTGTAACTTTCTATCATTCACAGTGTTTTTCAAGATCTAAAGACAAAGAAGAAGATCGGTGGAGGACATTAACACCATGGGTTGTACCATCTTGATCATGAAATTGTTGGAGCTACAACACAAAAGAACATCTCTCTTTATCAATAGCATTACTGTCTCGGTCATCCACCCCTAAAATTTCTCACAAGTGTTATTCATTCCTTATTGCATGTGTTAGTTTTTGGAGTGTGTGAGTTGAGTAAATATTGTCGTGTTACCTTCCCACCACATGTAAAAAAGCGTAGTTCAGTTCTATTTTCTTTAGTCCATTCGTATGTTTGGGGATTAGTTAAAATTCCCAGTAAGACAAGGCACAAGATTTTGTTACATTTGTTAATGATTTTTCACAAATAACTTAGATTTTTTATGGAAGAAAGATTTGAATTATTATCTATTTTTAAGATCTTTCACATGTTAGTACAAAACCAGTTTAACTCAAAAGTGTCCATGTTTCATTCAAATAATGCCAAGGAATATATGTCACAATCCTTTATTCTAGATTTTTCTGAAATAGGTATATTGCATCAAACATCATGTGCACACACCCCACAACAAAACGGCATGACAGAACATAAAATCATCACCTGCTAGAAGTAAATTGTGCTTTATTACTTCACATGAATGTTCCTAAAAGTTTTTAGAGTTATGCAGTACTAATGGCATGTTTCCTGAAAAATCAAATGCCCTCAAATATTTTAATAGGTAAATCACTTCATAATGTCTTACTCCCAGATATTCTGTTGTTCTCTTCACCTCTTAGAGTTCTTAGATGTGTATGTTTTGTTCACTAGGTGGAATAGGGTCGTGATAAGTCAAATCCTCAAGCCATTAAATGTGTTTTCCTCGAGTACTATTGAACACGAAGAGGTTATATTTCTACAGTCCTTCACTTCGAGGACAATGTGTACACAAATGTGTGCCCCTGCCCTTTTTTGAGGCGAGACTATTCCTTGCGGATGCATGCAATCACCGGCAACCACGTGCATCAGGTAATGCCAGAAAGGGGAGTCGAACCCATGCCTATAGGGAGTATATCCACTATGTTGGCCACTCGCGCAAACCCTGTCGGGTCATGTACGCAGATGTTACTTTCTTCGAGTCTACTCCATTCTTCTCAAAAGATAGTAAATCTCTTAATGTGGAAATTCTACCTATACCTATTGCGATTGAAGAAAACATAGTCCAATCTCTTAATGCCTGGAGAGGGGAGTCAAACCCACGCCTATAGGGAGCATACCCACTGTGTTGGCCACTCGCCCAAACCCCATCAGGTCGTGTACACAGATGTTACTTTCTTCAAGTCTACTCCATTCTTCTTAAAAGATAGTAACTCCCTTGATGTGGAAGTTCTGCCTATACCTATTGCAATTGAAGAAAACATAGTCCAATCTTCCTACCTCTTTACCTGTTAACTCCTTTGTTCCTATTGTACCTCAACTAAAAGACTACTCATGACTGAAATGATTATACAATGTAGCCAATAAATGATGTGCCATCTACTGTATCCTCTTCTAAGGCCTATAAACTAATGACTTCTCCAAATAGGTATGATGTTCCTATTGCCTTAGGAAGTGTGTGTGTGTGTGTGTGTGTGTGTTGATTATCCTATCTTTGCATATGTATCTTTTCAATGCTTGCCTCCCACTTTTCACAAATTTGCCCTATCTTGTCATCTCATTCTATTCCCAAGTTATATCAAGAAGCATTGTTAAATAGGGAATGGAAGCAAGCAATGGAGGAGAAAATGGTTGCTTTTTATCAAAATAACACTTGGCAACTCATGTAGTCTACCTGTTGGTGGACTAATGGTACGATTGAGCGTTTAAAGGCTTGCCTGGTTGCTAAATATACTCAAACACTTGGTGTTGATTATGCTAAAACATTCTCTAGTTTTTTTTTTTTTTTTTGAAAGGTTACTTTATAGAAAAGAAAAAGGAGAGGAACAGATACAAAAAGAGAAACAAGGGGAAAAGGGGATTGCCGAGCAGGCAATCAAGCCTTTACAAACTAAGAAAACTAAAATCAAAATCCTTAAATCCTACTACATAAACCAGCCACTCAATCAGCCACTAAAACATTCTCTTGTTGCCAAGTTGAATTCTATTCATTATATTCCTTCCGTGGCTATTAATCACGGTTGGCCCCTCTTCCAAGTGAACACTAAAAATTCCTTCTTTTTTTTTTTTCATGATGACCTAATGGAAGATCCAATATTTCAAAATTGTATCTAGAATGACTGGAAAAGTGGAAACAAGACCAGATATAATTTGATTGTTATGAGCAAATCCAAAATCTTTGTAGACCGAACCAATCATTAGTTCCCAACCATGGGGCGAGTGGAATCCAATACATAAATCAGTTAATAAAAGAATAGAAAAAGCTTTTATTGTGTTGCTTAAGTTATATGGAGCAACCGCCTAGTTTCTTTACTCAAGGGAAGTCAAAAAATGTATGTAAATTACGAAAGGCAATCTATGAACTGAAGAAATCACCACATGCATTATTTGACAAATTCAGTAAAGTTGTACTAAACTATGACTTTGTTCAAAGTTAGATCATTCAGTCTTTATACGGAGAGGCACCATGGGCCTTATTGTGTTAGTGGTATATGTTAATGATATTGATGTTACAGGAAATGACAGTAGTTAAGGAGTTGAAGAAGTATTTACAGAGGCACTCAATACCTTCTCGGTATAAAAGTTGCCAAATCAAAGGAACGAATTAATCTATTTAAATAAAAGTATCTTTTGGTTGTTCTTATAGCGATTGGTCTTCTTGGTACTCAGTTAGTGGAAAGACCAATGGATCCAAATCACAAACTTGTCGGTGATCTAGAAGATATATTTGAAAACCCATGGAGGTATAGAATATTGGCTGGGAAACTTAACCATTTAACTATCATTTGACTAGAATCTTATGCCGTGAATGCGGTAACCCGTTTAGGAACTTTTCAAAGGTACCATACATGGATGCAAATATTCTTGCAATATCTTAAAAGGACACCAGATCAAGGAATTCTATACAAATGGAACAATAATCTTCAGGTTATAGGGTACTCTGATGCAGACTAGGCATGTTCTTTGGCAAATAGGCAGTCTACTACTGGGTATTTGTATGCTTGTGGGAGGAAATCTACTCATGTAAAAGAGTAAGAAGTATAACATTGTGGCCTAATCAAGTGTTGAGGAAGAATAGAGAGCAATGGCTCATACTACTTGAGAGTTGATGTGGATTAAGAAACTGTTGTACTAAATGGGATCTACAGTGAATCTACCTATGCAATTGTCCTATGATAATCAGGCAGCATCCCACGTTGCAAATAATTCAATCTATCATAAAAGAACTAAACCTATTAAGGTTGATTGTAACTTTATCCATGAGAAGGTTTCTAGTGGTGAAATATCTACACAATATGTCCAATCTTGACCTAACTGATGTATTCACCGAAGCCCTTCCTCACAGTTAGTCCACACACATATACTCTAAGCTTGGCATCAACAACATTTATGCTCCAACTTAAGGGGGAATGTTGATGCATAGTTACGCGATTCATGCAACTATATAGCCCACCAAGCTCTTTCCTTCTTTATGGTGTTTATGTTAGAGTAGGTTTTTAGCTTGGGACTTATTGGAGTTTTTTGCTTTTGTTACTTATGGCAACTTGATCCTAACTCTTATTAAATCAATATAAAAAGGAGAAGAGGGACATCCAACTTCTCTCTCTTCTTTTACTCTATAATTCTATAACGATCATTGGCGTTTCTACTTCTTTACAAATGGTGAGTGTACTTCTTTACAAATGGTGAGTGCACTAAATGCACTTTTTTGGTACATAATGATGTGTCACACATGTACAAGATCCAATCCATTCATAATGTAGGCCTTGCCGTTAGATGCATAATCTTACAAACTAGGTTGATTGGGTATACTGGGTGTAAAGTAATCTAGATTCAGACTTTGGAAATGCGAAGTGGTACCATTGAAAAAGGGGGGGAAATGAAGGACAAAATAGTGAGTTCACTGACCTGAATGATGCCTTTGATACGCCACACCCCATGCTTTAGCACAACAATATGGGAATCATCTGGATGCGAAGACCTGAGTTCCTGTCGAACCTCCTCTAAACTTGCATTATGATCCCTCGTCAATTGCTCAGCAATGATGTCATTTGACCTACTCAAACAACCTACTACAACTCGAGAATCACCCACATTGGCAACATATAATTTTCCTCCCCAGATAATTCCAACCAAACAACAAGAACCAATAGCAGCAATTAATGGTTTTGTTTGGCGTGTTTTACGCACATGAGCAAGAAATGCATCCTCAGTAGCTGAGAAGGCATTTCTAAGAACATCTTCAGATACTGTTTTGTTTTCTCGAGCCAATCCTGTATGAAATAAAAGGAATGTGTGTCACTTTTAAATATAATAAAACACCTTGTCAAGCAAACAAGGTGCATGATGCAACTACACACACACACACACACACACACACACACAGAGCGAGAGAGCGAGAGAGAGAGAGAGAGAGAGAGAGAGAGAGGGTGCTTACTCCCATAGTATAGAGAGGAAATAAGTCAACAAAAACAGATGACTAGCAAGTACCAATAGCTTGCATCCCTATGCAAATTGAGACCAAGAACGTGTGCTTGAGCTCCATCCCACTTAGACCATTCATGATGGGAGCTATGTGGCTGCATGATCAGAGAATCCAAGCCATCCAACTGGGCATGTTCCCTACTACTCATAGACAGCTGGAGAAGTGGTGGGATGGGACAATGCATGTCCTGCCAATTATCGACAACTGGACAACTGGTGGGACAATGCATGTTCTACTCCTATACTACACAGAGCAGGATGCCTGCCTTGATCATGCTTCAGGTCCATCAAGCTTAGATCATTCAAGTTTGAGACCAAACAACTGGTATTCCCTACCACTTATAAAAATAATAAATAATAAATAATATTTAAAAAAAAAAAAAAAAAGAAGCTATAGAACTCGTGGGACAATCCTAGTACGTGATTTACCCAGTTGAACGTGGACATTTTTATTCTATTTTTTGGCTTCTAACCATACAAGCAAACGCTGTAAATTGAATGGATAGAAATGTCTGACCAATGTGATATCTCACAGGGCCCACAAGATGGACAGTCCTGCTCACTGGTACATGCATTTAAATAAATAAATAAATAAATAAATAAATAAATAAAAAAAAAACCCATCATGGGTGGACCAAATAGTGGGCTCAAAGAAAAAACAAGATATGCTTCCTAGCACACATAGTAGATCTATACAGCACCCAAAATCGACCAACTTAAAATACAATTAAGAAGAATCCTATGAAAGAAAAACATTGTACAACCCAACAATGCACATAAATATAAACATCCATGGACACATTCAGACAATGTATAATGCCGAATTCCTATAAAGAATAAATCCTTCACTTACTCATGAGATTAAGGAAGAGATGATCAGACACGAATCGGGAGGCATCCGGCCCGCCATGCCCATCATAGACCCCAACGAAGGTGGCATCGCGGCCTGTCTCGACCTGGCTATGGTCCTCAATGGACTCATTGGCCTGGACGATGGCATACGAGAACTCGCCAAGTGAATGCGGGTCGAGGTCTCGAGACCAGAGCAGCACGTCATCCTCATCATCCTTGCTCATACGGGCGTACCGACGGACCGGACGCAAGCACGACTCCGCAAGCCTTGCCAGCCACGAAAGCATCCCTCATTTCCAACACAGGGAAACCCTGCAAGTGGTTTTCAAGGACAGCGCTGGATCCCCCCCAATAAAAAAACTCTCTCTCTCTCTCTCTCTCTCTCTCTCTCTCTCTATATGCGGCAATTTCACAAATAGGTGGTGGGGAAGAGAAAAATTGAGGGTTTTGAAGAAGAGACTTTGGGAGTGAAAAAAAACAAAGACGGGAAAAGAAGAGGGGGAGTTTTCTTTCTATTTTTCAGAGGGGTAGGGACAGTGATGGAGGTAGCCTTATATAGCATTGGTTACGACAATGGCACTTTAGTTAGTTGGAATTACGAAAGAACCAAACCCGATTGGACATGATGACCTACGCGTGAATGTCAGGAAATGATTCTCGCAACCGCTCATCCTCAAGCGCCACATTCGCGTGAAATTGGAGCACGTGTTAGAAAATCACAACATTCTTATGTGGTACCCAATGTCACCGTACAAGGAAAATCATGCCATGTATACTGGATCTATGCTGCATTTGCAACATGAAATTGATTTTAGGAATAAGGACCAATGGCCCATGTTATAAAATATTCAGTGGAAATTAAGAATCGTGATATGATCTTATATCTTTGATAGTTAATACTTGTCTATGGACCGAACTGATGAACCTATTGGATTATTGACTTATTTTTCAATTAAGCACGTGTAAGGCGCTTATTTTCGCATAGGTGCATGTGCAGTTCCAAATATCGTTCCTCCGTTGCTAAAATTGAAAAAGGAGTGGTTATTGTAATAAGGAAGCGGAAGAGTTGACCACCCACAAATAGAGTGGTAGTCCGCTGGAGCAATAAATTAGATGGTCCCCACCGTTGGGGACGTGAATTTCATGTACCGGGTCATAGAAAGTTCATGTGGTCAGAAGCTGTGTGGGGCTCACAGATATTTCCGTGACAAATCCACTCCATTCATCAGTTTATAAATATTATAATACGCCAGGATTCAAAAAATCAAATAGATCCAAAGCACATGTGGGCCACACAACAGTAATCATCCAGGATTGAACGCCTACCTTTGGAAACCCACCATTGGAACTTTGTGGGGCCACATAAGTTTTGCATCGATTATATTTGCTCCTACAACTTTTCTGATTAGGTAATAACCTGTAAATTGTTTGGATGGCAAATAAACATAATAGTGGGCTCCCATGAGGTATCAACCGTAGGTGTTTCCATTATCACTGTTTTTTCTGGCGTGGTTCACCTCAATTTTGGATATACCTGTTTTTATTGGAATCCAATCGACCGGTGGACCCTTCACAGGCATCTCCGGGCTCCTGAACACACAACTTCGGGTTGGGCCACACGCAATTCCCGTCTCCCTATGCATATCAATAATGAGTCCGGATCCTCTTCTAATTGGTAAACAGGGATTCCCTGGTTGTCTAATCCTCATTAGTCCACTCTAAGCTATTATAAAAATAAAAAAATAAAAAAATAAAAGAGCAAAGAGAAAAAGAAAACCGAAGGGAGGGAAAAGAAAAAGAAGAAAAGGGGAAGAGTCGCATCCTCTCTCTCTCTCTCTCTCTCTCTCTCTCTCTCTCTCCTGTTAGGTTGTTTTTCTTTCCGGCTAAAAGGTGAGAATTATAGAAATTGCAGAAGATTTACGAGGTGGGTCGTTTTCCTTTCTGGCTAAAAGGCGAGAGTTATAGAAATTGCAGAAGATTTACGAGGTTGGTATTTGAATTTTCATATATTTTAGTTGGGTTTTCCTTTAAATTTAGATTCGTGGGATCTTATTTCCGTGTCTTCATGAAATTTCAAGATTTCGTGTTTTTTTTTTTTTTTTTTTCCAGACTGACTTTTGGCTGGATAATGTACACTGTTTTCCACCTGATATGTGGCCTGGATGTCATACGCATGTGCCGAGTTGACACAAGTCTACTTCGATTAAAGGAAATTGGGGCAACCCATTAACTAATTTTTGCTTTGTTACAACAAAATGAAAGTAATTTGGGAATGCAGGTTGCTTCCAAGAAGAAAAATGTGGCAGATGAAGCCAGAGTAGTCCCATAGGCAAAGCTGAGGCAAACATCTTCAACACCATAATGGAACAAAAAGGTATGGTGGTATGTAATCACTGATTCAAAATTTTGGAAACCCAAGTCTATCCATGAAGCCGTTCTGCTAAATCAAAAGGACTTCTTTTGGTGAAATCTAATTTGTAGTTCAATACATGGATGACTGATCTTGCTATTGATTTTATTGGCCTTACAACTCTGAAAATCTAGTCCAGTTTCAGAACATTGACTTTGAGTGATAACCTTACCAAATTAAATTCTTTCATGGTGATGAGTAATAGAATGAATTGGATGACATCCCTTTAAAATTCAGTAATTCTTTAATTGTAATACATCGGGACCTTATAATTCCCGTTGTCATTAATAAGCAGACATTTCCTAGATTGTTATTAGGTGTTTGTACAATTCAGGAGCTGACTCTCAAATGAATAGGTCCCTAGTTCAAAAACTTGAAACTTCGGACTTGATGTTCAGCAGGTCATGTTTTATATCCACTCTGCCCATTCATTGCACTAGCTAATGTTAGGACATGAACCAAAAGTTGTTTGCTAGAAGATACCCTCCGTGATTTTGAGAAAATGGCAAACAATGTGTTTTCTAGAAGATACTCTAGTGCTGGATGTCTTCCTGCAAAGTACTTGGAAGAGGAATTTTGGCATGAAATAGCTTGTGGAAAGACAGAAACTCTTGACAATCCATGGTGCCTTTACATCTCAAGATAGTGAACCTATTGGCAATTCCTGCTGGTATTAATCAAAAGAAAATTTCTGATGCCATTGTTCAGAAGGTAATATTTCTCATCCATTGTCATGTACATATGAGCAAACCAATTTTCATCTAATTTCAGGGAATTCAGTTTTTTTTTTTTTTTTTCCAGAGAATTTTACAATTATTCTCTTCCACTACAATCGCAATGTGAATGGATGGCATGATCTCCACTGGAGTAATAAGGCATTACATATAGTTGCCAGTAAGCAAACCAAATGATAAGTTACCAATTCAATGGTCAGTATCATTTGTATGTATATGATGTTGTGTCCATTTTTCCACCTCACTTGAGAACTGATTAGTCTTATTAAGCTTCATTAGTGACTAGCATATCATTTTATTCATTATAATTATGATTAGAAGGTAGCTCGTAATTCAATTTGTTTGCAATTCAATGTTACTTTATCACAAATTGTTATTGTTTTCATGTTTTTTTTACTCGGCAATTCAGAATGACTTATTCAGTTCTAACCATGACATCGAAACAACTCTCTTTCCCAATACCAAATCTGAGAATTATAAAATTATGGAACATCAATTAAATTGTAATTTCATTATGTCCAAAAAGCCCTTTTCCAAATCCTAAATTTGAAAATTGTAAAACTACAAAACCACACTTAAACTGCAATTTTCCCTCACATTTCCCTGATTTGAGGATTCCAAGGAAAAGGTTCTATTTAGTCCTGCTCCCTTATCTGTGGTTCTATTGTTGTAGCATGTGATTTGCCTACTTCATTGTAGCAGTGCAAGCAATTTGAAGTTTGAACAACAATTCATCCTAGTTAGATTGCATGGGCCACAAGCCTAAATTTTGATGTGACATCTAATAGGTGGAATGGATTTAAAATAATCATCATGGTGAACCCTGCAAATTTAAGGGTGGCCATCTCTCTCCCAACAGTTTCCTTCATTGTATGCAGTGGTTTTTGATGGAGAATTCATTGTTTTATATGTATGAGTTGATATCTAAATTTTTCTAGTTTTCAGTTGTTTTGTAGGTAGAATTCATGGCAAAATGGAATGCAGTGGTTATATGCCTATATATGCTCAACTTATTCTATTAGATTTTATTTATTTTATTTTATTTTTGAAAACCCAAATGCTAACATATTGACCTGCTACCTTAGCAGCATGTAGGCATAGAAAACAAAGATTGTCAGGTGGGCATCAGCCCTGTCCTTGTTAGTTGTTTCATTACTAGCAAGAGACTCACAAATGTCCCAAGATACACAAATTCTTGGAAAAAGAAAGGGAATCTGAACCCCCATGATAACTTTCAAGCAGTTAGTGAATTATATTTTTTATTTACTGATAAGACAACATGAGCCCTATACACTGAAATACATGTCCAGTTTGTGGAAATAAAAAACTGGCTGCAATGATCTGTTATATTAAGTGAAAAAAAAAAAATCAACTTTCCTTTTATGTTTTGCAGATGAATGCATATCGTGCTGCCCTTCTTTCTCAAGTAGATTGCATTGAGGTTGATGTTTCTCGCTCTTTGGATGGAGTTCGGTTTGCTCTCCATGACAGGTATATTTCATTTTTAAGTTGTATTTATAATGAGGTTTATTCATAACATATTTGTAATGGTAGTTCCCCCATCTTTTAAAGTTGTCAACATATATGCACAGTTGGAAGTCACCAATATACTTGTTTAAAATAATGGATGCATGTACAATGCACAAGTGGATTTAATGATCATGCAGTCATCTCAATTTTGAAATTTTCTTTTATTGGAAGTAATGAATATGATGACCAAATTACAGAGAATATCACAGGTCTGAGAAATTACAGAGAATATCACAGGTCTGAGCAAAGCAGAACTGTTGTTGTTGCATTTGTACTCATCAATGATCTTGGTAATTCTTATGGAATGTTTGAATCCATCTAAAATGAAAGTTTCTATATGAGGTCTTTTAGATCCTTGTACTCTTGGCGTAAAGAGCTCATTGCTCAAGGGCGAGTTATTTTGGCAGATAGGCCCCAAATGATTCATGGCAAACCTCTTCAGGAAGATGTTTACAAGGTTGCGTCGAATTGCCCGAGCCAGATGGATATCATTCGACTTTAGGCGAAGTTGGAATTGGCTCATTTGTTGCATGGCTTTGAGTCATGGAGTTCTTAAAACTATAACTCAACACCATGAAGACCGTAACCATAACTCTCCATCAATAATTCAAAATCAAACCCTTCTTTACTTTTTATTCTTTACATATGTCTTGGGACGTACTTAACAAACATAACAAATGGTGTAAATCACCTTGTCTTTGGTGGGCCACAAAAAGTCCCTCTCATGCCCATCTATTTTATACATTCATTCATGGAATTGATATCTCCACCCACCTTAATTGATTTGATTGTGCCCACTTGTCACTTTGTGATCTGAAATACTACATTTCCATTCTCAAAAAATAGAAAATGGGCATACAAGAATATTAAGAAAGGTAAATTGAAATATTTCCAACCTGATGCATTATAAGTTACCTTCCAACCACTGATAAGTTTCAACTAGCATTGTGTCTCAAGACCCAACCTGTGAAAGGAAAATTGCATATCTTTAGCAAGAATTGTTTAAATAGTTGTCACATGTCAATTTCTGTTTCTATTGGATTTGGATGCTACCCTGTTTCTTTTAAATTTTTTTTTTTCTTATGCTAGAATATGGGCTTCAGTCAAAGTGTTCCGTAACAGTAACGGTGGTCGTAATGGCTACCACTGTTACCGTTATGATACGGGCCGTAACGGCTACCACTATTACCGTTATGATACGAGCCGTAACGGCTGTTATGACCATTTTTTATTTTTTTAAAATTTTTCTTCCTGGACTGTTATGGGACCATTACGGGGCCGTTATGGTCCGTTACAAGACCGTTATGGCGTATTTTTCTGTAACTGCCATTACGACCATTTCAACTCCATAACGCGTAACGGTTATGACCGTTACCGTTACGTAACGGCTGTTAACGTAACCGATTTGGAATACCATGGCTTTAGTATGCCATGTTACATGAGTACTTCAACTGGACCCTGGTACATACATCAAGGTGCGGGTATGAGTGATATGACTTTTTTGCCTCCTCCCAAAGGTTCATATTCTCTTGTTACTAGTTAAAATACATCATAGAGCTTTCTTATATTTTCAGAAAGATCCCTTTGTTGGGGGGACTAGTAGTGTTCCTTAGAATCCCAAGACACACATGAAAAGGGATACCTTTCTGAGATCAAAGCCTTATCTCAATTAATTGGGCTAGCTATATGAATCCTGTTCCATCATTCCACTATCAAGTGACATGCATGCATAATATTTTTATTTTACCGGTGCTTTTACAATTTTTACCGGCGCTTGATAATAAGTGCCGGTAAAGTATCTATTTTAGCGACGGTCATAAAAATGCTGGTAAAGATGTGCGACCACCGGTAAAAGATATAATGACGCCCCCCCTTTAGCGGCTCGAGTACAACTGCTGGTAATTCCTTTACCGGCGGTCTTTTGGACTTTTAGGGGCATTTTTGGCCGCTGGTAAAGCCCAATTTTCTTATAGTGTAGGTAATTATTACTTTTGCTTTATCACTTAAGATTTATTTTTTTTTACCTTTTGCTTTAAAAAAAAAAAATTGTTCTTTCTTTTGAGGGTTTTGAATGAATGAAGATTGAAAATTAGAAATAGACAAATAAATTATAATCTTCGCCAAAATAAACAATCATATCACATTTCTAAGTGAAATCACTTCACACTCACACAACCATATCATATCCTCAAGTGCAACCTCATCATATGATCTATCAACCATATCACATTCTCAAGTTGATCCACCACACCATACTGTCACACCACTATATCATATCCTCAAGTGCAACCTCATCACACAGTCCATAAAGTGTTTCACACTCTCAAGCGGAACCACATCACACTATCATACAACCATATCATATGCATCCCTAAGTACAACCTCATCATATAGTCCATCAACTATATCACATTCTCAAGTGGAATCACATCACACTATCGTCTCAACCGTGTCATGCGCTTAAGTGCAACTTAATCACATAGTCTATCAACCATATCATATCTTCAAGTGCAACCACATCACATTATCATACAATCATATCATATCATCAAGTGCAAACTCATCACGTTATCCATCAATCGTATCACATTCTCAAGTGGATAGGTAATGCCGCCATTTTTGGAGGCTTTTAAAGTGCCTTTTCTTATAGTGAAGGCATTCAAGTTAAAAAAGAAATGTTTATTACGATGCACTTAGTTATTTTTATTGGCATTGTTTTTCTTGAGTTTTTCTTATGATTATGATTTCTGTGTGCTTTTCATATTAGTTCGCCACACTTTTTTTTCTTTTGGCACTCTTTTTTTTACTGATGGCATTTGACAAGGATCTCATTACACAAATAAATTGGATAGTCGGTATACTTTGTCAGTAGATCTATTGATTCAGGGCTGTAGATATGTTCCTATGGGATCTATTCCAGACCTTGAATCTTTTCTTTTATTATTTGTGTATGCATTCATTGTTTCTATCTGTCGTAGAAATGCCTAGCTTTATCTTCAAACGTGACACTAGCACACTTCCTCCTCTCTGCCATTGTCTTGTCAAGGTAGACTTGTAATAGGAGGCCTATTTCAGTTCAGTTCTCAGTCTCTGTGTCATTCTTACAGAAGGTGAGTTTTGTTTCTTACCTTTGTTTCTTTCTCAAGTTTTCTTAGAGAAACTCAATTCCATTTACCTTTTTATGTGTTTTTAATGTTAGATGATGAGGAGGAAGTGTCCTTTAATTAACACATTTTTCCCTTTTACTATTGCAGGTTTCTAGTGGCACTAGTTTCTAAGAAACATATGGCCTTCTAAACTCGTCATGTGATCAGGTGATTATTCATCTCTCTCTTCTGCTTAATTGTCCAACAAACGGCTGATTAGATGAGACGCTTGGTTGATTGTAGAACTTCTTAAGGGAAAAAGAAGAGTCGGATTAACCGAGGATATGGTCCATGAACACAGGAAAAAAGAAGAGTGGGTTTAACCGAGGATATGGTCCATGAACACCAGGAAAAAAAAATGTATTTAGGATTTTGCTTCTTTGTAGTTGGGCTCTCGACACAGTCCTTGGGATGTTGTCATTAGCTTCTTCTCTATTGCTTATCTAAGAGACTAGAGTTAAATAACAACACTAATTGTTTTTTAAACATCCAACTCCATTTCTTGATTTTTTTTTTTTTTTTGTTTTCTTACTTAATACACAACCCTTAATTTGTGAGTCCCACCGTGCATTGAATTTTGGCTCGCATGTGGTCCCATCTAAATAATTTAGTCTCAGGCAATAACATAGTCGGCTACTCACACCTCCACCTCATTGTTGTTATGGTCCATGAGAAACTACCTATTTGCCATCCTATTCACTTGCTTTATTGCTTTATTGGTAGTATTTTAGCATGGATTTTGTAGGGACTTTCAATCAATCTGATTGGCCTGAAATCCCTCAAGGACCCACTCCTTTTTTCTTTAGAATGAGAGTAATAAGTGATGTTCCCAACTCTAATGAAAATACAACTACTTTCAGAAGCTTACATTTCAACCTTTGTAGTATGTAGTATGTAGTACAGATGCAAGACAGAGGATCAAACTTTCACTATTTTATAGTGTGCAGCTGACAGAGAGCACGACTTGCAACGTTTCATGTAAAGTTGCACCTTCCAACTTGTACATGCACTTGGACTCTCTCATCGTTCTTTGAATATTTGGTATTGTTGGTCTTCTTAATTGGGTCTCATTTTGAACTTCTACATGCACTTGGATGCTCTCATATCTGGCTTTTTGGAAATTGGGTATTGCTGGTATTCTCAATTTGGTCTTGCATTTTGAATATCTACATGCACTTGAACTCTCCCATACATGGTTTTTCGGGTACTGCTGGTTTTCTTAACTGGTTTTTCGAGTGTTTTTCTTGTTCATTCTAGTTTTGATGAAGTTGTGGTTTGTTTAATTATAGTTAGTGTGTTTATGGTGTTAGACGGAATGTATGATTTGGAGCAAGGCATCATGCATCCAAACATCTGGATTGATGGCAAGAGAGTTAAATGAGGTGCTGAAGATTAGATGATCCATCAAGTGGACAAGGTTCCAATTAGGCTCTCTCTCTCTCTCTCTCTCTCTCTCTCTCTCTCTCTCTCTCTCTCTCTCTCAGATACAGATTATAGCTATACAGTAGATGGCCAACAATTGAAGAGTTTGGATGATAATCTCATTTTATTAGGATTGCTCTAGCATAGCTCTCATGTGGGAAAATGCCCACCATTAGTTGTGTGTGGGGCACACAAAAATGTGAAACTTCCCATTATGTGGGATGGAAAACACTTTCCTATGTGTATGTTTGTCAATGTATAATTAGTGAAGCTCTGTACAAACAAAGTCTCTCTCTATTTGCACCACAAAATGTGGCCACACATGCTAGCATCTTACCTGCACATCAGGTAAATACCATAGCAATAACAAGATTAGTGGACCAAAAAATTACTTATAAAATGCCATCATGTCGCATCCACTAGCTCTTGCTTGAGTATTTGTTGTAGGATCTATTCTGTCATCTATGAAACTATCATCATGCTCAGTGTTGTCCTTGTCATCTTCTTCATCCTCCAACACTTCTGCATCTGACGATACCCTGAGCAGAAATAACCATAAGTCAGGCCTCCATGAACTGTATACTTATTCTCCCATTTTGTCTGGTTGGTCCCTGGCCTACATTTACATCTTGGCTGTTAACATCTAGTGACTACGGTAAAGGTAAAGATAGGCCCATATGCTTATTTATAGGAAAATGACCAAAACAAACCCAGTTGCTCCTGTTGATAGGATAATCTTTTTACCTAGAAAGAATAATTATACTATGCTCATAAATTGTTAGTGCTATATAGATCAAGATGTATCTATTGTGTGTGTGTATTGTCTTATTTTGTAGTGTTTATAGCATCTAAATATATAGATTCCTTGGCACACGCTCCCATTCAACAAGCCATACGCAACTTTTTTATGCAATATCTTATTTTATAGTATTTATAGCATCTAAATATTCCTTACTATTTCTACAAGTATTAAATTACATCTATCAACTGTAGAGTCCAATGAGGTCGAGCCTTTGAGTCAACCCAAGCCAGGTGAATATTTCTGATTTTTTTCACCTTTGTAATTAGTTTTCATGATATCTCTGTTGGTCAATACAGAGTCAACACATCACTAAAATGTTGCTACTTAGTGGGAGAGGTTGAGATTTTATTATACAAGCCAAGGTATAAATTTCACTTCCTTTCACTTTTTTACCTAGATTTTATCATCCACTTCACTAAAATCCCATGCACTTCACGAGTGAACATATAGTGTACTTGCCCTGTATGACAGTGGCTTAAGCAGAAAAAACAGACCCATCCCTTTTGCTTTTGAGTTGGCCATTTCAAGTTTGGGTGTTTGGATCTTAAATGAAAATGAAACGGTAATCATTTTGTTATTTATTGAGTAGTTTGTGCTTCTAAAAAAAGTCCTGTGGGGCCCATTGTTCTCTGATCTAGTCCATTGACCTGATGGACCAAACAGTGATGGGCTATCTCCCAGATTGAAATAATCTATGGTTTCTATCTTTGGACCATTTTTCGTTGAAGATGGAATGTTGCTGTAATTTTTTTTTTCCTTCTCCCATCTATGTGATTGATTCTAAAAAAATCGCACACTCATAATTGATATTTAATAAATCCCATTGGATGTTTCACATAATGCCATCTTGTGGATTTTGTAGGTACATTCACTCTTTCAAACCTTGGTATGTTTGGTGTTGATCGCTTTGATGCAATTCTGCCTCCAGGAACTGTAAGTAGTCCATACTGAACTGCTTCCATTTGTAAGGTCCATTGAGCTAGGCAAGTTTAGAAGTCAGTATCCCCCCTTCAATTGAGAGTCTGACTGATTTGCAATGGACTGTTCTGCAGGGAGCAATCATGGCTGTTGGAGCATCCCAACCAAGTGCAGTTGCTACCAAGGATGGCCGGATTGGTGTGAAAAACAAAGCCACATTACTTCTGTCTTTGTGCTAGATTTGAATCTATTAGTTGTTGCCCAGTGACCCGCGAAGAAGTGGAAGGAAGAGCTGTTGACTCTAGGAGTTGCTGGCAGTGAACCTGACATTGACGGAGAGGAAATTGCTCCTCTCGCTAAGGAGAATGTGGCTACTCCTTGAAATCTCAAGTCAACCGACACTAACCTAAGCTTTTTACAACTAACCGTATCTTTGTAATTCATGGATCCATTGGCTAGTCACAGTCCCAAGATGGAAGCACAATATTTTTTGGTTATGGAAGTCCAATTCTCTTACTACGAAGAGATGTAATCTTTTATGTATGCAACAGACTGATAGTCTACTCACCCCATTTCTGAGCATTGTCGGTAAGGTCATAGAGAAGGAATGTAATCTTTCTCCATGCATTTAGTTTTCTTTTGGCCCATTGTAACTTCTTAGACATGTAATGTACTAGCAAGATCATCTAATTAGCTAATATGAGACCCACATTATTAAATTTTTGGCGTTGGTGTGATATGGATCGTTCATTCATTTGGTAAGGCCAGGGATGCCATGGCTCACCTCATCACTTAATATTTATTTAAAAACATTTCAATTGAATTATATATAATAATAAAAATTACTGGCCTGTGCTGGGGCGTCTCAAATCTATACCAAGACTTTTACTGGCGCTTGTATAAACCTTTGTCGGTGCTTTTTCGTTATTAAAAGTGTCCAAAAACCATACTTTTACTGGAGCTTAGACAAACTTTTACTAGCGCTTTTTACAGGATGGAACATTCTTGTAGTGTGAATTGCAATTGATGCAAGTTGAGGCTAATGTTTGTTAAGATGCTAATAGGGAATGATTATCAATAAAATGGTAAGCTAGATAGTCTGGTCCATCCTGGTAGCTGAAGATGCTAAGCTAAATAGTCTGGTCCATCCTGGTAGTTGAAAATGTAAGTAACCACGATAAGTTACAAGTTCCTGAAAATTTATGGAATGAACTTTATTGTTTAGTAACCATAGTATCCTCGACTATTAATAGAATGAAACCCACTTTATTTATTTATTTTATTACATTGTATTGTCATAATTCAATTCAACATCCAAACATGACCTTTTATTCACTAACTGACATGACATCATATTTAACTAAATTTTGTAACTTGAATCTACCTAGGTAACTATTACTTTTGCTTTATCACCTTTTAAAAAAAATAAATTTTTTTTGCTAATTTCTTTTGTTCTTTCTTTTGAGGGTTTTAAATGAATGAAGATTGAAAACTGAAAATAGAAAATGTATTTAGTGCACTCATTTTTGCACCCTAGTTTGTCAATCACGTGAGTTGTTGTGTCGTAAAGTCAGTTGAGCTCTTGGAATGTGAAGATCGAAGACACAGTGGAGCAGAAGCATTAAGGCAACAAGAATAGGTAAACAGGTGGCCTTGGTAATCCTTACCCTTGTCCCAAAACAACTCCTTAACCTCTAGATGATTTGGACCCAAATAGGAAAACCCACTTAGATCATCTATTCAAGCCATTTTAAGTTCATATTTTCCATCATTCTAGAGTTGGTTGTTGAAGGTTTAAAGGAAAAAGAACTTAAACAGGAAAATCTATCCAAATTTATCCAATTTAGGTAGCAGAATGTGCCACTGAAGCTGCCACCGAAGTTGTTTAGGTAGAAGAATGTGCCACTGAAGCTATCACTGAAACTGCCTCTACAAGTGACTATTTTTGTCCAGCAACTTCAGGATATAATTCGGTACCACCGAAGCAAGTTTGGTGATACCGAAGGTACTTTCGGTAGCACCGTAAACTAACCATTTTCTATCCGTTGGAACTTTTTCTTTATAAAAGCGGCTTGTAGAAACTTGCAAAAGTGATGGATTAAGGCATTTTAGAGACTCCAGTGTATCTCAAGCCTAATATATAGCCTAGAACTCTTTTCCATTGAGATTCATGTCCTCTTCCTTGTGATTCATCACTCAACAAGCATTCCATGCTTCTATTAAGGAAGAACATGATCTCATGCCTTCTCTAGAGTATTGAGACCAACCTTATAGGTATATCTATAGTCTCTATGATACTCTAGAGTGTCCATCAGTTGAATCCCCTATGATAAACAACTTCCCATTAGTGTAAGATATTCAACCCACTCCCATCACTTTTGTCATCTTAAAGAAGAATCAAATGCAAGGAGATTGATCGTGGAGCCGAAGCCTCGGCGGGTTAATGGCAACACAATTGGGGGAGCATCGTAGAGTTGATTGAAGCATAGGAGAGCAAAGATTAAGCAACCCAAGAGGAGCTACAAAAAGAGACTCAATCCGACAAGTGTCATTGTTAAGAGTCCAAAGGTTATCCTCCTTCCTTGTGAAGGATTGAGGCTAAGAGTTTGCTATCCACAAACTTGACTAGGTTCGGGATTAAGACCTTAGCCTGTGTGGCTTAAGTTGTTGGGTTCGGAAGTAGGACTCTTGCTCTTGTGTATAGCATAAATCTTAGGTTCGGGATTATGACCTTGGCCTATGTGGCCTAAATTGTTAGGTTCGGGAGTAGGACCCTTGCTCTTGTGAAGAGCATAAATCCTAGGTTCGGGATTAGAACCGTGGCCAGTGGGCATAAACATGGGTTCTAGGTGTAGGACCTTTGCTCTTGCGAGAGCATAAAATTAAGTTCTTGTGTAGGGCTGTAAAGGTTTGAGGTGAACCTGATTTGAAACCTCCGAGAGTGAAATCCGGTATACTATGGGTTGAGTGCATCCGCCGGGAGTGGAGTAGGTACATAGCCGAACCACTATATATGATTGTGTTTGGGATTGCTATTTGCACATTTATTTAATTATGCTTAAGTGTTTTGAATGTTTAAATATGATGCATGATTAGATGAATGTTTAGGATTGACTGGAATTACATCCCACACACACATATACACTATCTTATATAGGCTAGTTGCTTAACTTGCATACTAGTGTAGCCTATGTGATTGGACCCTCTATTGGCTTAGAAACCTTTAGAGTTATATTGCATTGCTTAGTTTAATTGTAAATTAGTTTAAGTTAGGCAATTAGAATTTTAAATTGGCATAATTTTTAATTGGTCCTAATCACCCCCCCCCCCCCCCCAGGTCTACATTCTATAAGCTCCGCCACATTCCGTACTTAAACACATTGCGGCTCATTACCGCAATTTCAAATTTATCTTGCATACTTATCATGAGGACTTGTACTTGTTATATTATAAAACTTATTTTTCTTTTAACCACTCAGGTAAAGGATCTAAAGAAGAAAAACAAGTAGCGACCACGAGTTAGGCGTCATGTCGGGGGACTGATTTGACTTTTGAAATTTTGAATTGTATATAATGTATATATGTATCACGCAGACAGATGATGTACTTTTGGAATTTTTTAGTACCCAGTTTACTTGTATACAGATATTACCTATCTTATCTCTGATGTTTCTCTTTTATAAAGAATGCATGATGAGATCTATTGCTTACATTACCTTATCAGACGCCAAGCTTGGGACTTAATGTGTGGGCATTGGGTACCAATCCTGAAGTTCGGCTTGTCGCATGCCAGATCTAGTAGATATAATGGTCGTACAAGACTATCGGGTCTGAGGTGTGATAGGGATGATACCCAAATGCATGAGGATCAACTCGATATGGGTCGTCACCCAATACCGAGTATGATCACTCAGTTCTGAGGTGCGGGCTTGTCACATAAAACTAAATCACCACAAGGAAAAGGGCTCATCACCCAACTCTGTTCATGCCCGGATTGTTCGAACGGTACTCTAGCAAGGAACCATTGGCCAGGTATTTTGATGGGGGCCATTCGAATAAGAATCTATCACCTCCTGTGCTCACTGGTCACTATAGGGAGGCTCGTTACCCCAGCGTAGGCTGACCGCATGGACACAATGTCCCATACCACCATGCCTGACTCCCGATACTTGGAGATCGTATCACTAACGATTAATAGTAGGCCTCTCAAAGGTATGTGGTGCTTCAGATTTAGGCAGATGTGATCATACATGGTGAACACACACGGTTGGTCAGTTGTTAGGGTAATTTGGTTGACCCGGACAAACTCTGGTATAACTAACATTGGGTGCAAGCATCCCGTGTAGTTTAATTACTGTCGGTTATTCGTGTTCGACCTGGATCAATTGGACTAGTCTGGGGCGGCCAACCCACTTGAGGCTACACTTGTGGATTTGTGGTTTGTCAGCCAACCCGACTACCCAGGTAGTCCCGGTCAGTCAATTGCACTAATAAATTGACTACCGTGACTAACGGGGAGGGATATAAATAGTGAATTTAGACTATCCTACTTTATAGTACATTTCATCAAACATTCATGTGGCATTATACTAAGATAGCAACACATGGAAAGTAAGCGGTCATACAAGTACGCACTGGTTAACATGCATTCATTTATGCATTATATCAATCACAAATCGACACTAATTATCATGCATTGGCCCATACATTACCCAAATCAATAATCAACACTAGTTAGCATGCATCCGTCTACACACTACACATTCATAAATCAATACTAATTATCATGCATTGGCTCATACATTACACAAATCAATAATCGGCACTGGTTAGCATGCATCCGTTAATGCATTACACAAATCATTGTTTGGCACAAGTTAGCATGCATTCATCCATTCATAACATAAATCATTAATTGTGACATGGGGCTTGAAAAAGGGAAACCTAGGGATAATGGTTCGCACCTTTAAGAATGAATCTCTGATTTTGAGCTCTTAGGGTTACGAATTTGGAAAAAACTGATTCCTACACTAAATTCATAGGAATTGGTTGAGAATCATGCAATTAATCCTAGAAAACTTAAGTCTGGAAGTATGGTTCATTTCTTACCTCTTAATCGAGAGTGTGATGGATTTGGTGGAGGAGAACGATTGAGGCTACGACTTGATCAAAAGAAATTCATCAGGAATGCTCCAAGTTCTCCTTCCTCTCTCTCTCTCTCTCTCTCTCTCTCTCTCTCTCTCTCCCTCTCCTCTTTCTTGCAATGAAAATTCATATGGAAGTGAGAGGGTGCAAATGGGGGGCTATTTATTGTGCGAGAATGTGCATAAATAACCCTAGTGACCCCCTTTCTAACCCTGGGGGAGGTTGGTTTCGATTTACAGGGTCCTTTTGGGGTCTCATTGGCTTATCTACACCATGGGGCAGGTGCCCCACTATGGGGTCTACATTTTATCACAAGCTGACGACAATCAGATGCTTAGATTAGCCGTGGGGGCCCCACTTGCAATGGACGGTCACCGATGATCGATCGGGGCTGCAGCTTGTTGAGTTGTAAATAATGCATATTTAGACTCCCAATTAGCATCATATTAGTAGAATAAGTGTTAGAAAATCATTGGAATAATATCAGAATCAATATATCCATCCGTTGTATGTTTTTCATGTTTTATGTGCTAATTAAGTGATTTTATGTTGTAGATTGAGCAATGGATGATGGAAGAATAGCTATAAGAAGAGTTGATGGTTCAGATCATCCGATTAGAAAGCCAAGATAGAAGGAAATGAGCCGAATGGTCAAATTGTGAGTATAAGAGATCAGAGAGTCATACGGTGTGCTATGTGCGAAACCAGGTGATGAGACAAACTTTGTACGACTCAAATAATGTATTAAAGATGATGGAGGGTCCGGATTGGTGAAAGGTACGAAGAACCAAAGCTGTGGAGAGTTGTAGATGCGAAATTTGACAAATTTCCAAATCTGTCAAATCTATGTGAACAAAAAAACGGATTGGATTTCAAGTCGATTTTGGCCATTTCATATTAAGCATGTGGGGTCCAGTTTGGTTAATCAGAACCACCCATATTGAAGGGAATGCTGATAAGAGGTATAATATGAAGTTTGAAGGAATTCAGAGTTTCTGACGGGCTGGAAGATCAAGAAAATTACATACAGTTTTGATCAAGGTTTGGGATCGGTGGACATTGTTTAGACAGGCCAATAGTCCATTTGGGTAAAGACAATGCTAGGAATCCAATAAAAGGATCAGATCTTAGGAACTATATCATGTGGGGCCCATGTGCATGTTATGCGACTTTCTAAAGGTAGGATGGTTAGTGACGTAACTAGCTAGGTGGTTGGTGCGTGAAATAGACAACCACATATAAGGTGGTTTCATGGGGGAAGTTTTAAAGGTGGACATCTTCCACTGTAGTTAGCCCACTGGGCTTTGGATTCTCCTCATTTTTGGGTCCAACAACTAAAATGATCTGGGGTATCAGATAGATGGCATGGATATTACATATACATTAAGGTGTGCCCACACTCTTGTACGACCAAAGCATATGAAGGCAAATTGTTACGTAAACGAAAATCAAACCTATTCTTTAGAAGATCCTCCAACAACTTATAAGGAGAATAGGTCACGACCATTGAAGTAAGGGCTCTCAAGTTTCATGGTTTTAGAAATTATTTTTTTACAAGTTTTTTTTTAGATCCTTATTAATTATTTTTTATATATATACTTTTGGGAAAAGAATGACACTTAAAATTTAGATTTGCTTCAAAATTTTTTGAGTATTTTAATTTGTTTCAATTCAAGTTCCAATGATGTTGAATACTTTCTACTTGCTTTCTATTTTTAATTTAATTATGTTTTTTCAATTTCCTGTAGCCCAAGATAGAAGGGAAGCACATGCGGTTAATGATCATTTAGTTGTGATGATTAATTGTTTTAAATGATGAGATGAATGGTGTATGCATGTTATCAATTATCTAGGTTTAGATTTTTGATCCATCATGTGAGATCCATATGATGGATGCTTAGGCTTAACTTAGATCAATAAGATTTCTTAGATGGGAGATATTCTTAACCTGCTATATTATTTGATTCATTATCTTATGGATATTGAATGCTTATAATCAATGGCGCTTGAGGGTATATATTTAATGGTGCTAATCCATGATTCTCTAATCTCTTATGTCATTTACTCAAATAATTGAACTGTTTTATTTTTCGATTAGGTTGACCATAGTGCTCGGATCCTAATTGTGATATCAAAGTCATCATGATTAATGAATTATTAATATATGTGTGGATCTTTAAAGCTTAGGCGTTATTTTATTTTATTTTATTTTATTTTATTTTATTTTAATTGAATTCCGTTTCAAAGTCATACTCTCAAAATCATTGCATCCGTTTAGTTAGAATTTTTATAGGTTTGTTTCCATTACTTAGTTTTGTGTTTGATTTTCCATTCTCTTAATACATCTCCCTGTGGGATTGACCCTGTGCTCACAGGATACTAATTGTGAACCTCTACAGTTATAGAAATACAACAAGTTTTTAGTGTTGTTGCCAAGGAGACGATGAGAAGATGGGATTTGTGCAAGATATCTAAGGTAAATTCTTTTCTAATACCTCCAAAATTTCTATAGATTTTCTCTTTTTCTTATAAACCTTAAGGATGAGGTTTATTTTTTTTCTTAGTCAACTCTGCCGCTACGGATCTTATTGCTTTCTAATATAGATTTTTTTCCTAATTGCTTTATAGAATAGTTGTTTAACTTTGAAAGTAAATTCAGTTAGGTCTTTCAAGCACTAACTGTGACATAAGGTTGCTCCTGCTTGGGATTTCATCACCCAAGTGCTAGTGGTTGTCCTACAGTTGCTGCTTGATCACAAAGATCATCCGCTGAATCTATTTTCCAGATTAACATAGTTTAATTTCTGCATTAGTTTTATTTTCTTTTGATTTATTTTGCTTTGTGGTTTGAACCCTCGTTGGTTGGCTCTGCTGCCTGGGTTGTTGGAAAGTTTTTATTTTTACTCAAATTATTATACTTGCAATTTGAAGTTGTGGTTTTGAATTTTTTATGGTGTGGATGGTTTATGTCTCATTGGAGTAGAGATCAAAACAATTGACTGTCCTCCTAAGGTGGACTAGTCCCATGCCTTAATCATTCATTTAGGAAAGACAGTCAACACCACTTGGATTTCATGATAGACCCAGTTGATAATCTAAATGCAAATCCAAATCTGCCAGATCCAACTATAATCTAAAACAGAGAAAACCAACGCAATCCTCCTCTTGAGGATGTGAATGAAGTTCATAAGAATGTGTTAAACTAACCACAAACTTTACGTGAACATCTACATCCTAAGAGATCAACTTTAGCATATTGCATTGTGTTCCCTACTCAACAGGGAATATTGATTTTAAATTGGGTGTGATTCAATTGATTCTTAAATTTCATGGCTTGGATTCTGAAAGCCCTTACTTGCACCTCAAGGACTTTGAGGAAGTAATTGTAGCATTACAAGTGAACACTAGCAATGGAGATGCACTCAAACTTAGGTTATTCCCATTTTATCTAAAGGACCGGGCCAAAGCATGACTCAACTCTGTAAGACCTCATATCATCACTACATGGCAAACCTTAAGTAGAGAGTTTTTGAAAAAATTCTTTCCCGAGCACAATTTTTTTTTTCCTGAGCACAAAACAAATGCACTAAAACAAGAAATCATGTCATTCTTGTAAGTGCTATTCTAGCTTCTATGATTGTCAAATTTTGTAGTGCCAAAACCTCTTAGAATCTGTCTTGTGTAGCTCATCTACATTTTTAAGATTGTGCATCTCATGTACAAGAACAAAAGTCTTTACCTCAAGAATTTCAAATGCAAGATCAAGAGATATACATGCTCAAGTATAATACCATGGGATAGTTCACTCCTTCAAGCTTCAAAGTTCAAGGTTTTAAAGCTTCATCTAAGGCAAGATAATAGTCTTTACTTTGGTACTCAAAGCTCAAGGTGAAGTACAACTCAAGTACCTCAAGCTCAAGCTTCAATGTATTTCAAATTCAAGCTTCAAAATGTCTCAAGTTTAAGCTTCATCATATGTCAAGATTTTAAGCTTCGTGAACTTCAAAGAACAACTATCAATTGAAGCAAAAGAAGATTCAATGTTCATATATCGCTTATAAGGTATGAATGACCCTAGATTGACCATAGGATAAGTCATTTTAAATACATAATTTAATTGAGTCACTTTATAAGTGCATAGTTTGTTTTTCGACTAGTCTTAGACTATGTTCTACTAGTCCTAGTACTAGCTTGACCAGTTCAAGAAATTCCTCGATCAGTCCTAAGTTTGTTACTAATTTTTAAAATTTTTTGTTATTGCCTCGACTAGTTCTGGAGACTACTTGACCGGTCGAGTGAACAGTGCTCGACCAGTCCAGCAGGCTCGACTCAAAGTCTAGCAATTAAAATGAGTCCTACACGACCAGTTGTGGAAAGTACTTGACCGGTCGTGGAAGCCACTTGACCGATCGAGTAGGCCTTTCGACCAGTCGTGGAATGGCCTGATCTTATCGCGCCTAAATTTTCAAAAGTTTGTTAGTCCTTCGACCAGTCGAGCTATCCTCTGGGCCAGTTGAAGGAACAATTTATGCACTTATAAATAGAGCACGATTTTCAAAGTTTGATATCTAATTTAAGCAAAATCAAGACACCGCTCTGAGAGATAAGTTAGTGATATTCTTAAGCTATTTAGTACTCATTTTATATTCTCTTTAATTAGCTTTTTTACATTTGATTTTGTATTCTACATTCCAATCTTATTTGAACAAGGGATTGAAGTTTTTTCATTTCTTCGAACCAAAATCAAATCAAGTTAGCCTAAGGTGATTTAATTTAAAATCAATTTAGAACTTAGAACCATTTTATAAGTGAGTGTGAACATTGAACATCTATGTTGAACTCTACTCCGAATTGGTTTTACTAGGCTGTAACAAAGGAGAATATCCAGATAAGTATTTTACAGTTTTGTAAATCAATTATTCTTTTGGTTTCTTTGATATTGTGCCAGAAAAATCTCTTTCTTTTGGTTTGTCTGAGGTGATCCAAAAAACTCAGTGTGGGGTTTTTTGAATTGTGTAAGCCTACTTGAAAGACACAATTGTGAGGGTTTTAGGTGAACTTTGAAAAACCTATTTCATAGTGAACGCTAATATCCACTATGTGAGGATATTAGGAGTGGAGTAGTTGTGTGGCTGTTTTTCTAAACAGTTGGTGTACACACAAGCGAACCACTATAACTTCTGGTCTTGTGGTGATTATTTGATTGTGGCATTGTGTAGATGTTGTAATTTTTCTTTATGCATTTTTGGAGAATGTTGTAATTCTTTTTATGCAAGTGTGAGAATGTTGTAATAGCTTTGTTTTTTTTTGCTATTTTATTCTTTATTCCTCTGTATTAGCTTAAGATTTTGATACACAGACCATTCTAGGAATCAGGTTGTGCTACCATAAGCCATTGGTTTTTTGTGTAAGGTTGTCCTTAGAACAACATCTGTATCAACCTCTCAATACTTGTACACTTGAGGTTGTTATTCATTTCTGCATTGTGGGATTGTTTAATTGCTATCTTTCTTTGTTTAAATTCCACATTTAATTTTTAATTTGGCATAGTCCTATTCACCCCCCTTCTAGGACTCGTAGCTTGGCCTTTTCAATTCTCCTAAAAGGGGAATGAATTAGTTTTTAAAGCTTGGCAGCGCTTTAAAGACCTTCTACTCACTTGCTCACATCATGATTATAAACCATGACACTTGATTGATTCGTTCCAAAAGGGGCTCACCATGGATACCCGTCTGTTCATAGAGATGATGTATGGTGGAACCTTCATTGACAAAGATCATAATGAGGCTTGAAATTTTCTAGACATGTTAGCAGAGCTACCCAGAAATGGAATGTCTCTACTAAATCGGACCAAACTAGACCCATTCCTAGAGAGAAAGTGGCGACATACGTTCTGAGAGAGGAAACGACCTTAATGCAAAATTTACTGCATTTTCTAGAAAGGTCGAAGCCTTGAAAATTAGGAAGGTTGATGCGATTAAAGCAAACACTTCCTTAGGTAATTTTTATAGCATTTGTGGTGGTGTCGACCATGACATAAAGGATTGTCCAACAATCCCAGTTGTACAAGATATCATGCATAAGCATGGGGAAGCAAATGCTATAAATAACAACCAAAGGCCAGTTGTACAACCAATGAGAAACACTACAATCCAAATTGGCATAATCATCCTAATCTTAGTTGGAGGAGTGGACCATAAATTAATGTGACAATGCACCTTAATGACCTCCACAAAACAATTTCTTTGGGGCACCTAATAATGCACCATATGTTCCCCTACCAAAGCGATCATCTGTGGAGGATGTATTGACCGCATTCATGAACTCTCATGCTCAAAGGAATCAGTATTTAATTCAATCAAATTAGGAATTAAAGACGGCTATGGCTAGGATTGAGACTTAACTAAATGCTAGAGAAAAAGGCACACTTTCTTCTCAACCTGTACCAAACCCTAGAAATACACATTTAATTGGAGACACAAATCCAAGTGAGCTACATCATGAATAAGATAAGGCCATCATTACCTTAAGAAGTGGAAAAAATGTTGATAATAAGATAATACAACGGTAGAAATAGCGGAGGATGAGCCACTTTCTCAAGAGAATGATCAACCGGCTATGGTTCAAGAGCCGCAATAACAAAAGGATAAAGAGACTAAGTCACATGAGACTCCAGTTCAGTTCCCATCTAGACTTCAGAACCTGACTGTCCCCATGAAATATCAAGAAGTGTTGGATGTGCTCCAAAACGTGACTGTCAATATTCCTTTGCTTGATGCCGTTAGAAAAATTTCATCATATGCTAAATATCTCAAGGACATGTGCACTGTGAAGGGGAAATTAAACGTGCACTATTCCTCACTAAGAGAGTGAGTGTTATAATTCAAAAAAGGGCCGTAACTAAATACAAAGACCTGGGAAGTCCTACTATTCTTTGTATTATCGAGAATTTCTAAATTGAGTATACTTTACTAGATTTGGGTGCAAGAATCAACTTAGTACCTTATTCGGTTTACCAACAAATGGGGTTAGGCGAGCTTAAACCAACCATGATTATATTCCAACTCGCTGACCGCTCTATTAAGGTACCAAGGAAAATTTTAGAGGACATGTTAGTCCAAGTGGAGAAATTCTACTTCCTAGTGGATTTCATTGTACTAAACACTGAGCCATATGTAAATGCCAGTGCTCAAGTTCCCATTATTTTAGGCTGCCCATTCCTAGCAACTTCAAATGCAATCATCAATTGTAGGAATGGAATGATGAAGTTGTCTTTTGGTAACATGACCTTAGAGCTCAATATTTTCAATCTATGTGTGGGATCCCGGTATTTAGTAACACCGCTCGCGCACATGTGTCCTGATCGCACCGTTGATAGACCATACACCACACCCTAATGCACCCAGCAACCCCACCCAAGTGATTTATTCTGGATGACCTTGAGACCTCTATCATGTGGACCACATCGTCATTACGGTGGCAATGGTGAAAACCGTGCGTCAATCCGACGCTCCGTTGGTGAGATACGACCCATTGAATGTATGACCCAAATTGCATATCCTGTAACACAAGCAACCTTTATTGTGTTAGTCCCATTAGACTTAAGCCCATGTGGGCCTAAATCCCACTTTTAGAACATGAATATTTTCACAATATAAGACAATCACTACATGGCAAATAAGTAGGTCGCACATACAAGACAAGCACTATAAGACAAAAATTGGGTTCTACCCCAAAATCCATCATTAACCTTCTCCTCATGCCTTAGAAACTAATCATGGCCATATCCACCTCATCCTACACATGCATCCAATGCATGTCTTAATTTGTGCTACATTACTTCAAATAACCAATTACAACACTCCACTTCATCATTCACCATGCATCACCTATAACCTATAACCCTTATCCATTCATTAACCAATGCATGCCTAGATTTCTTCTGCCTTGGCTAATGCATGCTTAGCACCATCCACCTCATTCATCCACTACCTATACCATACACCACCTTCCACCTCACTTTTAGCACTAATAAGACCCATAAACTTGCCACTTTAACCCCTAATTCCCTATATAAGAGTAGTATCTCTCTTACACTCATTTCTTTACTATACTTAGAAAATTCTGAGATTTTAAAAGAGAGTGAGAGAGAGTGGGGCCAAGGTGTGGCTCACCATCAATCATAGATGGAGTGGACCACACATCATCATCTAACCATCCATTCATTTGAGGTGAGTCTATACCCGCTCCTTCCATCCTCCTCATCCTCCTCTTTCTTAATTTCATATATTTTAGTGCATGTATGCCCACTGATGTGGATCCCCATGGTTTCATATATTACTGGCCGTGGTGGTCAGAAGTGGCCCACGTCAGTTTGGTCTACCATGATGAACATTATATCCACAACTTTAACAAGTAATCCCGTTTTCGTATCTAGATAGTAACTTCTAAAAATCATATAAAATCAATCATGCTAATATTGGAGTTGAAACTTGGGAATAATATGAACCACAATATAAGCTAACTTTGGGCTAAATTTCATAGCCATCCAACGTTCCAATCATTTGTAGCATCAAGTTTACTTGGCTGCTATCCGGCAACACATGCAGGATTTCGATTTGCTAACAATAGACCCATTTTTAATTCCTTTAATGAATGTATTAAAAATATATGTTCCATTGGAATTGTAGAAAATTGAACTATCTTTCCAACAATATATAATACGCCTCGATCAGAGCTCGAATGGCTGAGATCTTGGCCTTGTATGAAAATGTATCCCAGAGCTTGTTGTGACCATTTTTGTGTGGGCTATATCTGTGATTCCAACTGTCAGATGTAATTGATATTTGTTCTTAACTTACTTAAGATATTTATTGATCATATGTACGGTCCCTATGGTCAAATTCTTTCATGATAAAATTTAAGAAATTTTGGACCAATAGATACTTCCGTAAGGATAAATCTTAAATTGTTTTCTATGGTCTTATAATATCTCAGAAAAATCTGTACAAAGGCCCGAGTACCACCTCAGGCATAATTCCCTAAGGACTGTATTCTGTAGAAATTAGACAAAAATTAATTAAGTATTAAACTGAATTAATCAATGGATTAGCTTGAACCATTATCTATACAAATGATATGACCTAAACTCGTCAAAATCACTAACTCAATACTACTTAAAAACCTAGGAGAAATACCAAAAGCCAGTTGCTCTCGGGAGCACATTGAAATCCCGTATCGGACCTAGACCGCACGTCGAAAGTCTAATAACTGCAAAACTATAGGGTTATGACCGTCTTATTGGGCATAACAACCATCGCGGGAATTAAGCTCAGATAGTATCCAAAAATGCACAACTTGAGCCCTGAACAAAGCGTGTGAGAAACGTGAATATCTTTTGAAAATGAACTAGAACTTAAGTAAATTGGGCCATTATCTTGCAGGTAAAATTGAAGATTTTAAACCGTCAGTTTCTAACCGTACTTCACTTATGGATCAGGAAAATTTCCCTGCACACACACACACACACACACACACACACACACATATATATATATATATTTGTGGCCCTGATCGAGCAACAACGACCGTTGATCTGACACGGGTCCTCTATGGTCGATCCGCTAATCTGATCATACCAAAATCATAACCTAGCTTAGATCCATGGTCAGAGAACTCGCTCCATGCCGTAGGTAAGTAATAGACCTCCAAATGTGTCCTATTTACACAAAACAGGCACCCTTTGGCTGTAACCTAAGTATACCATGGCCCTGGGGCCATTTACAGTAGTTCTGGGCCTATATAATGCCCTTAAACCACCCCATTTCCGTTCCATACGAATTTCTCTAATCTAGGAGAGAGAAGAGAGAAAAGAAGAGAAAAGAGTGAGGAGAAAAGAGAGAGTTCGGGAGATCGTTGCCGGGATTCAATCTCACTACTCCACGAGCTGAATCACCTCTCTCGTTTCGCTACACCATCATTTTCAACTACGATTTGGGTAAGAAATCCTAACCCTAATCTCGATTTAGGAATCCAAATAGAGTAATCGATGAAATAGCTAACCTATTTCAATGTTTAGGTAACCGTTGTTCTGTATATGGGAGCGTAGGATTCGAACCGAGTTCGAAACAAGCAATCCAACAAAAGGTGTGGACTATAAACGTTTAGGTTATGGTTTTCAAGGCTTTCAATGTCAGTAATGATTTATGTCTGACTTGATTGCTGCCATATGATCTTAGTTACAATGTTTTTGATATACTATACATGTGTGAACTATGTTGAATATAAGGCGCATTCCATGTGTTTGTTGAAATGTTTGATTGAATGTGAAATTGTGATTTATGCTTGCCATGATTTCTAAACTAAGGTTAATGTTTGTCATATGCTTTATAATCTAATTTGTGTAAGGTTTTGCTATAGTTCTTGTCGTAACTAATCTAGTCTATGTATTTTGTAATGTGTAGTTCAAGTGTTTAATAAAATGTCTAAATGAGAAGTTGTTGATGAATTCTGTTTAATAAGGGTATTGAGATAGGATTCTTAATTACCTTATCTATATGTATAGTTTCCTTCTTGTAATCTTAATTTTGATTATGCAATTTATGGATGAAATGCGAATAGTTGGTAACATGTTTAATGCGTTCGATGAAATGCTCAAATGAGGAATTGATTGGAATTGTTTGTCAAATGCTGATATGATTAACACATGTATTTACATGCTACATTTGTGTAAGTTTAGGACTACAACATGGTCCAGGCAATCAGTAATAGTTCCCGTTTAAATGGCCGAATTAGTCTTGCCACATTTGATATGTTCGGTGAATCCAGATCGTACGATGATTGTCAACAATGGTTAGGCCACGTGGAGAGCTTATGCGTTCTATGTTGATTAATTCAGCGTGTGCTCATACCAACCGAACTTCTCTAATAAACCGATTGGCCTATTATGTGTTTACCATGTATGGACTCTACTGCTTGAATCTAAGGTACCACTTACCAATGTAAAAGCCCGTTTCAACCATGGTACCACGATCTGCTAAGACTCATGAGCCAGGCATGGTGTTATGAGACATCGTGGTTGAGTTGTCGGCCTATGCTGAGGTGACGAGCCTCCCCGTAATGACCAGTGAGCAACCTAAACTTGTGAGCCGAATATGGTGGCATGGGACACTGTACTCGAGCTGTCGGCCTACGTTCAGGTGACGAGCCTCCCATAGTGACCTCGAGTATAAACACTTAAATTTGCCTATCCACTGCTTTCATTAGGGGTGATGCCCTACAACTTGCCTATCGTATGTGACTACCTAGGATTGACGACCCTAGATGGATCCCCGTTTGGGTTAATGATGTAAAGGGAGGTACCTTAGCTTCCCAAATCTACTGTATGAATAAGCCTAATTAAGTACTTGGCTAACACGACCATGCACCGTATTGCATGTGCTTTGGCGAGGAAGCGCACATTTAGGGAGTTTGCCATGCGCAAATGGTTGATGAAGTCGCTTGAGGGAGCTTTGTGTGAGGGCATGCATCATTACTGTACTCCATTCATGCATTAATAAGAGTAGTTAGGAAATGTTTGTTATATTGTTTTATCATTACTGCTTGACTGAATTGATAACATGTTAACCTTTGCCTTATAATACCACTGAGTTAATCACTCACTCCCACTCTGGGACGGTATTTTAAAACACCAACCAGTCTCTGTTGTAGATGCAGGTGATGATGGAGTCTATACAGCTGAAATGGACTTCAAAGATGAGGAGGAGGAATTCTCCTACGTTCAGCTATTAGGCGGGTATTTGTAGACCTGCCCTGATTCGACCGGATTATAGGGTTACATGGATTAGTTAGACATTTACATTTTGACATTTTGTATATTTTGAGACAAAATATGTATATATTCAGCCCGGTAATATACTCATACTCTGGAGGTTATGAAACATGTATATACTTCATATATCTATCTCAGTCTTCCGCTTGCTTAATTACATTAACTCTGGAGTATGATATGCTGATTTAGTATAATTCCTCTCGTGTTTAATGCACTAATATGGACAACATTTAAACATTATTATCTATGTTACATAAGTGATGCGTTGGATCTCGGGAGTTGAGCTTTGCTCGACCCTCGAAATCCCAAGCATTACAAGTTAGTATAAAGCCATGAACACTAGTGGCTTGTTTGAACGCTTTCAGCATTTTTGCCCTCCTACCTTTGCGGGTACTTACCGACCCGAGGAGGCTGAGTATTGGTTGGATCGTATATCTAAGATGCTTAAGCCATTTCATTGTACTGAGGCAGAGCAAGTACAGCTGGTTACATATATGTTTGAGAAAGAGGCTAATCTTTGGTGGGACAGCATCCTACGGACCGTCCCCCTAGGACACGTGTAGACGTGGGATGCATTTGAGACGCGCTTCCAATGAAAGTATTTTCCCCTCACTTACCGTAATGAAAAGGAGGGTGAATTTCTCTGCCTCCGACAGGGAGGGATGACCGTTGCTGAATACGAGAACCGCTTTAGGAAGCTGACCAGATATGCTCCACTGATCCTAGCAGACGAGCTGATGAGAATGCGGTAATTTTCAGAGGGTCTGCGGCCTAAAATCCGCACAAAGATGTGTTGCGCTAGCATTCTCAACTATGCTGAGCTAGTGAACATGTCCCTACGAGTCGAGCAGGATGGCGAGAGACTGTCCTGGACATGTATGCCCATGGGCCCGAGGCCTCGACTTGAATTGCCAAACCGACCGTTCCTTGGTAAGAGGCCACGCGCATATTCGCCTCCCAGGCTAATGGCTCGGCTGACCCAGCAGAGGCGAACAGACCTTTGGTGCACCTACTGTAAGAAGATGGGCCATACAGATACCTATTGTTTTACTAAGATGAGGGACAACGGCTTTATGCCACCTTAGAAGATCAACCGCCAGTTGGCCCAAGCTATTTTGGCTCCACCTCTACGATCAGCACCGCCTGCATAGCCTTTTTAAAGACCAACCTTACCTTGAAATAGGCCGCGTTAACGACATATGGCAGCACAACTGAATCGTCCTTAACAAGCTCGTGTACACGCACTTGTAGCTGAAGCATCTGAGGGAGCAACTGCAGTGCCTTTAGCCTTTGAAGTCACTACCCACATTCAAGGTACACCTATATTTCTATTGGTGGACACCGGGTCCACTATTTCGATAATATCGTGCTTTACAGTTAAGTGATTAGGGTTGAGCACTACCCCTATGGTTGGGGTGAGAGTCCTTACCGCAACAGAGACTTTCTTCGATGCTACTAAGTTTTGTAAAGATTTCCCGATAGACTTAGGAAGCAGAACGGTGCACATTGACCTAATTGTCACCCTGCTGCATCATTACGATGTCATCCTCGGCATGGATTGGCTCACCGAAATGAAGGTAGAGATTGATTGTGATACCGGATTGGTGACAGCCCGTAGACCTGAGGGCACAACCTTTACTTTTCCAGTTTAGGTCAGTTGGCCTTACCGCATAAGTTGTTATGCTTCCTTACTGGAGAATGCTGATGGTCCGATACTTGGGGACACGCCAGTAGTCTAAACTTTCACGGATGTGTTCAGAACGATACCTGGACTACCTCCTAGGCACGAGATCGACTTTACTATCGACCTTGTGCCTGGTGAGACACCCATTTTCTTACCAACATACCGCATACCTCTGCATAAGATGGAGGAACTGAGGAAACAGATTGATGAATTGCTAGACTTGGGTTTCATACGACCAAGTGTATCTCCTTGGGGAGCACTTATATTTTTTGTAAAAAAGAAAGACGGATCGCTGTAGTTATGTGTTGACTATCACCGGCTGAATCATGTCACGGTCAAGAACAAGTATCCTCTGCCCAGGATAGATGACCTGTTTGACCAGTTGAAAGGGGCATAATATTTCTCTAAGATCAACCTACAGTCCGAGTATCATCAGTTGCATGTTAGGGATGAAGACGTGCAAAAAATAGCATTTAGAACCAGTTTTGGGCACTATGAATTCCTTGTGATGTCGTTTGGACTTACAAATGCACCGGCCGTGTTCATGGACCTCATGAACCTGGTGTTTCGGCCGTATCTATACTGGTTTGTCATAGTATTATAGATGACATTTTGATATACTCCAAGAGCCAAAAGGATTACGAAGAGCACCTGCAAGCAGTATTTGATACTCTCAGGAAGAATCAGTTGTTTGCTCAATACCAAAAATGTGACTTCTGGAAGGAAGAAGTCAAGTTTCTGGGAATACGTGGTGTCCAAGGAAGGAATTGTCATGGACCTTGCCAAGGTGACCGTGGTACAGGATTAGGAACAGCCCGGTTCGGTTACTGAAGTGAGGAGTTTCCTCGGCCTTGCAGACTACTATCGTCAATTTATTAAGGACTTTTCCAAGATAGCCTGACTGCTGTCTCATCTCACTCGAATAGATCTTAATTTTGCATGGAACGAGAAAGTAGAAGCAGCCTTTCAGGAATTGAAGGACGAGTTGACGTCCGCACCCATGCTAATATTGCCAGAGCAAGGGGTCAGATATACTATATACACAAACATGTCTCGTGTTAGTTTGGGTTGTGTTCTTATGCAAAAGGACAGAGTGATAGCCTATGCATCATGACAGTTGAGGAAACACGAAGAAAACTACCTCACGCACGACCTGGAATTGGCGACAATCATCTTCGCATTAAAGCTTTGGAGACATTACCTCTACGAAGAGGAGTTTGAGCTCTTTTATGACCACAAGAGCCTCAAGTACATCTTCACGCAGAGAGACCTGAATATGAGGCAGCGCCATTGGATGAAGACCTTTAAAGACTTTAAGTTTGAGGTCTCCTACCATCCTCGTAAGGCTAATCTTGTGACTGATGCATTGAGCTGCAAGAAAATAATAGAATTTGTAGCTCCGCTGATAATAGAAGAGTGAAATGTGATAGAGTTTGTGGGAGACTTTGAATAAAAGCTTATAGTAGAGGAGCCATTTGAGAGCGTCACACACATCCACGTACAACCACTTATTAATGACCGAATCATTGTGGCTCAGAAAGAAGATGAACAGTTGGTGAAAATGAAGGAAAATGTAGGTGATAGCAAAGAATTCGAATGGAGGATTGACTTAGATGGAGGTTTACAATATCGTGGCTGCCTATCCGTCCCGAATCTCCATGACTTGAAGAAAGAAGTTTTCGAGGCCGCAGACAATTCAAAGTTAGCAATCTATCCAGGTAGTACAAGGATGTATAGAGACATGAAGCGTTTGTACTAGTGGGACAACATGAAGGCCCATATAGAAGACTTCGTGTCCCGTTGTCTCCCGTACCAGAAGGTCAAGGCCGAGCATCACCGACCTCCTGGTTTACTTCAGCCCATGCCATAGCTGAATGGAAATGGGATTTCATATCTATAGATTTCATTTTCGGGTTACCGAAGACATGAAAGGGGCATGACTCCATTTAGGTGATTGTAGACCGATTGACGAAATCGGTTCATTTCCTCCTGATTAGAGTTTCAAACTCAGCAGATGATTTAGCCAAGCTGTACATCAAGGAGATTGTATGGCTGCATGGAGTTCCTATGGAGATTATGTCGGATTGGGACACGCAATTCACGTCTATTTTCTAGACTCGAATCCAATAAGTATGGGAGTGAAACTGAAGTTCAGTACTACGTTCCACCCACAGACCGATGGGTAGACGGAACGGGTAAATCAAATATTAGAAGATATGTTGCGGGCGTGTGTGCTTGATTTCAAGGACAGTTGGGATGACTTCCTTCCCTATGCCGAGTTTGCTTATAACAACAGCTTCCAAGCGGCATTGGCATGGCTCCTTACGAAGCTTTGTATGGGCGCCTATGTCGAGCACCACATTATTGGGCAGAAGTTAGCGAGAAGAGCTTAGTTGATTCAGACCTAGTATAAGCAACCTTAGAGAAGATTGACATTATCCGGCATCAACTTCTTACAGCCCAGAGTAGACAAAAGAGTTACGCGGATACACAACGGCGACAGTTGGAATTTGAAGTTGGGGACCACGTATTCCTGAAAGTTTTTCCAATGAAGGGAGTCCTTTGTTTTGGCAAGAAAGGGAAGCTTACGCCGAGATTCATTGGCCCATTCCAGATTCTAGATCAAGTGAGTGTGGTAGCATACCGTCTCGCATTGCCTACACCACTCACAGGTGTACACAATGTATTTCACGTATTAATGCTAAAGAAATACGTTCCTCACCCTTTTCATATTATCAAATATCAAATGGGAGCAAGTAAAACTAAGTGAAGATGTTACCTATGTACTGCGACCAACACGTGTTCTAGATAGGAAGGAACAAAGGCTGCACAAAAAAGTTATCCCGCTTGTGAAAGTATTGTGGACTCATCACACTGAGGAAGAGGTACTTGGGAAACGGAAGCCAAAGTTCGTAAAAACAACCCTTGATCCTCGAGGAGTATGAGAAGGTACTAATTTTGGGGATGAAATTTTTCTTTAAGGGGGAGTAGATTGTAACGTCTCAAAAAAATCCGTACAAAGGCCCGAGTACCACCTCAGGTAGAAATCCCTAAGGACCGTATTCTGTAGAAAATAGATGAAAATTAATTAAGTATTAAACTGAATTAATCGGTGGATTAGCTTGAACCACAATCTATACAAATGGTAAGACCCAAACCCGTCAAAATCACTAACTCAACACTACTTAAAAACCTAGGAGAAATCCCAAAAGCCAGTTGCTCTTGGGAGCACATTGAAACCCTGTATCGGACCTGGACCACAAGTCAAAAGTCTGATAACCGTGAAACTATAGGGTTATGACCATCTTATTGGGCTTGACAACCATCACTGGAATCGAGCCCAGATAGTATTTAGAAACGCACAGCTTGAGCCCTGAGCAAAGTGTGTGAGAAAGGCGAATATCTTTAGAAAATGAACCAGAACTTAAGTAAATTGGGCCATTCTCTTGCTGGGGAAATTGAAGATTTCAGACCGTCAGTTTCTGACCGAACTTCACCCATGGATCAGGAAAATTTCCCTGCACATATCTGTATATTTGTGGCCCTAATCAAGCGACAACGACCGTTGATCTGACACGGGTCCTCTATAGTCGATCCGCTAATCCGATCGTGCCAAAAACATAACTTGGCTTAGATTTATGGTCGGAGAACTTGCTCCATACCATAGGTGAGTAATAGACCTCTAGATGTGTCCCGTTTGCCTGAAACAGGCACCCTTTGGCTGTAACCTAAGTATACTATGGCCCTGGGGCTATTTACACCAGTTCTGGGCCTATATAATGCCCTTAAACCACCCTATTTCTATTCCATACGAATTTCTCTAACCTTAGGAGAGAGAAGAGAGAAAAGAAGAGAAAAGAGTGAGGAGAAGAGAGAGTTCGGGAGATCGTTGTCGAGATTCACTCCCACTACTCCACAGCTGAATCACCTCCCCCGTTTCACTACACTATCATTTTCAACTACGATTTGGGTAAGAAATCCTAACCCTAATCTCGATTTAGGAATCCAAATAGAGTAATCGATGAAATAGCTAACCTATTTCAATGTTTAGGTAACCGTTGTTCTGTATACGGGAGCGTAGGATTCGAACCGAGTTCAAAACGAGCAATCCAACGAAAGATGCAGACTAAAAATGTTTAGGTTATAGTTTTCAAGGCTTTCAATGTCAGCAATGATTTATGTCTGACTTGATTGCTGCCATATGATCTTAGTTGCAACATTTTCGATATACTATACATGTGTGAACTATGTTGAATATAATGCGCATTCCATGTGTTTGTTGAAATGTTTGATTGAATGTGAAATTGTGATTTATGCTTGTCATGATTTCTAAACTAAGGTTAATGCTTTATAACCTAATTTGTGTAAGGTTTTGCAATAGTTCTTGTCGTAACTAATCTAGTCTATGTATTTAGTAATGTGTAGTTCAAGTGTTTGATAAAATGTCTAAATGAGAAATCGTTGATGAATTGTGTTTAATAAGGGTATTGAGATAGGATTCTCAATTACCTTATCTATATGTAGAGTTTCCTTCATGTAATCTTAATTTCGATTATGCAATTTACGGATGAAATGCGAACAGTTGGTAACATGTTCAATGCGTTCGATGAAATGCTCAAATGAGGAATTGATTGGAATTGTTAGTCAAATGCTGATATGATTAACAAATGTATTTACATGCTACATTTGTGTAAGTTTGGGACTATAATGTGGTTGTTTTGATAAGAAACAAAGGGGTTTTTGTTTGGGGAAATTTTACTCACTTCATAATTAACAGAAGAAGGTAAGAAAGATAATGACTTTATTCATTTATTTATTCCAAGTTCTTTTACATCCCATTCTCCTTTGATTCCAAAATAGAATGTTTACAAATTGTAATATGAAGCAGATATTTGATTATATCAAATTATATCAAGTATTATACTGAAGACCATTGTAAACTAAAGGAGTCCATTGTGCATTGTGCCTGTTGTGCACCAGAGCCTTTATGTGCTTGGAGGCCTTTGTGCGCTGGAGCCTTTGTGCGCTGGAGACCTTTGTGCGCTAGAGGCCTTTGTGCATTGATGGCCTTTGTGCGCAGTAAGTGTTGTGCGCCGCACAACGGCTATTCCGTACAACGGACAGCGGACTCTACCTTCCTCTCTCCTTGGTCTACTCCTCTCTAATTGTTTGCTAATGACCCCATTAGAGGGGTCGAGGGGTATTTATAGCCCTTTCACACGTGTGAACGTGCCACATAAGCATTGCACACTTCCCCTTTGTGCGAACCTTGCTATGTGCTCCTCTTTGTGTGGACTTTGTTGTGCACTCCACTTTGTGTGGACTTTGCTGCGTGCTTCTATTTGTGTGGACTTTGCTATGCGCTCCAATCACCTACGCATAATGATCACTTTCGCATAATGATGATTTCCACGCAAAGAGTACTTTTTCCGCGCAACACTCAATTTTTCCGCATAATGCCTTTTTTTAACATCCTGTTTGCGCACAATGCTTTTTCCTGCTATTCTCTGTCTTTTATCTCTCTCCCCTTTTTATGCCTCAACAGATGCCCCCTTGATCCTGCATTTTTTATTTTTATATTTATACCTACAAAATAAACAATGTAGGATAAAAAAATTCATCATAACTACTTATTTATTTATTTATTTTTACTTTCCTTTATTGTGGGCAACATCAAACCTTTGAGCGCATAATTATTTCCTGTTGTGCGCACCACACATCCCTTACTGCATGGCGTTTACCGCACAATGGTTACCGCACAATGTTTACCGCATAATGCTTTTTCTGCACAAAGGGCTAGACCTCTCCTATAAGTACAACATTGGTCTTTCCTTCCCACTTCACTTCCTGCTTCACTGTCTCTGTGTCAAACTATTTTCTTCAACCCATTCTCATTGTGCGCCGCACAACACCTGTTCCGCACAACATCCGTTCCGCACAATAGAACCGAGCGCTCAACAATTTCTTTGCACGGTCGACATTCAGCATACAATAAACAGCGCACAACAGCCTTGAGCACAACCCTTTTCTTCACTTAGTCAAAATTTAGCGCACGACAGGTAGCACTCAATGACCTTGCGCACAACAACTCTATTTCTCTTCGCACAAAGATCGACGCACATGACTCTATGCTTCATCCTCAACTTTTCAAACTTTGACAAATTCTTCTCTTTAATTCTGATTCTTCTGCTAACTCTACATGCAGGTTCTGATGGCTAGCTCATTAAAGAGACCTCATACTTCTTTAAACACCGCAGAACCCTTTGATCCTTAACTAACTGAGTCCCATACCCACAAAAGGGCTATGTCTGAAAATTATTCTATTTTTTTCAAAGAACCAGCCCCTGTCATTATCAATTTTACTGATTGCATTCAATGCCTATCTGACCATATTCGAACAGCTGTTTTAATGTGGGAAATAGAGGGACCCCCAATGGAGGGACAAGAGTCAGACTGGGAGAATTGACTAAAGTCCACAACCAATCGTCGAACGGATGTCACCCAATTATCTGCCATTGAGACTTCCCCTACTGTGGCCTTCTCCAAAAAGAAAAAGGGAAAAAGCAAAGATGAAATCTTTTAAGAGAAAATCCGAGTACATAATCAAAGGCGTTTCCAAAACGCTTGGGATTCGATTAAATTGTATCTGGACGCAATCAAATTCCGCAATCCTTACAAGGATGAAACCATCACCATCCCTTTGCTCCTTCACCGCCATCGCTCCATAATTCAGGGTGAGCCGACTGACTTCATGACATAAAACAGGCTTCTATACGTGTCAAACTGGGTAGTAAAAGAGCTGAAACTTCTTGAAGGCTACCTAACGGAGAAAGGATTGGTCCAGAAAACCGGGCAGATAGCATACATGCACTTCCTCATGCCATGTTATGAACCTCACGACATATACCCCATCCACTTTTCGAAACAATCCAACAACGCTTCCGTCACTGTGACTCTTTGTGGGGTAAGGAAGAGTTCAGAACCCGGGGTCTTTAGACAGATCGTCCATACTACAGCGCGTGGACGAAAGAAATTTTAAAGAAATATGAAAATGTCCTTGTTGCAGCCAAAGTCTACCATGCTATAGAAGCCACCTCTGAATTTTTTTACAAAGATACGATGATCTATAAGGGTTTTCTGAAGTATTGGTCTTCTACCACGAATTCCTTCCATCTCCATGTTGGGGAAGTAAGCATCTGTTTATGGGATTTATTCAGAATGGCTGGTTTACCCATTACTGGATCTTTCTTGAACAAATACATTCCTACGAATGAAGAATTCACTTGTGTGGCCCCTAACAGGATACTTAAGATTACTTCCTCAACAATTGCACTTTTCCAAAAAATGTCTTATTTTCCAGACATTCATAAGATATCACCCCTTTCTTGGCTTGCACACTTTTCGCTATATTTGGTGTTAGTATCCTTATCATTCTGTTTATTTCTCACATGATACCTACTTATTTGTATAACTTGCTAATCCTTCTTTCTTTTTCTTTTCATATTTCCTGGTAGTCACGGTCCTGAACTGGAAGCTAATCGAAAAAAAATAAAAGGCCCTTCTAAATTTACTGCCGAAACTGAATTTGCTGCTTTCCTAACCTACTGGCTAAGTTTGGTTGTACTTCCAAGTTCAAAAAGCTTAGACTCCATTCGACCCACTTTGTTTGTCACGGCCGGCACAATGGCAAAGGGTAGAAAAAGATATTCTCTAGCTCCTCCTGTATTATGCTCGCTGTACCAAGCTTTTGGACATGTTGCGGTGCATTGCTCAAGCCCAGCACTAGGAGTCTCATCTTCTTTCACTCCTTGGCATTATTTCTCTAGTTGGTTAGGCATCTACTTTCCTTGGACATATAATGATTTGAAAAAAGCTTATGTCAAAATGATAAAGAAAACATATGACTGGATAGTGGACAGGATTGCCAATCCAAAATCCATTGACTTCTTTCCTTTCTACTTAGATTATCAAGCCGAAGACAGGGATGTCGAGGACAACAACAATCTGGACCCTATCGAGCGAACCTTCTTCTTATGTATCCATTCTTGCAGCCTTCCCTTACAAGAAGGGGTAGAGTTTTGGAGAGAGCCGTACTACCCTAACCGATTTGCCAGACAATTTGGATACGATCTAACTGTGCCACAAATAGGAGAAGATGTCACCCGGATTATGTGAAGCTACGGAGTGGGCCCCTATAACTGGGCATTGATATGGAAACAACTTTTGGCAAGGAACTTTGGTTCTCGATTCATTCTCCCAGGCTATAACCATCGAGTGACAGCCTCATACTCTTGGATGCAATGGTGGGCATATCATTATTATTTAGTACACAACTATTTTTTAGTGGACCGTCCCATCTGGATTCCTCCTCCACGTTTGAGGAACTATAGGCCGGAACAAGGATTAGGTTATTTTTATGAGAAAGACTAAGCTGTTGTTTCCGAACAACTTTGCCGCTAGATTTCCATAGAAGAGCCTATTAGAGAAATAAAACCATTAAATACCTTGGAAGGATGGTTTGCATTTGGCTCTCCTTTAGATTTGATAAAGCGAGGAATACAGCCACCTACTCCTCGTGATGAGTTTGAAACTGTGGGTGATACTCTGCCTTCCCCCACTCCCAAAAGGGGAGATCAACCTATTCATGCTACTTCTGTCGCTCCTGCTATCACAGAACCTGTGATCGTTATTGATCCTTCCAATATTGTTCACACCACCACGGGCCCCACAACAGTTGCAATCTCTCCAGTAGCTCATCATACTACAACCTCAATTTCTCCTACTGTAAATCAAGCTGCTACGTCTCCTATGACCCGATCTCATGCTAAGTCATTGTCTCCTGCAGCTTTGGCCCAACCAGCTCATTCTTCAGTTTGAAATACACGCCTTCTTCCTATAAAGACTGCTTGTAAAGAAAAACAGACAATATCAATGGAAGACAGTTCTTCAGAATATTCGGCTAACACTGACGATCTATCTTCTTCTACAAGTTTGACTGATGAAGGAGATGCTTTGCTGAATGCAAATACTGATGCTGAAGTAGACATTGGGGAAGAAGGTGATGTCAGGGCTAAATCTCCGCTTCATGACATTCCAACCGATCCAAATGTTCCTCTCCCAACCACAATGGATTCTCAAGAAGAGGAGCAACTCGACTATGGAGAATACGGATATTCCCTTAGGACGAACATCTTCCTCTCCTTTGGCACCGCATATTCTCTGCGTATTGTAGAGACCACCGGCACGACTGCTCATGGAGTACTGATGTTAATAGGGACAGAGGCTCAATCGTCAAACTTCCAATAGAAATAGAAGATGCTCCTCTCCGTCACGGCATAGTGGAAGTTTTGCCAACAATAGCTGCACCACTTGATTCCCCTACTCATACAGATAAATCTCTCACGGTGCGTCCTTCCCTTATTCAACCAGTGGCTCGAAGTTTAGAATTCTTTTCGGACCCCGTTGACATGCCAACTTCGACAACTGTTGATTCTAGTATGAGAGGGGCTCAAGAACTCTCTCTTAATGTTGCTGCAACTACGGATATACCAGGATCTGTAGTTCCTTCAACTTGCTCTGCTCAAACTACTTTCGTCATTGTTCCTGAACAAGGTACACACACACACACACATATATATATATATATGCGTATATATATTTTCTTATTTGACGTATCCTCTTTCTCCTAAACTTATAGTCTTCTTCTCCCTTTTTATTCAGCCACAATCATGCCAACTCCGAGTGGTTCCGGGGGCTCTAACTCAGTGGCTACAGTCTTTGATGGACTTTCATTGGAGAAAGTATCACCTCTTATGTTAGGACTCTTCAAAAATGCGCTCTTGGTCATCATCAATGCTTTCAAAGACCCAACTCAATGGCCTTTCCTGGATAGTGCTTTGGTTGTTCTTGCTCACTCTGCTCGCCTTGCACACGTCAATGTTCAATCCCTCCATGACTGCTTATCAGGATTTTATGATTCGACTAAAAATTTAGAGGCTGCTTAAAGTGTCATTGTTGCTCCGAAAATCCTCAGTTGTCAGAAAGAATTGACATCACTTAAGGAGAAACTTTCTTATTCAGATGACGTTCTCGCTACTCACGAGATTACCAGCCAATCTCTTCATGAGAAGCTAAAAATCTCTGATAGAAATAAAGCGATTATCGATGATCAAATTACCCTTCTTAAGAAAGAGATTCTACTGCTCAAGGGTAAAAAAGAAGCAGAAGAATTGATTATTCATCAAATTAGAGAAGAACTTAAAGCGAATATTCAGGCCATTGATCTGGCAAAGACTGAACGGATGAAAATTCAAGAAAGTGCCACTCTTTTATAATCGGAACTGGCCGACATTCCTGATCAGGCTAAGATCATTCTTGAAGCTGAACAAACAACTTCTGCAGCACAGCTTCAATTAAAAGAAAAGTTACAATGCTACATAACAACATTGAACATAACTGAAGATCTGTAAAGAAAAATTTATATTATATTGTGATGCATGTATTTGTTTATTCCTTTTGGTGATGTAATATATGAACAAACTACAGTATTTTAATGAATTTGCATCTTTTTCTTCTTTTCATATACTAAATGGCAACCTTATGTGGTGTTTTATTTCAATGGGCAGAACTATTTTGTTTTGAAGTTAGTAGAGTTAGTTCATACATAGTTTAAGCTCTTGAGTAGTGGAACAAGCAGTTTCTTAGACTCATGCTGGAGTTGGGTCTTATGTGATGGTCTCTGTAACTCTTAGGAGTTCACTGGACTTCTCACAGCATGTTGAGTTCACAAACCGCGATCCATCAGAGGGGCCCAATGAAGCTACTAGGGCCATGAACTTAGTTGGATTTATGCATAAGGTTGGTCGCAGTAACTCTCTAGAGTTCACGGGGCTCACAAGGCAACCTTTGGGGTACCAAGTCTAAGGCCGCCAATTATCAATGAGTAGGTTTAGGCCATTCCTCATGAGTTAATACTGAAATCAAGCCATAAATTTGGGAGGATCTTACGCATGGTTGGCCTATCTATGGACATGGCCAAAGAGCTCACACTGCAGCCCGTGTTTTCTTCGCCTGTAAGGTCAGACCCATTCACAGGAGGGCATTTTCCTCCGTTCCCATGATGCTGTCGAAAAGCTATACAGACGACATTGGTCTCACGCGTGACTGGCCGTTGAGGACTTTTTGGCGTTAGGCTTTTAGTCGCTGGCTCCGTCCACTGCCTGCGTGAGTATGCATATGATGGCCTTCATGGGCTTTTTAGGGGCACTGACTTCTCATTGCTGCCCGAATGGCGAAAGTAATAGGCCTTAAGCATAGTTGGCCATTTTAGAGCTTGGCTAGGCTACCTTAAAAGATAATAGTAGGTGACCATTGTTGTCGTGAGGGTGATAGACATCTCTGCCTAAGATTGATACGTTCACCACCTCGGCTAATATCCTCAACGATATTCATATATGCTATTCACAATGCATTAGCCTAGTGACAATATCAATTTCGGCAATAATCTTGTAGAGCTCGCTTCATCATCACTTTCTTTTTGTAACACTTGTTGGTACATAGTCCTGATGTGCTCGTAAATTTCTTCTTTATTCATTCATCTGACAGTACATAGCCGTGATCTTGTTTATTCTTGCCCCCTTTTGATACAGAATCATTAGTCCGATAATATTCTGGATCAAAATCGGTAGTATCTTCAGGGACGATATCTCTTGATGAAGCGAGCATTGACTGGTATACTGACACCTTTTCCATCTTGATCCACGACTTTGTATGCTCCATTGGAGTACAACTCTTTTATTATGTATAGCCCATCCCATTTAGGCTCGAATTTGCCCCTTGTTCGATGGCTGACCACTATAGGTCTTTTCAACATTAGTACCATATCCCTTTTTTTGAAAGAGCGATATTTAACGCGTTTATCAAAGGTGGCCGATACCCTTGCTTGATATGATTACAATCGCTACTGAGCTACCAGGCGTTTCTCATCGAGCAAATCTAGCTCTTTAAGTCTTATTTTTCATTTTCATCATCTGTAATTGACTGATGTACTGCCACTCTGAGTGACGCAACTTGTATTTTGATTGGGATTACTGCTTCTACACCATAAACCAACGAATATGGTGTTACTCTTGTTGCCATCTGATGGGTAGTTCTATATGCCCACAGTGCTTCTTACAATTTTTCTTCCCAATCTTGCTTGTTTCAAGTCATTGTTTTCTTCAGTATTTTAACTATTATTTTATTAAACGCCTTTGTTAATCCATTGGCCGATGGATAGTAAGGTGTTGAAATGAATGATGAATGCTGAGTTTCTGACATAGCTTTTCCATGCCTTTGTTTTTTAAGGGAGTGCCATTATCTGCAACAATTTTCTTCGGAATGCCGTGGCAGTATATTATTGTGCGTCGGATAAAATTAACCACATCTTTCTCCTTAACACTGCATAATGCAGCTGCTTCTGTCCGCTTGGAGAAATAATCTGTCCCTGCCAAGATATACTTCTTTCCTTTAGATGAAGGTGGATTTATAGGACTAATGACGTCGAGTACCCAGGCAGAGAAGGGCCAAGAGGTGACTGACTAATGCAGGTCTTCTGGAGGAATGTGTATAACATCTCTGTGAATCTAACATTCATGACACCGCTTCGCATAATCTATCGCATCTTTAAACATGGTAGGCTAGTAATACCCCATTCGATGCATCCGATGGAATAAATTTCGGCCAGCTTGATGTGCTTCACATTCTCCAGAGTGTGCCTCTCACAACATTTGGCCTGCTTCTTCTTTATCTAAGCAACGTAGTAGCATTCCATTGTAAAATTTTCTATACAGCACTTTGCTACATATGATGAATCTACTTGACCTTTGCTTGATTTGCTGTCTCTATGCTGGATCTTCTGGTAAGATATTATATTTGAGATAATCTATGAAAGGCTGACGCCAATCATCTGTCGTTACCTCCAAACACAATATAGGAAGTGTTTCGACAATTTCATCGATGACCTCTGAAGTTGGTAAAAATCTTCTTTTTTCTATAGTTACCTGGAGAGGGCTTCCATTTGGGCACGACAGAGCTGCTGCCAGGCTGGCCAAAGTATCTGCTCTCGTGTTTTCAGATCGTGGTGCATGCTTGATTTCGATATGACAGAACTGCTCTAGCAACTACTATGTTTTTCGACAGTATGGCAAAAGTTCTTACTTTCTTATCTCAAATTCAGTTGTCAATTGATTTATAATCAATTTGGAATCCCTGAAGATATGCTGCATTTTTATCTTCATTTCTTGAGCCATCTCCATTCCGATGATGAGGGCTCTGTATTCAGCCTCATTGTTAGTGCATGTAGTACCCAACGTGAAGGAGTAAGGTAACAAGTCACCTTGAGGAGTAATGAATATCATTATTGCCCCCGCTCCTGATGCTCGAGAAGCATCGTCAAAATACATCTGCCATGGGCTTTGCTACTCAGCCAACATAACTTGCTCATCTGAAAAATCATCACTTTAGCTTCACATTCTGCTATAAGGTGTGTTGCAAGGAAGTCTGCCACTGCTTACCCTTTTACCGCTTTTGTAAGCTCATACGTAATAATATATTTCAAAAGTAACAACATCCATTTGGCTAATCTTCCAGACAACATTGGCCTTGTTATCAAAAACTTTATCGGATCTGCTCTTGAAATCAAAGTTATGTCATGGGAGAGACAATAATGTCTCAATTTCTGTACCATAAATATCAATGCCAGACATTTTTTCTTGATTGAAGAGTAGTTGCATTCTGCGCCCATCAGAGTTCTGCTCAAATAACAAAGAGCGGTCTCTTTCCCAGATTCATTCACCTGTGCCAACAAAGCTCCTAAAGAAATCTTGGCTGCAGATATATAAAATAAGTGGCCTCCCTTTTATCGGAGCTGTTAGTACTGGTGGCTGTTTCAGCAATTCCTTTATTGAATCAAATGCATTTTGACGGGCTTGATCCCATATAAATTCTATTCCTTTCTTCATCAAATGGGAAAATGGCTAACATCTCCCTGCCAGATTTGAAATGAAGTGGTAAATGTACGCCAGCTTTCCTTGTAAACTTTTTAATTCTTTTAATGTCTTTGGTGGTGGCATATTTTGAATGGCTCTGACTTTCCCTGGATCTATCTCAATGCCCCTATGTCGGACAACAAATCCGAGAAATTTACCTGAAGACACCCCAAATGCACATTTAGCTGGATTCATCTTTAGCTGTTTCTTTCTGAGTTGACGGAAAATCGATGCCAAGTGTTCGCAATGCTCGTGATGATCTCCTGACCTAACTACCAAGTCGTCAATATAACACTCAACATGCTTGTGTATCATGTCTTAGAAGATATTCTGAATTGCCCTTTGATATGTCGCCCTGACATTTTTAAGGCCGAACGGCAAAACTTTATAACAACAAATGCCCAGTGAAGTTTTGAAAGCCATTGCTTCTTCATCTTCAAGTGTTATTCTAATCTGATTATACCCTGCATAGCCATCCATGAAGGACATGCTAGCATACTGAGTCGTTCTGTCAATTAGTAATTCAATTATTGGGGGAGGAAAATCATCTTTTAGACAGGCTTCATTCAGATCTCTGAAATCAACGCACACCCTGACTTGTTCATTTTTCTTCTTCACAGGCACAATATTCGATATCCACTTGGGATATTTGACCTCCCTGATGAACCCGACTTTTACCAACTTATTGACTTCTTCTTCTATCAGGGGAACCAAGTCTGGATGAAATCGCCTTTGCACTTGTTTAACCGGCCTTTTCTCTTTAGAAATATTTAATAGTGCATTGCTACGGAAGGCTCCAAACCCTGCATCTCCTCATACGTCCAAGTGAAGAGGTTCTTATTTTCTTTGAGGAGTTGAACGTATTCCTCAGGCTCCTGTTCGAAAAGACCGGTGCTGACGAATGTGTTCCTTGGCTCTTCTTCCGTACCCAAGTTTATCTCTTACAAATTGTCTATTGTTAGCTACCCCCTCGTCTTCTATCTGCTTTGGAGCCATTTCAGGAAGCTCGACTATTTTAGGGTCCTCTGCCGATAACTGCTCGGTTGTAACCATATTCACCAATGATTTTGCCCCAAATTCTTAAAATTTTCTTCACTTTTCCTGACCAACCCCAATAGGAATTTGAATTCCTTTCCCACGATTCAAGCCGGTGGGTTCTTCGTAATCAAAACCCATGCTTCTCATGATTTTCTTGCTTGCCAGACTATATTTTTTGAGATCTTGAGGTATCAACCTGTTATGGTACACATTATTCTTGGCCTCTTCTCTTTCCTTTGCTTCCACTAAGGCGTAGGTTTCGGGTATTTTGCGCTAGCCTTGACTTGAAACCTTCCTGGAGCGACTAAAAATGGTTTATTTCTTTCAACATACGGCAACGACACTGTATAATTGGACTGTAAAATTTTCAACTATTCAGGTGATAACGGGTTTAGTGGCGGTTGCCCTGGTTGTCTTAGATGCTTCAGCACAAAATAGAATTTCTTCTTTACTTCTATAACCTTTGATGATTCTGCCTTTTCTGTTTCTTCTTTAATCACTTTTACTTGAATGTCCTTTAGGACTTTACTTTCATCATTCTTTCTTTCTTTCTTCTTTAGCAAACCCATTGTAATAACTGGCGCTCGCAAAGAAGGACTCGACCTTTGTATATGGCTTCACGTCAGCCATTACTTTATACTATATCCCACCTTTACAGTATTTGAAACACTAATACAGAGTAGAGGGTACAATGCTGTACTAATGTATCCATGGCCTTCCCAGTAGAAGATTGTATGTTGTTAATGCATTTATAACGTGGCATATGACATCATTAGTCAGCTCTCCTATCTCCAGCGTCACTTTAATTTTACCAAGTGCATGTTACCCATCTTGATTGAAGCCTTGTATCATCATTCCACTAGGGCATAGATCTGAACAATGATAACCTAGTTTACTCAACATCGAGAGTGGTGAGAGGTTCACTACAGACCCATTATCTATCATAATCTGCTTAACCTTCTTCCCACAGATATAGCCTTCTATCATTAGCGGCCTGTTATGCTCTGCCTCGCAAATCAAATCATCATCGAAAAAGGAAATGACTGGTAGGCAGTCTTCTTGCTCATTGTGTTCTTTGTGTCCCATCTCTGCCAGTAAAGTTTCTCTAACATTATGATTGGACAATGCTTGGACCAAGCTCTGTCAAAATTCCTTTGACAACTTAAGCGCATCATAGAAGCTTAACCAAGTCGGTATGCCCTTCAAATGACTTACGACATCATAAGTCACCTTTACCGTCTCACTCTCCTTTTCTTTCTCATGATTATCGCTTTGCCTTTCAATGACTTCTTTTCTTATAATCTCTGCTTTCTGCTTCACAAGGCTTGTTATCTTCTTTCCTGATTACAACGCAATCACTGCTACCTTCTTTGTTGTCTTACGGTCCTCTTTCTCTTTCATTTCTTGAGCCTTTTCTTGGATCGTGAGCATATTCACTGTCGCCATTGTACCCCTTTCTTTTTCTTTTCCAATTACTATTTCACCTTTGTCTATCATTCATTGTATTATACATTTCAATGTATAACAATTCTCCATTGGATGTCCTACCAGGCGATGATAGCAAAAAAAATCTCTCTGGTTCTTGTCACATCTTCAGGGCGTTTGAGTCCCGGTAATTCTATCGTACCAGCTTTTAGCAGTTGGTTCATCATAGGAACAACATCTTCCCTATCGAACGTGAACCGCACGTGAGAATTGAGCATCTTAGGCCTTTTTCTACTGTATCTGTTTGTGGTTGATTCGATTCTTCTTTCCGTTCCGGCCTCTTATCTCTTGAGTCTCTTGCGTCCTTGCTTCCCTTTGCACGATCAACGGTGTTTGCGGCCATCCTGCATGTCTCATAGTGAAACAATGACATCTTTCGAGTCATCAGCTCTAAAGCATGAGCCTTAGTGTCTAGGTCAAGGAAAGTTTTGATATCAGCGCTGGTGAGTCCGAACGTGATTCCTGTCTCCATGGAGTTCATACACATCTTGACCTGTTCCTTTTCTTCTGGCAGCTGCCTACACAAGGCCCCCAATGTCTTCCACCTGTCTATAAACTTTTCTACTGGTTCTCCTTCTCTCTGCCGCACGGAAGCTAATTCCGTAATACTAACATCACGCTCTGAAGAGAAGAAGTTTGACACGAAAGCGTCCTACATTTGCTCCCAAGTACATATCGATCCTGGAGCTAAGCTGGAATACCATCGGAATGCTTTGTTTGTTAAAGTTGATCCAAATAGTCACAAGCAGTACTGTGGTACTGTAAAAAAATTCCCCATGCTAGTAATAAAGTGCAATAAGTGTTCTTTTGGTGACCCTTCTCCATTAAACTTCTGAAAATCTGGATGCTTGAAGTTAGCTGGGAATGGACATCTTCAACCTCTCTTGGATATGGTGTTCGGTATTTGAAATGGTTGGTATTCTCACGCTCCCGCTCTTCCCTGAGAGCTTCTTTGATAACCTATCTCACCTTGTCTTGTGTCATAGTTCTCGCTGCTGGGACAGACCCTAGTGATCCTGCCCCTGGTGGCTGAAAGCTTCCAGGTAGATTTCCTTGCCCATTCACCGTACCCATCATTTGAGGAGCTGCTATCTGGGCCACATTGTGTGCGAGATTCGTTAAAGCTTCTCTGAGATTTCTGCATTCTTACATTAGTGCTTTTTGTGCTTCTACCATTTCATTCATACGATCTTCTTTAATTGGTATATTCTGCCCATCTGTACTATAGCTTCTCCGCTTTTTTATGAAGTCATAGTTGGCGTGGGGCAAGAATATGTTGACGTAATAGGACTTACGAAGAGAGGGGAAGGGGGAGTTTCATTCAACTTTTCTATGCTTTCGTTGTTGTTGACTGATTGGGGCGAGCTCGTCGTCGGTGGATTTACCAGCAAAGCCTTACCCTTATGTTCTTTTGTCCATCTGACCCTTGGGGTAGTCAAAGCTGGAAAATCACGCGATGTCAATTACGGAACTGTTCACTCGGGGTATAGCGTAAGGGGGGGGGGGGGGCGTTCAGGATTCCTCCTAGCGATGTTTCGCGTTATCGGCCCTCTAGCTTTCCTCGGTGACAAATTTGTTCTTACTGTAGTTATGTGCTTATTTCTTATCCTCCGGCATGTAATGACAATCTATTCATCTCTTTCTCCCTGTGCTACTGGTGAAGCGGTTACAACTATGACGGCTGCCCGTGATTCCATTTGCTCGCTTGTTACCACTTTCTTCTTGCGACATCCAGTTTGTTTAACGGCATATTCAACAACAAACCCTGTAGCAGTGAAATAGAAAACTGTATCTCCTTAGACAATTACCATTGATTGATTGGTTGTTGTATTCTCTTAGCTTTTCACAAAAAGAAAACAAAAATTAGTACTTGTGTCGAGTCGTATTCTATTTTGGGGATGAAAGGTAGGATGTTCCCATTGAGAGTCGCCATTTTGGCATCTTAAAGATGCCAAACAGTCGTGATTATCTTCCATGTAATTCTTAAGTTAATATTTGAGTAAAAAAAACTCCCCAGTAGAGTCACCATTTTGTTTCAACAAGAAACAAATGGGTTTTTGTTTGGGGAAATTTTACTCACTTCATAATTAACAAAAGAAGGCAAGAAAGATAATCACTTTATTCATTTATTTATTCCAAGTTATTTTATATCCCATTCTCCTTTGATTCCAAAATAGAATGTTTACAAATTGTAATATGAAGAAGATATTTGATTATATCAAATTATATCAAGTATTATGCTGAAGGCCATTGTAAACTAAAGGAGTCCATTGTGCATTGAGCCTGTTGTGCGCTGGAGCCTTTGTGCGCTGGAGACCTTTGTGGACTGGAGGCCTTTGTGTGCTGAAGGCCTTTGTGCGAAGTGAGTGTTGTGCGCCGCACAATGACTATTTTGCACAACGGACAACAGACTCTACCTTCCTCTTTATCAAATTATATCAAGTATTATGCTGAAGGCCATTGTAAACTAAAGGAGTCCATTGTGCATTGAGCCTGTTGTGCATTGGAGCCTTTGTGCGCTGGAGACCTTTGTGGACTGGAGGCCTTTGTGTGCTGAAGGCCTTTGTGCGCAGTGAGTGTTGTGCGCCGTACAACAACTGTTTTGCACAACGGACAACAAACTCTACCTTCCTCTCTCCTTAGTCTACTCCTCTCTAATTGTTTGCTAATGACCCCATTAGAGGGGTCAGGGGGTATTTATAGCCCTTTCGCATGTGCGAACGTGCCACATAAGCACTGCGCGCTTCCCCTTTGTGTAAACCTTGCTGTATGCTCCTCTTTGTGCAGACTTTCCTGTGTGCTCTGCTTTATGCAACTTTGCTGCGTGCTCCTCTTTGTGCAGACTTTGCTGTGCGTTACAATCACCTGCGCACAATGATCACTTCTGCACAATGATGATTTCCGCGCAAAGACTACTTTTTCAGCACAACACTCAATTTTTCCACACATTGCCTTTTTTAACATCCTGTTTGCTTACAATGCTTTTTCCTGCTAGTCTCTGTCTTTTATCTCTCTCCCCTTTTTATGCCTCAATAGTGGTCCAAGCAATTGGTAATAGTTCCTATTTGAATGGTCGAATTAGTCTTATCACATTTGATACGTTCGGTGAATCCGGGTTGTACGATGATTGTCGAGAGTGGTTAGGCCAAGTGGAGTACTTATGCGCTCCATGTCGATTAATTCAGTGCGTGCTCATACCAACCAAACTTGTCTAATAAACGGATTGGCCTATTATGTGTTTACCATGTATGGATGCTACTGCTTGAATCTAAGGTACCACTTACCAATGTAAAAGCCCATTTCAACCATGGTACCGCCATTTGCTAAGACTCATGAGCCGGGCATGGTGGTATGGGACACCATGGTCGAGCTGTCGGTCTACGCTGGAGTGACGAGCTTCCCTGTAATGACCAGTGAGCAACCCGAACTCATGAGCTAAATATGGTGGTATGGGATGCTATATTCAGGCTGTCAGCCTATGTTCAGGTGACGAGCCTCCCGTAGTGACCTTGAGCATAAACACTTAAATTTGCCTATCCACTGCTTTCATTAGGGGTGATGCCGTATAATTTGCCTATCGTATGTGACTAACTAGGATTGACGACCCTAGATGGATCCCCGTTTGGGTTAATGATATAAAGGGAGGTACCTTAGCTTTCCAAATTTGCTGTATGAATAAGCCTAATTAAGTACTTGGCTAATATGACCATGCACCGCATTGCATGTGCTTTTGCGATGAAGCGTACGTTTAGGGAGTTTGCCATGCACGAATGGTTAATGAAGTCACTTGAGGAAGCTTTGTCTGAGGCCATGCACCATTACTGCACTCCATTCCTGCATTAATAAGAGTAGTTAGGAAATGTTTATTGTATTGTTTTATCATTACTGCTTGATTGAATTGATAACATGTTAACCTTTGCCTTATAGTACCACTTAGTTGATCACTCACTCCCACTCTGGGACGGTGTTTTAAAACACTAACCAGACCCTGTTGTAGATGCAGGTGATGATGGAGTCTATGCAGCTGAAATGGACTTCATGGATGAGGAGGAGGAATTCTCCTACGTTCAGCTATCAGGCGGGTCTTCGTAGACCTTGTCCTGATTCGAAGGGATTACAAGGTTACAAGGATTAGTTGGACATTTACATTTTGACATTTTGTATATTTTGAGACAAAACATGTATATATTCACCCTGGTAATATACTCATACTCTGGAGGTTGTAAAACACATATACTTCATATATCTATCTCAGTCTTCCGCTTGCTTAATTACATTAGCTCTGGAGTATGATATGCTGATTTAGTATAATCCATCTCATGTTTAATACACTAATATGGACAACATTTAAACATCATTCTCTATGTTGCATAAGTGATGCGTTGGATCTCGGGAGTTGAGCTTTGCTGGACTCTCGAAATCCGGGGCGTTACAAGTCTAGATGAATCCAAGGCTCTGTATGGTTAGAGATCTATATATAGTATAAATGACTTATTTCAAAACCATCCATTGGATCGGATTTTTCAAAAGAGAATTTGATCAATACATTTCATGTGCTACTTGATGTGTATGTTGTATATATGTTGTACCTAACATTCATCCTCTTATGGACCCACTTAGGTGTGGGATCACTTGTGATTTATACATTTTATTAGTTCATCCAATTTGGAAACCCATGTACATTTATGTGTCTCTTATTGATGGTTTGCTAGCATGTGGGTCCCACTTGCCATTGGATCTATTTCATTTCCTTTACACTTTCTGTTTGTTGAAATTTTCTAAGTACTTAACTATATTGCATGTAGGCCTCTTCGACACCTTGTAGTGGGCCCCACACTCTGTAGTTAAGATTACTACCATGGGGGATGTTTAATTCTTATATAAGTGAGCTGGGATGTCCCACCTTTTTGTTAGGAATGATCCCCACGTGTTTAGAAATTGGGCCCTAAGTTGTGATAGATCCCATTGCTGAAAACTGTCTGATTATTTAGTGTTTTGTACTAACTTTAGGCCTCTGTAGTGGACCACATGTTGGAGATATGAATAGGCCACAACTTGAAACCTTTAATCTACATCAATGAATAGATAAATAATATTTTACTTGGGCCAAATCATACCCCACATGATTAGGGAGTGGATCTCAAAATGGGGCCAAGTATGGTTGTGCAGAAAATTATGTATAGAAAATTTAAGTACCTATGTTTGGTCCTATACCAAATATTATGTGTGCATAACTGGTTGGTCTCAACTTATACTTTTTAAAGTACATATACAGTATTACCAAGGGCATTGGACTGCACACTGAAAGGTAGTCCCTTGTGATTATGGGATATACTCAAAGTCGGGCCAAAACTAATTCTGCAATGTGTTTCTTGCACATTTCCTCCAAGTACCCATGTTTGGGACATCACCGTAAATAATATACACCCAACCAATGGGGCTCACCTTGTAATTTTTAAACCCAATGCATAGAGCTAACATATGGATTCTTCCTTTCACCATATGTGGGTCTCACATGATCATAAATATGAATTGAAGATGGCTAAAAAACCAACATTGCACAAAAATCTGTTTGATGTAAAATTTATGTGGGGCCACATTAGTGGGGTCCACCACATTCCCAAAGCATTTAATGTAGCATCTAAACTTTGAAAAACTAACTTCCAAGTGTTGTTGGGCTAAAAACCTTAAGTGGGCCATCTAATATGGGTTATTTTGTATGGGTCTTACCTTTCATATAATGAGGACCACCTAGCGTGTTTTGTAAATGGGTATTATATAACTTGTAAAATATTTAGTGGAGAGATCTTGTTGTCCAAATGTTCTCTTAAGATATAGGTAGCCTTAAGCCCATCTAAATAATGCAACCCTAAGGCCCAAGCGGGACTGACACTAAGAGAAATCGTTGGGGAGTGAGAAGCCCACAATGGTGACCTTCCTTGAGACCGTTGGGCAGGCCCATTGCCTACTGGGCAGCGTTCCTTGCATTCTACCTCTAGTCAAGTGGACCAGGCTTAGAGCTGCCTATTTTACAATGCATAAACTGGATAATTGGGCTTTTGCTTCGTTTATTGTGTGTTTGGCTAGTTGGTCGAATATGATGTGTGACATGAAAGATGTTAGTATGTTGTCATTGTATTTGAGATTGTGCATTGTTTCTAGTTAATGGTGGAATGTGTGGGGCCCACTTAGTTATGAAATTAGATTCACACCATTAAAAGCATTGCGGTTGGACATTTATGCCTTTGAGTTGGCCTATTGGTTCACCAAGTGGGACTCACACTTGACCTATATGACCTCATGCCTTGCGTGTAGTCCAAGGTCAATGTGGAACTCACACTAGGTGGGATGTACCTAGTGATGGGAGATAATGATACATGTCTGGTAACATGATAATGATGATGGTCAGTCGTTGGTTGAAATGATAGATATGATTTAATGGATGGTGAATTATGACATATGCATTGATGATAGATGAGTAATTATGTGTGGTACTTAGGAAATTTTTTATGTTAATCATGAAGTGAAAATGATCCTCATGGTAATGATGATGATATTATATATTTATATGCGTCATGAGAAAACATGTTAGTTAGCCACCATGCTTGATATTCAAGTGATAATAATACACGTATTGATTTTGGCGATGATAACGTGGATAATATAAGCATGTTTTACTTGATACATGAATGATGGTAAATGAATGATGTTGGTGAACGTAAGGATAACCTCATGCATGATAGACAACTAATGCCTAGGGCATGTATGATAGTGATGGATGATGGCCATAATATCGATGATGTATGTGAATCCTTATATGTTGTGTACTTCGTGCACATGCTTGCATGATGAAAGTTGTGACGATGAATTAGATGTTGAATGATGCTTGTGATAACAATGATGCAAGCGAGAACTTGTGTACCACCATAACCTATGCACCTTATGTATGTGAATGCTATATGTGAGCCATGGTGGCCATTTGTTAAGAATTCACAAGAGGTATGGGGCCTTAGTGTGCTATTGAGGACACTTAATATATGGACCTTTGTGTCACATTGGTTATTCTTGTGTTGGGCCTAGTGCCTTGGGCTTATGAAAGCCTACTTGCCCATGGAACTTGGGATGTAAGCTGGTTACAAGTAATCTTTTGATGAGAGGCCAAGTGAGCTCACTTCCATGGTCAAGGGAAGGATGTTTTGATTATTGTTAACTTGCTGGTCTATTTGGCCAATTGACATTATTGTCAAGTGAAGCCCATAAGGGCATGAGATGATTATGACAAGTGATGTAATGTATGGTGAATGCATGTGATATGTTGCATTGTGTGGATGATGTATGATGTGTACCTCACACACAACGATTATGACATGTGTTATGCAGCCAATATGTGATAGATATGGTATGAAATGTGTAGCTTAAACACAACGTGGGTCTTATAAGACCGGATTATGAATTGATAATTGAATCTTAGTTGGGCCTAAGTTAAAGCCCATTGCTTGTGGGTACTACGGCTGTGATTCATCCCATATCAAGAAGGGATTATGGGTGTAGATGAATATTCCCATGGACAATGGGCTATGACTTGAAGGTCTATTGACGAGTTTCTATGTGCCGTGCCTTGGCAATTTTAATTATCTTGATAGTTATGTTGGTATCAACCTAATAGTTTGATACACATGGTTGATTTGTGAGCATCTATTTGACATGCATGCATGAACACATCATGAAATTGGAGCCCTTGTGTTATTCTATATGCCTGGACATGATCGAGAGGAGTTGAGAGATTTTTGGATATTGTTTTGATTTGGGCCCTCGTGTTGGTCCTTGTGTCTAGATGAATGTTCAGAGGAGTTGGAGTATATACATGTCATTGTGATTACAAAATTGATTATATGGGCTTTCATCATGATGTATTTCCCAAGTGGATGTTTTATATGGTAGCCACATGATGGCTAGTTGGGTGATGTGGTTTGTGTTGAGGCTTGATGGCCCAAGTGTTGATATTATCGAGAAAGTTTTGAGAAGGGTGCGCTATGGCCACCCCGGGCTTAGATCTCGATATTGGAGACGCCTATCCTCCATTAAACCTGCTAAGATTGGCTAATTGGGTTCTCCTTCATCATGTGTCTAGTGGGGGTGAGCACAGTATGATGGGTGCAAGAGTCCTTTCCATTGCCAGGACTGGAAATGAAAGATGTGTGATGAGCCTACCTACCGTCGTGTTCTGGGTTGAGGTGGGTGGTATTTCGACTGCTGAGGCTGGGTAGGGTGAAACAAATCAGGGTCCCTCATTGTTAAATCGATGACTAGATGGATTGGGGTTGACACGCCCAATACTTTGCTTTTTTGGAAATGTTGTCCCACTCTTATGTATGGATGGTGGATTACCCATGTGTGGTACATTTGTGATTTCTGATGGAGATGTATTATGTGTTGTGGAGATGTATTAGTAGATGGTGAGGGATGTTGTCTTACTCTTATGTAAGGATGGTGGATTACCCATGCGTGGTATGTTCGTGATTCCTGGTGGAGATGTTTCATGTGTTGTGGAGATGTACTCGCAGAAATGAGGGATGTTCAGCATTTGACTCATGTATTCATTCATCTACTATTCACTTGGGTTGGTGGTGCACAAATAATCATTATATGTACCTTCACAATGGCTACAATTTTGGTTAGGAATGGGTTTAACTTGAAATCAGGAGTTTACCACATCGAGTCTAGCTATCCAAATCTGGTATGAGATTGGTTTAGATAGAAGTCCCTTGTGAAGAACCCCACGGCTTGCGATAACCCGTACTATCATCCCGACTTCACATGCCATCTCTGCCATTGCCTTTCCATTGTATGCCATATAGTAGAAAATGGAATTTGATTATCTTGTTCAAGATGATTGACTATTCTAATGATTCATGGTCGCTTGTTGGGTGGCATGCCTATTATTGATGTCATGTTCATGATAACCTGTGTAGTTACACGATATGCTTGATTGATAACCTACTCACCTACGATAACATGCTCGGTTGATAACACGCCTATGGTTGTTTTAGATGTCTTTACAGGAGCCCTGATAAGCCATGCTTTACTCCCGGCATGCAGTAAACTCACGAGTTGTGGTTTGCTCATACCGATGCTTACACTTTTTTAGGATGCATGCAAGAGCTGTTGGAGTTTGCTATTGTTTCCTTCATTACTTATGAGCTGGTGCACCATATTATGTGTGACATGTTGAATAGGTTTGTCTCTTCAATATGCGTTGATACTATGTACAAAATGTGTAACCGCCTAAACAGATTAACCGTTTAGAAGAAAACAAAATTCCTCGCCATGAGCTGGATTTGGTGTCGTGGAGTTCACTAACCGTTCACCAAGTCCAGTAAGTGGCGAGGAAGTTGCTCCAACTCGAGTTCGGGACTTGGGAAGTTGTAGTGCTCGAGTTCCGAATTTAGGGCGTGATACTATGCAAGCAGCCCATAGACAATAATGAGATCCATGAGTTAAATTTTATGGATTGTTTGATAGAGGAAGAGGAATTGGAACCTAGCTTATATAAGGAATTGATTAAAGTCTTTGGGGACTTGAAAAATTCTGATTTAAAAAGAGTGCTTGTTGAAATTTGTGATGATGATGAGAGCACTACTATCACACCCAAAACTTGGAAACCAGGCTCATAAAATTCCCGATCGCCGAATTCAGCGTCGACAGCCTCCGTAGTACCCCATTCTTGGCTCCTGACACCCATATGCCAGGTTCTGATCCTAGGATCCTACAAGGAGGATTTTCAGCCTGATTTTTTTGTAAAGGAGCATAACCACAAGCATAACCAAGTCACAAAACAAAATCACCACATATCCACCATAATAATACATTGAGTTTACTGTGGAAAGGGAAATATAAATATAGTCAAAAGCTCTAAGATGATCTGCTACGCGCTCCTTCCTCAGCACTGTTGTGATCCAATGTCACTTGCACGTAGCAGTCGTGCATAAGATTACGAAAAGCTTAGAGGGTATGTGCATGTGTGGGCAATGCATGTACTAAGCATACAATACCAGAGTAAGCGGAAATATTAGCAAGTCTATGAATGCTATCAGCCATACCAAGGTTATGCGATGCAAGGCCTACGTAGCCAAATGTTATATGCAAGATGCATCGCAAGCATGCCAGTCCTCATATCAAGTGTATATATCAGTATAGTTCCCCTCTAAGATATTACCAGGGTTTAGTACACTCCACACTAACTACTGCCTCCCTAGCCGCACAGCCCAATGAGTGGAAGAGACCTCACTACCCGCCTGACCAGTAGTCTGCCAATACCTACCCGGCTCGTCGATAGCGGACCTATTTACGAGCTAGTCAAACTTAGCCTAGCTTATAACCCCCTCACTCAGGCGGATAAGGCCACACCCCCTTCCAATAGACTACGACATAGTGGGAGATGCGACCTACTGGTATTCAGCACTTGTGTGCTCATGTATCCACTCGGTCTAGACGTTGGAGTATCTTTTGGTACCAAAAAGGTTCTGGGACTCTGACCCAAGGACATCCTATGTGCCCACAATGCTAGAACCAATATTTTCGGTATCTAATCTGACCATCCATGATATGCTCGTGGAGGCCACAGCCTTGATGTCACTAGGGCGTACAATGATTATGTCACACAAGACGCGAGATGTATGAGTCATACAATCCAGTCATGCATCAAACCTGCGCATACCGCGTGGTCATGTGGGGCAACTCTATCTCACAAGGAGTCTCATAAACATCTCAGACCAATGGCATAAGCTATGATCAATCATTCCTTATAACAGGCATACAAATGATGCGTATGGGCATGTATCATGATGTAATACTAAGCATGTTCTCAGTATGTTTTACTAGACTAAGTATGCTAGCATGTTATCAAACATAAGAGGCAACAATTGGCCTGAACAGCTGGTGGGGTCCACGGAAGGACGATAGATCTAGTCCATATATCAAGGTAAGGTTTAACAGTGGATATACCAAATCTGATACTACATATAGTTCCATCGATGGTACGGGGTGATGATGTACTCTCATACAAACCACGGATGGCCTAGATGACGTACTTACATCAAGAGTGGGCCCCATGGGGCGAGTTGAATGGGTATACAATAAGGTAAGGTAAGAGGATGAAACTATGTATAACAAGTGGGCTCACTCACCCTCTCTATCGTATAATAAACTGGGCTTCCCTATGGAGGCCCGATAAGTACGCAAGGTGGGCTTTAAGGTTTGCATATCCTTACAAGGTGTGGTGGAAGGTACTAACATCAATGGGGGCCCAACGGTTTGGGTTAGCCCAATAAGAGAAGGTGGTTACCTTTACATCAATGGGGGCCCAATGATTTGGGTTAGCCCAATAAGAAAGGTAGATAATACTAACATCAATGGGGCCCGATGGTTTGGAGTGGCCTAAATCAAGGGAAAGATAGGCAGTGGATTTATAGTGGGCCCTAGGGAGGTTTGCAACGGTGGAAATTTTATCACTATTGCCCCTAAGGTGCGGTCCACTTAGGATTTGAATCTATGTCACAATAGCACCCTCGGCCCTAACACTCTAGAAAATGGATGGGCGGTGAGAACAAAATCACATACATCATGGTGGGACTCATGAAACAGCCCACAGCCTAGGGCTAATGGGTGGATAGTGTGTGTAACACATACATCGTAGTGGGCCTCATGGGGCAGCCCATGGCCCAGAAAAATGGACAAACAACATGTACATAACACATACATCATGGTGGGCCTTATAGGACAGCTCGCCCGGTCCTGAAAATGAATGGACAATGTGTATATAGAACACATACAACAGGTGGGCTCCAATGGTTGGACGTCCAGCCCATCTGGGCCTACTGGACGTCCAACACTTGGACGACATGGATAAATCACATTATAGTGGGTCCCACTAGGATGTGGGTCACCCAGGAGGTGGGCCTTGCCTCAGTGGGCCATAAAATGGATGGATGGCGAGGATGAAACACATACATGGTAGTTCCAGCAAGGTGTTGGACGGTCAGCCCTGTTCCAGCATTGGGCCTGGCTGGATGTCTTATAGATGGACGGTCTGGATGAAACACATCCTCATGATGGGTCCCACTGGCATGTGGGCCACCCAGGAAGGTGGGCCGACCACCGGGCTTCCCACAAACGTTACAGTGGGCCTGAGAAGGTCCCAAACGGTGGGCGTCATCCCACCACTACTAGCTGGGCGCTGGGCCTACTGAGCGCTGGATCGACCTCATGGCTGATGGACCCATGGCTCTGTAAGTTACGGGAAAGATGGATGGACAACTTGTATACAACATGTATAAAGGTGGGGTCCATGAAGGTGGGCCATCCCACTCCAAAACCCAACCGCTATCAGCAGACAGGCTTGTTACTGGTGGGTTTGGACGGTGCCCTACTGTTGGGTCTGTCCAGACCCTGGTGCCCATGTAGAAATGATCTCTCCAAAAAGGACGGTGTGTTTGTTATCCCATTCATACAACAAGGTGGGGTCCATGTGAGAGTGGCCCACCAGATTATTTGGAACAAGCTGATATTTATGTTTACCTGCGTCCAGGCCTGCTTGATGGTCTGAACAGCAACCCGTCCAACAGCTCCTGGCCCATCTAGCCATGTTCTGGGCAAGTAACTGATGGATGGTGTGGTTGCAGACCACATACAACAAGGTGGGGTCCATGTCAATGTGGCCCACTGGCTTTGAAATAAGGTGATATTTGTGTTTTTCCTATCATCAGACAGTCAACAGCACGGACGGTCCTGCTGCTGCTATGGTGCAGCCTACAAAAACCCTGGATCTACATCATTGCAGATGGACAGAGTGGGTATAATGCACCCATCAAGGTGGGTCCCACAGGTGGCTATAGAGCTGGAATCCAGCTGATATTTATACATTCCCACCATCCAGACGGTCCAACTGGACAGTCAGTCTAGCAGGGTGGACAGCAAGATCGTCCCACCTGCTGGACGGTCTGGATCGTCCATACATGTATCCAATAGGTGGGCCATCATACAAGGTAGAAAAGGGAGAGAGAGAGAAAGAGAGAGAGAGAGAGAGAGAGAGAGAGAGAGAGAGAGAGAGAGAGAGAGAGAGAATATCGAGTGGTGAAGGGAGCTCCACCAATATGAGCTCCCTTTACAAGATACAAAATATACATCAAATTGGTCCCACCACATGTGGGCCCTCAAATCATAAAAATCAATGGTGGGCGTTCCTTTCCCACCAACAAATTGTAAGGTCTAGATGACCTTCTTACAATCAAATAAACATCATGATGGCGTCCATGGAGAATGACCGCATCATGGAAATTCATATATGCATCATGATGGGCCATTGGCCACACCTAGGACCCAAAATGAGGTCCCTACCATCAACCGGTAAGCCCCACTTGTCCCATGGATGAAAGTAATATCTAAACCTAAGATCACCAACCGTTAGATCTTCTTCTCAGTTCTTTGGCTTCCTTAGCTTGTAGGCTTCTTCTTTGATGGAGGATGATGAATATTGAAGGGTTGGGATGAGAGATTTGGGGTAGGGAAAGATGGGTTTAGCACTTTGGTGTTTTTTCTCCTTAGAGCTTCTCTTGCTTGGATGATCACTCTCTCCTTAGTTGCTTGGGATGGGTAGAGAAAATGAGAGAGAAAAGGGATGTGATGGGTAAGAGGGTGATAGCTGTGTAAGAGAGTGATGGGTGTGTAAGAGAGGAGACATGAGAGTTGACTTTGGGGAGGGTTGCTTGCCTTGGGGGAAAAGAAAGGCATGGGTTTGTGATGGGATGTGTACTTGACTAGTTGATGTGAAAGGTGGGTAGAGATTCTCTGAAATCTCTCAGAATTCGTAACGCCTGGCGTTTCCTCGAGATATACGCGGGTCCACAACTCTTGGCCTGTGTATCGTATTGGTGCGCAAGACGCGGTGTTGGAACCGCGACGACGGCGCAATTGCTAGGGTACAAGTCTGGGGTTAAGCGTAAATGTTGTCTATAGGTTATGGGTCACTGGAATTCGACGAGGAGGATTGCGGGAGTCTAAGGAATGGTACGGAATAGGATACAAGCCTTACACTACCATCCATGACATTGGTATATACTGATGGACACCGCGCACTGAAATATGTCTATTGAGGACTTGCGACCTCTACCATCACCGACCAAAGCTCTAAATCTTGATATAAAATCACTACCAAATGAGCTTAAGTATGTATACTTGGGCAAAAATGAAACTTATCCTATGGTGATCTCTTCATTTTTAGACAATGATCAAGAGATTAAATTGTTGAATGTTCTAAGGGACCATAAAGGAGCCTTGGGTCAGACCATTTCTGACATTAAGGGTATAAGCCCTTTCATATGCAACCATTGGATCCACCTTAATGAGGATGCCAAACAATTAGACAATCTCAAAGGCGTCTCAATCCAAATATAATGGAAGTTGTAAAAAATGAGGTGATCAAATTGTTGGATGTGGGAATCATCAACCCAATATCTGATAGTGTTTGGGTGAGTCCAACCCAAGTAGTTTCAAAGAAATCTGAAATAACTATTGTGTAAAATTCTAAAAATGAACTCATACCAACACATGTCACCACAAGTTGGCATGTTTGCATTGACTATAGAAAGTTGAATATGGTCATAAAGGACCATTTCCCTCTACCATTCATTGATCAAGTTTTAAAGAGGGTAGCAAGTCACTCCTTTTATAGCTTCCTTGATGGATTCTCCGAATATAACCAAATAGAGATAGCCTTAGAAGACCAAGAGAAAACCACGTTCACTTATCCATTTAGCACGTTTGCTTATAAAGGGATGCCATTTGGATTGTGCAACACCCCAGCCACTTTCTAACGGTGTATGATTAATATTCTTTCAAATGTGGTTGAAAAGTTTCTTGAGGTTTTCATGGATGACTTCTCTATATTTGGGAGTAGTTTTGAGGAATGCCTCAACAATTTATCTCTTGTCTTATTTAGGTGTGAAGAGAAGCACCTTGTCTTAAATTGGGAGAAGTGTCATTTCATGGTCTAAAAGGAAATTGTTTTGGGCCATGTTATCTCAAAAAATGGAATCGAGTTAGATCGCTCAAAACTTGACATTATTATCTACTTACCCCTCGAACTGTTAGAGATATTAGATCACTCCCAGGGCACGCCGGTTTCTATAGAAGATTTATCAAGGACTTTAGTGCCATAGCTAGACCCTTGACTAATCTTCTTCAAAAGGATGCCCCATTTGAGTGGACAGATGAGTGTGCAAGTGCCTTTAATAAAATTAAATCGTCCCTTACCACTGCACCTATCATGCATCCACTAAATTGGATACTTCCTTTTGAATTAATGTGTGATGTAAGTGATTATGCCATATGGGCTATTTTAGACCAAAGGAAAGATAAACGGCCCTATGTTATTCACTATGCGAGTAGAACTCTAAACTGGACCCAAGTGAACTACTCAACAACTGAAAATGAGTTATTTACTGTAGTCTATGCTTTGGATAAGTTTAGGTCCTACTTGCTGGGATCCAAAGTGGTCATTTTCACAGACCACTCGGCTTTGAAATATTTGCTATCTAAGAAAGATGAAAAGGCAAGAGTTTTGAGATGAATCCTCCTACTTCAGGAATTTGACTTAGAGATAAAAATAAGAAAGTGTAGAGAATGTAGAGGTCGATCACCTTTCCTGATTGGTGTTAGATGATTCCACTGAGGAGATGCATGTCCAGGACACACTCTCTGATGAATAATTATTTACGATCTCCCAATTGCCTTGCTACGCGGATATAGTGAACTATCTTGTTACGGAAAAAATGGCACATCATTGGAAGTCACAAGATAAAAAGCGTTTTGAAACCCAGCTTAGGAACTTCTTCTTGGATGACCCGTATTTATATAAATATGGGACTGATCAAATTTTTAAATGTTGTATCCCAGAGAATGAAGTTCAGAGTATTATTTCCTTTTGCCACATGGAAGCATGTGGTGGCCACTTTTCTGCTAAGAAAACCACAGCAAAAATCCTGCAGTGTAGTTTTTACTAGCCCATCATATTTAAATACACCTACACTATAAGGCCCGTATCTTAGTCCGTACCGTTCCTTAGACTCCTGCAATCCTACCTGTTGAATTCCTGCGACCCGTGACTTGTAGCTGACGTTTACGCATGAACCTAAGTCACATCTCGTATATTTGAGTCAACTCGACCCGACACTTGTACCCTAGCGACCGCGTCGTTTCCGCGGTTCCAACGCTAGTTCTCGCGCGCTGATGCGATCTCAGGCCAGGATTTGTGGGCTCGCATTTATTTTGAGGAAAATACTGCGCGTTGTGAATTTCGAGAGAATCTCTACCCAAACATCACATCAATCAATCAAGTACACATCCCATCTTAACCCTTACTTAGCCCATCCCTCTACCATTCCCAAAGTCAACTTTCTCTCTCCACCCATCCTTTTTCTTACACACACCCATCCCTCTCTTACACCACTCATCCCTCTCATCCCATCCTTCTTACAACACCATTTCACTCCATCCCTCTCTTATTCTCTCTACCATTTCCTAAGCTTCCATGAGAGAAAAGCTCTAAGGAGAGAAAAGATCAAGGCCTACTTCCTACCCCCTCATCTCACCATCCAGCCCTTTAAACTTCATCATCCACCCTTAAAGAAGAAGCTTAGGAGCTAAGAATTTTAAGGAGCTAAAGAAGAGAACCATATGTGGGTGTTTTGTAGGATTAGATTATGTTTTTGATGATGGGCCAAGTGGAGCCTACCAATTGATGGTATGGATCTCACTTTGGACCCTAGGTGTGGCTGATGGCCCACCATGATTCATAAGATCATGCCATGATGGAGCCATTCTCCATGGACCCCATCATGATGTTTATTTTTTCTATTATAAATGGTCATCTAGACCTTGCATTTCCTTGGTGGAAAGGGATCTGCACCATTGATTTTGATCGTTGGGCCCACATGTTATGGGACCCACTTGATGTATGTTTTGTAATGCATGGAAGGGATGGCCCATAGTGGCGGGGTCCCTCCATCACACGTCTCTCTCTCTCTCTCTTTCTCTCTCTCCCTATCTCTCTTTCCAATTTAGTGGCCCACCTTAATGCATAATATTACCTATGCCATCCATCATCCGGCGGTGGAAAACCACCTTGATGTATTTTGCATCCAGGCCACCCGTCTAGGGCCTAGACGCTGTATCATTAAAAAAAGAAGATAATATAATATAATATAATATAATAATATATATAGTATTATATGGTGGGCCCCACGTGGGACCCACCTCTGTGAAAATGTATTGGGTGGAGTACCTTCACTAGCAATCTAGCTGCTACATTGACGTCAGTAAGCTCTGAGGGTCCCACATGAGGTATGCGTTTCATCCTAACCATCCATCTAAGGACGTGGGGACCACCAGCCCTATAGTTGCTGTATTGACGTCAGCAAGTTCTGTGGGCCTGATCATGATACGAGTGCTACATCTCAACTGTCCATCAGTTTGACGTCAGCTAGTTAGGTGGGTCTGATCATGAGATATGTGTTATATCCCAGCCGTTCATCTCTTGGATGGTGGACCAGTAGCCTAGTTAAGTGGTCTAATCATGAGATATGTGTTATATCCTAGCCATCCATCCTCCTGGATGGTGGGCCAACGGCCCACCAGCAGCAATACAGCTGCTGTATTTCACGTCAGCAAGATCTGTGGGTCAGATCCTGAGGTAAGTGTTTCATCCCAACCGTTCATCCGCTTGCAAGCTCGTTTAAAGGTCGGAGATGGGAAATAAGACATATCTATCTATCAGGTGGACCACACTGCAAAGATCAGTGGAGGATTGAACGTCTATCATTGAAACCCGTTTGGGACCACAGAAGTTTTAGATTAATATGAAATTCATTTTTTTCCTTTTAATTCAGGTCTTTGTGACCTTATGAACAGATTGGATGGAAAATAAACGTTATGGTGGGCCCTGTGAATTATTAAGGGTGAAAATCATTATCTCCACTGCTATTTGTGGTATGGTCCAGATGATCTTCCGATATGATTCATTTTTTTGGGTAATGCTCTAAAATGATCTCTAAAAATAGATGAATGGTGTAGACAGTCCAACTAGGATGATAGGTCCCACTTGATGTATATGAGGCCCATTATTGCAGCCCATGCATATGATGCGATGTATATAAGGCCCATTATTGTGGCCCATGCATGTGATGCAGCCCACTTGATGTATATGAGGCCCATTGTTGCGCCCATGAGATGCGGCCCAATGTGATGTATATGAGGCCCATGAGTGAGGCCCAGTGTGATGTATGTGAGGCCCAGATGGTGAGGCCCAATGGATGTGGCCCATTGTGATGTATTCGAGGCCTATGGGACGTGGCCCATTGTGATATATTTTAGGCCCATGGGATGTGGCCCAATGCGATGTATATGAGGCCCTTGTATGAGGCCCAATGTGATGCATGTGAGGCCCATGAGTGAGGCCCAATGCGATGTATGTGAGGCCCTTGTGTGAGGCCCAAAGCGATGTATATGAAGACTGATGTGATGTCTGATTCCACCATGATGTATGTAATGATGTTTATGATGGGCCATGCCTTAGGAGCAATGATGGTTTGATGTCTACATTGTAAGAGCAATGATGGTTAAATGTCCACATTGTAACTCTCCCTAGGGCCCATTGTTAGGCCCATTCTCACCTCCCCTTACTAGGCTAACCCAAACCATTGGGCTCCTATGATCGTTAGGCCCATTCTTGATATGAGTAGGCCATCTATGCCCATCCTTGATATGAGGAGAGTACATCATCATCATATAACATGCTTAGTATAGCTTCACGATCCATGCCCATGCGCATCATATGTATGCTTGATATGAGGAGTGATTAATCATAGCACATGCCATTGGGTGGATTATTATAGGACTCCCTGATAGGAAGAGTTGCTCACATGAGCACGTGGTACATGTAGGATTGCTACAAGACTGGATAGTATGATTCATGCATCTTGCATTGATGTGATATGATTTCTGTATGCCTTAGTAACATCAGGGCCATAGCCTCCACAAGCATATCGTGGATGGCATGATTGGACACCAAAAATATTGTTACTAGCATTGGGGCGTCATAGATGTCCTTAGGTGAAAATCCCTAAACCCGATGGTACCAGAGGATGACTCCAACATCGAGACCGAGTGGATACATGAGTGCCCAAGGGCCATATACTAGTAGATTGCATCTCCCACTGTATCGTAGTCGGTTGGAAGGGGGCGTGGTATTATCCGCCTGAGGGTAGGAGACAATGCTAGGTTGAGTCTGACCAGCTCGTAAATGGGTCCGCTATTGATGGGCTGGGCCGATATTGGTAGCCGGATAGTGAGGTCTCTTCCACTTGCATGGTTACGCGTCCAGTGGGCGCGATCTGGTGTAGAGTGTACTAGATCCTGATGATTATGTAGAGAAAAATGTATTGATATATGGTGCAGATTAGTATGCTTGAGCTGCATCTTACTCATGACATTAACTATGTAGGCCTTACATTATATGGCCTTAATATGGCCGATAGCATTCATGCCTTGCATCACATAGCTTTGGTACGATTGTCACATTCATGGACTTACTAGTATGTTTTTACATTACTCTGATATTGTATACTTGCATTGCTACCTTGCGCACACACTTTTACCACCCTCTAAGCTTTCTATAAGCTTATGCATGATAGATGCATGCAGGTGACGCCAGGGCGCAGTCGTAGCTCTGCAGCAACATTGAGATTAGAGCGTGCAACTATCTTCTAGAACTTATGTTATTGATATTGTATTTCCCTTTGGCATTGTACTCAAGTTTTGATCATAGTGAATTTTTGTGATGGTGTTCTCGTTATTATTCATGGATTATGCTTATAGTTATGCTTATTACAAATCATATTCATGTTCAAAATCCTCCTTGTAGGATCCCAGGATCGAAACTTAGTATATAGGTGCCGAGAGCCGAGAATGGGGTACTACAGAGGCTGTAGGCGTCGGATTAGGCGATCGGGAATTTTGTGAGCTCGGTTTTTGATCTTGGGGCGTGACACACGCTTTCTGTGTTGCTTGTGATAGATGTTAAAGGTTGGTAAGAGTGTTTCGGTGCAACATGATGCCTTTATCCCCTATTTTACCATTAGATATTTTTGATTGTTGGGGTATTGATTTTATGGGCCCATTTTTATCTTCTTTTAGATTTCTTTATATATTAGTTGGTGTGGACTATGTCTCCAAGTGGATTGAGGCAATTCCAAGTAGAACCAATGATAATAAAGTGGTCATATGATTTCTCAAGGAAAATATTCTTTCTAGATTTAGAACTCCCAAGGCCATCATTAGCGATGACGGGTCTCACTTTTAAAATATGACATTTGAGGCTTTGATGAAGAAATGTGACATCAAGCATAAAGTGAGTACCCCATACCACCCACAAACGAGTGGGCAAGCTGAGATTTCTAACCGGGAAATCAAATACATTTTAGAGAAGACTATAAGGCTAGATAGGACGGATTGGTCCCTCAGACTATCCGACGCTCTAGGGGCTTATAGGACAACTTATAAGACCCTGATTGGAATGTCCTCATACAGATTGGTGTATGGGAAGGCTTGCCACTTACTTGTGGAATTGGAATATAGAGCTTACTAGGCAATAAAGAAATTAAACTTTAACATGGACCAAGCAAGTGGACAAAAGAAATTAGAGTTGAATGAGTTAGAGGAGCTCAAGAGAGACTCCTGTGAAAACTCTAAGATCTACAAAGAGAGGATCAAACCTTTCTATGACAAAAACATCCTGAGCAAGAATTTTGAACCTCAGTAGAAGGTCCTATTGTATAATTCTCGTCTCGAGTTCTTTATGGGAAAGTTGAGATCAATATGGATAGGACCCATCATTGTGAAGAATATATATACTCATGGGGCTGTTGAAATTGAGAATCCATGTAATGCCAATGTGTACAAGGTTAATGGTCAAAGATTGAACTCTTATATGAGTCCGTCCCTCTTTATGAGCCAGAATATTCGGATTGATGCTCCTGGTCTAATGGTGCATTTGTGTAGGATTTGTACAATATTCATTATTTTTTTAGTGTTACATTGCAGGTGAGTTCTTCATTGGTAGGTACTATCCATCCTTTCCTTTATTTTTATTGTTCCCATATTTTATGCATTACATGTATCATTATTACATTGAGGACAATGTAGATCTTAAGTTGGGGGGTGTGGATAGTCATCCATGTGAGTTTATAATAGTAGAGTTTACTTTTAATTTTTTTTTATTTTTTCTTAAGTTTATGGAAAAAGTTTAAATTATATATGTGTGTGTGTGTGTGTGTGTGTGTGTGTGTGTGTGTGTGTGTGTGTGTGTGTGTGTGAATATGATATTACGCGAGTTCCAAAGACAAAGTTAATACTTAGTCTAGGTTGATAGTAGTAAGAATTCTGATAACTGAAAATTATAGACTTGAGTTTAATTATTTAATCACTAGTTTACAATGAGTTGTAATTTGATGTATTGAATTCACAATACACCTTAACTAACTAAGTGAAAAATATGATATGTGAACTAGAATAACAAATTTTGATTCAGATAAGGTTCAATGAACAAGGACCATTGACATATGCTTAAAAGAGAGAATGTTGAAAAGAAAAAGAAAAAAAAGGGTTGAAAAAGAAAAATTTATTATAGAGCCTGAATGTAATGACCATAACAATTGTGTTAGTAATCTAGAGTAAGGATACCTAAGTATCCAGTGCTATTGCCATTACAATTACGATACCGAAGGTTATAAAGCAAACCTGGTGGGAATCTTCATCTAAGGGTAGTCTATAAAAGAAAGGATATGATGATAAAAGAAGAAAGGGCATGAAGGAAATGATATAACTAGAGATTTCATATTCTTGGGATGATTGAAAGGAGTTAGGATAGGGAACATGCATATTTCTCAAGTTAGTTAGACTAGTGTCACCGAGCACCTAAGTATATTGGATTATAACTATTCTAAATTTTGATTAGGTCTCTGAACTCAAGGATGTAATGGATTAGGAAATGGAGATTCTAATTGACTTCAGACTTAGGACAAGTGTTGCTTTGTTTTGGAATTTATATGATGAATGGCTGCATAATTATATAAATTTCTGAGTTTTGAACTATTTTTCATGTTCTTAATGTTTGTAGGTAACATTTTTGAAAACCCTCATGAGACTATAACTCGTCCACTAGAGGGAACCTAGGGGTTTGAAGGCTTGTTTCATATGCTAAATGCAATCGAGATTACCTATGAAAGTGGTGTAGTTAGAATTTTTGTTTTCATTTTAATTTTGTTTATAAGATTAGTTTTTATTATTTAATTTTATTTTTATTTAAAATTTTCTTTGCTTATTTTGCTCGGGACTAGCAAGAGCTGGTTGGGGGGGTGTGAGGCCCGTATCCTAGCCCGTACCGTTCCAAAGACTTCCGTGGTTCTCCCGGTCGAATTCCGGTGACCCGCGACGCATAGATAGCATTTGCGCACAACCCTAAGTCGTATCCTGTAT